>NC_053490.1:191148372-192348372 GCF_905171775.1 Rana temporaria
AATCTATTTATGGTCGCCGCTGCTGGGGTATTTTTTGGAAGCACCTGATTAAAGCCATAGGCTCTAATAGGCGTCCAAAAAGGTGAACAGCGGGCACCATACTTTGTCGCTCGCTGTTCACTCAGCGTTGTTAGGAAAGCGAAATATTCGCTTTGCTAACACTGAACCGTCTCTCAGCCAATCAGGTGCTTGGGTCTGTTACCTGTCACCCGATTGGCTGAAACGACAGGCGCTGTGATTGGACGCCTATCAGGTGTCCAATCATAGCAGAGGATGGGAGAAGACATTGAGGACTCGGGGCGTGCAGCATTTGATGGGGCACAGTAGTGGCAATTGATGGGCACACTGGCAGCAATTGATGACACAGTAGCGGCAATTGATGGGAACACTGGCAGCAATTGATGGGCATAGTAGCAGCAATTAATGGGCACAGTGTCAACAATTGATGGGCACAGTATCTGCAATTGATGGGCACAGTAGCAGCAATTGATTGGGCACAGTGGCAGCAATTGATGGGCGCACTGGTAAACTGCGTTTGATGGCACAGTTGGTGGCAATTTATGGGCACAAGTGGCTGCGTTTGATGGCACAGTGGCGGCAATTGATGGCACAGTGGCTGCATTTGATGGGCACAGTGGCTGCATTTGATGGGCACAGTGACTGAGCTTGATGGGCACAGTGGCTGCGTTTGATGGCACAGTGGCAGAAATTGATGGCACAGCGGCTGCGTTAGATGGCCACAGTGGCTGCGTTTGATGGCACAGCGGCAGCAATTGATGGAACAGTGGCTGCTTTTGATTGGCACAGTGGTGGCAATTGATGGGTACAGTAGCTGTGTTTGATGGCACAGTGGTGGAAATTTATGGGTACAGTGACTGCGTTTGATGGCACAGTGGTGGCAATTGATAGGCACAGTGGCTGTGTTTGATGGCACAGCGGTAGCAATTGATGGCACAGTAGCTGCTTTTGATTGGCACAGTGGTGGCAATTGATGGGTACAGTAGCTGTGTTTAATGGCACAGTGGTGGCAATTTATGGGTACAGTGGCTGCATTTGATGGCACAGTGGTGGCAATTGATAGGCACAGTGGCTGCGTTTGATGGGCACAGTGGCTGCTTTTGATGGGCACAGCTGGCTGAGCTTGATGGGTACAGTGACTGCGTTTGATGCACGTGGCGGAAATTTTATGTTTTTTTTTCAGTTTGTTTGCACCCCCCAAAAATTTTGAGCACCTGCCGCCACTGGCTGTGTATTACAGAAAGTCATAATTATTAATGTCATGGTTCAAATAAAACATGTGTGGCAGCTGTTTGGTTTGTAACAGTTAAACTTGGGAATGACGAATTAAAAAAACACACCACACACTATAAAGGTAGCCCCCTCGCTGTTTCTGCTGTGAGGTGGGACTTCTTTTTTCTTCAAACTTGTTTTTCAGTAGTGATTAAAATCCCTGGATACAAGAGTGACCTGCCATGTTAGGAGTTTTAAAGGTTTACAAAGTACTGACAACCTTCAGATACATGCATGGAATATAGGTGTCCTGCGATTCACTATGCTAATGCACAAGGAAAAAGGTAACAAGCTGAGCTGCTGGCAAATGTTCACAATCCCATAAATTGTATAAACTTAGACCCCTTTTACACTGAGCCGCTCATTGCGTCGGCGGTAAAACTTCGCTATTTTTACCGCCGACCGCTCCGCTCCAAACATGCGGCTAGCATGACTTTTTTTGTCGTCCTGCTAGCGCAACTCTCCAGTGCTGAAAGTCCTCAGGCTTTCACACTCTGGAGACAATGGTGCAGCTGTTTGAGGGCAGATTGCAGGCGCTATTTTTAACGCTATAGCGCCTGCAATACACCCTCAGTGTGAAAGGGGTCTATGAGTGCCCCCAATTATGCCGCGCTGTGGTGCGCTATATACATATAAGTAAAAATGGTGTCATCAAATGGAATTGGTGTTAAAAGTGTTATAAGTTACAATAGAAAAAAATAATATTGCAACAAAAACCCCAAATATTCTGTAAACAATGTAATCACATGTACAGTCCCATCGCATGCGATTCTAGTGCAGCAGTATGATTAATCAATTATAGTGCAATCCAAACTCAAGTCCATGCAGACAGTCCCTTTAAATAGTCTCTGTTCACAAAATATGATTCTCATTTCCATTCACTTCTTACTGATGCTCAAATAGCAGAATATAGTGTCGCCGCAAAGTGCTCCCCCCCTCCAGGAATAGTATCACCCGGTGTTGTGTGACCTATACAATTAAGTAAGGTCAATAAAAACCTTTTAGCCTCTCCCGGGCTACAAACACTCTCCAAGCTTCCTCGCTGCTATCTCCTCATAAGTAGCCAGTAACATCCAGAGGCCCAGATTCAGGTAGAGCCGCGCAATATTTGCGTGGGCAAAGGGCAACGATTTTTGCTCTGCGCCCCACGCAAATATTTCGATTTGCCCCGCGATTCACGGAGCAGTAGCTCCGTAAATTGCGCGGGCGCTATGCTAATTTGCCCTGCGTAAGGGCGCCTAATGTAAATGATCCCGCCTGGGGCGGAATCATTTAAATTAGGCGCGCTCCCGCGCCCGAGCGAACAGCGCATGCTCCGTCGGGAAACTTTCCCGACGTGCATTGCGGCAAATGACGTCGCAAGGACGTAATTTGCTTCTAAGTGAACGTGAATGGCGTCCAGCGCCATTCACGAATCACTTACGTAAACGACGTGAAATTCTAATTTCACGAGCGGGAAGGGTGGCTATACTTTAGCATTGGCTGCGCCTACTATGAGTAGGAGCAGCCTTATGCTAAAGTCGCCGTACGGAAACTCCGTACCTTGCGTGTGCAGGGCCCGCGCAACTTTTGTGAATCAGTGTTAGTATTCAATTTGCATACTATACACAGATCACAATGGCCGCGCCCCCTAGCGGCCAACGCAAGAATGCAGCCAAAGATATGAAGGCATAAGGAGGCTTATGCCTGTCATATCTTAGGCTGCAGTCGGTGTAACAAGGTTCCTGAATCAGGAGCACTCGTTACACCGGAGCAAGTAAGCACTTGCGCCGCGCAACCTAGGTTGCGCGGGCGCAAGTGCTTCTTGAATCTGGGCCAGAGAGTATATACAAAGGAAAATAGTGCTTATATCTTTTTAAAATGACATTTATAAAAAAACACAAAAGTATAGGGTACTCACATTTTCCTGGTGCTGGGATCATAGTCAGAATTAACAATATGTTTTTTTAAAATAAAATATTACATTAGTTAAACAAATAATGAAAACACCACTTTAGTGAATACTTAAATTTGCCGTGGCCCTTTATAGGTATAAATATTTAAACCAATTTAAATCCACTTCAATAAATTTATAAATAATCAATACATATAGCGTGTAATAAAGTCTTCTTAATAATCATATATCTATCTATCTATCTATCTATCTCTATCTATCTATCTATCTATCGATCTATCTATCTATCTATCATCTATCTATCTATCTTATATATATATATATATATACAGGCTTTTTTTCAGGGGGACTTGGTGAACTCAGTTCCACCACCTTTGGCTCAGACCCCTTGGTGCCTCCTCACCACAATCACTTGTAAACACAGAAGTCTGGTTTCTGTGTTTACAAGTGACAACTCTGCCACTTGTGTGTAACCCCCCTGAACTCTGCACTCTGTATGTAATGCAAATCCTGGTATTTAATGCCCCTTTAAGGACCCTTCTACTTTTTGTGAAATCTGAACGGGGTCGTGGTTGAGTTCCTGCACCTATTTTCTGATAAAAAAAGCTCTGGGCTTACCTATAGGTAAATGTCTGCAGAGGAAGTTTACTTCCTCTTTAAAAGAGAATTAAGGGAATATCTTTTTTTCTTTTTTAGAATCATACTTATCTAGGTGGACGCTGCATCTGTCTGTAAGACTGAAAACCGAGCATCAAACACAGCCGATCGCTCAGTTGCCTGAGAGCAGTGCCGCTGCTCTCTCTACTCATGTTGTTTGGAGGAACCAGGAAAGCAAAATATAAGCAGATCAAACTCCAGCTTTAATGCCTCTCTGTGTGCAAAAAATTAAATTGTGTGTTACATACGTGGTCGAGGTCTTGGCCTGAACACCATCTCCAAGCCTTTCACCTCAGTACACAGTTATCCTGCAGTAAGGAGCCCCAGGGGACAGACAGGAGAGATGGTCTGGATAAAGCCTTCCGTCACTTCAGGGGAGCGTCTGCGGACTCCAATTCTCATTAAGACTCTGTAGAGAAAAAATATGAACAGAAAGTTACAAAGATGTACATTGTATAAAAACTGAGCAGTACATTGTATGCACCTGTGACCAAGGTATTCCCAAGGCCCTTTTCACACAGGCTTTCCGATCAGGGTCCCCGTCAGTTTTTCAGGTGGACCCGATTGGACCCTCCAGTCTCTCCTACGGAGCAAACGGATGTCATCAGCGACATGGTCTGCTGACACCCGGCCTGCTATGCGATCCGATCCTCTCCACCAAATCCAGACTGATGATGGTCCTAATTTTCCTCCGTCTGGCAGACTGGATCGGATGAAAATGGACAGGCTGTCCGTTCTCATCCGATCTCCCCATAGAGGAGAGCGGGACCTCTAACAGGTCCGTCTCAGCACAGTGAGGCTGTATTCACACCTGAGTGTTTTGTAGCTTGAAGCTCAAAGATGCTGGAGGAGAAAAAATAAATAAAAATCAATGATTCTCTACGTAGATGGTTCACATCTCCACTTTATGTCGCCTGAAGCTCAAACAAGTTCTGGAGCTTTTTTTTGTCGCTCAGATTGGGCAGTTATGGTCACTTTTGGCGCATTCTATCCTCATATAAGGAATGAAAAAGGTATTTGCGCAATTTTCTGCTCAAATTAAAAAAAAAAATTAATAAAAAAGTACTAATATAATATATGAAGAAATACATTTAAAATAAATACACAAATAACTAGAAATCATCATAAATAAGTAAAATAAAATTATTATACAATAATACCATAATAAATAATAATCAACCTCTTCAACATTTTTCAAATACATTATTATTAATAAGAAGAAGAAATAATAAGAATAATGAATATAGGTAAAAATAACCAACCAACCTCGAAACAAAAAAAAAAGCATTATTAATATATTAACCACTAAGGAGCGCCTAACGCTGATATACGTCGGCAGATTGGCACGGCTGGGCACAATCACGTACCTGTATGTATTGTATAATGCCAGTCGTGGGTCGCGGGCGCGTGTCCCGCGACCCGGTCCGAAGCTCCGTGACCACGGCCGCGGGACTCACGGACCCGATCGCCGCTGGTGTCCCCGCGATCGGCCCCCGACGCTGAAGAACGGGGAGAGCTGTGTGTAAACACAGCTTCCCCGTTCTTCACTGTGGCGGCGGTCATTGATCGTGTGTTCCCTTATATAGGGAATCACAATCGATGATGTCACACCTACAGCCACACCCCCCTACAGTTAGAAACACACATGAGTCACACATAACCCCATCCAGCGCCCCCTTGTGGTTAACTCCCCAAACTAACAACTGTAATTTTCACAGTAAACAATGCATTTTAAATGCATTTTTTGCTGTGAAAATGACAATGGTTCCAAAAATGTGTCAAAATTGTCCGAAGTGTCCGCTATAATGTCTCAAGTCACGAAAAAAAAAAAAAAATCGCTGATCGTCGCCAGTAGTAGTAAAAAAAAAAAAATTAATAAAAAATGCAATAAAACTATCCCCTATTTTGTAAACGCTATAATTTTGCGCAAACCAATCGATAAACGCTTATTGCGATTTTTTTTTTACCAAAAATAGGTAGAAGAATACGTATCGGCCCTAAACTGAGGAAAAAAAATGTTTTTTTATATATATTTTTGGGGGATATTTATTATAGCAACAATTTTTTGTTTATAGTGCAACAAAAAAAAAAAAACGCAGAGGTGATCAAATACCACCAAAAGAAAGCTCTATTTGTGGGGAAAAAAAAGGACGCCAATTTTGTTTGGGAGCCCCGTCGCACGACCCGCGCAATTGTCAGTTAAAGCGACGCAGTGCCGAATCGCAAAAAGGGGCCCTGGTCCTTTAGCTGCACTTTGGTCCGGGTCTTAAAGCGGAGTTCACCCAAAAATCCACTTTTTGACATTAGCTGTAGCATACTGCCAACATCTGCAGTATGCTGTTTTTTTTTTTTTTTTTTTTACTTGTACTTATCGTTATATGAGCCCTTGTTTTCCGGCTCCGAGCGGGGAATCCTGCGGGGAATGGCGTTTCTAAGCGAAGAGGAGTTGATTTACGGCTGCTATAGGGTTGCCAACTCATCCCTTTAAAACAGAACACATATGGAATTACACAGGTTCTGAGGCTAATTTAATGCAAATAAGTCGCCAAGTGAGTTTAATTACCTCCTTAATCAGCCACAGAACCTGTGTAATTAATGTGTTCTGTTTTAAAGGGATGAGTTGGCAACCCTAGCTGCTAAGGCGCGTCTTGGCCTCTGTTTAATCTTCAACTGCCATGATGCTGCACATGTGATCAGTTATGACACCAGCCATTGGTTTGACAGTTTGGTTGAGAGCACAACCAATGTGACAGTTAGCATTCCCGGCATGCCAGGAATGTAACTGCTTTTTCAAACTGTTAAATTGATGGGTTTACTTCCGCTTTAAGGATGCTGGAAAGTTCATTTTGAGGGTGAACCTCCGCTTTAAGTGGTTAATAATAAATACATTGCATTAGGGTGTTTTGTTATTTATCACCATCATTACTAGTAAAAAAAAAAAAGTTTGTAGACTTGTATAACTTTTGCGCAAACTAATCAATATACGCTTATTGTTTTTTTTTTACCAAAAATACGTAGCAGAATACATATTGGCCTAACTGATGAAGAAATTCGATTTTTTACATTTATTTATTACATATGTTTTTAAGCAGAAAAGTAAAAAAAATATATTTTTTTTTCCAAAACTCACATTTTGTTTTTGTTTATAGTGTGTGACAGAAGGAGGCTCTGTCCCTATGAAATTGGAGGTAAAGGGGACACAGGGTTTGCATATCTGCGGACCGCAAGACTACAGAGTGTAGAGTTTAAATGGAGAAAACTGCTCTGTCAGTTTTCTCCAGGTTTTGCTAGTTTAGAATAGGCCTCTGTAGTTTGAAGATCCCTCAGAGACTTGGGTGGGACGGGATCTCCAACCCTGTGTCCGGATCTTGTAGACAGCCAGCAGGTTGTGTTCCCAGGTGCACACAGCTCATATAACGAGGGACTGGTCAGAACAGTGGGGAGGGAGGTGGAGTTGGAGCAGTGGCTGCTAGTGTCTCTGGGCCGGATTTATAAAGAAGATACGACGGCGTATCTCCTGATACGCCGTCGTATCTCTGAGTCCGGCCGTCGGATCTATGTGGCTGATTCATTGAATCAGGTTACGCATAGATATGCCTAAGATCCGACAGGTGTAAGTGACTTACACTGTCGGCTCTTAGGCTGCAATTCCAGGCCGGCCGCTAGGTGGCGCTTCCATATCTTTTACACATCGAATATGCTAATGAGCATTTACGCCGATTCAGAAACGAACGACCGCCCGGCGCTTTTTTTTTCCGTCGTTTGTGTTCGGCTTTTTCCGGCGGCGGCCTATCCTATGTTAAGTATGGCCGTCGTTCCCGCGCCGAGTTTTGAATTTTTTACGTTGTTTGCGTAAGTCGTTCGCGAATACGGATGGACGTAATTTACGTTAACGTCGAAACCAATGACGTCCTTGCAACGTCATTTGGAGCAATGCACGCTGGGAAAATTTGCGGACGCCGCATGCACTGTTCGATCGGCGCGGGGACGTGCCTGATTTGAATAGTACACGCCCCCTAGCCTCGGAATTTGAATTCCGCCGGGGGATTTATGATACGCCGCCTAACTTTAGAGGTAAGTGCTTTCTGAATAAAGCACTTGCTTCAAAAAATAGCGGCAGCGTAACGTAAATCAGATAGGTTAGCGGATCTAAAGATCCGCTAACCTATCTGAATCTAGCCCTCTGTGTCCGGATAACCGCTGTGTGCGTTGAAGGGCTTCAAAGCCGTGTGCAGCCAAGACTGGGGGCCTGGAGGAGCTGGTGGTTTGAGGGACCAGTACTGTGATGGAGCTAAATAAAATGTCTATGTTATCTTTCTCTTTTAACCATTCAAATATTACTTCCCTTTCTTTTATTCTTTTTATTATATTATTTTCTTTCATATTGCGATATATGCGCGTGTGTGTGTATATATATATATATATATTTCAGTATTCTGTGACAAGACACCTGTATTTTTATATATATATATATATATATATATATATATATATATATATATATATATATATATATATATATATATATATATATATAAAATGTATATGAAAAACAGATGTCAATTAACTCCTACTCTGTAACCCACTCCTACCCCTCCCACGTGAAAAGTAATGGCGACTGAACACCCTGGAATGTGAAGCCTCATGGTCAAGAATAAACATCACAAGAGAAAGACCATATGAATGAGCCAATCACATGCACCCATATATGATGACGATTGCTTATGTCACTTAGTTTATATAAGGGGCTGGGACCCGGAAAAAGGCCTGTTGGAGTTGAGAAAAAGCTTTGTACTGGTCCGTGTGTTTCAGTGTGTTCTCTTCCGCATGCATGCTCTCTCATCCACATGAATTTGGCTCAGTGGCAGAAAAGAACATGTATCCTGGAATTGGAACAGGGATAAATCTATTACAGTACCTATGGCAGCAGTGCGGTTGAAGAGTAGCCAGGTGGGCTGGAATTTTCAGTTATCTCTGAATGTCGTTTAAACCCCTGCGTGGGATTCCCGAGTGGACTTTTGTTTTGTTTTTCCTCATTTAATAAACGTAAACTACCAGGCCCTTAATGATATATGCCTGTTTGGTTAGGGACTCTCTACACGAAAACGCATCTGCCACAAGAGCTAACAATCCTCTATGTTACAAGTGTAAAAAAAAAAAAAAAAACCCAGAGGTGATTAAATACTACCAAAAGAAAGCTCTATTTGTGGGGGGAAAAAAATTACATAAAAACTTTATTTAGACACGACATGGCAATTGTCAGTTAAAGTAGTGCAGTGCCGTATCACAAAAAAATGGCCTGGTCAGGAATGGGGGTAAATCTTCCGGGGGTCAAGTGGTTAATGGAAGTTGCCTCCAAGTCGGATCCTCATCTATATTGATGTGATTTGGATCTGTCTTTCACAGGAAGATTACCCAGGCATTCACGGAAAGTCGCTTTAAAATTGCTTATGGTCACACACAAGTCGCTAGCAAATTGCCAGGGAGTCACTTGGCAAAGTCGCACGACTTTCAGGTGGCAGCACTGTGAACCGAGCCTCAATCTCCAATCATTTTCTACAGCAGGAAATAGTGATCGTTCTGATTTTAGACGCTTTGATAAAAGACGCCAACATCTCTGTGCAGATGCCGCCTGGTAGGCTGACGTTCGCTACTCATTGCGGATACATTAAGTTTCTAAAAATGACCAGCCAGCTCATAAGTGTGTGGGAGGCTCTACATGAATTCATAAGCAGATTTCCTTATTGCTTAATGCCCCATTGAAATCATTCACGCTATAAATAAATACCAGCCTTCCTGTCTCTGGGTTACACAGATTCTCTTTTACACAGAATCCCCATTGGTCTGAGTCTGCAACAAAAAAAAATTCTTCAAGGTAAACATACCAAGGATCCTTACACCCCGGGCAGGGCCGCTGTTAGAAACCATGGGGCCCCATATAGCCTACCTGACGGGGCCCCCCTTGACCCCACCCCTGAATCAACGCTGTCTGGGTGACTAGTGGCAGGAGCTGGAACATGTTCCAAAAGGTAAACCTTTAAACCAGGGGTGTTCAAACTTTTTTCAAAGAGGGACAGATTTCATGAAGTGAACATGCGACCATTTTGCCTGAAATTCTTTAAACCATTAACCACTTGCTTACTGGGCACATATACCCCCCTCCTGCCCAGGTGAAATTTCAGCTTTCGGCACTGCGTCGCTTTAACTAACAATTACGCGGTCGTGCGACGTGGCTCCCAAACAAAATTGACGTCCTTTTTTCCCCACAAGTAGAGCTTTCTTTTGGTGGTATTTGATCGCCTGTGCGGTTTTTATTTTTTGCGCTATAAACAAAAAAGTGCGACAATTTTGAAAAAAATACAATATTTTTTACTTCTTGCTATAATAAATATCCCAATTAAAAAAAAAAAAAAAAAACATTTTTCTCAGTTTAGGCCGATGCGTATTCTTCTACATATTTTTGGTAAAAAAAAAAAATCACAATAAGCGACTGGTTTGCGCAAAAGTTATAGCGCTTACAAAATAGGGGACAGAATTCTTATTTTTTATTATTTTTTTTTTTACTAGAAATGGCGGCGATCTGCGATTTTTATTGGGACTGCGACGTTATGGCGGACACATCGGACACATTTTTGGCGCCATTCACATTTATACTGCGATCAGTGCTATAAATATGCACTAATTACAGTATAAATGTGACTGGCATTGAAGGGGTTAACACTAGGGGGTGAGGAAGGGGTTAAATATGTTTCCTATATAGTGTTCTAACTGTAGGTGGAGGGGGGGTGACTGGGGGGGTGACCGATCTGTGTCTCTATGTACAAGAGACACAGATCGGTCTCCTCTCCAGAGACAGCACCGCTGTCTCTGTGTAAAACGGCAATGAGAGATGATCTCATATGTTTACAGATCGCATCGCAAACAGCCACTCTGATTGGCCGTTCGCGGCGATCTGTAATTGGATGTGTCCAAGGGACACGGGCAACACAGATTTTCCCCGCTGCGCGCTCTGGAGCGCCCAAAGGGGCGGACGTCAATTGACGTCCACTTGGATTTTGGGATCCGCGCTGTAGCCGTCAATTGACTATAGCGCGGGTCCCAAGTAGTTAAAACCTGTGGCTGTGTGTGGTGAAGAGATGAGCTTAGGCGTGTTATTTGGATATACCGTGTTTATCAACTTAAAATACGCACCTTAACTTTAAAAAGGAAGTTTCAGGAGGAAATCTACATTTTAAATAAAGAACTGTGAAGCAAAATAAGAGTCAGTGCCCATCGCCATTTTATTCTCTAGGGTGTTAGAAAAAAATATATCTGTTGCACCACTAATCCAGACTGAAGGTTTTCCCCCGCCCGACACAAGGGTAGGGGGTCGTTATCGCATATTCGCGGCTCGGTGGTCTTCGCTACTTTCTGACCGGTGGGTTTGCGAAGTAGTTTCCTCAGGGTACAAGATAGAGTTCCTCCCCTACCCTCCAAACAGTTTTTTTTTCCTCAAACCTTCAGCTCCCCCCGCCTCGTCCTCGTTCCTGATCTTCTGTCTGTAACTACAAACAGTAATGCGAGGCTTTTTCCCTGGTGTGGAGAAAGCCTCTTTAGAGGGGAGGGGGCGAGCAGGATGCCTAATAACACACAGCTCCTTTCTCTATCTGCAATATAGAGAGAGTGTCCTGACTTGCCTGGTCGCCCTTCCCCCCTCAAGAGGTTTTCTCCACATGAGGTAAGGGAGGAGGACTGCACTGAGGTAAAGGAAGCTATTTAGGGGGAAAAAAATACCTTTACAAACGCTTTAATCCACACACCAAATGACTGAGAGAACCCATCAAACAAACCTTAATAAATCCACAACCATAGATGCTATCGAAACAGCGACTTCAACGTTAGAAACACAAAGCCTTTGTGAACGTATCGGTATAAAATTTATGTTGATAATCTTAAAAATGTGGGCATGGCAGCGATTTAAAAAAGAGGTTCTGTGTGCATTTTGCTGGAAGATTTATAGATTTTTTTTACATGACAGTCAATGGAAGAGAATTTGGAACTTTTGTCATTTAGAACCAAAAGTAAAATGCGTATCACAAAACTGAGCACATTGCCTGAAACCAGAAAAAAATACCTACGTTTTGATATATAAATTGTGTATGACAAGTAGATCTTGCGGGCGTGAGAGCAATTTGTTCCCCCTTTATAAAGATCATTTTTTTATTTTTAACGCTCCGTGCTCTAATGATGTCATCATCCACTCTAAATCAGCCCCTTAGAAGCACATTATAATCGATAACATTTTCTGAAAAAATTACTAAACTTGAACTGCTTTTTCACAAAAACGGTAAAAGATATCAAACTGAAAAGTCATAGCCGGATAGCTAAATATTTTGTGAACGTTTTAAAGTTTGTTTGGTGTCTGTAGGTGAAAGTATGAAGGAGCTGAAACTTTTGGTAGCAGAGAAGCTTTTAAAGCAGAGGTTCACCCGTATATATGACCTTTTCCCCGTTAGATTCCTGATCGTTTTGTCTAGGGGAATCGGCTAGTTGTTTTAAAATATGAGCCGTACTTACGGTTTACGAGATGCATCTTCTCTGTCGCTTCCGGTTTTGGGCTGTGGGACTGGGCGTTCCTATTTTGATTGACAGTCTTCCGAAAGGCTTCCGACGGTCGCATCCATCGCGTCACGATTTTCCGAAAGAAGCCGAACGTCGGTGCGCAGGCGCAGTATAGAGCCGCACCGACGTTCGGCTTCTTTCGGCTACTAGTAACGCGATGGATGCGACCATCGGAAGCCTCTCGGAAGACTGTCAATCAAGAAGGAACGCCCGCTCCCGAAGACCCATACCCGGAAGCGACGGAGAAGATGCATCTCGAAAACGGGTAAGTACAGCTCATATTTTAAAACTACTAGCCGATTCCCCTAGACAAAACGAGCAGGAATCTAAGGGGAAAAGGTCAAAAAATAAATAAATGGGTGAACTCCCGCTTTAAGGGGTAAAAAGCATGTTCTCATTGACTTCAATGTTAAAAAAAAGTGTCTAAAAGCGTAATATTTAAAAAAGTATAAATAGTACAAAAAAATTTGAAGAAGTCCCATCATTAGCTGAAAGAGCTGAACATTTTAAAAGTTGAATGGTCTTAATAGCTGAAAGTATGCAGAAGTTACGCAGAGCAAAGAAACTTCCGGAAATAAAAATAAGAATAGCGGTTTAGCATTCCCACTAATAACAACATGTTCTTAAAGGAGCCGTATACTGAACCTACAGGCTGAATTCACAAAGCTCACAAACAAGGACGAGGCTCCTTTAAGAAAAATTGGCAGTTGAGATTTAAAAAAAAAACACACACACACTCAGATGCTGTGATGTCATAATAGCTGAGCCTTTATAAGGAGGTGCAGAGAGGGAGAGAGGGAAAGCAGCAGAAGCCGAGTGTTCACTGACCAGTGAAGACGTGTTTTTAATCTCTCCTGAGATTTTACTAGTGATTTCATCGGATTTGAATTCATTCGATTGAATTTCATTGCGACTTCTATTTTTACATTTAAAGTGTGTTTCTTTATTCTTAATAATGAACCGATTTAAATGTAATCAGCTTTTTTCTCTGAAAAACACCGAAGAGAAATCTAGCCAAGGAAGGGCAGCTATGGAAGGAGGTATCAGTGACCAGCCTGCAGATACCCCCAAAAAGCCCTCCAAAATAAAGAAGACCCGAGCGTTTGTACGCGGCTGCTTCAGAGCCGTTGTTAGATGTTTCGGATCCGGCTGTAAAGCCAATGGACATCACCGGGACACAGACACCGAGATTTGTAAGTACTAAGGATAGTGATCGATACAAGAAGTACTCTGGATAAGGCACCTTCACCCCAAATCATCTGTTTTCATAGAATTCATAGAACAGAAGGCGATTTTATTGGTGCCAAAACACACAATGAATGTTGTTGACATTTCATAAAGACAATTCCGTGCACATGTACACAGGGCAGCCATCAGGAATTATGGGGCCCCCTGGAGCAGAGAACCGGGGGGGGGGGGGGTGCCGCCTGAAATTGAGAAGCGGCAGCAAAAAAAAGGGGATTTTCCACATGGGGCCCTGGGGACCTCTGAGCCCTTTAATAAAATATATATATATATATATATATATATATATATATATATATATATATATATATATATATATATAAAAATGAAAAAAAAAAGAAATAAAATATTAAAAAAAATGTATTTTTTTATAAAAAAAAAGGGGGGGTTGCCATCCGGGGCCCTGGGGACCTCTGGGCCCTTTATTAATAATAATAATAATAATAATAATAATAATAATATATACATATATACATATATATATATATATATATATATATATATATATATGTATATATTATTATTATTATATCTTCCACATGGGGCCCTGGGGACCTCTGAGCCCTTTAATAAAAAAAATATATATATATATATATATATATATATATATATATATATATATATATATATAAATGAAAAAAAAAAAAGAAATAAAATATAAATTTTTTTATTTTATTTTTTTATAAAAAAAAAACGGGGGGTTGCCATCCGGGGCCCTGGGGACCTCTGGGCCCTTTAATAATAATAATAATAATAATAATAATAATAATAATAATAAATATATATCTGGGGATCTCCGGGCCCCCCATACCCCTAAAAAAAAATGGCCCTTTAATAAAAAATAAAATAAAAATATATTAGAAAAAAAAATATTTTTTTATAAAAAATAAATAAAAAAAGGGGCCTTCGGGCCCCTAGGGACCTCCGGACCTCAAAAAAAATAAAAAAAATTGTCCCTATAATAAAAAATAAAATAAAAATGTATTAACATTTTTTTTTTTTTTTTTATAAAAAAAAGAAAAAAAAGGGGGGGGGGGGGGGGGTTGCCATCCGGGGCCCTGGGGGCCTTCAGGCCCCTGGGGACCTCCGGACCTCAAAAAAAATAAAAAAAATTGTCCCTATAATAAAAAATAAAATAAAAATATATTTAAAAAAATATTTTTTTTTTATAAAAAAATTAATTAAAAAAAGGGGAGTTGCCATATGGGGCCCTGTGGGCCTCCGGGCCCCTGGGGACCTCCGGACCCCTAAAAAAATTATTATTATTTTTTTTTTTTAAAGGGGGTTGCCATCCGGGCCCCCTACAGGTGTACTGCCCTGCATGTACAAAAACACACATAAAGAAGCTGAGATTTTTTTGGTGTGTTTTGGCACCATTAACCTTTTCAATACCAGGCAACTTCACCCCCTTCCTTCCCAGACCAATTTTCAGCTCTCCGTGCTCTCGCAATTTCAATGAGAATTGCGCGGTCATGCTACGATGTACCCAAATGGAATTTTTGTTGCTTTGTTCACACAAATAGAGCTTTCTTTTGGTGTTATTTATTCACCACTTGATTTTTTATATTTTGCGATATAAAATGGAAATAGAGCAAAATATAAAAAAAATATATATATATTTTCTACCATGGACAATGACAATGGACATTTTTTAAAAAATCATCAGATTGCTGTTTACAGGACAACAAACAAAAAACAGAAATTCTTGGCACCGTATACAGGGAGCCAATTCCACCACCTGACAGCTGCCAACCAATTTGTTGTTTAAACAAGCTTTGCACTCCCCTTATTACAGGCTGGGATTATTTACTGTCTTTAGGGTGCAGGTGGCGTAATCTAAAGTGCTGGATTTTCCAACAATTACTATCCAAGCCTGTCACCGATTGGTTAATATAGAAGAGGCCAAAGCTTACATTTAATTATGGGGAACTGCGGTGCAGAAGATCACTTTGTATGCACCCCACAGGCAATAAATAGACCCTTTATGCCCCCCCCCCCCGCTGAACAAATGGGGCCTCAGTAAGTTGCTGCAGGGCTCCCACAGACAGTAACTATTTCATCATTTGCCTGGAATTCTGCCTTAGACCCCGCCCACAATTGGCGATTTGGAATGGCCGGCAGAAGTGATAGGATTCTGCCTGCAATTCTAAATCATGGGAAAATGTGAAGCAAGCATTCGGATTATTCTTAATGGGCCCCCCAAAGATGGCAAGATCTTGTCACATGACAGAATCGCATGGCAATCGATCCAAAACGTGCAGGGGACTATTTTTTCCACTTTGAGGTGTGGCGGAGTAATCTGCAATGCAGCGGTGCCAGGTCCCGGCCTCTTCTGTATCAATCCACCGCAACAATTCGAGGGATGACAATAAAAGAGGCCGGCATGAACCAGTGAAGAACCAGTCCCCTTTCTGACTCCAATCATTTTAGTGCCAGGCAACCAGAATTTTATATGAAGGCCAACATTAGTCATTTTGGAATTTTGAACTTTTCTCTCTATAATTTGATGTTGTATAAACAATATAAGAAATGTAGGTGAAGGTGCTAAATCTCATTCTTCTTTTTAATTGCAGATGTACGCGGTATTAACTACAGAGACAGCTCACAAGGCAGGTCTGCCCCAGTGAGCGAGACAGAATGTGAAAGCTACATTGAGGCTCAACCAGCATGTGCCGTTCACACGGAGACGCCACCAGCATGTGACGTTCATACGGAGACAGCCCTGGACGGGGCCGCTCCAACAGAGTGTGCCCCGGACGGGGCCGCTCCAACAGAGTGCGCCCCGGACGGGGCCGCTCCAACAGAGTGCGCCCCCGACGGGGCCGCTCCAACAGAGTGCGCCCCCGACGGGGCCGCTCCAACAGAGTGCGCCCCCGACGGGGCCGCTCCTACAGAGTGTGCCCCAGACATGGCCGCTCCTACAGAGTGTGCCCCAGATGGGGCCGCTCCTACAGAGTGCGCCCCCGACGGGGCCGCTCCAACAGAGTGCGCCCCCGACGGGGCCGCTCCTACAGAGTGCGCCCCCGACGGGGCCGCTCCAACAGAGTGCGCCCCCGACGGGGCCGCTCCAACAGAGTGCGCCCCCGACGGGGCCGCTCCTACAGAGTGCGCCTCAGACATGGCCGCTCCTACAGAGTGCGCCCCCGACGGGGCCGCTCCTACAGAGTGCGCCCCCGACGGGGCCGCTCCAACAGAGTGCGCCCCGGACGGGGCCGCTCCAACAGAGTGCGCCCCGGACGGGGCCGCTCCTACAGAGTGCGCCCCCGACGGGGCCGCTCCTACAGAGTGCGCCCCCGACGGGGCCGCTCCTACAGAGTGCCCCCCGGACGGGGCCGCTCCAACAGAGTGCGCCCCCGAAGGGGCCGCTCCTACAGAGTGCGCCCCCGACGGGGCCTCTCCTACAGAGTGCGCCCCCAACGGGGCCGCTCCAACAGAGTGCGCCCCCGACAGGGCCGCTCCTACAGAGTGCGCCCCCGACGTGGCCGCTCCTACAGAGTGCGCCCCCGACGGGGCCTCTCCTACAGAGTGTGCCCCCGACGGGGCCGCTCCAACAGAGTGCGCCCCCGACGGGGCCGCTCCTACAGAGTGCGCCCCAGACGTGGCCGCTCCTACAGAGTGCGCCCCCGACGGGGCCGCTCCAACAGAGTGCGCCCCCGACGGGGCTGCTCCAACAGAGTGCGCCCCCGACGGGGCCGCTCCTACAGAGTGTGCCCCAGACATGGCCGCTCCTACAGAGTGTGCCCCAGACGGGGCCGCTCCTACAGAGTGCGCCCCCGACGGGGCCGCTCCTACAGAGTGCGCCCCCGACGGGGCCGCTCCTACAGAGTGCGCCCCCGACAGGGCTGCTCCAACAGAGTGCGCCCCCGACGGGGCCGCTCCAACAGAGTGTGCCCCGGACGGGGCCGCTCCAACAGAGTGCGCCCCGGACAGGGCCGCTCCTACAGAGTGCGCCCCCGACGGGGCCGCTCCTACAGAGTGCGCCCGGACGGGGCCGATCCAACAGAGTGCGCCCCGGACTGGGCCGCTCCAACAGAGTGCGCCCCGGACGGGGCCGATCCAACAGAGTGCGCCCCGGACTGGGCCGCTCCAACAGAGTGCGCCCCGGACGGGGCCGCTCCAACAGAGTGCGCCCCGGACCGGGCCGCTCCAACAGAGTGCGCCCCGGACTGGGCCGCTCCAACAGAGTGCGCCCCGGACGGGGCCGCTCCAACAGAGTGCGCCCCGTACTGGGCCGCTCCAACAGAGTGCGCCCCGGACGGGGTCGCTCCAACAGAGTGCCCCCCGGACGGGGTCGCTCCAACAGAGTGCCCCCCGGACGGGGTCGCTCCTACAGAGTGCGCCCCGGACGGGGTCGCTCCTACAGAGTGCCCCCCGGACGGGGTCGCTCCTACAGAGTGCCCCCCGGACGGGGTCGCTCCTACAGAGTGCGCCCCGGACGGGGTCGCTCCTACAGAGTGCGCCCCGGACTGGGCCGCTCCCACAGAGTGCGCCCCGGACGGGGTCGCTCCCACAGAGTGCGCCCCGGACGGGGTCGCTCCTACAGAGTGCGCCCCGGACGGGGTCGCTCCTTAAGAGTGCGGCCCGGACGGGGTTGCTCCTACAGAGTGCGCCCCGGACGGGGTCGCTCCTACAGAGTGCGCCCCCGACGGGGCCGCTCCTACAGAGTGCGCCCCCAACGGGGCCGCTCCTACAGAGTGCGCCCCGGACTGGGACGCTCCTACAGAGTGCGCCCCGGACTGGGACGCTCCTACAGAGTGCGCCCCGGACTGGGACGCTCCTACAGAGTGCGTCCCGGACTGGGATGCTCCTACAGAGTGCGCCCCCGACTGGGCCGCTCCTACAGAGTGTGCCCCCGACGGGGCAGCTCCTACAGAGTGCGCCCCGGACGGGGACGCTCCAACAGAGTGCGCCCCGGATTGGGACGCTCCAACAGAGTGCGCCCCGGACTGGGACGCTCCTACAGAGTGCGCCCCGGACTGGGATGCTCCTACAGAGTGCGCCCCGGACTGGGACGCTCCTACAGAGTGTGCCCCGGACTGGGACGCTCCTACAGAGTGCGCCCCGGACTGAGATGCTCCTACAGAGTGCGCCCCGGACTGAGATGCTCCTACAGAGTGCGCCCCGGACTGGGACGCTCCAACAGAGTGCGCCCCGGACTGGGACGCTACAATAGAGTGCGCCCCGGACGGGGCCGCTCCAACAGAGTGCGCCCCGGACGGGGCCGCTCCAGGGTTCGACTTCCACAAGGTGACTCCACCGGAAGAACCCTCGATCATCACAGAACCGGACAAAGGAAAAAGAACCAGAAAAATAAACAAAAATAGAAAAAAGAAAAAAGACAGTATGAGTGCCCCCCAGGCGAGGCCAGTCCCCCAGAGAGCGACTTCCACAAGGAGACGCCACCAGAGTGCGACTTCCACAAAGAGACGCCACCAGAGTGCGACTTCCACAAGGAGACGCCACCAGAGTGCGACTTCCACAAAGAGACGCCACAAGAGTGCGACTTCCACAAAGAGACGCCACAAGAGTGCGACTTCCACAAAGAGACGCCACAAGAGTGCGACTTCAACAAAGAGACGCCACCGGAGGGCGACTTCCACAAGGAGACGCCACCAGAGGGCGATTTCTACAAGGAGATGCCACCAAAGGGCATATTCTACAAAAAGAAACCAGAACGTCATGTTCGCTTTACACTTCCTCCAGGAAGGGAAGATGAAACTGGTCCTCGACGAAAACATAGCCGTCTATTTCAGAAAGCATCAAAGAAATACCTCCACCCAAGGATTCCACTAAAACGTTGTGATCGCTCTACGCTTCCTCCAGAAAGCGACGATGACACCGAGACTCCACAAAAAAGTGTCACTCCCTGTCAGAAAGAAAACAAGTACGAAAACAAGAAATATAACAAGTACGAAAACAAGTACGAAAACAAGTACGAAAACAAGTACGAAAACAAGTACGAAAACAAGTACGAAATTCAAAGACCAGACAAAGGAAAAAGAACCAGAAAAAGAAACAAAAATAGAAAAAATAAAAGACAGTATGAGTGCCCCCCAGGCAAGGCCAGTCCCCCAGAGAGCGACTTCCACAAAGAAACGCCACCAGAGTGCGACTTCCACAAAGAGACGGCACCAGAGTGCGACTTCCACTTGTTTAATGAAAGAATCCTCAAACTCTACATTGGAGTGCGCCCCGGACTGGGACTCTCCTACAGAGTGCGCCCCGGACTGGGACGCTCCTACAGAGTGCGCCCCGGACTGGGACGCTCCTACAGAGTGCGCCCCGGACTGAGATGCTCCTACAGAGTGCGCCCCGGACTGGGATGCTCCAACAGAGTGCGCCCCGGACTGGGACGCTACAATACAGTGCGCCCCGGACGGGGCCGCTCCAACAGAGTGCGCCCCGGACGGGGCCGCTCCAGGGTTCGACTTCCACAAGGTGACTCCACCGGAAGAACCCTCGATCATCACAGAACCGGACAAAGGAAAAAGAACCAGAAAAATAAACAAAAATAGAAAAAATAAAAAAGACAGTATGAGTGCCCCCCAGGCGAGGCCAGTCCCCCAGAGAGCGACTTCCACAAGGAGACGCCACCAGAGTGCGACTTCCACAAAGAGACGCCACCAGAGTGCGACTTCCACAAGGAGACGCCACCAGAGTGCGACTTCCACAAAGAGACGCCACAAGAGTGCGACTTCCACAAAGAGACGCCACAAGAGTGCGACTTCCACAAAGAGACGCCACAAGAGTGCGACTTCCACAAAGAGACGCCACAAGAGTGCGACTTCAACAAAGAGACGCCACCGGAGGGCGACTTCCACAAGGAGACGCCACCGGAGGGCGATTTCTACAAGGAGATGCCACCAAAGGGCATATTCTACAAAAAGAAACCAGAACGTCATGTTCGCTTTACACTTCCTCCAGGAAGGGAAGATGAAACTGGTCCTCGACGAAAACATAGCCGTCTATTTCAGAAAGCATCAAAGAAATACCTCCACCCAAGGATTCCACTAAAACGTCGTGATCGCTCTACGCTTCCTCCAGAAAGCGACGATGACACCGAGACTCCACAAAAAAGTGGCACTCCCTGTCAGAAAGAAAACAAGTACGAAAACAAGAAATATAACAAGTACGAAAACAAGTACGAAAACAAGTACAAAAACAAGTACGAAAACAAGTACGAAAACAAGTACGAAAACAAGTACGAAATTCAAAAACCAGACAAAGGAAAAAGAACCAGAAAAAGAAACAAAAATAGAAAAAATAAAAGACAGTGTGAGTGCCCCCAGGCAAGGCCAGTCCCCCAGAGAGCGACTTCCACAAAGAAACGCCACCAGAGTGCGACTTCCACAAAGAGACGCCACCAGAGTGCGACTTCCACAAAGAGACGGCACCAGAGTGCGACTTCCACTTGTTTAATGAAAGAATCCTCAAACTCTACATTGGAGATTGTCAGGGGGGTTGAAACCAGATAAAAAAAATTAAATAAATAAAAAATAAAAAATAAATAAAACAAACAAAAAAAAATTATTAATTGTGCTACTCTATGGACCGGCTGTAAGAGGAGGTTGGAGGCCAATAGACTTTATTTTCCTGCAGGCGTGTTGGACCTGCTGTGAGAGGAGGTTGGAGGCCGGTATGTTTTTCAGGCGTGTGTTGGACTGGCTATAAGGGGAGGTTGGAGGCCAGTATGTTTTTTAGGCATGTGTTGCACCAGCTATGAGGGGAGGTTGGAACTCTTCTTGTCTTCAGGAGGTGGGAGGAGTCTTTCCAGCTTTCTTTAGGCTTTCTCTGCTGGGGAAATGAGAACTCTTCCCACCAGTGAGGTCCTTCATGGAGAAGTCCAAGGCCTCACTCACATGATGTGTATGAATCTGTACCCTGTGTGGGGGCTGCGTTTACCCCAAAAAGTACATCCATGCGGGTGCCGTTTTGTGGACGCACCCTGGGTGCGTTCAGGGCCGTACACCGGCACCCACACAGATGTCACATTGGGTACAACCGCTGCACCCCAGTCGTTTAGGTTACGTTTGGATTTTTTCTGTAGGCGCTTTGAGTGGACTTATGTACCCTGCTCTGCGGGGGTGGGCCTTAGAGAACAGAGGCTGTTTATGGGCAGCAAAGAGGCTTAGTGGTTAGCCTTGCAGCACGGGGGTCCTTGGTTCAAATCCTGACCAGGACACTATCTGCATGTTCTCCCTGTGTTTGCGTGGGTTTGCTCTGGATACTCCGTTTCCTCCCACACTACAAAGACATGCTACCTTGCGTTGGTGGTGCAGTGGTGAGCATAGCTGCCTTCCCAGCAGCTGACCCGGGTTCGATTCCCGGCCAACGCCATCTCCAAGTACTTGGAGTCCCCAGAGGGAAAAGCACTATACAAGGTCAATGCTGAGTATATATTAGCGGTGGAATACAGAATGAACGCATCAAAAACACACCAGAGTGCATCTAAATGCATCAAAAATACACCAGAGAGCATCTAAACACATCATATATACACCAGAGAGCATCGGGCCGCACAGTGAGTGAGTGAGTGAGTGAAAGACTTATATAGTGCTGCACATGCGAACTGAATCGCCTCTGAATCACAGTGGTGTAGTGGGCGGCACTCTCACCTAGCATTAAAAAGTGTCGCTGGTTCGAATCCCGACCATGACACTACCTGCCTGGAGTTTGCATTTTCTCCCTGTGCCTGCGTGGGTTTCCTCCGGGTACTCCGGTTTCCTCCAACGCTCCAAAGATATGCTGATAATTGGCTTCCATCTAAAAAAAAATTGTCCCTAATATATGAATGCGAGTTAGGCCCCATACACACGAGAGGATTTATCCACGGATACGGTCCAGCGGACCGTATCCGCGGATAAATCCTCTTGAGGATTTGCGCGGATTTCCATCCGATGGAGTGTACTCACCATCGAATCGAAATCCGCGCCGAAATCCTCTGGCGATGACGTGTCGCGCCGTCGCCGCGATGATGACGCGGCGACGTGCGCGACGCAGTCATATAAGGAATTCTACGCATGCGTCTAATCATTACGACGCATGCGGGGGATCCCCTCGGACGGATCGATCTGGTGAGTCTGTACAGACCAGCGGATCGATCCGTGGGATCCGATTCCAGCGGATAGATTTGTTGGCATGTCAACAAGTTGGTGTCACCTGGTGCAGAAAAAACTGGTGTCACCTAGGGTTGTCCCGATACCACTTTTTTTAGGACCGAGTACAAGTACCGATAATTTTTTTTCCCCATGTACTCGATACATTTTTTTTAATGTCATGTGACAGTTTTCAAATTTAAGAATGTCTCGTACATTGGTGGTCAGTGGGAAGGATGTCTCGTACATTGGTGGTCAGTGGGAAGGATGTCTCGTACATTGATGGTCAGTGGGAAGGATGTCTCTTACATTGGTGGTCAGTGGGAAGGATGTCTCTTACATTGGTGGTCAGTGGGAAGGATGTCTCTTACATTGGTGATCAGTGGGAAGGATGTCTCGTACATTGGTGGTCAGTGGGAAGGATGTCTCTTACATTGGTGGTTAGTGGGAAGAATGCCCCTTTACAGTCACATAGCGAAAACATTAGAGATGGAGCAAAATTCCAGGGTGACCACGACCAGCAGAAAGACGAGCAACAAGCATTGGATCATAAATCCTAACAAGTGAGGAAAAAAGTCTGCCGTGCAATCGTGCATGTCACATCAGGGCACAGGGCACAGCGGGGTACTGAGGACTGCTCTGCTCTCCGCCCTGCTCTCCACCCCCCGCCCACTCTCCACCCGCCACTCTCTTCTCAATAGAGAAGTATTGGACAGGGCATCGGCAGCATTTACGCGAGTATAAGTACTCATCAGGGTACTTGGGCACGGCAGGTCACAGGGCACATCAAGGTACTGGGCAGGGTATGGTGCACATCAGGTTACTGGGGACAGGGTATGGGGCACATCAGGGTACTGGGGACTGGGCACACCAGAGTACTGGGCACATCAGGGTACTTGGGCACGGAAGGTCACAGGGCACATCAGGGTACTGGGCACAGGGTATGGTGCACATCAGGGTACTGGGCACAGCAGAGTACTAGGCATGGCAGGGCACAGGGTACTGGGCATGGCAGGGCACAGGGTACTGGGCATGGCAGGGCACAGGGCACGGCAGGGCACAGGGTACTGGGCACGGGAGGGCACAGGGTACTGGGCATGGCAGGGTACTAGGCATGGCAGGGTACTGGGCACAGCAGGGCACAGGGCACAAGGTACTAGGCACTTTCAGTTTCCTTTAAATGCAGAGTAGCGCAGAAATGGCTCACATCTGTAATAAGTTCTTACTATCCTCTATCATGTTGCGCTATTCCCCAGCGGCCCCTCCTCTCCTCTCGTCCATCTCAAATGATGTCACAAGCATACAAGGAGAGTAAAGGAGAGAAGGGGAGGGGCCACCGGGAACAGCGCGACGTGAAAGAGGACAGGAAGAACTTATTACAGCCGCTTATTACCCGCGGACGGCTCTGCTCTCCGCCCCCTGCCCATTCTCCGCCCCCTTGTCAATAGACAAGTATCGGACAGGGCATCGGCAGCATTTGCGCGAGTACAAGTACTCGCGCAAATGCTCGGTATCGGTCCCGATACAACCCTAGTGTCACCCCCCATCCACCAACTGGTAAGTGGTTAAATAGTTTTGTAAGAATTATATATATATATATATATATATGTATACACACACACATACATATATATATATATACATACACACATACACATATATATATAGTATTATATTCAACTTTTTAATTAATATCATGAATTTAAATGAATATGCATTTAGCGTCGGCAGGACTTTTTTCAGGGGGAACTTGGGGGAACTCCGTTCCACCACCTCTGGCTCAGACCCTTTGGTGCCTGTTCACCACAATCACCTGTAAACACAGAAGTCTGGTTTCTGTGTTTACAAGTGACAGTTTTGCAACCCCTTAAACTCTGCACTCTGTATGTAATGCAATTCTGGTATTTATTGCCCCTTTAACCACTTAAGCCCCGGAGCTTTAGGCAGCTAAATGCCCAGGCCAGGTTTTGCGATTCGGCACTGCGTCGCTTTAACAGACAATTGCGTGGTCGTGCGACGTGGCTCCCAAACAAAATTGGCGTCCTTTTTTCCCCCACAAATAGAGCTTTCTTTTGGTGGTATTTGATCACCTCTGCGGTTTTTATTTTTTGCGCTATAAACAAAAATAGAGCGACAATTTTTTTAAAAAAATGCAATATTTTTTACTTTTTGCTGTAATAAATATCCCCAAAAACATATATACATTTTTTTCCCCTCAGTTTAGGCGATACGTATTCTTCTACCTATTTTTGGTAAAAAAAATCGCAATAAGCGTTTATCGATTGGTTTGCGCAAAATTTATAGCGTTTACAAAATAGGGGATATTTTTATTGCATTTTTATTAATTTTTTTTTTTTTACTACTAATGGCAGCGATCAGCGATTTTTTTCGTGACTGTGACATTATGGCGGACACTTCGGACAATTTTGACACATTTTTGGGACCATTGTCATTTTCACAGCAAAAAATGCATTTAAATTGCATTCTTTATTGTGAAAATGACAGTTGCAGTTTGGGAGTTAACCACAGGGGGCGCTGAACGTGTTAGGCTTCACCTAGTGTGTGTTTACAACAGTAGGGGGGTGTGGCTGTAGGAGTGATGTCATCGATTGTGTCTCCCCTATAAAAGGGATCAATCGATCGATGCGCCGCCACAGTGATGCACGGGGAAGCCGTGTTTACATACGGCTCTCCCCGTTCTTCAGCTCCGGGGAGCGATCGCGATGGAGCGGCTATAAACGAATAGCCGCGCCGTCGTCCTGGATCGCTCCCCGGGGTAAGCCGCCCGCCGCACGCAGCGGAGGGGGTCCCGATCGGACCCCCGACCCGCGGAAAGGCAAGGACGTACATCTGCCTGTACGTGCCATTTTGCGGATGTAAATATTCGTGCGGCGGGCGTTAAGTGGTTAAGACCCTTCTACTGTTTGTGAAATCTGAACAGGCCGTGGTTGAGTTCCTGCACCTATTTTCTGAGAAAAAAAGCTCTGTATCTATCTATCTATCTATCTATCTATCTATCTATCTATCTATCTATCTATCTATCTATCTATCTATCTATATGTATATCTATCTATATGTATATCTATCTATATGTATATATATATATATATATATATATAAATAGCTCAGCCATTTAAGCTCAAGCGATAACTGTAACACCAACTATAATATCCCCTTTCCAAAGGAAGGGACAAACCTCATAAAAACGGACCATGACAGGGAGGGAGGGTGGGATGTTCTCCTCTTCTGATCCTCGTCTTCTGCCCACTAATGGCACATCCTCTATTCCTTTTATAGGCTGAGACTCGTGCCAGTTTATTGGGGAAATTGTCAACTCATCAACCAATCTGGTAAGTAATTATTTAAAAAAAAAAAATGTATTGCCTTAGCTGAATTTAATTAATTCAAAATTACAGGTCTGCCACAATCTCACAGGTGGTGGGGGTGGGGACATTTCATGCCCCGCCCTTCACTTTTATTCTAGTGCACCACGCTATAACAGGCACATAAAATCTATTTTGATGTCTCCGTTTTGCCACACAAGCCTCACAAACACCTAGCAGGTTGCCAGCTCCACACTGGTTCCGGGTGCCTTCAACGTGCTGGCCAAATGCCTAATTTTTAAATGCCTTCATTTTTTTTAAATTAATACGACAAAAAAATATATGAATATTGTTGCTTGTCCAATTGAATACCATGTATATACAAAACTAAAGACTCATTGGCCCGGATTCACATACAGCGGCGCATAGTTACGCTGGCTTAGTGTATCGAATATACGCTACACCAACGTAGCGCAGAGCGGCGAGCACAGAATTCACAAAGCATTTGCCCCCAAATCTTACCCTCGGCATAACTCGTCGTAAGTGTCAGTGGGCGTCAGCCATGCTAATGAGGCGTGACCCCATGTAAATGATGGGCCGAGCGCCATTAAGATACGAATAACGAACAGCGCATGCGCCGTCCCATGGACGCTTCCCAGTGCGCATGCTCAGAATCACGTCGGAACGAACGCTTAAGATACGTCGAATCATTGCCTACGTTTACGTACTACCTAAACGACATAAAAAACGACGGCTGTGTTCCCTGGTGCAGCCATTTGCATTGATGCTGCTGACTTACACCTGCTTTATGAGGCATAACTTTACGCCGGACATATGACTTACGTAAACCGCGTATATTAATGCGCCGGGCGCAAGTACGTTCGATAATAGGCGTATCTCACTCATTTTCATAGTCGAATCGTAAATCAATGGGAGCGCCCCTTGCGGCCAGCGTAAATATGCACCCACAATACGACGGCGTAGGAAACTTACGTCGGTCGGATGAAGCCTATTTTCAGGCGTATCTTGCTTTCAGAGTCAGGCGCATAGATACGACGGCGCATATTTGCACTTACGCGGCGTATCTCGAGATACGTCGGCGTAAGTGCTACGTGAATCCGGGCCGTTAACTCTTGTTGAATTTTTAGCTAGCAGTTTGTTTAATGAGGTTTGTTTTTATAAGAAATAGGAAGAGGAAAGAGAGGTGCCAAGCCACTAATAGTGTAGCAAATTTTATTCAACAGAGTTTGTAAAATTCATTGAAAATGCACTCATAGGTATCGCTAAAAACAGGCATGTAACAAGCTCCATATGGAGCCACCAGTGAAGATTCCAGTCCCGATAAAATCCATTTTAGCCCAGACCTCCGGGGTTATACATACTGTATATGTGTATACATACATGCACATACCTTTGTAATTTCAAATCACTGCTTGGCTACTTATCAGTGTTATTTGAGGTTTTTAATTCAGCAAACTTTCCTCAAAGGTGGATACAGTCCCTCATATATTAGTTAATCTGATTGCATAAGATCATCTTGCGATTGTCTTAAGTGAAGCGCTGAGTAGTTTTTCCTGGTTTGTTTTTATAAAGATAACATTTCAAAATGATGTATATCCAAAGCATTCTTTCCAGGCTTATGAATCATAGCCCATGCAAGTAGAAAGGAAACTTACAATTTGGGTTAATTGTTATCCATTTGGCAGCTGATAATATCTAAAACATTTGAGGCCCTGTTCACACTGATCCGCCATGAAAGTCACGTGACGTTCTATCCGACTTTGCCTTGCGAATTCGGTCTGACTTCCATGCGACTTTAATGAACAGGATGCGATTTTGATCCGACTTTAAGATGAGTGCTATGCAAAAATTTAGAGACATAACTCACAAATATTACAGTAGAAAAAATGGAAAAGGGGTTGATGGACTTTAATGCCGCTTACACACGATCATTTTTCGGCATGAAAAAAATTTCGTTTTTAAAAAACATAATTTAAAATGATCGTGTGTGGGCTTCACATCATTTTCCAAGTTCTGAAAAACGACAAAAAAAAAAAAAATCAAACATGCTGCATTTTTTAATATCGTTTTAAACAATGTCGTTTTTCGGGTTGTAAAAAATGATCGTGTGTGGGCTAAAATGACGTAAAAAACCTGCGCATGCTCAGAAGCAAGTTATGAGATGGGAGCGCTCGTTCTGGTAAAACTGAGCAAATATACAAGAACCTGGGAGGGAACCCTTAAAAAGAAAGGTCGCCCCCAGAAAGAGGCTACTACTGGTAAATCAAGGTCTATACTCAAGGGTGCGAATAATCTCTATAATTTATTAAATATAAGGTACTACAAAACAAGATAAAAAATGTCAATATATATAGTGACGTAAAAAACGTGGCAGAGCTGATAAGTGAAAAGGTATGCTATCGCCTAGGCAATATAGTTATGTCAGACTGACAAACAAAAAACATATAACAAACATATAACAATAAAACTCAGACAGTCCGGACACATTGGTGTCGTTTCTGTGATGGTTCACCAGGGAAAAACCCCATTAATTATTTCAATTATGCTATGTAAATAAGCCTAATGAATTGGTGAACAAATCACAGAAGTGACACTGCGGGGAGGGGGAACAGGCTGAAAAGGAAATGCCCTGGATAGATCTGGAATAAAGATGATATGTGGACAGCTGTTAGTTGGAGCAAGGGGGCAAAAATGGGGCCCACTATCTGGCAAAATGTGCCTACATGCAATAAAATATCCTGAGTATTCAATATAAGAATCCGGGGCTTTAAACGGGACTTGGGGGACTGCAGTTCTATTGATGGTAACCGAATCCAACTGGTTATATGTATGAACAGTCCCACTCCTATGTCATGGACTCAAAGAGATCGAGGCAGTTCCCAGTATAGCATACAGTTCCTGTGAAGGGAGTTCAGTGACGAATGATACTTGCTTGTCAAACTTAATACAGTTGAAATTGTGATTGGAAAGATCTTACCAGCAATGTTAGCTGCAATATAGGGAATGACAGATACTCTTCCAATTACTCGCAGAGATTGCGTTCAAACGTATGACCTTCCTGGTAGGTGGACGGACACGTCACTGTAAGATGAAATCATCGGAAGTGCAGATGATTCGCTTTGCTATATTATGGGTAATTGCCTGTAGCGGTGTACATTGAGCCAGCAAAGATCGGGGAGAGTCCTTCAGCCGTGGAGGTTTCCTCCGTCACCCGCCCCCAGCTGGGAGGGGGAGTGTGTGGATGTGTCTAGCGTCTGAGCGTGATGACGTCAACGCGTTTCGCAGATGACTTGCGTAGCTTCGTCTGGACGCTTGGAGGTGGGCAGTGCATCGCTCCTTCTTATGCATATTGTTGTGCACGCCCACTCTCCTGAACTTAAAGTTCTAAGATTGTTCTCGGAGTGTATGTTCACAGCAACATGTAATGTCCGTAGAGACTGACAGGTACAAATATGGGATGCAATAAAACAGGGAGTTTTCTATCGGTAAGACTGTTCTGCTTGAAAAATCATTTGTTGATAGATGTGGTTATAGTGTATGCTCCGCTTTATTGTATAAATAAAGGAATAAATCCATGCTCCTAGGAAAGAATCTTTTACCGCAGGACTATGCAGCACGATATGTATTTAATAGGTGCAGGGGGAGACATTGACACAAAACAAAGAAGACAACCACATACGCAGACTGCAAGACAGACCAAATCGCAAGAAATAGTGAGGATCGGTGTCCTATCATATTCAAAAGATAAAGGGATTATGAACAGCTCTCCTGAAGAGATGAAATGATGACATGGATTATGCTTGAATGGCAAGTCATACTGTGAGGGGGGACATGAGGTGTACAGTGAACCCCCCTGTTTATAACAGGCACAGTGGCCATCAAAATAGGTTAAATGTCACATGATTGCTCAGCAATGTGTTAGATGAAAAAACTATTCTGAATGATTATAGCCATAACCATCAGATATAATAAGATATATATAAAGTATAATGAGAAGCAAAAAACAAAAAACAAAAAACAAAAAACAACAAAAGTAGTGAGTATGGTACAGGATAATTCATTGGAATGAAATAGTTAGAGGAAGGATTGCATACTGAGCTCAGTGTTGATTCCGAGTGGCGCCAAAGATTTTAAAATGTATATCCACCACTTCTCTTTTTGGACCAACACCTTGTCAAAGTCACCTCTTCTCGCCGATAACCTCAGGGTATATATACCTTTAACCCTGAGACCATCGGGTTTGCCACCATGGCATTGTAGAAAGTGTCTGGCTATTGGACTGTCATGGAATTTTTCCATGTATCCAGCTTTTTTGCGTTTCTCCTCCTCCTTTTCTTCATTTTTAATGTCTCTAATGTGCTCACCTATCCTCACCCTAAGTTGTCTCTTAGTCTTGCCCACATAGATTTTCGGGCATGGGCAGGTGAGCATATAGATAACTCTCTGTGGTGCAATTGATGAGTCCCTTAATCTTATAGGTTTTCTCACCCTTTGCATCACTGAAAGTGTCCGTCCTATCGACAAATGGGCACATTTGGCATTTGCCACATGGGAACATTCCCGTGCTGCGGGGATATTCTGACAGCCAGGAAGTCTGCGGCTGTTTGGTGAACTCAGAATGGACTAAGAGATCCCCTAAATTTTTTGTTCTTCGTGCCACCATTTGTGGGCTGGTGCCAACAATTTTAGCAAGCATTTTGTTGCCGGTGAGGACCCCCCAGTGTTTCTCCAGGAGGTGTCTCAAATTTTCCCATTGAGGGCCGTATGTGGTGATGAGCCTCACCGGGTTGGTGTCACCACCGGTAGATGCCGGCATTTTGGACTTAGTACCAAGGAGACTGCTTCTGCTACGTTCAGCTGCTTTCTTTTTAGCAAATCTAATCTGCTTGTGGGAGTAACCACGCTCTCTAAATCTGTTGTAGAGTTCCCTACTTTCAGTGTCATAGCTTGATTTATCAGAGCAGTTCCGCTTAATCCTAATGAATTCCCCGATGGGGATACTATTTTTTTGCCAGAATGGATGATGGCTATTGGCCTGTAATAAAGTATTGGCCGATGTCTCTTTGCGGAAAGTACATGTGAAGATTTTCCCTCCCCTAATACCAATCCTCAGGTCAAGATGTCCCATCTGAGGGAAGTGTTGGTCAAGGAAGGTTCTAACCGCCCTAATACCGCAGGAATGGGGTATAGAGGTGTACAGGGATTCCACGTCGATGGCAATTAGCCATGCCTCTCCTTCCACCGCAAGTGATTCCAATTTGGAAAGTACGTGTCTTGTGTCCTGTACATAGGATTTGAGTTGGTACACGATGTCTTTAAGTAGAAGGTCGAGGTAAGTCCCTATTTTGTCAAGTGGTCCACCAATGGCAGACACTATCGGTCTGCCCGGTGGATTTTCCATGGACTTGTGTATTTTTGGGATGAAATAGAACGTTGGAATATTATATTCTTTAACCGACAAATGATCGTATTCCCGTTTTGATAGGACCCCTGCCTCTTTTGCATTGTCAAGGATATTGTTAAGTAGTTGAACCATCCTCGGGAAGGGGTTTCTTTCTATCCTTAGGTACGTGTTGCTGTCGTCAAGGAGACGTCTAGCTTCCGCTTCATACTTTGTGTCATCCATAAGAACAACATTACCCCCTTTGTCGCTTTTCTTAATTATAACACTTTTCATTTCTCGCAATTCCTTAAGTGCCTGTCGTTCCGCTACTGAAAGGTTGTCCGCGCTTTTGGGTTTCCAATCCAGCTGTTCCAGGTCATGTTGGACCAGCTCTAGAAAAACATTTAACCATTTATTTTTATTAAGTGGTGGCATTTTGTTAGATTTGATTATCATTTTAGCATCTCTTCTAGTTGGGTTACTGACTACCACTGTGTCATTTTCCTCCAACAAAGAGTTGAGAATGTCAAGCGCGTGTTGGTCATCAGTGTCCGGGGTAGGGTCGACTGATTCATTCTTGTCATATATTGATCTATAGAAGATTTTGCGGAGGAACAGCACGATGTCCTTATACACGGTAAATTCCTCCATATTATTTATTGGTGAGAAGGATAGTCCCTTTTGGAGTAAAGTGATATGTCTTTTCTCCAAAGTGAATGAAGATAGGTTGATAACTTTATTATCCCCTATCGGGGGTGGGGAATTACAATCCCCTATTTCTGACTCCGTGTTCTGTAACTGCCTCTCCCTCCTCTTGGGCCTTTCACCCTTGAGTTTGTTTTTTGCGAGTTTTGTAGGGGCTGAGATGTTTCCTGAGAGGAAGTCTGATTTATGACGTCCCCCAGTCCCCCCTTCTCTAAAAAAGTAACAGTCCTTGGTATTTCCCCCTCTTCTTGGCTACTAGGGGAATTTTCCCGTCTATTCCGGGAGTGCGACTGGTGACCCCTCCTAGTGGAGCTACTTCTTCCCCGTCTTATGGTGAGATCAAAAATTTGATCTGTCTCAAAATCGAGGGTATCTCTCCTATATTTGGACTGTTTAGTGATCTTTAAATTCCTTTGCGCTCTATCAATCTCTTTCTTTAGGAGATCATTTTGTTTGGAAAATTCTTCCTCTTCTTTCATAAGGTTTAAGGTTGCTACACTCTCTGTTATCTGTTCATTAAGCTCAATTAATTGCAGCTTTTCCTCTTCTACTATTAAAGTCATAACCGCTATGCCATGATTGACACATAGTTCCTTCCACTTAGGGAGGAAATGAGGGTTCTGCAAATGTTCTGCTGGAACAGTTTTATCCCTCAAGCCTCTGGGGACTATTCGGTGTGTTATGTAGGTTTCTAGGAAGGATACGTCCCACTTCCGATTGAGGTGTTTAGTCAATAGCTTTCTATGATTTTTAAAGCCGTTTTTTATCTCTTCCACGTGGTCAAGAAGCTGAGTAGCATCCTTTTCAAAGGCCTCTCTAATTTCCTCATCAATGTCCTCTCCCAGAGTGAATGCCATCAAATAGGAAAACAGGAGGAGAGGTAAAAAAATAGCAAGTAGTTATCAAACAGCTTGCTATTTGTCAGCAATTAATATTGGCAAAAAATGTAGCTGTATGGAGAGGAAAAAAGGAGTACAGCAATGACTATGAAAAGAAAAAAATATTGTATGTATAACAAAAGAAAAGAAGGGAGATAGTGGTAAGGAACTATTAATTATTGTAGAGTGTCAAAATACAAGAAGGGACCATGTCGGTCGTTGGTGTTCTGATAGAAGCATCCCTGTGGTGTGCATGCCAGGTGTACCAAAACCATTCACGTGAGGTTCTGCCAAATTTAAAAATATGATATGGGAGACACAAGAATGGATCAAAAGAAAATCCCATGCATTTACCGAAAGAAAAAACAAAAAGTGTCCCATATGATAACTAGATAAGGTAATGTAGTAACGGCACCGAGGAGACACTCCCCCAGTGGTGGGGTTGTTTACCGTAACCAAAACCAACTGAGCAAATATACAAGAACCTGGGAGGGAACCCTTAAAAAGAAAGGTCGCCCCCAGAAAGAGGCTACTACTGGTAAATCAAGGTCTATACTCAAGGGTGCGAATAATCTCTATAATTTATTAAATATAAGGTACTACAAAACAAGATAAAAAATGTCAATATATATAGTGACGTAAAAAACGTGGCAGAGCTGATAAGTGAAAAGGTATGCTATCGCCTAGGCAATATAGTTATGTCAGACTGACAAACAAAAAACATATAACAAACATATAACAATAAAACTCAGACAGTCCGGACACATTGGTGTCGTTTCTGTGATGGTTCACCAGGGAAAAACCCCATTAATTATTTCAATTATGCTATGTAAATAAGCCTAATGAATTGGTGAACAAATCACAGAAGTGACACTGCGGGGAGGGGGAACAGGCTGAAAAGGAAATGCCCTGGATAGATCTGGAATAAAGATGATATGTGGACAGCTGTTAGTTGGAGCAAGGGGGCAAAAATGGGGCCCACTATCTGGCAAAATGTGCCTACATGCAATAAAATATCCTGAGTATTCAATATAAGAATCCGGGGCTTTAAACGGGACTTGGGGGACTGCAGTTCTATTGATGGTAACCGAATCCAACTGGTTATATGTATGAACAGTCCCACTCCTATGTCATGGACTCAAAGAGATCGAGGCAGTTCCCAGTATAGCATACAGTTCCTGTGAAGGGAGTTCAGTGACGAATGATACTTGCTTGTCAAACTTAATACAGTTGAAATTGTGATTGGAAAGATCTTACCAGCAATGTTAGCTGCAATATAGGGAATGACAGATACTCTTCCAATTACTTGCAGAGATTGCGTTCAAACGTATGACCTTCCTGGTAGGTGGACGGACACGTCACTGTAAGATGAAATCATCGGAAGTGCAGATGATTCGCTTTGCTATATTATGGGTAATTGCCTGTAGCGGTGTACATTGAGCCAGCAAAGATCGGGGAGAGTCCTTCAGCCGTGGAGGTTTCCTCCGTCACCCGCCCCCAGCTGGGAGGGGGAGTGTGTGGATGTGTCTAGCGTCTGAGCGTGATGACGTCAACGCGTTTCGCAGATGACTTGCGTAGCTTCGTCTGGACGCTTGGAGGTGGGCAGTGCATCGCTCCTTCTTATGCATATTGTTGTGCACGCCCACTCTCCTGAACTTAAAGTTCTAAGATTGTTCTCGGAGTGTATGTTCACAGCAACATGTAATGTCCGTAGAGACTGACAGGTACAAATATGGGATGCAATAAAACAGGGAGTTTTCTATCGGTAAGACTGTTCTGCTTGAAAAATCATTTGTTGATAGATGTGGTTATAGTGTATGCTCCGCTTTATTGTATAAATAAAGGAATAAATCCATGCTCCTAGGAAAGAATCTTTTACCGCAGGACTATGCAGCACGATATGTATTTAATAGGTGCAGGGGGAGACATTGACACAAAACAAAGAAGACAACCACATACGCAGACTGCAAGACAGACCAAATCGCAAGAAATAGTGAGGATCGGTGTCCTATCATATTCAAAAGATAAAGGGATTATGAACAGCTCTCCTGAAGAGATGAAATGATGACATGGATTATGCTTGAATGGCAAGTCATACTGTGAGGGGGGACATGAGGTGTACAGTGAACCCCCCTGTTTATAACAGGCACAGTGGCCATCAAAATAGGTTAAATGTCACATGATTGCTCAGCAATGTGTTAGATGAAAAAACTATTCTGAATGATTATAGCCATAACCATCAGATATAATAAGATATATATAAAGTATAATGAGAAGCAAAAAACAAAAAACAAAAAACAACAAAAGTAGTGAGTATGGTACAGGATAATTCATTGGAATGAAATAGTTAGAGGAAGGATTGCATACTGAGCTCAGTGTTGATTCCGAGTGGCGCCAAAGATTTTAAAATGTATATCCACCACTTCTCTTTTTGGACCAACACCTTGTCAAAGTCACCTCTTCTCGCCGATAACCTCAGGGTATATATACCTTTAACCCTGAGACCATCGGGTTTGCCACCATGGCATTGTAGAAAGTGTCTGGCTATTGGACTGTCATGGAATTTTTCCATGTATCCAGCTTTTTTGCGTTTCTCCTCCTCCTTTTCTTCATTTTTAATGTCTCTAATGTGCTCACCTATCCTCACCCTAAGTTGTCTCTTAGTCTTGCCCACATAGATTTTCGGGCATGGGCAGGTGAGCATATAGATAACTCTCTCTGTGGTGCAATTGATGAGTCCCTTAATCTTATAGGTTTTCTCACCCTTTGCATCACTGAAAGTGTCCGTCCTATCGACAAATGGGCACATTTGGCATTTGCCACATGGGAACATTCCCGTGCTGCGGGGATATTCTGACAGCCAGGAAGTCTGCGGCTGTTTGGTGAACTCAGAATGGACTAAGAGATCCCCTAAATTTTTTGTTCTTCGTGCCACCATTTGTGGGCTGGTGCCAACAATTTTAGCAAGCATTTTGTTGCCGGTGAGGACCCCCCAGTGTTTCTCCAGGAGGTGTCTCAAATTTTCCCATTGAGGGCCGTATGTGGTGATGAGCCTCACCGGGTTGGTGTCACCACCGGTAGATGCCGGCATTTTGGACTTAGTACCAAGGAGACTGCTTCTGCTACGTTCAGCTGCTTTCTTTTTAGCAAATCTAATCTGCTTGTGGGAGTAACCACGCTCTCTAAATCTGTTGTAGAGTTCCCTACTTTCAGTGTCATAGCTTGATTTATCAGAGCAGTTCCGCTTAATCCTAATGAATTCCCCGATGGGGATACTATTTTTTTGCCAGAATGGATGATGGCTATTGGCCTGTAATAAAGTATTGGCCGATGTCTCTTTGCGGAAAGTACATGTGAAGATTTTCCCTCCCCCAATACCAATCCTCAGGTCAAGGAAGGGAATCATATCCCTATCTAGTGTGTGGGTTAGATTGATATTCCGCTTATTGATGTTAAGTTTCCCTATGAAGCTGTGGAAGGAGTCGGCGTCGCCTGTCCAGATGACGAAAATATGGTCTATGTACCTTAACCATGTTTGTACATGTTCTTGATATTCTGGTAGGGTATAAACGTCTTCTTCCTCCCACAGCCCCAGGTGGAGACAGGCGTAGGCCGGAGCCCATGCAGCTCCCATTGAGGTTCCTTTGACCTGTTGGAAGTATTGTGATGAGAACTGGAAAAAATTATTTGTCAATGCAAAAAGGAGAAGGTCCTCAAGGAGTTCGTTCTGATGTCCCATCTGAGGGAAGTGTTGGTCAAGGAAGGTTCTAACCGCCCTAATACCGCAGGAATGGGGTATAGAGGTGTACAGGGATTCCACGTCGATGGCAATTAGCCATGCCTCTCCTTCCACCGCAAGTGATTCCAATTTGGAAAGTACGTGTCTTGTGTCCTGTACATAGGATTTGAGTTGGTACACGATGTCTTTAAGTAGAAGGTCGAGGTAAGTCCCTATTTTGTCAAGTGGTCCACCAATGGCAGACACTATCGGTCTGCCCGGTGGATTTTCCATGGACTTGTGTATTTTTGGGATGAAATAGAACGTTGGAATATTATATTCTTTAACCGACAAATGATCGTATTCCCGTTTTGATAGGACCCCTGCCTCTTTTGCATTGTCAAGGATATTGTTAAGTAGTTGAACCATCCTCGGGAAGGGGTTTCTTTCTATCCTTAGGTACGTGTTGCTGTCGTCAAGGAGACGTCTAGCTTCCGCTCTGGTAAAACTACAGTTTATAATGGAGTAAGCATATTCATCACGCTGTAACAGACAAAAAAGCGTGAATCGTCTTTTACTAACACGGAATCAGCTAAAGCAGCCCAAAGGCGAATGGAACTTCCCCTTTATAGTGCCGTCGTACGTGTTGTACGTCACCGCGCTTTGCTAGATCATTTTTTAAAAACGATGGTGTGTGGGCTACGTCGTTTTAATGATGAATTTGGGAAAACGCCGCTTTTTCGACATGCTGAAAACGTTTTTTTTTCATGCTGAAAAATGATCGTGTGTACGCGGCATTACGGTAACTTTAATCCCAAGTTGAAATTTTTTTATTAGGTCAAATATAAAATCATCATAGAAAATTTGAACATCGTGGAGTTTGTGCTATAAAATATGTATCTCTCCAATGTATATAAAGAAAAAAACAAACAGATTATACAGAGAAACCTATGCCAATTGTCCCACAAACCCAGCACTAATCAAGTGTGTGTACTGTATGTCAGCCCTCAAAATTTCCACTCGCCTACTAGCATTTGGCGAGTGGACTTAAGCTGGGGGCGAGTGATGACAGGGCTGCATGACCAATCTCCCTCCAATCTGTGCCTACACTTAGAGTCCTGATGAGATTGGCGGCCGAAGAGGAAAGGTGCATGCTCAGGAAAAGTAGTCTGGTGAGCCGCGCACAGGCAGAGCAGTACACAGGTGCTCTCCTTAGAAATTCTCATTAAGCCATGGGACCTAACAGTATGACCTCTCTGAGCCTGCCCCCCTCCCCTGGGCCCCGACCAATGTAGCTAGAGAGCAGAAAGTAATGAGTGTGGTGGAGGATTGCAAAAATTACCACTCCGGTGCAGCGCTCACTGAAAGTTGCCCTGACATGAGAGCGCCAGCCTTCTAGTTTGTGCAGTTTTCTTCTCCTTGTGCTCTATGTAAGTGTCCAACAGTTTAGCCTGAGCACTGTGAACAGACTGGTCTCAATGTGTGCTGTGCGCTGTCAGTGTGCGCTGTGCTATGGTGTCAATGGCTGTGCAGTTGTGTGGATCTCAGTGCTGGATTGTACTCCCTCTTGCTGTGCTGCAGCTCCTCTCCTCTCTGCCAGCCTGAATAAAAGGGGGAAGTGGGGACATGCAAGTGTGGAGCTGCACACACAGGCTCCTGATGATGAGATGAATGGGAGAGGGAGAGAGAGAGGATGGATCGGAGTTGCAGAGGAGACAGCAAGAGAATGGGGAAGAGACCCAGTTCTAGTGCCCTGTCCCTCTGGTCTGCCCCCAGTGCCCTGTCCCTCTGGTCTGCCCCCAGTGCCCTGTCCCTCTGGTCTGCCCCCAGTGCCCTGTCCCATTTTGTTAAAGTTGTTGTTGGTAATATTTAATTTTGTAACTTGATTCTGCATAAAACATTGTCATTCCATGAGATAATCTATGAGGGCGTGTTTACGGGTGCAATTAGGCGCAGGGCAGTGTATGAATTAGGTGGGGCAACTGGTGGCGAGTAACCCTTGAGGCCTGGCTAGTAGCTCAGGACTTGAAATTTTGAGCCCTGCTGTATGTAATAGTCTTCTATATATGGGGGCCAATTGCGGAGTCACTGTAACAACGTCAATGGATCACTAGGCGTTTCGCCAACAGATTATTCAGGGGATCCTATTTGGCACACAGTCAGAACAAGAGGCATGGAGGGGAGAGGGAGACGTGCAGGAGGAAGACATTGTGATTGCTGTTGGCTCTACATCGGGGGAAATTATTCATTTTTAATAAAAGACTTGTTAAAAACCATCTCATGTTTTTATTACACTACACAGTTTTTTTATTTGTATGGGTGAATGGGTAGGAGTACAATGTATTCCATACTCATTCACATGGGGGGGGGGCGGGATCTGGGGGCCTCTTTTCCAGATTCCGATAAGCCCTCTGCCCGCAGACCCCCACAACCACAGCCCAGGGTTGTGGGGAAAAGCCCCCTGTCCATCAACATATGGACAAGGTGCTTTGGGGTGACTGGAGAAGAGACCCTCTGCCCCAAAGCACCCCCCCATGTTGAGGGCATGTGGCCTGGTATGGTTGGGGGGGGGCTCTCACTCATTCGCCCTTTCCCGGCCTTTCATGCTGCATGCTTGGATAAGAATCTGGTTTGGATAGAGGGGGGGACCCCACATCGGTTCTTTTTTCAATATATTTTGCATCCCTAACATTACCTCTGAGCACAAATCGCATGTCACAAGTCAGATCAGTTAAGATGCTTGTCTGACTTGGATGCAACTTCCATTAAATTCTATGGGCTGAAATCGAAAAGATGTCTGACCAAAGTAGTGCAGAACCTTTTGCAAAGTCGGACTAACACAAGTTGGACCAGTTAAGAAAGCTTTCATAGGGAAACTTTTTTTTTGCTCTCAAAGTCGGAGCGATTGTCGCTCCAGCATAAAACGGGCCTGCAAGGGATGAAGCCACATCTAGGCCTGGTGTTTGATTTAACGTTGATCGACAAGCCCAAAGAACCATATTGCAACAGTGTTGAAACAGTCGGGTTGATTTACTAAAACTGTAGAGTGCAAACTCTGGGGCAGCTGTACATGGTAGCCAATCAGCTTCTAAATTCAGCTTGTTCAATTAAGCTCTGAGAAAAAAACTGGAAGCTGATTGGCTACCATGCAGAGCTGCACCAGATTTTGGACCCAACTTTAGTAAATCTACCCCGGTGTGTCTTTCTATTTGAGTGTTATTATTACAATGTTGTTCTCCTTCCATTCCTCCATGTAAAAATCTGTTAACCTGCATTCTTTGGTCTGTCTGACTGCTCTATCTTTTATGCCCATTAACTGAAGCCAGACCAGCCACCAAAATTCATATGCTTGTAGTAGAATGCATGAAGTCCTACTTTAAGGACATGCCCAGAAGCAAGATTCTTGAAGAAAATACCTGCTTATTGCATTGTTCAATAGAAACCAGTTATTGTCAACCATGCAACAGCAACTCACACCCAACAACTAAAGAAACCGCAGAACAAGGTACTTAGAAACTTTTTTTGAGTAGTATAATGGGGTGTTATTTTGGATACCCAGAGTTCAGATTTAATTTAAGTGCCTTATTAATCCTTTTCATAATGAGCATAATACAGAGATCATCATAAAACATTTTTATTTTGTACACATAGCTGGTAATCACGCTGATTACATAGTTCTTTCTAGAGTTGCTGCACATTTAAATAGGTGAACTTCTTAATGGCTGATATTTTCTCAAGTGTATTTCTCTAATACCAAATGTTATAGTTCAAATAATTAATTTGATCTAATTTTGCATGTTTTAAAAAACAAAAACAAAAAATATGTGTTTTTGTTTATGCAACCAAATGCAGATTTGATAATGTCCTCTTAAGCTAATGACAAATTAGCATGAGCACTTGAAAATAATGAAGCTACAGTATAGCTGTATGTAACAGCCCCTTTTTGTTTTAGGAGAACAAAAGAGCTGTATTTACGATAATTATTACTGAGTTCATGAATGGTTTTTGAAATTTCTCATTAATTGTGATAAAAGTGACACAATGTAAAAATAATGATACATATATTTTTAGAAGGTTGTATAGATGTAGGGGTGAGTGGTGCTGCCTGCCACCTGAAAAGTGATCCTCTACAGTGAGTCACTCCTCTCAGGTGAATGTGCAACAGACGGGTGATAATCACTCCCGCCACCTAAAGGGTGATCCTCCAAATAAGTGACTCTTCTCAGATGAATGGTGAGTGATTTCCCAATATGTGAGGTAGATGTCATAGAGGGTGTTCTCACCCTGTGACCTATATCAAAAAGTGTATTATTAATGCTCTATTAATTGTGCTGGTTGCAAACATGTGTCCAACTTCCAATATCAAAGTAGACATGCCAAATGTGATAATTATCTCATCAAATCGGCAAAAGCAATCAAATTTCATCCTAGACAATTCATTCCAAACATTATATAGTAATTATGCAAAAGATATATGATAAAATAAATATTATTAATCGAAAAAATATATAAAGTTAAAGTCTAGTGAAAAAAGTGAAAAAAATTGAAAACAATATATACATCAATTATAAAGTTTAGTCTTAACCACTTAAAGCGGTGGTTCCCCCTTAAAAACAACTTTTTTTTATTCCACTGCCCCCCCACATTCCATCACGATTAAGGCACATATTTTTTTTTTCCTGCTGTACATACCTTACTACAGCATATTCACCCGTGCATCCGGGTTGCGAGTCCCGCGGGAGTGGGCGTTCCTCACATGCTGTTGATTGACGTTTTGCCCAAAAACGAGCTCTCCCCCCGTCGCGTAAGCCGCGTCACGGTTGGCGAAAGGAGCCGAACGGCGAGTCGGCGCTATACTGCGCATGCGCATTGCCGTTCGGCTCCTTTCGCCAATCGTGACGCGGCTTACGCGATGGGGGAGAGCTCGTTTTTGGGCAAAACGTCAATCAACAGCATGTGAGGAACGCCCACTCCCGCGAGACTCGCAACCCGGATGCAAGGGTGAATATGCTGTAGTAAGGTATGTACAGCAGGAAAAAAAAATATGTGCCTTAATCGTGATGGAATGTGGGGGGGCAGTGGAATAAAAAAAAGTTGTTTTTAAGGGGGAACCACCGCTTTAAGGACCGAGCCTCTTTTTCAGACTCTGTGTTTCCAAGTTAAAAACAATTTATTTTTGCTATAAAATTACTTAGAACCCCCAAACCTTTATATATATATATTTTCTAACAACCTAGAGAATAAAATGGTGGTCATTGCAAAACTTTATGTCACACCATATTTGCACAGCGGTCTTACAAGTGTACTTTTTTTTATATTGTGAAAGATAATGTTATGCAGAGTAAATTGATACCCAACATGTCACGCCAAAATTTGCGTCCGCTCGTGGAATGGCTAAAAAACGCTTACCCTTAAAAATTTCCATAGGTGACGTTTAAAAAATTCTACAGGTTGCATTTTTTGAGTTACAGAGGAGGTCTAGGGCTAGACTTATTGCTCTCGCTCTAATGATCGCGGCAATACCTCACATGTGTGGTTTGAACACAGTTTTCATATGCTTCTGCGTGCAAGCTCGTGTTTTTAAAAAATAAATTGGGGTCACGTTTATTCCTATTACAAGGAATGTAAACATCACTTGTGATAGAAAACAGCAACACAGGTCCTCTTAAATATGAGATCTGGGGTCAAAAGGACCTCATATCTCATATTTGGACTAAAATGCAATAACAAAATGGCCCTTTAAGAGCTATGGGCGGAAGTGACGTTTTGACGTCACTTCCGCCCTGCTATGGTATGGAGACGAGTAGGGGCCATCTTCCCTTCACTCGTCTTAATAGCCAGCACGAGAGAGGACCCGATTGCCTCCGCCGCTACGACAGCTCCGGTAATCGGCGGAGGGCTTGGGAGAGCGGCGGCCCTCTCCCGCCGCCGATAATAGTGATCTCGTGGAGAATTTACCGCAGAGACCTCCATTATTGTAAACCGGACTGCTTCACTGAAGAGATGGATACCTGGGATATGGCAGCTAGCTTGGCTCAGCAGACACTGGGGTATCTGAATCCTACTGCCCCTCCGGGGGTGAATCGCTACCGATAGGTAAGGTTGCAGTAATCACCTCTTCTGTAACAAACCATAAGAAACCGTAGGATAGCCTCATGGACGAAAGAGACAGGCACTCATAGTGTAAAGAATGATTTGTTTATTAAAAATAGATACCTTTATCATTCGGATTTACACTATAAGTGCCCGGGAGCGCCACCCACCCCTACATCTATACATCTATAAAGGGGAGGGCTGGCAGCCTTAGGCCTGGGGGGCAAGTCCAGTCAAGTGGCCCATAGAGCGTGAAAAGTGATGGATTGCGGAAAACAGTCTAAGATTTTTCATGATCACAAGAGTGCATCAGAGTCCGCACAGAGGCCCCCCTTGCATCAGAGTCTGCACAGAGGCCCCCCTTGCATCAGAGTCCGCACAGAGGCCCCCTTTGCATCAGAGTCCGCACAGAGGCCCCCCTTGCATCAGAGTCCACACAGAGGCCCCCCTTGCATCAGAGTCCGCACAGTGGCCCCCCTTGCATCAGAGTCCGCACAGAGGCCCCCCTTGCATCAGAGTCCACACAGACCCCATATACATCAGATCTGATATAAGGGGTGTTCTGGGAAACTTGATTTAAGGGTGCATGCTGTGGACTATTGTGTAAAGAGGGTCTCAACTCACCAAAGCCTGCCCCCCTCCCCTTTAACAAAGTCCACAGAGCACCCCTTTTTATACACTGGGAGGCAAGAGAGACTAGAGAGTGTGAACTTACCAATATGGAGGCTCAGGCGCAGGCAGGCTGTCTGATGCTTTTTTGGGTTCAAACTTCCTGTCCAGTGCCCACACATGCCCGGGAGTGTGGGCGGGGCAGACTCAGAAGGAGGAGGAGCAGATGAGCTCTATCTCTCCTCGTGTCTGTGCAGAGAGAGAAGGGGATGTCAGCGCTGGTGTGCGCTGAGGCTGAGCTATGTGTGAGACGAGACATAGCTCAGCTCTGCAGCCATCTACCTCGGAGCTGACACAGGCACAGCTGCACAGTGGGAGGTGAGCAGCGGCCGTGACCTGTGTTAACAGAGCTCCAGCAGGCATATTCCTGCTCTGCAAAAACAGCATTTGGTAGTGGCGGCCGGTGGCCGTGCATAGTGTCACCAGCCCAGGGGGAGATTTCCACCCTGCCCCCCCTGCCAGCCCTCCCCTGCATCTATACAACCTTCTAATACAGGTGCTCCAATTGGAGCCCACCAGGGGAGGCAGCAGCCTAGCCTATACCTAAGCGCAGAATACAATATTTTAAAAATATCTTTTTAGAGAAATGCATTTTCCTTAAAAGGATTTCTTAATTCTCTTTCGTTTTAGTTTCTAACATTTGTTACCACATTAGTTGTGTAGAAAGAAAGGAATAAAGCACATTTACTCTGATATCTATTTTAAGGGCAATGTCTAGCCACAGGCAAATGGGAAAATCCAGACAGGGAATTTTTAGTCTATTTGTTTGATTCAATAAAGATTTTTGAACACTAAATAACATGGTATGCAGCCATGCTTTTTTTTCTATCAGGGATCATGTGAGAAAAGAGTTTGGGCTAGCCTTGCAGTTGCATTAGCACCAGGTACCCAATATCTTTGTGAGCAGACAAGGGTGAATGGGGCAGCCACTATTAAGCTTAGAGGAAGTATAGAAGGCAGCAGAAGCATTTACTGTTAACATGTAGTAAATCATGATTTTAAAGGTACATCAATACCCTCTGCCCACATATAGGATCACAAATTCTGCCCTAACATGTCACCAGTGTGCTAACTCAGTGAGAAAGTCATGTTACTAAGCATTGGCCCATTTATTTGTTAGTGAGCATGGTCTCTGTTAAAGCGGAGGTCCGTCAATTTTTTTTTTTTAAAGGTCAGCAGCTACAAATACTGCAGCTGCTAACCTTTTAAATAATGATACTTACCTGTCCAGGGCGCCCACAATGTCGGCACCCAAAGCCAATCTCTCCCTCAGCTCTCGGATGCTGCTGCCGCCATCTTCGGTAAGGGAATCAAAGTGAAGCCTTGCGTCTTCACTTCCTGGTTTCCTTATGCACATGCGCGAGTTGCGCTGCGCGATCGGAATGTGTGTCTCCCAGATGACAGCAGGAGGACGGAGGATATTGTTATATTGGTTCTAGTAATGAGTGTTCATTTTTAGGATTTCTGGAGACAGAGGTAGCAGAGGAACTGGCACGATTAAAGCTTAATAAAGCAATGGGCTCTGATAGTATTCATCTCAGAGAAGAGAAATCTAAAATATAGTTGTTGGACTATTAACTGATCTTTTTAATCAATCTCTTGTAACAGGAGACGTTCCCCATGACTGGCGGACAGTTAACCTCCCTGGCGGTATGATTCTTTCAGAAAAAACATGCTGAAAGCGGTACCATTATTTGCAAGGAAATTTGGCGTTTTATATTGTAGGCCTGTAATTTTTAGAAATAACTCACTTAAATCTGACCAAACAAGATTCTAATAGGCATCCCGGGTATGACATTTTTTTAAAAACAAAATTATAAATTATAATATAATAAATAATTATAAATAATTATAACAAATAATAATATAATTATAATAAAAATTATTCAATAATGTAATCAAATCAAAATCACTGAAATTTGCTCAGTTGCAGAATTGTCGCTGTCATTATTTTTTTTTTTTTATGAGGAATTTCCCCACAAATCGCTATCGCACAATTCTGCAAGTGATTATAATTTATTATCGCTGTTTTTTAGCTGATCTAAAACTATTTTTGACATAAAGAGACACTTTTGGTTGCTATGGACAATCTACAGTTTGCAGGGAGAAAAAAAGGTTTTTATTATATAAAATGACATGCAGGACACTGGGCAGACCACTAGGGACAAGGGGGGTGTGTTTTTTTTACATACAGTACTGTAATCTATAAGATTACAGTATACTGTATGTAATGTGTTTGTTTACGTTTTTGAATTTGGCGCCGTTCTCCGTCCCCGTGCGTCGTAACGTCGCAGGGAACGGAGATCGGCGGCACAGGAGGACACTGTGTGAATCGAGCGAGGTCCCGCTCGCTCACACAGCGCGGTGGCATCGCTGGATCCAGGGACAAGGTAAGTAAACCATGCCTGTACATCCAGCGAGGCGAGCCCGAGTCTGACTCGGGGTTACCGATCCTAGCACAAAAATCTAACCCCGAGTCAGACTCGGGAACACCGCTCAGGAGGTTAATATTGTACCTGTCCACGAGAAGGGCAACAAGATATAAGCTGGAAATTACAGGTCAGTGAGTACATCAATTGTGGTCAAGTTAATGGAATCACTCCTGAAAAAAGAAGGATCATTGATCACTTAACCACTTGCTGACGGCCGTACGACTTTGTACGGCCTCAGCGCGGCTCCCAATCCCTAACAGGCCGTCTTTTTACGGCCTCCCCTTTTCGCGTTCCCCGCGCGCGCTCCCGAGCGCGCAGCGGGGAACTGCTGTGCTGGCCGTGTCCCTCGGACACAGCCAGTCACAGATCGCCGTGAACGGCCAATCGGAGCGGCCGTTTCCTAGGCGATCTGTGCGGCCAATGAGAGATGATCTCATATGTTTACATATGAGATCATCTCTCATTCCCGGCTCTCGCAGACAGCGGTGCTGTCAGGGGAGAGAGGAGACGGATCTGTGTCTCTTGTACATAGAGACACGGATCGGTCACCCCCCCAGTCACCCCCCCTCCCCCACAGTTAGAACACTAATTAGGGTACACATTTAACCCCTTCCTCACCCCCTAGTGTTAACCTCTTCCCTGCCAGTCACATTTATACAGTAATTAGTGCATATTTATAGCACTGATTGCAGTATAAATGTGAATGGCGCCAAAAATGTGTCAAAAGTGTCCGATGTGTCCGCCATAACGTCGCAGTCCCAATAAAAATCGCAGATCGCCGCCATTTCTAGTAAAAAAAAAGCATTTATACAGTAATTAGTGCATATTTATAGCACTGATTGCAGTATAAATGTGAATGGCGCCAAAAATGTGTCAAAAGTGTCCGATGTGTCCGCCATAACGTCGCAGTCCCAATAAAAATCGCAGATCGCCGCCTTTTCTAGTAAAAAAAAAAAATTTATACAGTAATTAGTGCATATTTATAGCACTGATTGCAGTATAAATGTGAATGGTGCCAAAAATGTGTCAAAAGTGTCCGATGTGTCCGCCATAACGTCGCAGTCCCAATAAAAATCGCAGATCGCCGCCATTTCTAGTAAAAAAAAAAAAAAAAATAATAATAATTCTGTCCCTTATTTTGTAGGCGCTATAACTTTTGCGCAAACCAGTCGCTTATTGCGATTTTTTTTTTTTTTTTACTAAAAATATGTAGAATACGTATCGGCCTAGACTGAGGATAAAAAAAAACGTAAAAAAAAAAATTGAGCTATTTATTATAGCAACAAAGTAAAAATATTTTATTTTTTTTCAAAATTGTCGCTCTATTTTTGTTTATAGCGCAAAAAATAAAAACCGCAGAGGTGATCAAATACCACCAAAAGAAAGCTCTATTTGTGGGGAAAAAAGGACGTTAATTTTGTTTGGGAGCCACGTCGCACGACCGCGCAATTGTCAGTTAAAGCGACGCAGTGCCGAATCGCAAAAAGTCCTCTGGTCAGGAAGGGGTTTAAGTGCCCAGTAAGGAAGTGGTTAAAAATACACAACTTGCTGGACCCAAAACAGCACGGCTTTACTGAGGGCAGATCATATCAAACTAATCTGACTGAATTTGTTTTACTATATTACCAATGTTTTGGACCAGGGTGGTGCTGTGGGGTGTATCTTGATTTCAGCAAGACATTAAATACAGTTCCACATAATGATCTAATACAAAAGTTGTACAAGCTAGGACTTAACTCTTGGGTGGTTTAGTGGATATGCAGATCCCCCAAAGAATAGATATCAGAGTGTGTATAACGTAATTTCGCATTTCAGCCACTAGGGGCGCACATGCACCGCCGGATGTATGAACAGCGATCTGTCATTTCCCCTAGTCAGTCCCACCCCCCCTTCAGTTAGAACACACCTAGGGAAAATAATTAACTCCTTCCTCACCCCCTGCCAGTGACATTTTTACAGTAATTAATGCATTTTTATAGCACTGCTCGCTATAAAAATGCCAATGGTCCCAAAAATGTGTCAAAAGTGTCCAAAGTGTCCGCCATAAGGTTGCAGTACCGATAAAAATCACATATCGCCGCCATTACTAGTAAAAAAAGAAAAAAATATTAATAAAAATGCCATAAAACTATCCCCTATTTTGTAGACACTATAACTTTTGCGCAAACCAATCAATAAACGCTTATTGCGTTTTTTTTTTTTTTTAGAAAAATATGTAGAAGAATACGTATCGGCCTAAACTGAGGAAAAAAATTGTTTCTTTATATATTTTTGGGGAATATTTATTACAGCATAAAGTAAAAAATATTAATTTTCTTTAAAAATTGTCGCTCTATTTTTGTTTATAGCGCAAAAAATAAAAACCGCAGAGGTGATCAAATACCACCAAAAGAAAGCTCTGTTTGTGGGAAAAAAAGGACGCCAATTTTGTTTGGGAACCACGTCGCACAACCGCGCAATTGTCAGTTAAAGCAAAGCAGTGCCAAATCGCAAAAAGTGGCCCGGTCTTGGACCAGCAAAATGGTCCGGGGCTGAAAGGGTTAAATACATCAAGGGGGTGAATAAGGTTCAGGGGGGCAGTTTTTTCCATATGAAACCAAAATCAAGAACATGAGGGCATGACTTCAAACTAACTGGTGGCAAGTACAAAACTAATCTTAGAAAGTATTATTTTACTGAAACCGTGGAATTAACTACCAGCAGAGGTAGCAAGACAGTCAACAGTAAATAGTTTCAAACATGCTTGGGACAAACATAGATCTACTGTATACTCAGACAATAAAAAACAGATTAGACTCGATGGACTACTCTTTATTTTTCCATCGTCCCTTCTATGATTCTATAGAAGCAATACAAATATCAAATTAGAAAATCAACCCTTCATGTTCATCATAAATGTGAGGGGAGGGGCATAAAATGTCCCCAATCATCACACATGGAATGCTGTCATAGAAATAGCTAGCTAATTTGCATAAAAGGTTTTGAAAATAACTTACTATTATTGGTCAGTTATTGGGATCCTAATGGTACAATCAGCAGAGATCCAGACCTATAAAAGAAAAGAAAATGCGTCAGTTAGTGCAATTCGTTTGAAATTTCTAGAGAAGCAGCGTTCACGTTTTGCTGTCATTACCGCCTTCTACATCATCTAGCGGTTTACCTCCGGTTTCGTCCTCTCTTTCCGGTTCGGTTCCGTCCACGTCTACCACTCCGGTCTCTTTCCCTGGTTCCCTCCGTGATGGTGTATGCCTTCGGTCAGCGTTTCCGGCATCCGGTTGTGACGACACTTCCGCCTATCAACACCCTTTGGCTGTCCCCGTGACGCATCCCGCGTCATTCGGTGGGGAGCGAGATGTCGGCTGCTATTCGCCGGTTTCCGATGACGTCGCGTGCGCAGTCCGCGCGGAAGTGACGTCGAAGAGGCAGCGCAAGAGGCCCGGGAGATTCGATTCTCCGCCGCCTCCTCGTACTGAAACGAGAGGGGGTAAGAAGACTAAGAAGACAGACAAGAGACCGGGCGCTCGGCCGCCTATAACAGGGGTGAACCCTATGCTGTCGACGGTGTCTACGGATGCGGTTAGTAGAGCGGGGCATGGGGTTACCCGTTTTTCTGGCAGTGTTAGTGTTAACCCTGTAGTTGCTGAAATTTCGTTACAGGACATGTCAGCTGCTCAGGTGGTTCCCATGGCAACCGAAAATACACAGTCTGGATCAGCTGCAGCTCTGCCTGTAGTGTCCGTTCCTGTTGCCAGCATTCCTGCATCGCAGCCTGGTGTTTGTAGAGGTGAGCACACTACTGCCTCTTTGTTAAATGACTTCGCTTTTTCTATGCACAATTTATTTTCCAAGCTGTTGCCTACACCTTTGTTACCTGTTACTAATGTTGATCAATCTGGGCTTGCATCTGTTTGGAAAGATAATTTAAATACTTCAGTACATTCGCCTGTTGTGCATAATGTAGCATTGTCGTCGCCTAGGTTACAGTCTATGCCTGTTATGACACCCTCTTCTGGTATACCTGAATCGCATTTGAAAGAGGTGCTTTCGTGCGAGCTATCTCCATTGGGGTTTCATTTAAATTTGACAATAAAAGAGAAGATATGGAAAGGAGAATATATAGATTTACTCTCTTTGCTTCCTTCGATGAAAGATAACAGGTTAAAAAAGGATGGGGATGATAAATTTGATGATGAAAGACGTAAAGTAGTTGCAAGAAACTTTAATAATTGGCTTCAAGCCTTTAGTATATTTGCTGGTGTTTTAGGAGAACGTCGCCCAGAGTTGTGCAGTGGCCTTTTTCAGCACGTTGAAATAATTCTGGAAGCTTATAAGAACTTTCCTGGTCTATCGTGGTACTTCTATGACGAATCATTTAGGCAGAAGCTTGCGGTTCATAACAGTTTGAGATGGGGTATGAAGGATGTGGGGTTATGGTTGAACTTGCTGTTGCCACAGGGACAAGTTGTTAAGTCTGCCGTGCCTTCCACGGGACAGTTTCGCAAAGGTCTTTGTTTTAATTTTAATGAGTCTCAATGTAAATGGCTTGCTAATTGTAAGTACAGTAGGTGTTTGTGATATTGTGTTTTTAGCACGACAGCGTCGCGCTGATACTCGGCGACATGGTGCCGAGATCTCGCACTCACTGGAATAGTGACAGCACATCCCAGCAAGCGCGTCATAGAAGCGACGGGAGATCCGACTTGGATTCCCGCCAATTCTACACGTGTGCGGCGTTTGTTATGAATCCTGAGGGGGAAGTCCCCGCCGGATTTTAAATAAAAATCCGGCATGGGTCCCCCCCTCAGGAGCATACCAGGCCCTTAGGTCTGTTATGGGTTGTAAGGAGAGCCCCCTACGCCGAAAAAAACGGCGTAGGGGGTCCCCCTACAATCCATACCAGACCCGTATCCAAAGCACGCTACCCGGCCAGCCAGGAAGGGAGTGGGGACGAGCGAGCGCCCCCCCCCCTCCTGAGCCGTACCAGGCTGCATGCCCTCAACATGGGGGGGTTGGGTGCTCTGGGGCAGGGGGGCGCACTGCGGCCCCCCCACCTCAGAGCACCCTGTCCCCATGTTGATGAGGACAGGGCCCCTTCCCGACAACCCTGGCCGTTGGTTGTCGGGGTATGCGGGCGGGAGGCTTATCGGAATCTGGGAGCCCACTTTAATAAGGGGGCCCCCAGATACCGGCCCCCCACCCTAAGTGAATGAGTATGGGGTACATCGTACCCCTACCCATTCACCTGCAAGAAAAGTGGTAAAAACACAAATAAACCACACAGGGTATTAAAATATTTTATTAGTCTGCTCCGGAGGCCGCCCCCTGTCTTCTTTATTAGCTCTTTTACCAGGGGGAGCTTCTTCTTTGACGTCTTCGGGTGGGTGGGGGCCGCCGTCTGGTTCTCTTCCACCGCCGGGGGGGGGGTGGCTTTTAAAAAAGCCCCCACCCCCCCGGCGGGTTTCCTCCGGCGTCTTCGGCGGGGCTCTTCTTCTTCCGCTATCCCGACGGGTCTTCTCCGCTATCCGGGGGGTCTCCTTCTATGTTCGCCGCTCTCCGCTGTTGACTCGTCGCACCCCGGTTCTTCGTCTCGCAGTCCGGTCCCTTCTTCCGTGCTGTACGTCTTCTTCCGTGCTGTGAGTTCTTCTTCCGTGCTGTGACGTCATGTTCTTCACTTCTCTTCTTCTCCCGATGTTGACACGCCGGCTCTTCTCGCTGAAATGACGGATGCGCGCCTTGCATCGGACCTATATAGGCCTCACAGTCCCATCATGCTCTGTACCTACCCATGTGATACCTACCCACGCCCCCACCCACCCGAAGACGTCAAAGAAGAAGCTCCCCCTGGTAAAAGAGCTAATAAAGAAGACAGGGGGCGGCCTCCGGAGCAGACTAATAAAATATTTTAATACCCTGTGTGGTTTATTTGTGTTTTTACCACTTTTCTTGCAGGTGAATGGGTAGGGGTACGATGTACCCCATACTCATTCACTTAGGGTGGGGGGCCGGTATCTGGGGGCCCCCTTATTAAATGGGGCTCCCAGATTCCGATAAGCCTCCCGCCCGCATACCCCGACAACCAACGGCCAGGGTTGTCGGGAAGGGGCCCTGTCCTCATCAACATGGGGACAGGGTGCTCTGAGGTGGGGGGGCCGCAGTGTGCCCCCCTGCCCCAGAGCACCCAACCCCCCCATGTTGAGGGCATGCAGCCTGGTACGGCTCAGGAGGGGGGGGGGCGCTCGCTCGTCCCCACTCCCTTCCTGGCTGGCCGGGTAGCGTGCTTTGGATACGGGTCTGGTATGGATTGTAGGGGGACCCCCTACGCCGTTTTTTTCGGCGTAGGGGGGCTCTCCTTACAACCCATAACAGACCTAAGGGCCCGGTATGCTCCTGAGGGGGGGACCCATGCCGGATTTTTATTTAAAATCCGGCGGGGACTTCCCCCTCAGGATTCATAACAAACGCTGCACACGTGTAGAATTGGCGGGAATCCAAGTCGGATCTCCCGTCGCTTCTATGACGGCTCTGTCTCCATCGCGGCAAGCCAGCTCGGCGCAGGCTCCCGCGATGGGGCTCGTAGGTGCTCAATCTCGCCGAGAAAGAGAGCGAGATTGACACAAAATCGGGTTCACCTACTGTACAAGCACAAATGTGCTCATTGTGCTGGATCACACCCTGCTTTTCGTTGCTTCAAGAAGACAGGTTATCCGGGGACTCATTCCAAAGAGCCTTTTCTTAAAAGCGGTTTCGCCGGTGAGTCTAGTAAACATGTTGCCGTGGCTACTACAGTACCCGGATCGCAAGAGTGCAGACACACTAATTGAAGGTTTTTGTTATGGTTTTCTTTTGCCTTCTTTTACTGGATCTGGCTGTGTCATATTTGATAATTTGGCTTCTGTTGATATGCATAAGGAGGTGGTGAGAAGGAAGATCGTGCAAGAAATTGAAGAAGGTAGAGTTGCCGGTCCTTTCGATAGACCTCCTTTTACCGATTTTAGAGTTTCCCCTCTGGGTGTCATTCCAAAAAAAGAGCCTGGTTCTTTTAGACTGATTCAGCATTTGTCTTTCCCGTTTGGTTTGTCTTTGAATGATGAGATTGATTCTGATATGTGTTCGGTTACCTATTCTTCTTTTGAGGATGCCTTGGTTTTGATTCGCTCGGCGGGTGATTGTGCGTTGTTAGCAAAAGCTGACATCAAGTCCGCGTTTCGGTTGTTGCCTATACGGCCGTCGGCTTTCAATTCTTTGGGTTTCTTTTTTGATGGACAGTTCTATTTTGATAAGTGTTTGCCGATGGGATGCGCCTTGTCATGTTGTTATTTTGAGATGTTTTCAACTTTTCTAAATTGGGTTGTTTGTCGTCGTGCGGGTTCTAACTGTTGCGTGCATTATCTTGATGACTTCTTATTCATTGGCAAGGCGGGTTCTCTGGATTGTTTATATATTTTTTCTGAGTTTAAAAAGATTTGTTCATCTTTTGGTGTCCCGTTGGCCCCTGAGAAGTCGGTCTCCCCGACCACGTGTTTGGAATTTTTGGGCATACAAATTTATACTGTTGCGAAGGAATTCAGGCTTCCTGGAGAAAAGATTGTGAAGATTAGGTTGTTGTTGGATATTATTCTGTCTAAAAGGAAGGTTCAGCTACGGACCATTCAGTCTTTATTGGGATTGTTGGCATTTGCGGCCAAGATTATGCCTATGGGTAGGTTTTTTTCTAGGCGCCTTTATAGGGCTATATCTGGTGTCAAGTCTCCGAGACATTTTGTACGGATTACAGCTGAAGTTCGCGATGATTTGCTCATGTGGCGGTCTTTTTTAGTTACTTTTAATGGTTGTGCTATTTGGCAATCCCCTTTTTGCTCTGCCCCAGCATTGAATTTGTATACTGATTCGGCTGGTTCATTTGGTTATGGTGCTTTTTGGCATGGTCATTGGTCGGCTGGTCTGTGGCCTTCCTCCTGGGTTGATCGGGGATTGGTTTCCAACATTGTCCTTTTAGAGTTGTTTCCTGTGGTGGTCGCCCTTGAGCTATGGGGGGATCAGTTTAAGAATCAGAGAATTTTATTGCATTCGGATAACAAAGGTGTGGTGTTTGCGATCAACTGTTTGGTGTCTAAATCAATTCCTGTTATTGCCGTTCTTCGCTTTTTAGTCCTTCAGTGTCTTCGATTGAATGTTTGGTTGAAGGCGAAGTATATACTGGGTTTCAGTAATTCCATCGCTGAATCGTTATCTCGCCAACAGGTACAGAAGTTTCGGGAATTGGTTCCAGATGCAGACGAATTTGGCCTTTCTTTTCCTCCACATCTTTGGTCCATAGTCTGAGCCCTGTCTTAGCTGCATTATATAATTCTTTAGCCCCGTCCACGCGAGCGAGTTATATGGCTGTGTGGGACTTAAGGACAAGTTATTTAGGCTCCTTGGATGTCTCTGCTTCGGATGACCAGGAGGATTTGATTTTCTCTTTTCTGGATGCTTTGATGAGTAAGGGTTGTTCTTATTCTAAGATTGTGAAAGTTTTAGCTGGCATTTCTTTTTTTCAAAAAATGTCGGGCAATGCCCCTTGCAATAGTTTCTTTGCTATTAAGATGGCTCTGAGGGGTTGCCGAAGGGAAAAATGTGTCGACTGATAAGAGGTTGCCGATTAATTTTGAATTGTTGAGACAGTTGTGTGCTGCGACTAGCACGGTTTGTTTCTCGTCTTTTGAGGCACTGCTGTTTAGGCTTGCCTTTTGCCTATGTTTTTATGGTGCTTTTAGGATTTCTGAGCTGGTGCCCAATAATAAATACTCAGGCTCTGGTATGCCGGCTTCTGCCGTGCTTATTCAGCCTGGAGTCTTGCGTTTATTTTTACAACGGAGTAAGACAGATCAATTTGGTAAGGGTCGATGGATCACGATTTACAGACATTTTGATGATTCTGTTTGTGCAGTTACTTTGGTGGAACAATATGTGCTTTTGCGGCCTGCCGGTGGTTCTCAGTTCCTTCTCCATATTGATTCCACACCGTTGACTAGTTTTCAGTTTGGTGCGGTCTTAAAGAAATGCTTGCTTCATTTGCGTTTGGGTCACCTTCCAATTTCTTCACATTCCTTCCGTATTGGGGCTGCTACTACTGCTGCTAGTATAGGTCTTGACGTCTCTGCTATTAAAAATATTGGTAGGTGGTCATCTAATTGTTATAGTAATTACATTCGTGCTGATACTTCTGTTTGATTTCAGGTTCTGCATTGGTGGCGTGGATCGTCGGCCATTCATTTATCTATTGGGCCCATACGAGAGCTGACTACAGGTGTTATGGTACCAATCTTACTTTATCACCTACTACTGTTAAATTATATTGGTATGGGCAGAAGGGTTTATCCTGGTTTATTCTGCGCAAGATATTATCCTCTCTTTACTTGCGTTGGCCAGTGCCAGATATTATTGTTTTACATTTGGCGGGGAATGATCTTGGTCGACACAGGACACTGGATATTATTGCTCATATAAAAAGTGATTTTTTGAGCATCCATTCTGTATTGCCTAACTGTGTTTTAGTGTATTCTGAGATCATCCCTCGTTTGTTGTGGTTTTCTACGCAGTTTAATACGTTTGAGAAAGTTAGGAAAAATGTTAATAGGGCTATCTGGAAATTTATGCCTTCGATTAATGGGTTATCATTTCGGCATGTGGATTTGGAGGGCGGTGTACAAGGTTTTTATCGCCCTGACGGATTCCATCTTTCGGATGTTGCCCTAGATATTTTTAATTTAAATTTACAATCCTGTGTGGAAATGGCTGTGGGCCGGTTGGGGTGCCGTTCTTATGGTCCATAAGATCGGCTGGTGGGACTTTTGTGTTATTGATTATTATGGTTTGAGCTTTAATAGCTAGACCATATGTATATTTGTCTTGTAAGTTATTGAAGACAATTAATTTAATACATTTTATGATATGTTGACGGTTAAAATTTATATTTTGAATAACCTATAATAAAGGCCGCGGCCATTAAAATACACACAACAGTATATTATTTATTTAATTATTTAAGTATTATTTATTTAATTATAAGTTAAAAGATGTAAGTAATTTGTTATGAATAGCATTCCATAAATGTGAGGGGAGAGGCATAAAATTTCCCCAATCATCACACATGGAATGCTGTCATAGAAATAGCTAGCTAATTTGCATAAAAGGTTTTGAAAATAACTTACTATTATTGGTCAGTTATTGGGATCCTAATGGTACAATCAGCAGAGATCCAGACCTATAAAAGAAAAGAAAATGCGTCAGTTAGTGCAATTCATTTGAAATTTCTAGAGAAGCAGCATCCCTCCCTCCCTCCCTGTCGCGGCTCAGTTATGAGGTTTGTCCTTTTCTCTGAAAAGGGACTTTTGTGTTATTAATTATTATGGTTTGAGCTTTAATAGCTAGACCATATGTATATTTGTCTTGTAAGTTATTGAAGACAATTAATTTAATAAATTTTATGATATGTTGACGGTTAAAATTTATATTTTGAATAACCTATAATAAAGGCCGCGGCCATTAAAATCCACACAACAGTATATTATTTATTTAATTATTTAAGTATTATTTATTTAATTATAAGTTAAAAGATGTAAGTAATTTGTTATGAATAGCATTCCATTGAAATGACAACGTTGTTACAACTCACACACAATGCCCGAACATCAAGAGGCCACTGCATACAGTTTATTGCCCCACACAACTGACTAAACTGGCCAGCATAGTAACACATGATTATCAATACCATAGGATCCGTTAAGGTCCACTCCAGAGGAATGAAATATCCCTTATGCCCTGTACACACTATCAAAATTTACGATAGGATAAAATCCAATGGAATTTTCTGTCGGAATTCTGTTCAAGCTGTCTTGCATACACACTGTCAGACCAAATTCCGCCTGTCCAAAACACGGTGACCTAAAACACTACGACGAGCCGAGAAAAATTATGTTCAATGCTTCCGAGCATACATCGACTTGATTCTGAGCATGCGTGGTAAACTCCGTCGGCATTCCACACAGATGATCGAAATTTCCATCGGAAAAAAATAAAACGTTCTATTTCTAAACTTAAAGTCAGATAGGGCCCACACACGGTCAGAATATCCGATGAAAAAATTCAGTCTGACTTTTTACATCAGAAATTCCGATCGTGTGTGCAAGGCATAAAAAGCAATCTAATGCCAATGCAATGGAGTCCTTAGGTTCAGTTGATACACAGCACCCTATTGTATCAGTTAAACAGTCAAGTTAATGGCAAGACAATCATTGTTTGTGATCATTAGGGTTGTTAGAAAAAGGGATAATGATCCTCACTGCTGAATATCACCAGTAAAACACTGGTACATTATTACATCAGATCTTATCAAATGATAATATCAAATTAAGTGTGAATTGTTAACTAGTGTCCAAGCAATAGGAATAGGTCAGCAAATAGGGAAAATTTGCAAACTTGCAAGTCTTTATGCAGAGCAGGAAATTGATAGTTGTATAATAGCCAGCCAGCAGTAGCTGAATACATATAGCAGAGCAGAGGGCATAAGCAAGCAGATCACTACCTCATGCACTTTCACTAAGAAGATGTTATTGCATTGCTCACATCTGACAATGATGTGCAGTATATTGTTAATGAAACCACTAAGCAAAAGTGCAGCGAAGCAAAGGCAGAAAACAGCCTAATTAGAGATAGTATAATGATAATGTTATCAAGTGGTGACATTGGTTAAGGAGCAGTCACTGCATACAGTATATGGGCCAAATTGCACTCAGACTTCCAAGATGTCTCTTACCCCCGTGTCAGGTCTCGTATTGATATTTCCTCACTACTGCTGGTGCATTCAAGGCTGATCATTTCAAAGCTTTACTTTCTTCGTTAATTAACTCGTTCCCCTTTTGAACGTAATGAACTTTCCCCTATTGCAGTTTACCGCCTGCATTCTTTGCATAGCTTACCACCCAAACCTTGGAAGAGAGGATGCATGGCCAGTATGATGTCAGGATGTGCTGACATTGAAGAATTTCACCTGTTTTAATAGCCGGGCTTCATCAGGACAAGGGGGCAGCATCATTACTCTTCTATTTAAGAGAATTCTTAATCTATAGCACGTCATCCCCAGGCTCTTAAAGATGCCGTTAGGAATTAGGAATAGCTTTAATCAGGAACTATATGTTTCTTTTCAATGGTCCTACGGAATTGGGATACATGGAATCAAATGTATTTAACAACCCACTCAGAGCAGCAGTAGCCCCATGTATATATAATAGAAGTCAATAACATCAAACATTGAAGTGGAAATCTGGGCTGATGTGACAATTCTCGTTTGGTGAATGGGAGGGAGGGTTGGGAGGATTGAGAGTGACTGGAGGGGGGGGGGGGAAATTTTCCAGAGATGGAATTTAAATGCAAACCCAGAAAATAGATATTGTTGTAATATTAATATGTATGTGTAGGTATGTATGGCACAATATATTGTATTGCATTACCGTATTGACCAGGAAATCAGTTGAACTGTCCAAGCCAGCTGAATTCTAACATATCAAAGGTACAAAAGACCCTTTGATGTGTTAATCTTATCTAAGACTACCTATGTGTGTGAGATGGCCTGGTAACCTCAAAGGGTAAATTGCTTACATACATAAGGAAGTATTTATTGATGGTAATTAGACTTGAGGGGGTATTCATTCAGGGAAACATTTGGTTGACCTGGAAGAACCCCTCCCTCCAGTGTGAGACCAGTATTTGAGACAGTCAAGCTGGCATTCAGTCAATCTTGTCACTGAGAATATTCTCTGTATATTCTCTGTATGAATATGGCACAGGTCTAGAAGTGATAAGAATATTCTCTGTATATTCTCTGTATGAATATGGCACAGGTCTAGAAGTGATCAGAATATTCTCAGTATATTCTCTGTATGAATATGGCACAGGTCTAGGAAAAGATGGGATTCTGAATTACTCTGTTGGATTTGTATCGTCTGTGGAATTTGGACTTTATTCTGTATTGGAAGTCAAATAAATGCACTCTCTGGAGAGCCTGGTTTGTTGCTGTAGGACAATATAATTTATAGTCATCATACTAACACCTAAATATCAATTATCTAACCGGACTACACTATACCTGAGATCACTACATTGGTGCCGTGACCCGGATAATGGTAATATACCTGATCTGATATACACTATACCTGAGATCACTACAGATATGAGGACTGCCATTGCTAAACTTATACAGTAGGTGAAAGCTGGCATTGATTCTCTACTTATGGACAGTTTTAAAGCAGTGCTCTAAATTATCTGCATTTCTCTGATATAATAATAATAATAACTAATATAGTATCTGTGTGTCTTAATTATATTTGAATGATGAATCCAGTCAAAGTAATATTTACTGTATTTTTTATATTGCCAATTTTTCTATAATAGTACTGGTCTACTTTAGGCAGTTACCATATTTAAAAGGCAAATCTATGAATAAATTAATACTTTGTCACTGGCTTCTATAAAATATATTTCTGCTTTATTTTTGCTGCACATTTGACATGAAAATTTTCATTTAAAAATCTGTACATGCTGTTATTTACTCCCTGCATCCACTGCTGCAAAATGTCATAATGCGTGCCAACAGTTTGGTCAAATGAGGTCAAATATAAGCTTGCTTGACCTTTTGTATTGTAAATATGCTGGCTGATCAAGCATTTACTTTGAACAAGTATGCAGTCTGTCCCAATCTTTACCATTTTCTGGATTAATGATTCACTATGTACTGTAGTGAAGCTCATTAATGTATATCGAAAGCCAAAACCATTTGTTTCATTTTGGTAGAGTAGGGGATGGTTAAAATCCAGCCAGGATTTTTTTTGTGTCCCATTTGAGAGATTTTCTTCACTTTTTGCACTGTAGACACACTAGGAAATAAGTAAATACTTGGTTCCCATTGGAAAATTCCCCTCTATTCCTGCTCTCGTAACAACTCAAATTGTTGGATTTTCTCTCACTTTCAAGCCCAGTGACAATGGTCACAAAGACAAGTAGAAAGGGTAGTAGGGTAATAGAAAAAACATAGACAGCAATAAAAACCCAACACAGTTTCTAGCTCCTCACCACTTTTCAAAACAAAGGGCCTGCATTCCATGCGCAGTTGACACACCATTTTTAAAATGCACTGCACTTGCGATCTGCAGTTGGTGTCAGTGTTAACATAATGACACCCAAAACATAGGTTGCAAACCCAGTGTATTGCATGCTACCATGCGATCTGAATGCTATGTATTTTTTAAAGTAGTGCATGCACTTCATTTTTGTGTGGTCCAGCATGATTTCAGTCCATTTAAGGTCTGACATCGCACTGCACCAGGATCACATGCAAATTGCACAGGAATGCACTTAGAACTCTAACCTTGCCTCCATGTTACAGTTCTATAATGTGGGAGGGAAGAGTCACATGACCACCCCATAACCAGAATTATTGGGTTCTTCTTTTAAGTGAAAGTGAATATAGGCTGCAGGGGTTTGCATTAAACTAAAACTGTTGCTTTGCACCATAGTTTAGATCTCTTTCACACTAAAGTGTTTTTACAGAGTTTTAGCGTTAAAAATATCGCTATTTAAACGCTCATAAAACACTCTCCATGCATCTTAATGGACCCTTTCGCACTGAGTCCTGCAAGCAGCATCTTTGGAGCAGCTTTTGGGTGCTGAAAAAATGCTCCAAAAACGCCCCTCTCCATTGAAATGAATTAAAAGCGCTGTAAAAACGCCTTGCCCTTTCACACTGAGGCGTTGCACTGGCGGGGCGTTGAAAAAAAAGTCCTGCAAGCAGCATCTTTGGAGCAGCTTTTGGGCGCTGAAAAAAACGCTCCAAAAATGCCCCTCTCCATTGAAATGAATTGAAAGCGCTGTAAAAACTCCTTACCCTTTCACAGTGAGGCACTGCAAAAACGACCTAAAAACTTTAGGGTCTTAGCGATACTTTACCAGCACATTGGGATTGCAGATGAGGCTTTGCTCGAATAACGCTCGAATAACGGTCGAAAAAACGCTTGAATAATGCTCAAAAAATGCCCCAGTGTGAAAGGGGCCTTAGAGACTGTTTTATGCATCTGCTTTTCTGATTAACCTTAGGGTTCTTTCACAGTAGCTTTTAAAGGGTCACTAAAGGATTTTTTTTTTAGCTAAATAGCTTCCTTTACCTTACTGCAGTACTGGTTTCATGTCCTCATTGTTCGTTTTTGCTTTGAAGTTGCTGTAATTCTGCTGTGATCTCCACACTTCCTGGTTGCCTGTTTCCTTATAACCATGGTACTGGGAGATTTTCACGGTGGTCTAAGCTGTCATTACTGTGTGTCTAAAACTCCTCAGAACCAATCAGATTAATTTTAAAAACAAAACACTGCCCTGGATTTGTTTGTTTTTGTTCTGTGAGTCTTACCGACTCACCTCTCACCCGGAACTTCATGTATGTACCTTGAAAGTGAAAGTGAAACTAGAGAAATTAAGAAATTAAGAATTAAGAAAGAGGTGATGAGGTTACCCAAGTGTTTTGGGGGGATGGCAGTCCCGGATATTGCCAAATATTATCAAGCGGCACATTTGACGAGATTGATAGACTGGTGTAGAAACGGACACTATAAAAGGTGGGTTGAGGTAGAACAGCAGACCTGTACAATAACACTAAGTAGAGCCCCTTGGTGTTATAAGTTATTGCCAAGTAAGATGAAGAAACATCCCATAATTGGCCCAACGTTGTCAATCGCAGCTAAAATATGTAAAAATCCAAAATTCTCATCGAAGTGTTCTCCCCTGTTCCCTATATTAGGGAACCCAGGCTTCATACCAGGTACAGCAGGAGCAGTTTTTAATAAATTAAAACAAAGGGGTAAAGTACAGGTATCACATTTTCTGCAAACTGGTATGTGGCCATCATTGGAGGCCCTAACAAAGAGAGGAGGGAATTATGAGTTATCCTTTTGGCAAGCATTTCAAATAAGCAACTTTTTAAGATCCCTGGGACAACAATCTAATTTTCGGCGACAACTAACAAAATTTGAACAATACTGCGACGAGGAGGAACCAATACAAAGAGTGAGTTCAAAGATGTATAGACTATTGAATTCCCCTCAGGAGGATTTTGAGTTGCCGGGACTGGGGAAATGGGAAAGAGATCTGGGGAGAAATTTCTCACAGACTCAACGTAAACACAAAATTCACTTAGCACTAAACTCCTCAATATCTACGCGAATACAGGAATCCAATTATAAACTATTGTTCCAATGGTATTATACACCAGTAAGGTTACATAAATTTTCTAAAGGCTACTCAGAGTATTGTTGGAGATGTGGTGTGGAGCAGGGAACCTTGCTGCATATATTTTGGTCCTGTGCAAAAGTAAGAGATTACTGGAAGGAAGTCCAGAGAATTGTTCAAAAATTTACGGAGTACCAGATTCAGGAGGATCCAGCTTTTTTTCTGCTCCATTGCTCACAAATCCCAGTGCGAGAGTACAAAAAGATGGTGATATGTCACATGATAAATACTGCCAGAAATGGAATAACATTACAATGGAGAGACAGTAGATCACCCTCTATTGCGAGATGGCTCAATAGAGTGAGAGAGACTGGAGCTATAGAAGATCTGATCCTCTCAGCCCGGAACAAAAGGGAACAGTATGTAGAAACTTGGACAGGTTGGAATCAGTTTATGAGTACGGAAGAGGGGAAGAGATTACTGGAGGAATAGATAGGGGAGAGAAGAATCCTTTTTGGGTAGAAGTGAAATGGGAGAGGCCGAAGGGTTGAAGTAAGGGAGGATCCGTCCGTCTCCGGCGAGGTAGGGGAGGGAGAGGAGGGGAGGGGGTTGGCGGGGTTTTCTCATTTTTTTTTTTTTTTGGTTGTTGTTTTGTTTTGTTGAGGATTATGTTGATTCTAGGTTTAAGGGGGGGTTAGGTGGGGTATAGGAATGGACAAGGGAACAGAGGGGAGGAAGAAGTGTGAGGTCAATACAGTGGTATTAGGAAACGGGAAAAGAAGTTACTGATAAAAGGCAGGCGGGCATGGGAACAGAGCAAGAGGACCGGGGAGGTACTGCTTTTGGTTTACTCTTCTTAAGTTTCCGAATCCCCACCTGTTTATTTGCTAGCCCATCATAAGTGTGTAGTGATAAGAACTATATGATTATGTATCCATTGTATAAGATATGTTAACCTTCTGTGAACCTTACCATAAAAGAAAAATAAAATAAAAGATTTAAATATGAAAAAAAAAAAGAAAGTGAAACTAGAGGCACATTATATGATAGATTACATTCAGTTTTTAATCATTTTTAAAAGGAATCAGTTAACTTTTATGTCTCTATACCCAATAAACAGTCATTTCAGCAAAAAAATGTTTTTCCTTTAGTGACCCTTTAAAGAGCATTATAGCAGCAGGTGACGGGGGTGCTACTGTCGCATCCTGATTATTTCCAATTGGAAATTTTATATTGTGGGGCTGCTTCACAACTGTGAGCAAAACATTTGGCCACGATTGTGGTGTGGTCCCATTGATCCTAATGGTTGAATTCGACAGGCAGTGCCACCTGTCAAATTCTGCAGCTCCAGTTAAAACTGCTGCAGTACCATAGTTAATCATTGTGGCCACAACATGTGCACATTGTGGTCAGCCTGTAAAGTTAGACTTCTGTTAGGCAGCCAGGGGGATAAAACCACAGCTCAACCACCTGTTTTTTACTGCATCCCTGGCTGGCTGTGTGAAAGAGCCCTTAATGAAACAGACTGTTTTTTAATGGAGATGCTTCTCTAAATACTCATTAAAAAAAGTATTGTGATACTTTCTTACAGATACAGGCTAAGACTTCATACAACTCCCTGCTTTGGGGATGGTGCTAAATTAGTAAACAGGCACCATCTTTGGAAAGGAATGTCACCCTCTTCTGGAGGACCTCTTTAATTCATTAGTGACTACTTGTAAAGGAAGCTTGTAAAATTCTCCCTATAGCAATTTGACAAGTACACATGGTGATCGGGAACTGAAGTTGCCAAATGGCACAAATTATTGAATCATTAGTAAGACCTCATTTGGAATATGCAGTTCAGTTTTGGGCCCCAGTTCTCAAAAAGGACATCGGAGAACTGGAGAAAGTGCAGAGAAGGGCAACCAAACTGATAAGAGGCATAGAGGAGCTCAGCTATGAGGAAAGATTAGACAAACTGAATTTATTCACTCTTGAGAAGAGGAAATTAAGGGGGGATATGATCAACATGTACAAATATATAAGGGGTCCATATAGTGAACTTGGTGTTGAGTTATTCACTTTACGGTCAACACGGGGGCACTCTTTACATCTAAAGGAAAGGAGATTTCATCTCCAAATACGGAAAGGTTTCTTCACAGTAAGAGCTGTGAAAATGTGAAATAGACGCCCTCCAGAGGTGGTTCTGGCCAGCTCAGTAGATTGCTTTAAGAAAGGCCTGGATTCTTTCCTAAATGTACATAATATAACTGGGTATTGACATTTATAGGTAAAGTTGATCTAGGGTAAATCCGATTGCCTCTCGGGGGATCAGAAAGGATTTTGTTCCCCTGCTATAGCAAATTGGATTATTCTTTGCTGGGGTTTTTTCCGCCTTCCTCTGGATCAACTGTGGGTATAGAATTGGTTATATGGGATTGTATGATATTATTATTGTTATTATTTTTATTTTTTTATGGTTGAACTGGATGGACTTGTGTCTTTTTTCAGCCTGACTAACTATGTAACTATGAAACAGGAGTTTTGATACGCTTTAATTCTATAAAAATATATCACGGCTGGAAATGTTCACCACCTGACAGAAAAGCCCCGGGGGGACTGAAATGCATTAGTGCTTGTGGGACAGGTGGATCAGCTTGTGCATGGAATACTTCAATAAAAGAAAGGGTTTTAATGGATAGTGGCTTACCTTCTTTTTATTTTGCTTGAAAGTGTACTTTATTGAGTGGTCAGTGACCACTGGAAGCCTGCAGCGGGACTGGGTATCCTGCTGTACACCTCATGTTTATAGGTATCCATGATTTTCTGTTTCTAAGGCTGGATTCACACCTATGCATTTTTAGTGCTTTTTGATATTTTGCTGATTTGCACTACAGTCCAGTTAACATGGTTTCCTATGGAACACGTTCTGTAGTGCAAAATGCAAAAAGCACTAAAAATGCATAAGTGTGAATCAGGCCTCGTACACACGACCAGTTTCCTCGGCAGAATTCAGCTTCCGACCGAGTTTCTGGCTGAATTCTGCCGAGGAAACTGGCCGTGTGTACACTTTCGGCCGAGGAAGCCGACGAGGAGCTCGGCGAGGAAATAGAGAACATGTTCTCTATTTCCTCGTTGTTCTATGGGAGAACTCGTCCCGCCGAGCTCCTCGGCGGCTTCAGTGCTGAACTGGCCGAGGAACTCGATGTGTTTGGCACGTCGAGTTCCTCGGCCGTGTGTACGAGGCCTCAGGCCTAAGTCAACATGAGAAATAAAAAGTGACAGTATATGGTTAAAATATGCTATCAGAATGACAGAGCAAATGTATATAAGCTAATAAATTGTCAAATGAAACTGCATGTATTTCAATTGTTTGTGCAGCCATAAATACCTCATTATTCCCAATGTTTCAATCATTGACTCTAATCAAGTTGCAGAGCCTGTGCTCTTTTGTCAAACAAAAACTAATTAGCAAACAAAAAGTCTAGTGAAGAGCTGATAATAAAAAGAATAGACTTCTCAGCAGAAAAAAATAAAGAGGGAAATCAGTAAAGTTATAAATGTAAACAGGCTTATCTGTATTAGATTAACCAGGCTGGAAGTAAGCCATCTGTGTTGATTCTACAAGACAGCAGCTGGTGAACGTGCCACTATAAAACATATTCAATAGTAATGCATAACTAGATTCCATTTGTGTAACAAAGTGCACATAATTAAATAGTAAAATGAACTCTGTAAAGCAACCTGTAAATACAACCTCATTTTTTTTTTTTTTTTTTTTTATGGTTTATAAAATAAAATAAAAAGCACAGTAAAAGGAGATCAATGTGATACATAACAAAAAAAGCAAAACTACAATGGATTAATAAACGTTAGTGTGTGTAATTATTGCTCAGCCATAGAACAAACAGTTGATGTTTACAAAAAGGGCCTTTAAATTCTGGATTGTGCAGTATTGTGGATTTATGTCTATCATCTGGATCACAGCATGCCAGCAGTAAGGTCAATATCACAGTGTGAAAAGTCCACAAATAGACAGCACAGCCTGCTCCTGTTTACTAAATATCATCCATGGAGCCCGCAATGCTGTAATAGGTGCCAAATGGCTTTGTGATCAATATTATTATACAATATTTGTTCTTTTTTAAGTTTGCAAAACTCCATTACTGAAGTTTTTGAAGAGTCATTAAATAAAGATACTGTTTCAACTAGTGAGTGGCTTCTATCACTGAATGCTCATTGACATATACAATATAATGCAACTATAGGGAGCAGTAAAACAAGATCAATAAAGTAACAAGGAAATAAAAAATTTCAACAAGCATTTAAAAGCTAATGAAGCTGCTTAAAGGGGGATTCCAGGTTTTAGCTAATAAAGTTCAGCAATGTGAGGCTAGATAAATCTACATTTTTTTTAGTAGAACATCTTTTAAACATATAGAGAATTTTTATGAAAAAGACACATACTGTACATTTATTATTTACTGCAGACTTTTTCAAGCAGGGTGCCTTGTGGTTTCTTCAGGGGTGCTTTGGCAAAATTCCTAAAAATTGTCCAATAATTGTATACAAGTCAGCAGGTGATCAAACCTGCCGTTTGAAAGGAAATAGTAGTTCTTCTGGATGAACCATCCTTCTTATAGGTCTATCAACAGCGCCCTTTCAGATATCTAGAGACATCGAATGAACGAGACATGAGGGGCAGGTTGTGCATTCCTAAGATATCTGATTTTACTGAGATGGCATACAGTATTTATGGGATAAAGATGTATAGAAAATAAAGGATTTTTTTGTTTAGCTCCATAAGCTAGGGACAAAACAAGTTTGTTATCTACAATCAGTTAGATGGTCACCTGGTCATTTAGTCTTGCCATGGCCCGGGTTAAACAAGATGTACAGACTTAACCATAAACAAACACAATAGATGGTGTGTTGTTATACAAACATTCCTACATACTATACAGATATACAAGATTATCACAAGAGAAAATATATTATTATTATTATTATTATTATTATTATACAGGATTTATATAGCGCCAACAGTTTGCACAGCGCTTTACAACATCAGGGAAGACAGTACAGTTACAATACAATTCAATACAGGAGGGATCAGAGGGCCCTGCTCGTTAGAGCTTACAGTCTAGAATGGAGGGTCAAGTGGAACAAAGGGTAGTAGATGGGGGTGATCAGATGGACAAAATGAAAATACAGTTGTTAGATGTAAGTAGGATAGGCTTCTCTGAAGAGGAGGGTTTTCAGGGATCCTCTAAAAGCTAATAGAGACGGAGATAGATGGACAGATTGGGGTAAGGAGTTCCATAGGCTGGGAGAGGCTCTGGAAAAGTCCTGTAGACAAGCATGAGAGGAGGTGATGAGAGAGCTAGAGAGCAGAAGGTCTTGAGAAGAACGAAGAGAATGATTAGGTTGGTATTTAGAGACTAGGTCAGTGATATAGCTGGGGGCAGAGTTGTGGATGGCTCTGTAGGTAGTAGTTACACCCCTTGGCAAAATATACAGAGTTTATACCAGGCAGATACATTTAAAATGGTGGCGCTCTAAACAAAATGGAGTCCTGATAATTAATTTATATTATTACAATCATTTTACCTTTTAGCTACACAAAGGGGTAGATTTACTATAACTGGTGCACTCAGAGTCTGGGGCAGCTCTGCATGGTAACCAATCTGCTTCTAACCTCAGCTTGTTCAATTAGTTTCACCCAATTTTGCACTCTTCAGCTTTAGTAAATAACCCCCAAAGTCACAGGTTTTCATTGTACACCATTACAACCTTCTAGCTACAAGTGTTCAAACAACCAATGGTAAGGAGGACCATCATGCACACATCCTTGTTTGCCCCTCCCATGCTTTGCTATATTTGCTTTGAAAGAATAAAACACCTCTAACATTGAGTGTCCTATGTGTGTGGATGTTGCTGCATTATATAAAACCAATAGTTTGTAGTTTACATTTTAGAATGGAGTGCCTCGAGAAGGTTGCCTTGACTGAAAAAAAGGTTGAGAAACACTGATTTACTGCCATACAGAAAACTAGGTAGATGTATTAAAGGAGTGGAGAACCATTAGCTATAACCCAAGGACAAAACATTATTTTTTAGGCTAAGAACAAGTTCAACAAGTAGAGAAAATACCTGTTGCTCTTGCTAGAAATGAAATGTCCTTGCCATTTCCTGAGAGATGCACTGAAAGCATAAATAAATGCAGCAAACAATCCAATTACCCCCGTCCCCATCGGGTCACAGGCACCCCCCAGTTTGTCGGTCACTAGCACTGAACTCACCCCATCTAGGTCGTGGGCAGCACTTGCTCCGGGCGAAATAGCAGAATGTGTTTTGGGGTGTAATTTTTGGTATGCATATGCTGTGTGTGAGAAATGACCTGCTAATGTGACAATTTTTGTAAAAAAGAAAAAAAAATCCAAATTTTGCAAAGAATTGTGGGAAAAAATTACAACTTCAAAAAACTTACCATGCCTCTTTCTAAACACCTTGGAATGTCTACTTTCCAAAAATGGGGTCATTTGGGGGGTATTTGTGTTGTTATGGCTTGTTATGGTCTCAATAAATTAGATAGGCCGTCAGTACTTCAGGTGTGATCAATTTTCAGAGATTGGCACCATAGCTTAACCATAGCATAACTTTCACAAAGACCAAATAATATACTTTGATTTGGGTTATTTTTACCAAAGATATGTAGCAGTATACATTTTGGCCACAATTTATGAAGAAAAATTACAAATTTGCAAAATTATATAACAGAAACAAAGAAAAATGCATTTCTTTTACAGAATTTTCAGTCTTTTTTCCTTTATAGCGCAAAAAAAACAACAACAACCTAGCAGTGAATAAATACCACCAAAAAAAAGCTCTATTTGTGGTAAAAAAAAAGGACAAAAATGTCATATGGGTACAGTGTTGCATTCAAATTGTGAGAGCACCGGATGCTGAAAATTGGTCGGGTTAGGAAGGGGGTTTAAGTGCCCGGTGGTCAAGTGGTTAAGTAATCCCTAAAAACATATTTCTTTAGAGATGTCTATCCCACCTCCACCTAATAAACTGTAGCTTTACCTTATCCATCAGGTCATCCCTCACAATTCTAAGCATTTAGTATCATTTGACCCACCCTTTTAAATTGAGCACTTATGAGCAGGAACCACTGAACCCTCTTGTATTTAATTATATTTTAAGAGCTGTACAAACCGATGACACTATTCAAATCCTATATAATAATACTTAGCAAAAAAAGGCAAGTTAAACCTTAGACAACCTTAGACAACTCCATTAGAGTGCTATTTGTCAAATAAAAATTGTCTAGAACATTTATGGATCTGCCTGCAATAAAATGTATGTTCTCTCAAAATCTCTGCATAAGGAAATTGTAAGCAAGTCATAAAGAAACCCAGAAGCACATAAAATCAAAGAATTGTATGGCTCTGTTGCCTTTATTTGAAGTGTACCTGCAACGTTGGCCTTGGAAAGGACTTGGGTTGTTTGCTTTTTACAGAATAAACAATAAATCCATCCATGTGTCTGACAAGAAAATGAACAGTGCCAAAAAGGTACAAATAAAGAAAAATATTATTTAAAATGGATCTAAACACACACACACAAAAAAAAAAGTTTAAATGTGTAAAAAGTAATATGTGGCAGCTTAGCAGTTATTTGATATGGTGACTGTATTCGTTTTCTTTTTTTTTTTTGTTTCTTTTTAACATTATTTTTCATGAGTGGTTGCTCCCTAAATGCAGGGCGCTGGGGCGACATCCCTGAATCATTGCATCCGGCACTCTAATCTACATGCGGGGCACCGGACGCATGGATTCCAATGGTTTATTTTTTATTTTTAGAAGCACGTGATTAGAGCCAGAGACTGAATTAATATTTGTGATTGTCTTCCTGATTCTCCTCCCAGCCAATCAGGAAGCGGGTCCTGAGACCCATCACCTGTTTTGCCGAGAGGAGGAGGAGGAAGGAGACGCAGGGGAAGCTGCTATAAAGCACCAGCAGGAGAAGACATCGCCTGGAGCAAGTGCTGCCCACGACCTAGATAGGGTGAGTGCAGGGCTGGTGACCGACAAACCGGGGGGTGCCTGTGACGATGGGGACGGGGGTAATTGGATTGTTTGCTGCCCCCCCCGAAAAAAATATACCACCAGCCGTGTGTTTCACCTGGTAATTCTGGCAGTAACATCCATCTTGGCCTGGGGAGGGGGATTTTGGAGGCAATCCTCAGTCTACAGTCCTTAATCACTGTACTTTATGTATATATGGAGGAGAAGTGTTGTCACCCTAGGCTGCTTTTCTGATTTGGATTGCAAAATTATCCCTTCTCTTTATCCTCAGTACATATTAAAGGCAGGATTTGTAATTCAGGGAAGAAAACAGATAAACAATGACAATAAGATTTTAGCTTTATCACAAAAGGTACTTATGCGCACTTGCAGACAGTGTACTTATTCTGAAAAAAATTAAATTAATGTAACCACCACATCTAGGAACCAGAGCTCCTCATAAAAAATATGAGGCCCCGTACAGCCTACCTGACAGGGACCCCTCCTCTCAATATATCTGATATATATAATATTTTTTGCTAAAATGCAACGCCCACATTGCAATGCTTTGTAGCCATGGCCCCCATTGAACAAGACCCATTCAAGTTAATAGCAACACAAAGAAAATATCTTCACCCCCACAGTGAGCGATCGGTACCGATCGCTCACTGTGTTCGTTCAGGGTGGTGTACTTATTCAGGATTCATCCCCCCCCCCCAATGTCCTGAAATAATCCACCTGTGCACAGCAGCTCTCAGGAAGAAGAGGGGAGAATAGGGAAAACAGCAGCACTGTGGGGAAATTTGGCACACAGGGGTCCCAAACAGCAAGGTAAAGGGGACGCAGAACCAATCCCTGTGCAGTACAGCTGGAGGAAGAAAAGAAAAGTTGAAGCCAGCAGCACTGCACAAGGTTCACAAGTATCAGCAGTAAAGCAGTACAGCTGGTCCTCCTGCGGGGGTGCGGGGGTCCCCTTTTTGAACTGACGATGCCTGGGCTCAGTAGAGGAGGACTGGCTGTACTGCCATATCAGCGACTCTGCTAAGAACCAAGAATACATTAAACTATCTATCTATCTAACTATATATAAATGATAAAACCGAGATAGTAAATACCTTTAGAGAATTCTTTGTATCCCTTTATAGCTCCAAGAGAAGGGAGGGGATTGAAGGACTGGAAATATTTTTCCAGGGACTGCCCATCCCGACCTTATCGGAGGAAGAAAACATTAATATGGAGGCGCCAATTACTTTAGGAGAATTAAAACATGCAGTGGCGGGGATGTCAACTCAAAAGGCACCAGGCCCGGATGGGATGCCCATAGAGATCTATAAAAGATATGGGGATATCCTGCTACCAGAACTCTTAAATACACTAAATTGGGCAATGACTCAGGGAATACTTCCCACCTCTATGACCGAAGCTACTATCATTGTCTTGCATAAGGAGGGGAAGGATCCAAGAGAGGCTTCATCGTATCGCCCTATCTCACTCCTATGTACCGATGCCAAGATCCTGGCCAAAGTGTTAGCCACACGCCTTAACCGGTATATCCAATTGCTTATACATCCTGACCAATCCGGCTTTATCCCCGATAGGTCAACCAGTAACAACATAAGGAGAGTGTTTCTGAATATGCAAATTCCAACAGAGGGAGAGGGCTCTAGAGCCGTCTTAGCCCTGGATGCTGCCAAGGCTTTCGACAGCCTGGAATGGGACTACCTATGGAAGGTCCTAGAGAAATTTGGGTTCGGCCCCAGGTTCATGAGTTGGGTGAAGTTGTTATACAATCAGCCAAGAGCAAAAATTTAAATCAACAATGAATTTTCAGAAACGTTTCAATTAGAGAGAGGAACGCGACAGGGCTGTCCCCTTTCTCCCTTACTGTTCGCTTTGGCGATGGAACCATTAGCCATTAAAATTAGGAAAACTAAAGATATACAGGGGTCCCACAGACAGACTATTGAGGATAAGATTGCACTGTTTGCGGATGATGTCCTCTTCTTTTTGGGAGACATTGAAACCTTGTTAAAAAATGTGATCAAAGTAGTGGGCGAGTTTGGGCTATGCTCCGGTTTGGGAAAAGTCAGCACTACTGCCAATCGACCCCCTTGGTGCCCAGATACCTCATGGAATCCCTCAATTAAAAGTAGTAGATACGATGAAATATCTCGGGATATGGATCACGAGGGACATTAATAGCTTTGTCCAAAATAACTTAATTCCTCTTTTGTCTAAATGGGAACATAAAAGAGACGCCTGGTGTAGACTACCATTATCCATTGCGGGACGATGTAATCTGATAAAGATGCTATGGTTACCCCAGTTACTCTATATCCTCCATAACTCCCCTGTCTGGATAGCTCAAAAATGGTTCAAGAAGATAGAATCCCTCTTTAGAGAGTTAATTTGGAAGAAGGGACAAGCTAGGATTTGTCTCCAGACCATGCAGTTGCCAGCTAAAGAGGGGGGTATGGCAGTGCCTCACCCGAAAACATACTTTCTAGCCTCACAGCTACAACAGCTTGCGAACTGCGGACTGGAGGGAGGTGGAAACTCTGGTAGATTGATGTTAACTGGGGCACCACATAGGACAATAGTGGAGGCACTCGAGGCTGGTTCGTTCGTCCATAGATGCCCAACTATAAAACTAAGCCTTAAAGTGTGGCAAACAACAAAAGCATTGATGGGCTATTTTTGATTGCACCCCCCGAAAATATCGGTGAGTACTACATATTTGATAAATAGGTGGGATTCCCATATCCTTCTCTCCTTTGTTTATTGATGGGCTACAAGGGAATAACAATATTCGCCCCCCTCTGGTGCAACCAAAATTTAAGAGAATTAAAAGACATTGAGAGATGTAAAGAATGGGAGAGACAAGGGATAAGCCGCTTAAACCAACTTTATAATGGAGAACAGATGAAATCCTTCGCAGACTTGCGACAGGAATTTAATATAACAAATAAAACATTCTACAGATACCTACAGATACGACATGCTATCCAAGCTCAGTTTGGGTTACAACCCATTGTATGGTCCTCGTCCCCTACCCTCCAGAAAATAACCTCTCCAAAAACAACCAAAGGCCTAATATCCGAGCTGTACTCTAGATTAGGAGCCAAAACAATAAGTAGGGCAGGCCCCATTAAGAGCAGGACAGAATGGGAGAAAGACTTAGGTCAAATGACCACGGAACAGTGGAGTGCGATCTTGAGGAGGGGGGTATTGGTTTTCGATCTCCCCATCTCAGAAAGTATCACACTTGTTTCTCTTGCATAGAGTATACTATACCCCCAGGAGAATGTTCAATCTCGGGTGGAGAAGTACTGACGAATGCCCAAGGTGCAGAGCGACAGGCAATCTTATCCACATGATGTGGAAATGCCCAAAGTTATTCAGATACTGGGAGGAGGTGGTTACCATAATAAATAAAACTTTTAAAACTAAGCTAGAAGCTGAGTCCAAGATATGCTTGTTAGGCAGCATAGAGGAGAATAGAGTGCCAGCCAGTTCCCTTGAAGTGGTACTGAGATGCCTCTTCCAGGCAAGGAAGTTAATCGCTTTAAGGTGGCAGGCCCAGATGCCACCCACAGTCAAATCTTGGGTTGAAACTATTAACACAATGATTTGGAGTGAGAGAGTGACACTTACTCGACAGGGGAATTATAGTAAGTTTGTGAGGATGTGGAAACCCTGGCTAGACGAAACAGGATGTTCTATATAAAAATCGCCATTAAAATTTAATAAATATCTTAACCCGCTATCGGGCATTCCTTTATGGGGTAGGCGTACTTAACGAAGTACATTAACTTCAAAAACCTGTTCAAGGTGTGATGGGAAGGTGGGAGGGTGGGTGAGGTGGGGGAGGGGAGACGAGGCGAGGTATGACAGTTCAGAAATAAGTGTTTTTTCATCTCTTCACAATGTCACAAAGAACGAGGGTAGGAAAAGATAAGGGGAAAACAGGGAAAAACGTATGCTTGTGTATTGTTTATAATATGTACGATGATGTAACACAATTTTTGTAATTTTTTTATACGCAAACAACAATAAAAAAAACATTGAAATAAAAAGGAAAAGGGGAAAGAGAAAAAGGAAAAAAAAAAAAAGAATACATTAAACTATTTGGGGTGTAGATATATACACTGCTCAAAAAAATTAAAGGAACACTTTTGAATCAGAACTCCTAGGATATTAATCTGGTCAGTTAAGTAGCAGAGGGGGAGGGGTGTATACAGAGGGGGTTGTTAATCAGTTTCAGCTGCTTTGCTGTTAATTGAAATTAACAGGTGCACTAGATGGGCAACAATGAGACGACCTCCAAAACATGAATGTTTTTTCAGGTGGATGTGTCTGACATTTTTTTTTCCCTACTCATCTTTTCTGACTGTTTTTCACTAGTTTTTGCATTTGGCTAGGGTCAGTGTCACTACTGGTAGCACAAGGCGATACTTGGACCCTATAAAGTTTGCACAGTCAGTCCACATCAATACGTGTCATTGCCAGAAGGTTTGCCGTATCTCCCAGAACATGGAGGAGATTCCAGGAGACAGGCAGTTACTCTAGGAGAGCTGGACAGAGCCGTAGAAGGTCCTTAACCCATCAGCAGGACTGGTATCTACTCATTTATGCAAGGAGGAACAGGATGAGCACTGCTAGAGGCCTACAAAATGACCCCCAGCAGGCCACTGGTGTGAATGTCTCTGACCAAACAATCAGAAACAGACTTCGTGGGGGTGGCCTGAGGGCCCGACATCCTCTAGTGTGCTCTGTGCTCACTGCCGGACACTGTGGCGCTCGATTGGCATTTTCCATTGAACACCAGAATTGGCAGGTCTGCCACTGGTGCCCCATGCTTTTCACAGATAAGAGCAGGTTCACCCTGAGCATATGTGACCGAAGTGAAAGGATCTAGAGAAGCCACTGAGAACTTTATGCTGCCTGTAACATCGTTCGGCATGACTGGTTTGGTGGTGGGTCATTGATGGTGTGGGAGGCACAGACCTCTGCAGGCTACACAATGGCACTCTGACTGCCATTAGGTATCGGGATGAAATCCTTGGACCCATTGTCAGACCCTATGCTGGTGCAGTGGTTCCTGGATTCCTCCTGGTGCACGACAATTCCCGGCCTCATGTGGCGAGAGCATGCAGCCAGTTCCTGGAGGATGAAGCAATTGATACCATTGAATGGCCCCCACGCTCACCTGACCTAAATCCAAAAGAACACCTCTGGGACATTATGTTTCGGTCCATCCGGTGCCACCAGGTTGCACCTCAGTCTATTCAGGAGCTCAGTGATGCTCTGGTCCAGATCTGGGGGGAATACCCCAGGACACTATCCGTCGTCTCATTAGGAGCATGCCCTGATGTCTTCAGGCATGCATACAAGCACTTGGGGGCCATACAATCTACTGAGGACCATTTTGAGTTGTTGCAATTAAATTCCAGCAAAATGGACTAGCTTGCTGCATAATTTTTTCACTTTGATTTTTGGGGTGTCTTGGAATTCAGCCCTCTGTAGGTGGGTAATTTTTATTTCCATAAAATGATGTGCCATCCTTTCATTCCTTGCACATTACCCTGTCCATATCAGTATAGATATCCAGCATGAGATTTTTGTCCGTTGAGATCTGATATGTTTTCAAAGTGTTCTTTTAATTTTTTTGAGCAGTGTATTTATCAGTAAAGCTCTTTTCCCTGTGTAGCAATACTCCTACAGCAAATCTGTCAAGTTGTAGTTCACAGAATGGCCACCTACTTATGTCTGGCTTTCTATGAAACACTACCAAATAAAAATTGCCCTTGGACCAGGGATTGGGTGATGGACCTGGACATTCGTTGGATAACTAGGGATTAACTTGAAACACAGATATACCCAATGTAGATAAAATAATATTTTCCCTGTATCTGGAATTTGGAAGCAGATAACCACATCTTTGCCTTTCCTCATAGTGAAAAGGTATGAAATGGTCCCATTGCACACAATTTTCCCTTACAAGTATAATCCATGCATGAAGATGTACTCATTATCATATCCCTAAGGCAATTTGAAGGCACAGTTGATTATATAAGTAACTAGAACTATATGTTACATGGCCTAGCTCAGTGGTCTATTCTATAAAGAGTAGTTTGCCATGAATAGGTAATTTACCTGGCTTTATTTGGCATTATTTACCTACCTTTGATATTAGCAACATTTTACACAAACAGTTAAGTGTAAAATAGAGAGCTTTTATTTATTCTGACTGTGCACTTGTTTTTCTTGTCTCCTAATAACATTAAATCTAAATCATCAGCTAATTGCAATTAGAACTTTTTGGTGTGTTCTACTGGCTGAGAAATGAATGTAGCTAATATAACTTTCCTGATTTCTTGTTAAATGAATTATTCATGACCTGCTGATTTGAACATTATATTTGTTTGCTTGTGCAGGCAGAGAAATACTCTTTATGCAGAAACTAGGTTTGAATTTCAAAGATATTGTCAATTCTGTTTATTTATGGCTTTTTAATAACATGTGTCATTCAGCTTATGTATACATCTTTACTAATCCATATGGAAAATATACCCTGCTTGACATATAAGTAGATGAAAACCACACTAACATTCCATTACCTACACATATTTCTGGATGACTTGTGATGATCTTATGTTTTGGGTAGGATGGGGCGGGAGGTGGGTGTGGTTGAAGGTAGTTTTTCTATATATTTAAAGCCGGAGTTCACCCGAAAAAATGTTTTAACCTTAGATTGATGCTCATTTTGTCAAGGGGAATCGGGTCGTTTTTAAAAAAAATCTAAGCAGTACTTACCGTTTTAGAGAGCGATCTTCTCCGCCGCTTCCGGGTATGGTCTTCGGGACTGGGCGTTCCTATTTGATTGACAGGCTGCCGACGGTCGTATCTATCGCGTCATGAGTAGCCGAAAGAAGCCGAACGTCGGTGCGCAGGCGCCGTATAGAGCCGCACCGACGTTCGGCTTCTTTCGGAAAATCGTGACGCGTGAAGCTTGTCGGAAGACTGTCAATCAAATAGGAATGCCCAGTCCCGCAGCCCATACCCGGAAGCGGCGGAGAAGATCGCTCTCTAAAAAGGTAAGTACTGCTTCGATTTTAAAAAAACTACCCGATTCCCCTTGACAAAATGAGCATGAATCTAATGTTAAAAATTTACTTTTCGGGTGAACCTCCACTTTAAACATCAAATGGCTGACACTATTTTTTGTACTCCTTAGTGACTATCTTCAACAACTTTAACCGTTGAATCTGTATACCACTTAGGCTGGCCATACACAGAGTGAATTTTTTTCCTGCAACCACGGGTTGCAGTAAAGAAGTTCACTTGATTCCCCCATCAACACAGGCAGTGTTTATGTGGGAATCCCTTATGGCGGACCATTGTCTTCTCCCAGCTGGAGGGCGGTGGAAGCCATCCCTGCCTGAAGAATACAGTGATTATTGCTAATGGACATAGCAGCCGCTAGCGATAATCACAGGTAAAACTCAACCTGCTGGTTGTGTCCAAGTTGATCTATTGATCATCTTGGTACATTTAGCTTGCCCATATACGATTTGAATCTTGGCCGGTTCCTGCTGAACTGGATGAGATTTGAACCATGTATGGCCTACCTTATATACCACAACAATTCGTAATTTTCTGCTATTGAACTATTGATTTGGCTATACTGTAGTCCTTTTTTTTTTTTTGGTACAAGGAATTACATTGGCAGTATAAAAATAGGGTACCCGACTTCTAATGTCCAAACTGTTGTTGCTAGCCCAATACTATTAGAAAAAAAGGGGGAAGAAGACTCACAGGGGCTTATGCACAACAGAAAAAATTGTAGACTCTTGAGTAAAGTTTTTATAAATGTATTTATTAATAAGTATTACAATTGTTGTACATAAAAGGATGAGGAAAAATGGATCCAATACTAACCAGAGCTCTTAATGTTATCCCTGTATGTATTGGATCCATTTTTTCTCATCCTTTTATGTACAACAATTGTAATACTTATTAATAAATACATTTATAAAAACTTTATTCAAGAGTCTACATTTTTTTCTGCTGTCCATAAGCCCCTGGGAGTCTCCTGCCCCCTTTTTTTCCCTTACGTTGGCAGTATTGTCTGATCAAATGTTTTTTTTTATTTTTTTTTTTTTGCAACCTATAGACAAAAGACATAACAAAACATAAACAAATGAAATGTTTCTAATTTGAGTTAGTTCTCAAACAAAACGTGCTATTGCACACAAAAGTACATGTTTTTAATGCATCACTAAAAAAATAGAAGAACAAAGAGAATGACATTTTAATTATAAATGGTAAAAATAAAGGCAGCTGTCAAATAGTAGCTAAGATTACTAAATAAAACAAAGTAATTACAAAGTAGCAATTATGTTGCTAAGAAAAAAAAAAAGTCTGTTTTCAGTCCTAAGAACACCATCAATGAATGCATCAAGGTTTATAAAAAAGTAGTTCTGAGGGACCTTGATAATGTTAATATAAAAAGTTGCCTGTTTGTAACATGTCCAAGAGGGATATAAACTTAATAGAGTTCGAGTGTGCCATACATGGAGAAAAATTATTTCCTGAAATTTTCTTGATTCCCCCATCATCACAGACAGTGTTGATTTAGGAATCCCTCCTGATGGTCCATTGTCTTCTCGCGGTGGGGTGAGTGGGGGGGGGGGGAGTGAGAGCAGGGGAAGCCATCCCCGCTTTGAGAAGACAGTGATTATTTCTAGCGGCTATAGCAGCCACTAGTGATAATCGCAAAAGAATCCGCAGCATTCTGGTTGTACCCAAGTTAATCGATCAATCAATTTGGTACATTCAGCCTGCCCATTAATGGTTCAAATCTCGGCCGGTTCAGCAGGAACTGGCCGAGATTTGAACCATGTATGGCCAGGCTAAGATAATTGACTGTGTGTTAAAACCGGCAAAACAAGTGGTATTGTTGACTGCAAAAAAGAAAAGTAATAAACAAGAGATGAGCTTCCAATTAAAACATGTTGTTACCTATTAGAAACTGAAAATGAATGCATGGGTAACCTTTACTTTCAGTTGTGCCTTCAAAAACAAATAAAGTAAGAAAATTGAAATACATTTTTATTATTATTATTTATACATTATTAATACAGAATGGAAGTTTTTAAGATACAAGTATACTCAACGAAGAACAAAGAAAAACACAATAACAAACAAAACTAAAACACAATAACAAACATAACATACATCACCACTAATAACAAACTAATACAGGGGTGCCCAATCTTTTGAAAGCCGAGGGCCACTTAAGTGACTTAGTAACCAGTCGCGGGCCACAATGAGCGGAGTGGGCAGATGACAGGTCTGTGTCCAGTCTGCATATGCAAAGCAGACACAGCCCAATCTACTCTATGGGCCCTCCGATCCAATAAGATAGAAGGGGGCAGATCGGATTGGAGGTAGGCAGGTGTTAATGGACAAAAGTCTGTTTACATCTGCCGCTCCATAGAGGTGAATGGAGTGCCCGATTCGGTTGGATCGATCATGTGAAAGGGGCCTAAGGCTGCTTTTACACTGATGGTCTGTGGTCTATTGCGGAGCAGTGTACCTGTAGTTTTCCTGCCGGTTAGCTGCACTTTGCCATAGACATCTATTATATCCTGCAGGTGTGGTGCACTTTCTAAAAAGCCACTTGCTTCCTCTACCGCTGGCTTCATTTACAACACTGATGCTCTCTGCTGGCAGGTCGGCAACCTGCAATCTGGGCTTGCCAACCAGCCATCCCAGAGCAGGAGATCGTGGGCCACATCAGAGGGCTCTACAGGCCACATGTGGCCCCCGGGCCACTGGTTGGGCACCCCTGAACTAATATATATACAATAACATGAATTGAAATGAAACAAATTATAAATGATTTAAATATTATAATAAACTGGCCATTATATCAAAACTCTGTATTGAATAAATAATACAGATTAAAAAATAAATAAATAATCAAACTACAAAAATGCAAATATTGCATTACTTCCCTGAATATTAGACTAAAGATTGTTACACATAAATTAGCCTAAAACTTAAAATCTGGATAATAGGTCCAGGCTCAGAAGAATTATATAATTTGATGACCACAGGCAAAAATGATTTCCTGTGTCACTCTTTGTTTCATCGTGGTTGTGACAGACTATCACTACAAGTACTCCTTAAACTGACCAATGTATTGTGGAGTGGGTGGGAGGCGTTGTCCAAGATTAAATATACCTTTCACAGTATCCTCCTTTCTGACACTGTTGTTAACGAATCCAACTCCAATCCAACAACATCACTGGCCTTGGGGATCAGATAATTTAGTCTGTTGGTGTTGGCCACCTTAAGATTGCTTCCCCAGCATGCCACCGCATACAGGAAAGCACTTACCACCACAGACTCTTAAAACATCTTTAGTATCGTCTCCAGATCTTAAAATACCTCAGTTTCTTCATAGAATAGAGGTAGCTCTTCCTAAAGAGCACTTCAGTGATCTTACTCCAGTCCAGTTATTATCTATGTGCACCCCCAGATACTTGTAATTCTCTACTACCTCCACACCCACTCCTTTCTGTGTTTCTCCGAAAATAAACCCGGGTCTTATATTAATTTTGGCAACAAAAGACCCAGTAGGTCTTAACATATTCAGGAATTACCAGTTTGAAAAAACTTAAAATGCCCCAATCCTTTCTTTTACAGTAGCACACAATACAGAATGTGTGTGCCCCTGCAATTCAACAGTGTCAAACACCTCAGGTCTCCTCCACCTCTCCCAGCCACCAGAGAGGGACCCTGGCCCCCCTCCCTCTGCAATGCTCGAAGCAGGGAAGAGAGCCCACCAGCATGTGAAGAAAAATAATCTGTGAATACCTTGTGGAGTAGCCATTCCGCATACCGCACACAGTACCGTATGACATGTTGATTGCAGAGGCTCTGCACCGTTCCTTCAGTGACCCGCCGAAGCTCTGCAGAGGGAGGGGAGGACAAGATCCCCCGCAGACAGGCAGGAGAAGAGACCTGAGTATCCATGCTGCATACTGCACACATGTTGATTGCAGAGGCTCTGCACGTACTTTCAGTGACCCGCCAAAGCTCTGTGAAGGGAGAGGGGCCCAAGATCCCCCGCAGACAGACGGGAGAAGAGGAGACCAGAGGGAGATTAGCTCTGTAGCAAAGTAACACACACACTGCCATAATAGGATTATACCATGTTTCCTCGAAAAGCACACAATCACCTCGAACTAGGGCTTATTTTTGGGGTTGGGCTTATATTGCAGCCCTCCTGGAAAATAGCACTAGGTCTTATTTTTGGGGTAGGTCTTATTTTTGGGGAAACGCGGTAGACATCTAAATGATTAGATTTTGGTATTTTGAAAAGACAATACAGAGGAAAAGTTGTAAAAAAAGGCATTTGATAACTTCTTGCTCTTTAAATCTTAATGGTCCACATAACTGGGGGACATGGAAAGAATGCGTCCTTTGCCTACAGTGCCTTGAAAATGTATTCATACCCCTTGAACTTTCCAAATGTTGTCAAGTTACAACCAAAAATGTAAATGTAATTAATGTGATAGACCAACACAAAGTGGCACATAGCTGTGAAGCAGAAAGACAATGATTAATGTTTTTCATATTTTTTTTACAAATAAATATCTGGAAAGTGTGGTGTGCATTTGTATTCAGCCCCCTTTACTCTGATACCCCTATCTAGAATCTAGTGGAACAAATTGCTTCAGAAGTCTAATTAGTAAATTTACCTAATTAGTAAATAAAGTGCACCTGTAATTTAATCTCAGTATAAATACAACTGTTCCGTGAAGCCCTCAGAGGTTTGTTAGAGAACTTCAGTGAACAAACCGCATCAAGAAGCCCAAAACATACACCAGACAGGTCAGGGATAAAGCTGTGGAGAAGTTTAAAGCAGGATTAGGTTATAAAAAAATATCCCAAGCTTTGAACATCTTACATAGCACTGTTCATTCCATCATCTGAAAATAGAAAGAGTATGGCACAACTGCAAACCTACCTAAACATGGCTGTCCACCTAATCTGACAGTCCGGGCAAGGAGAGGAGAGCAATAATCAGAGAAGTAGCCAAGAGGCTCATGGTAACTCTTGAGGAGCTGCAGAGATCCACAGCTCAGGTGGGAGAATCTGTCCACAGGACAACTATTAGTCGTGCACTCCATAAATCTGGCCTTTATGGAAGAGTGGCAAGAAGAAAGCCATTGTTGAAAGAAAGCTTTAAAAAGTCCCATTTGCAGTATGCGAGAAGCCATGTGGGGGACACAGCAAACATGTGGAAGAAAGTGCTTTGTTCAGATGAGACCAAAATTGAACTTTTTGGCCTAAAAGCAAAATGTGGCAGAAAACTAACACTGCAGATCACCCTGAACACCCCATCCCCACTGTGAAACATGGTGGTGGCATCATCATGTTGCGGGATGCTTTTTTTCTGCAGGGACAAGGAAGCTGGTCAGAGTTAATGGGAAGATGGATGGAGCCAAATACAGGACAATCTTAGAAGAAAACCTGTTAGAGTCTGCAAAATAATTGAGACTTAGGCAAGGGTTCACGTTCCAGCAGGATAACAACCCTAAACATACAGCCAGAGCTACAATGGAATGGTTTAGATCAGGGGTGTCCAAACTTTTTTCAAAGAGGGCCAGATTTGGTGAAGTGAACATGCGTGAGGGCCGACCATTTTGCCTAACATTCTTTGACCCATTAAAATTAAATGCAAATTAAAAAATACACTGCCCAACAAGAATTCTCTTGCCTCTGTGGCTGTGTGTGGTGAGGAGTCTAAGGATGAGCTTGGGCGTGTTATTTGGATATACCATATTTATCAGCGTATAACACACACCTTCACTTTAAGAGAGAAGTTTCGGGATTTTTTTTTTTAAATGAAGAACTGTGAAGCAAAATAAGGTTCACTGCCCATCAATGCAGCCTTACCATTGCCATGAATGCAGCCTCACCATTGCCATCAGTGCAGCCTGATCCATGGCCATCTGCAGCCTCTGAGGGGGCAGGGAGGGGGCGGGATGAGCGCAAACAGATTACATACATAAGAATCTCATGTTTGCTCGGTGGCTATTTTAATACAAAGTCATGCCTCCTATGATAGACGGAACAGTCATCTAATAGCAGCCCAGGAGACGGGACTTCCTATTACAGACGCCACCGAGTGAACAGGAGATTCTCCAGTATGTAATCTGACAGGACTCGTCCAGCCCCCTCCCTGTCCCCTCCGAGGCTGCCGGTATATAGCTTTTGTGGCCCCCCCCCAACAAATCCCAGTGGCGCTCAGGGATTCATTGGGGGCCACAAAAGATATATATCCAAATTTCCCAGTGGGGCCGCATTAAACTGTAACGAGGGCCACAATTGGCCCGCGGGCCGGACTTTGGACATGCCTGGTTTAGATCAAAGCATATTCACGTGATAGAATGGCCCAGTCAAAGTCCAGACCGAAATCCAATTGAGAATCTGTGGCAAGACTTGAAAATTGCTGTTCACAGATGCTCTCCATCCAATCTGACAGAGCTTGTGCTATTTTGCAAAGAAGAATGAGCAAACATTTCACTCTCTCTAGATGTGCAAACCTGGTAAAGACATACCCCAAAAGACTCGCAACTGTAACTGCAGTGTAAGGTAGTTTTACAAAGTATTGACTCAATACAAATCCATGCCACACTTTTCAGATTTTTTTTGTAAAAAAAATTGAAAACCATTTATCCTTTTCCTTCCACTTCACAATTATGTGCCACTCTGTGTTGGTCCATCACATAAATCCCTAATAAAATACATTTACATTTTAGGATGTAACATGACAAAATGTGGATAATTTCAAGGGGTATGAATACTTTTTAAAGGCCCTGTACGTAGTGTATAATGAAAGGCATCCATCTTTCTTATCCCAGAAAATTGGGAGGTATTGTACCTACAGGTAATGAACTGGAGAGAGATAAATCGACTTTAGAAGAGGGGAGGTTTAGGGGTCCCTGTAGGCAGCTGCCTTTCCTTTTAATGCCTTCTAGAGTGGCATTGCAGGTAATACTATTGAATGAAATTCCCTTTATTGGCAAAAGTCAGTAACTGTGTGTGTGTGTGTGTGTGTGAAGGTGAGGGTTGGATCAGTGGGCAGAGAAGCATTAACAAGGATATCCTCTTAAGTGCTTAATCATTAATAGTCTTAGTACAATGGCGTACAGAAAGACTTTAATGACCAGTGAATTAGCTATGATCCATGGGATGCTGACTGAGTTTAAATCCCTCTTTCTGTTTGAAAACTGAAATGATAAAAATTCTGGTCATATATTATACAATGACACCGCTAAATTTCTACTTCCACACTGCAAATGTCTCTTATACACATTATTACTTGAAATGGGTCCAATTTTAGTTGAAGGAGGCTGTCATTCCAGCTGATGGCAGCAGAGTATCATTATTAGCAGAAACACTGTCTTTGGTACTTGAGTCTCTAATACTCGAGCTTGACATTTACAAAAATGCATGGTGCTGAATGTTACAGCTGTGAGAAATAATAGTGAAAAAATGTCAGAAACAAAACACTCTGTAAAGTCTTAACAGGATTTCAATACGATTTTCCATGTTTCTGCTGATTTGATTTGCATATTTTCTTGAGCATTTTACATGGATGGTGTTAAATATTATTTAATGACCTCAGTGGTAAGATTGATAAAATTGGTAATTAGTTATAAAGAGCAGTTCTGAGCAATTTATTCCACATAGTGTTAAAATTGTCTAATTTTACATACCCAGTTAGGAAAACAAGTGATTCAAACTGCATCCAAGTACAAAATGCAGTAAGCCATAACGACCAATCAAAATGTAGTTTTCATTGTCCAGAGTTTTCTACTCAGATAGAGGATGACATTTGGTTGGTGACTGAGGAGTATTATGCTAATTACTATACTTATATACATCATCAGTGCTCTTAAGGTGTAAGTTAACCTTTTCACACAGATTCCAGGACAGATAAGAAAGATTCTAATGACCAATTGGAATTGCTCTGATCAGTCCTGGAAGCTATAAGGAAAGACAGGGAAGAAGATCGGGGCTTTAAAATCCCCAGAACGCTATACAGGCAGTCCCTGAGTTACGAACACTTTAGTTACGGACGACTCTTACTTACGAACGGCCTCAAATGCCAGCCACTTGTGCTCCACGCAGGTCCTGGATACCTACTGAGCACCTCCGGACACATCCCACTGCAGTACTACATGTACTGCATGGCCAGAAGAGCCCCAGATAACATAACAAGTGCCTGTAACATCCCACATCCATGCACAGGCAGAAGTTACACTTACAAATGCAGTGTTTTCCGACCAAAGTTACACTTAGGGCCCTTTCACACCTACGGACAAACGATCCGTTTATTACAATAATGTATTGTAATGTAATGAATCCCTATGGGATTGCAGATGTTAGCGGATGATGCATCCGCTAACGTCTGCAACCATCTGCGTCCGCAAAGATCCGCTTTTGCGGACGGAAGAAAACCCTATTTTTCTTCCGTCCGGCGGAACAGATTGGATGAATACGGACACACGGTCCGTATTCATCCGATTCCCCATAGGGGAGAGCGGAGGAGAGACAGGGCGGTCTCTGCACTGTGTGCGGGGACCGCCCTGTCCGCCAACAGCTCAGCGGGGATTTACGGAGGAAGCCCCGCTGAGCCAAACGGGCTAACGGAGCGGATCAATACGGATCCGCTCCGTGTGAAAGAGCCCTTACAAATTCCGACTTACAAACAAATTTCACTGACGAACAAACCTACAGTCCTTATTGCGTTCGTAACTCGGGGACTGCTTATACCTGGCTGCGTAAGCATTGACAGCTGTGTAAGCTCTAAGGATGATTCCATTGCAAAATTGCAGCTTACCTTGTATAGTCAGCAGCCTTTACTAAGTCAATTAAGTTAACTAAATCAACCCCTGTGAATCCAATGGTGTTGTCAAACTGCCCATACATGTGATAAATAAAATAAATAATCAGGAAAAGGGTCACAAATGTGCATGCTTTCCACAGTATTTTACCTTATACTGTAATAAACCTGGTTGTCTCAAAGCATTGTGTGTTTTAACACAGCAAACAGTCTCAGTTTTATTCCTTAATTTGCACCAGAGAAGTGAAAAGGGAATCAAACAAGTTGCTCTAGAGTAAAGACACTTTGATATATAATTATGGACTTATGGAATTGAGCAACTACATAATTGTCCAATATATTGATAAAACTGTATTGCCCAGGTGACATGACTGCTTATCTGCTAGATATGTCACGTGTCATGCAATGTGATGGAGTTGGGGTTTCAGGAGATATGTACAGGAATATGTATTAGTTTGCCCATTTCTGTTGTTAGGTAATTAAAATTGTATTAAACTTAAAAACAGTGAATATATTGCAGCTTACCAATCATTAGATGTGGTGGCTGTATTAATTTTATAATTTTTTTTTTTTGGCTTTTTTCTCCTCTGTTTTCACCTAGTGATCTGGCCAGTAACAAACCTGTATTGGAATGCACCCACTCTGGGTGAATGAGCACAGGGGGCTTTGGACAGTATCATTGTCAGTCTGGGGGGAGGGGGTGTTAAATGCACTTTCAGATTTAAATACACTAACAAATTGAAGCCAAACTCTGTCTCATGCCTTGTACACACGATCGGAATTTCCGATGACAAAAGTCAGACGGAATTTTTTCATCGGATATTCTGACCTTGTGTGGGCCCCATCTGACTTTTTTTCATCAGAGTTTAGAAATAGAACATGTTTTATATTTTTTCCGATGGAAAAAAATCCTATCGGAAATTACGATCGTCTGTGTGGAGAAAAAAACACGCATGCTCAGAATCAAGTCGACGCATGCTCGGAAGCATTTAATTTAATATTCTCAGCTCGTCGTAGTGTTTTACGTCACCGCATTTTGGACGGTCGGAATTTGGTCTGACAGTGTGTATGTAAGACAGCTTGAACGGAATTCCTACGGAAAATTCCATCAGATTTTATCCCAATCGGAAATTCCGATCGTGTGTACAGGGCATAACACTTTATAAGCAGTTACAGTAAACAGATTTTTCCTTTCTGCATAAAGATTTTCCATAAATAAAAGCTAATCATTGAAAGCACCCCTGCCAGTGTTAGATGGTTTCTCCCATTCCTGTAATTACAAGAGAGCTTGCTCTTTTGAAAAACAACAGACTTATTGGCCAGGTCACCAGATGAAAATTGAAGAAAGTAAGCCTGAAAAAAGAAAATGAATGGCGCAATTTACGTCTAAGAATTGATAAGCTGCAGTATAATAAATGTTTTCTTTTAAAATACAGCAACGGCAATGCAAATTCATAATTGTTGGCATACATGTATTAATTTACAAAGCATATTTTTACATTTTAATTTCAAAATGCTCCTCTTCACTCTATACCAATACACTTTACTACCACTTGTCTAATTCTATATGTCATATCCACTAGCATGGCCACTTGTGGCTCATTTATTTACCATTTAACAGTTAATATAATGTAACACAAAAGCAATTATGTAGAAATTAAAAATCACAATGACTATTAGCTGGAGTTATGAATAATTGACAGTGGGGTGAAGTAATCACGAAATTATGTGACATCTATGTAATTTCATATTTATTTTCTGAAGAGCCAGCAAGCGCAATTACTTGCTATTGTTTAGATGCTTAAGCAGGCCTACAATTAATCAGTACGAATTGAAAATCTGAAATTTGTTCAAGTTCACAAATTTGTTTTCCCTCCAGGTATTAGTTCTCAGAAAATATTTCCTATAAAGTAATTCTATAAATGCAATTCCTCATGCTGGGTAGATTTAAGGTAATGCATTATGTGCAATCAGAAGCCTAGACCTCCTCACAACATAACTTTGTCATGGTGGGGTTTTATGAATTTTACTGATTACTGGTGTAATCAGGATTGCAGTGACATTTCAGAGCTTATTTAATATCAACTGTAAGAGTAATGAGTTTGAGAATGTGGAATACTAATTTGTTTAGTCTGTATAAGTTACAGCACTCTGGTATTTTGGACACTATATAAATAAGCTTGGTTAGGTAAGTGGGGTTGTTTTCATGTCACTGCTTCATGGTGGTGACACTAGAAAGGTAAAAAGAAACTGCTATTAAAATATCAGTTCAGATTTCTTCATAAAGATCCCTCCTAACCTAACAATATATATTTTTTGTTTCAATCGTTTTTATTAAAGATTTACAATATAAAACAGAAAGATCTCAGCATGTTCTTGTACAGTAATCAGCATAATCAGGAAAACATACATAGATTATTCCATACAACTTGAGTCCTACTTGCATAGTCTACATTGTCAAATGTGACCTTCAAATGTGAACTAAACACATTAGCACCATAATAAACAATATACAGGTCCCCTACACCTAGGACCTTAGGCCACATTCACACTTGAGCGAGAAGTAAAAAAAGGGAAAAAAAGGGTACCAAAGGGACCCAGGGGCTGTTGTAATGGTGCAGATAGAGATTCACACAATCAAAGTTTTATGAAAAAATAGAAAAAACATTTTATTTAAGACAATTATATGACATAAATATATGATAGATAAATCTAATCTTGATGAAATTCATAATGCAGAATCAAGACAAGGCATTGATTAGTCAGATTAGCTTTACATGTTTCACTCTTTTAGAGCTTCCTCAGGAGCGTTAACAGACAATGCTGGGTATCAAAAAAAGAAGAAAAGAAAAACATATAATTAATTGACTGTAAAGTAAAATTTACATACCGATGTTTAAATGGAGGTAAATGAATATGTTATTATTGAGTATATGAAAAAGAAACAAGTTAATAGGTTACATCAGTTTAGGCAGAATGTGCATGTTCAGCAATTTTAACCAAGGATAACAAAGGCGCAAGATGAAGATAACTTACCCGAAGGTAATAAAAAATATCAAGAAAAGACCAGCATGTATAGACAGCAACTCGCCCAGGAAGAACTATAGCTCCAACCAAAACCACAGAGACCTCAGGAGAACCATAGCTGATACAAGCCACCTAGTGGATAAAAATGCAAAAGACAAAGGATATGTATATACAAACATGTATCCAAAATCTCTCTTGATATAATATTTACATTTTAGAAAAAATATATATATATATAAAAAAATAGAAGATATGGTAAATACCTGTCTATTAAGGCAAAAAGGCCTAAATTGAACCAATCAGCGTTTTCCCACACATAGGGATTAGATAAGGAGAAAAGCAATATGAAAGCCAAGTGTTGAAGGGTTGGTCACAATGATGTTAACTATATAGAAAAAATACATATATAAATAAATAATAAGTATAGAGATGGTTTTATATAGTCAGCAAAGGAGATATCTGAATAAAGCCAAAAACGGCTAGTTGAATAGTTACCTGGTTAGGAAGTTTCGGGAGAAAAAGTTTTAACCTGGATGGCAGGAGGGATGCGACTGTCCCTCACAGTGGTGTGTCTGGTCTGACAGCTGGGCCGTGCTTATATCAGCCACCGCGGCGGCGTCTGACAAATCCGTCAGCCGCGATGCGGACACATGACCAAAACATCTAAACCCATCCCCTCAGCTGTGAACATCAGCTGACCCAAGGGGGTGAACCGAAAACGCCGCCTGGACGGCCAATCGAAAAAGGCCTGGGGAGGCGGCGCTGAATGGACCCGCGCCATCTTGGAAGCTGGAAAACTTCCAATACTCATTTAAAGGAGTTCTCTGACCTAAAACTTTTAACCCCCGCTGTGCCCGGGCTGTAAAAAAATAGAAAATAAACTTTCACTTACCTGCCTACGATCCCCCGTTGTTCCGATATCGCCGTCCCGTTCTCCGGTCCCGGTCTCTTCCGCTTCCTGTGTGTCGGTGACTCATAGTGCGCTCAGCCTATCAGTGGCCGCGACGGGACATTGCTGCGGCCGCTGATAGGCTGAGCGCACTATGAGTCACCGACACACAGGAAGCGGAAGGGGCCCGGGACCGGAGAACGGGACGGCGATATCGGAACAACGGGGGATCGTAGGCAGGTAAGTGAAAGTTTATTTTCTATTTTTTTACAGCCCGGGCACAGCGGGGGTTAAAAGTTTTAGGTCAGAGAACTCCTTTAACATTGAAAACAATTGAAGTGAACAGCGTGTGTTAAGGAGGAAAAGACGCGCAATAAACCAAAGAGCTGGGGAGGAAGGGCTGACATATAAGGTCAAAAAGAAAGGACCTAAGGGAGAAAATAAAAAAGGGATTGGTTAAACCAATTAATCCCGAAGGTCCCTACATGTCCGTACGGTTCCTCTGAAGGAATCCGGGTCCAGGCAAATAAGCACAGCACCCCTGGAGGCAAGTGCCGTCAGAGCAAAAAAATGCATAACATGCTGGAAACATAAAAATATATATATATACTGTGAAAATACAGATTTTGATTATTTGTTTGAGAAATAGATAAAAAATAGGATCAAATGAAGCGCCCAGTTATGGCGCTGACTGGTCAGTTACGGGTGAGGTGCTTTTTGACAATTGATACTTGTCCACTAAATCCTATTTCTTTGTCGCATTTTTGGGTGTTTATTCACCTGTCACCATCAGGTGAGGTGCTTTTTGACAATTGATACTTGTCCACTAAATCCTATTTCTTTATTCACACTTGAGCGTTTTGTCGCCTGAAGCATGAAGCTCCAAAACGCTAGAGGGGGAAAAAATACATTATTCTCTATAGAGATGGTTCACATCTCCAATAAAAAAAAGCCTGAAGCCGAACGCCTGAAGCTCAAACAAGTTCCGGACCCTTTTTTGTTGCGCGAATTGGCCGGATTTAGGCATTTTAGAACGTTTGTATTCCCATAGAAAGTAATGGAAACGCTTGATTCAAGCATCTAGCGCAGTGGTTCTCAACCTTTTTAGTGCCGTGACCCCTTGACAAAATGTCCCAAGTTGTGGTGAACCATAACAGTAGAATTTTTGTAGCGTGGGTTTTTAGCACCTAAGGCCAGACAAGTAATTTGCGCCCCTAGCCCACGGACATTTAGGGATCCCTAAGTCCCCTACATTCGTACAGTATTAAAACCCCTTCTGGTACATTTTAGGATGTACCACTCTCTCTGTGTTTTCCTTTCTTTCACTTTTATCTCTCTATCTTAATTTCTTGTCCCCCCACCCCTCTCTCTAGTAATTTTTCCTGTTCTTTCTTTTATTCTTTCTCTCTCTTTTTTCTTTGTTCCTCTCCCTCTTTTCCTCTCCCTTCCATGTATTCTCTACTTTTATTCCATCTCTTACTCCTTTTGCTGGCGAGGAGTTCTGATCAACCAGCTTAGATGCTCTTGATCAGAGTGGGGGGGGGGGGGTTAGTGCTGGCAGTGCTGGCGGGGATTTCTGATCAGCCAGCTTAGATGCTCTTGATCAAAATCATCTGCTGATCTGAGAACTGTAGTGGGGACTTTAAATGGCAACTCTAATCACAGGTAATGTTACTCAATGTGTCGCCAGATCTGTGGTGTCTCGCAGCAGTGACACCTATGCCGAAATCAGGAGATAGGGGCTCTTCCAGCCCTTCCCACTTCACATTTCTCACCAGTCAGCTGACCTTTAGTCTCTGCCTCACAGCCATGCTGTGAACTGAATGGGCAGGCAAGGACTCCAGGAGCAGCCCAGCTGGGCGGCCACAGGCTCCAGGGACAGCCCTGCTGGATGGCTGTGAAAAGGCTGAGAGTGCTGCAGGCTTCAGGAACAGCCCAGGATTTGGTGACCACTAGCAAATTGTCATTTGAGCCCCAAGGGGGTCCCAACCCCCAGGTTGAGAACCACTGGTCTAGCGTGACAATGAGCGTTTCTACAGGCGTTTTGTCGCTTTAATCTGTTCTGTAAAATATAACATTTCACCCAGGCAGAAGTTAAACAAATCTACAAACATAGCAACAAGTGATGAAAGAGATTACATTTTTCCTATTGGCTAAAATAAAAAACGTCGAAGTTCAAAAACGTCGGACAACACTGTATGCAAACGCGCGAATACGTGTGAATACGCGCGACAAAACATGTGACAAAACGTCGGAAAAAAATACCAAAAACGCTACGCTCAGGTGTGTATGCAGCCTTAAGCTCATCTCATATCTCAGACCTTATCTGGTGATCCACCCGCTGGGAAGAGCCCTCTCCCTATCCAACTATTGGGGGAACCTGACTCCTCCGGTCATGCGGGCCGACCCCCAGAAAGCCAAACTAACAATGGTCTGTTGAGGGTGAACACACAAGTGTCTAAGTATATATTTTTGTGCATTGTGCACAGTTGTTTTTATGAAACGCAAACGCGCTGTATAATGTGATGAGAGGAAGGCAATTCCTGTTGACTGTCAGCGTCAGGGTTACTGAAGTCAACAGGAATTGCTATGAAACCTGTTCAACTTTAAATACTTATGCCGGATACACACAGGTTTAATATCCAGTGAAATCAGCTGTTACAGTAGATACCAGATGACTCTTGGCCTGTGTGTACAGCTGCCTATCCGAGAGAAGCTGATCTCATGACCAGCTTCTGTCCAATGAGCATGCTGGAAAATAAATGGCTTTGAGAGCTGACCAGTGTTTGGGGCGGGGGGTGGTCCCCCTGTCAGAACAAAATAGCACAGCAGTTAATAAAAAAGTTATAGTGTGTACCAGGCTTAAGGCCGCATGCGTACCCTTCCTCTGTGCTCTACACTTATGTGTTCCATTTCCTTCTCAGCTCTTCCATTTTTTCCTCCACACTCTTATCCTCAGTTTTGCACTTACCACTTTTGTGGCCTCTTCTCCCCCAGCTCTCTTCCCCTACTTATATGCTCTACTTTTGAAGTGTTACTAAACCAAGGTCCCAGCATTCACTATATCTGGTCTCCCACAGAACATGGAAATGCAATTATTTTAGTAAATATAAGCTGCTAAATACCCTTTCTCATCAGCAGTATATAGCAGTCTTGTGACCTCTATCAGTGTCTGGCTAAAGCTTGTAGGAGGAGTTTTCATTCTCGCCTGATTGTCCATTAAGGCTGTAGGACCTCTGACCCTCTGTCTAGACAGTGCTGATTGGCCATGTGCTGATCACATGCACTCTTCCAAGAAACAAAAAAAACTTCTCTAGCAATACACACCAAACTGAGCATGTGCAGCTTACCCCCAAGGCTCTGTTCTATCAGCAGATATATTGAGGACAGCAGAAGAAGGGGAGGATCAGAGAAGACTGGATCAAACAGCCTTTTTACATAATACATAATAGGTTTCACAGTGAGTATAACAAACATGCTTTACTGCATATACAGACAAATTTTACTGTTGTGGGTTTTGAAACACTTTAAGTGTCTATGCTCCTCTGCTTTGCAGCTGTTCTAGGTGTAGTTACCGTCCTGTTTTTTCTTGAATTTATCCCATCTCTCTCCATTTTACTGTCACTGCTCTCCTCTTCTGTGCCCACTCTGCTCTTGTTTTCCAAAGTGAAAACAGGCCCCTTATTCAGCACCTTCTTATAATTTCCCTTACATGTTCTCCATGTTTTGTTCTTCTCTGCCTACTTCTGCTCCCGAATGTTTTTGAAAGTGTTCCTTTTTTATACCCTTAAAAGCTTCTTCTGAAATCTCTAAGGCCCTGTACACACGTCCGAGAAACTCGACGGGCAAAACACATCGTTTTGCTCGTCAAGTTCCTTGTGAAGCCGCCGAGGATCTCGGCGAGCCAAGTTTCCTCATTGACTAACGAGGAAATAGAGAACATGTTCTCTATTTGGCCCGACGAGATCCTCGTCGGCTTCCTCGGCCAAAAGTGTACAGACGACCGGATTTCTCGGCAGAATACGTCTCCGATCGAGTTTCTGGCTGAATTCTGCCGAGAAACTCGGTCGTGTGTACGGGGCTTCAGTGTCTTCTATCCATCCTGTCTATCTTAGGGGAGTATTTAAAAAGAAATGCATAGCAATTTGCCTACTGGAATGGCATGTACAAAAAAAAATATATGGTATTAGGTTATGTCCTGTGCTGGGTAAATGTTTTCCATTGATTTGGAAAATAAAATATCACAGTCTACCTTCCAGACCCCACACACATCATATTCCATCCCCTCACCATCAATTGTATTCCTTCTCCCACCACTATTACATCTTATCTCCATTGATCTCATTCTCCCCACCATCATTTCTCATGCCCCACACCTTCACCATCAAGTTCTCATTTCCCCCATCACCATCTATCGGCCCACTCCCAATGAATGGTTTTCACACACCAAGGAAAATTGAAACACTACCTGAAAAAACTGATAAACTGTGTACAAGTAAAACTATCCCAACATGTCTTGATCTAATTGTACTTATTAAAAATAGAAGGATTTGGTTGTTAAATTAGATCATTTTAATGCATTTTCCTGAGATCAAATAGGAATCAAAGCGACCATACAGACTGATTTTTTTTATATATATATTTGAGGGGTCTATTTTTCCATTTCATGTTTTACAGCATGCAGAGCCAAAAAAATAATAATGTTTGTGGTTATTGTCATTTAAAGGAATTTAATGAACAAGCAAACACATTTTGCAAGTCAAGAGAAAATAGTAATACCCTCACATAATGTAAAAAAAAAAAAAAAGTTCACAATCACAACTAATGTCCCAGACAAACCTAACCAGTCTTGTACCTTAAAGGTGCTATGTACCCCAAAACAAAAAAACCCCAAAACACAAATTGTATACACAGAACTTCCTGTCCCTCTCTATGTTGCTTTTACCACTGCTTTGGGTGATGGAATATCATGTTTGTGGGGTCTAGAATAGGCGGTCAGAAACAAGAGTCACTGCTGTCAATGATTTACATTATGATCAATGTTTGTAAATACAGTAAAACCTTGGTTTGCAAGCATAATTTGTTCCAGAAACATGCTTGTAATCCAAAGTGCTTGTATATCAAAGCATTTGTTTACAGGGTATAAAAGAGAAGAGAGGCACCTCTAAGTGTAGCAATAAGTTGCTAAATGTTGTACCTTCAATAACCGCTTGCCGCCCACCGCACGCAGATATAAATCTACAGCATGGCACGGGCAGGCAAAAGGACATACCTGTACGTCCCCTTTAAGAAGCGGTTGATGCATGTGCCTGCCGCAATCTCCATGAGCACGCCCGTGGGTCCCACGGACTCGATTGCAATGGGCATACCCGCGATCGTCTCACGGAGAGATAGAACAGGTGCCTAGTGACACTGTCACTGATCGTGTTCCCTGTCATCGGACGTCCATATGATGTCCATTAAAGCGACCTTACAAAGAAAAAAAAAACATAAAAAAAAAGTTTTTCTTTAGCAAAATGTGTTCCTGTTTGCCATTAGCTAACCCTAATCACTCCTAATGTATTCCCTCCGCCCTTACCCTTAACTATTATTTTACTAGTATTCCTATTGTTATTTTTTTTTTAACCATTAATATTTTTTAAAAAGTCACTGTTATTCATTTTATCTCATCATTTTTAGTGCTACATCTTTTTTATTTTTTTTGCAAAACTGAAAATAAAAATGCATTTCTTTCATTTGTAAATCTATTTTCAATTCTTTGTACCAGAAATGTAATTTTAATGTAATTATAAACTGAAAAAGTTAAAGAATGGCAGCACTGTCTGCATGAGTATTGTGACAAGTTAAACTCTGGTATCCTATAGTGCCTAATTTGCTGCGGTGAGCATATTTTTCTTTAAACCCCTATGGGTGCCTTCAAGACACTAAAATGTACATATAATAGCAATGTAAAAAAGTAGTATGATGAAATAACAGTTATCCTGCGGAACTTGCTTTTGTTCTTTTATGATTGAGAAGGTAAATCACTTTTGTAGATTAGTCTCTGTGAACAATAAGATCTCTTTCTAGAACAAATCCAGTCCCTTGGCTTTTTGCAGAGTTGTGATTTCAGGCATATGTGGTATAGTTTTATATGATTTGAAATGATGCTGGAGGTGCAGCTGTTTACAAAAAAAAAAAATATTATGTGAAAAACAACATTGTGCATTCTGATTCAGCTTCCAGAATACCAGCTGGTTGTACTGATATGAACGTGCAATTCTAAAATATTAATCACATATACCTTTGTGTGCTAAAGGGCACCCGAAATGCAAAATATTCATGTATTTCTTAAGAAATTGAGGATCCTTGTATAAAGTCATTAGGTAACATTTTCAAATTCTTATGTTATACAAATGGCAATAGGAGGTACACAGCTAAACCTTTTTTTTGTTTTAATCATCTAGGCACAAGTCTGCTTTCCCTCCTTGGGCTGGTGTACATCATGTTAAACATTGATGTAGTTTGAAACTGAAAGATTCATGATTGAAATATCCTCAGGAGTTCAACGTAACTTCTATGCGAGTAACTAACAATGCGCACTTTCTGTAGCAGTCTAATAGCACTTTTTACTAAAACTCAAAAAGTTCTTGGCTTAGAAGAGCAAAAGTCAATTTTTAAATGTTAAATAAATCGAATGAGACTTTTGCCCACAGTTTAAAAACGAAATCTCATCCATTTATACACACTGAGCAAAATTATAAACGCAAAACTTTTGTGTTTGCCCCTATTTATCATGAGCTGAATGCGAAGATCTACAACTTTTTCTATGTACGCAAAAGACCTATTTTTCTCAAATATTGTTCACAAATGTGTCTAAATCTGTGTTAGTGAGCACTTTTCCTTTGCCGAGATATTCCATCCATCTCTCAGGTGTGGCATATCAAGATGCTGATTAGACAGCATGATTATTGCACAGGTGTGTCTTAGTCTGGCCACAATAAAAGGCCACTCTAAAATGTGCAGTTTTATCACACAGCACAATTCCACAGATGTCGCAAGTTTTGAGGGAGCGTGTATTTGCTGACTGCAGGAATGTCCACCAGAGCTGTTGCCCTTAAATTGAATGTTCATTTCCCTACCATAAGCCGCCTCCAAAGGCGTTTCAGAGAATTTAGCAGTACATCAAACCGGCCTCACAATCGCCGACCACGTGTACCACACCAGCCCAGGACCTCCACATCCAGCATCTTCACCTCCAAGATCGTCTGAGATCAGCCACCCGGACAGCTGCTGCAACAATCGGTTTGCATAACCAAAGAATTTTTGCACAAACTGTCAGAAACCATCTCAGGGAAGCTCATCTGCATGCTCATTGTCCTCATCGGGTCTCAACCTGACTGCAGTTATTCATCAACTTGAGTGGGAAAATGCTCACATTTGAGGGTGTCTGGTACTTTGGAGAGATGGCAGACAGCGTGAATGGCGTTGTGTGGGTGAGCGGTTTGCTGATGTCAACGTTGTGGATGGAGTGGCCCATGGTGGTGGTGGGGTTATGGTATGGGCAGGCGTATGCTATGGACAACGAACACAGGTGCATTTTATTGATGGCATTTTGAATGCACAGAGATACCGTGATGAGATCCTGGGGCCCATTGTTGTGCCATTCATCCATGACCATCACCTCATGTTGCAGCGTGATAATGCATGGCCCCATATTGCAAGGATCTGTACACAATTCCTGGAAGCTGAAAACATCCCAGTTCTTGCATGGCCAGCATACTCACCAGACATGTCACCCATTGAGCATGTTTGGGATGCTCTGGATCAGCGTATACAACAGCGTGTTTCAGTTCCTGCTAATATTCAGCAACTTCGCATAGCCATTGAAGAGGAATGGAACAACATTCTACAGGCTAAAATCAACAACCAGATCTACTCTGCAAAGGAGATGTGCTGCACTGCGTGAGGCAAATGGTGGTCACACCAGATACTGACTGTTTTTTGGACCCCGACCCCCCAATACAGTAAAACTGCACATTTTAGAGTGGCCTTTTATTGTGGCCAGCCTAAGGCACACCTGTGCAATAATCATGCTGTCTAATCAGCATCTTGATATGCCACACCTGAGAGATGGATGGAATATCTCAGCAAAGGAGAAGTGCTCACTAACACAGATTTAGACAGATTTGTGAACAACATTTGAGAGAAATAGGCCTTTTGTGTACAATGACAAAGTTGTAGATCTTTGAGTTCAGCGCTTGATAAAAAGTGGCAAACACAAAGTGTTGCGTTTATATTTATATTTTGCCCAGTGTATATTGCTAATGTGGGGTGTGGGGTGCATCCAGGGCCGGCCTTTGCGGTGTGCGGGTTGTGCGGTCGCTCAGGGCGCCATAGCAACATGGGCGCCTGACGACCTGCACAGATTCCGATGGTCACAGTCAGATTCGGCGGCGCAGCTCGCGGGCGGCGCCGCGGCGCCCCCCCCCCAGATACACTGCAGGCATGGAGGGTGCAAGTCGCACCCGAGCGAGCCGTCGACACCCGGGACCCGGCAGCAATAATCCCCCTTCCCTTTGCAGCGCCGCGGGTCTGATGAGTCTCAGCTGCCTGTGACTGTCTGTCTCAGTCACAGGCAGCCCAGCACAGTGCACTGAGTGCAGCCACCTCCCCCTTTTCCTATGCTGTGTGTGTGCAGCACGTGGCTCAGGTGATCTATATTGATTGTGTGTGTGTGTGTGTGTGGGGGGGGTTCTGCATTGTGGGGGGGTCTGTATTGTGTGGGGGGGGGGTTCTGCATTGTGTGTGGTTCTGCATTGGGGGGGTTCTGCATTGTGGGGGGGTCTGTATTGTGTGTGGTTCTGCATTGTGGGGGGGTCTGTATTGTGTGTGGGGGGGGGGTTCTGCATTGTGGGGGGTCTGTATTGTGTGGGGGGGGGGTTCTGCATTGTGGGTGGTCTGTATTGTGTGGGGGGGTTCTGCATTGTGGGGGGGTCTGTATTGTGTGTGGTTCTGCATTGTGGGGGGGTCTGTATTGTGTGTGTGGGGGGGGTTCTGCATTGTGGGGGGGGGTCTGTATTGTGTGTGGTTCTGCATTGTGGGGGGGTCTGTATTGTGTGTGGGGGGGGGTTATGTATTGTAGGGGGAAGGGGGTTCTGTATTGTGGGGGGTTCTGTACTGTGGGGGGGTCTGTATTGTGTGTGTGTGGGGGGGGGGTTCTGTATTGTGTGTGGTTCTGCATTGTGGGGGGGGGTCTGTATTGTGTGTGTGTGTGTGTGTGGGGGGGGGGGGTTCTGCATTGTGGGGGGGTCTGTATTGTGTGTGGTTCTGCATTGTGGGGGGGTCTGTATTGTGTGTGTGGGGGGGGTTCTGCATTGTGGGGGGGGGTCTGTATTGTGTGTGGTTCTGCATTGTGGGGGGGTCTGTATTGTGTGTGGGGGGGGGTTATGTATTGTAGGGGGAAGGGGGTTCTGTATTGTGGGGGGTTCTGTACTGTGGGGGGGTCTGTATTGTGTGTGTGTGTGTGGGGGGGTTCTGTATTGTGTGTGGTTCTGCATTGTGGGGGGGTCTGTATTGTGTGTGTGTGTGTGGGGGGGTTCTGCATTGTGGGGGGGTCTGTATTGTGTGTGTGTGTGGGGGGGGGTTCTGCATTGTGGGGGGGTCTGTATTGTGTGTGTGTGGGGGGGGGGTTCTGCATTGTGGGGGGGTCTGTATTGTGTGTGGTTCTGCATTGTGGGGGGGTCTGTATTGTGTGTGTGTGTGTGGGGGGGGGGGGTTCTGTATTGTGTGTGGTTCTGCATTGTGGGGGGGTCTGTATTGTGTGTGTGGGGGGGTTATGTATTGTAGGGGGGAGGGGGTTCTGTATTGTGGGGGGGTTCTGTACTGTGGGGGGGTCTGTATTGTGTGTGTGGGGGGGTCTGTATTGTGTGTGTGGGGGGGTTCTGTATTGTGTGTGGTTCTGCATTGTGGGGGGGTCTGTATTGTGTGTGTGTGGGGGGGGTTCTGCATTGTGGGGGGGTCTGTATTGTGTGTGGTTCTGCATTGTGGGGGGGGTCTGTATTGTGGGGGGGTTCTGTACTGTAGGGGGGAGGGGGTTATGTATTGTAGGGGGGTTCTGTACTGTAGGGGGGAGGGGGTTATGTATTGTAGGGGGGAGGGGGTTCTGCATTGTGGGGGGGGTCTGTATTGTTTGTGGGGGGGTCTGTATTGTGTGTGTGTGTGGGGGGATCTGTATTGTGTGTGGGGGGGGGTCTGTATTGTAAGGGGGGTTTGCACTGTAGGGGGATGGGCCTGCACTGTAGGGGGAGACTGTAGGGAGGTCTGTGTGACATGCAGGGGGTCCAGAACGGTTAGGGGGGTGTCTGTGTAACATATAGGTGTCTAGAGCTGTGGGGGGCTGTGAATTGTAAAGTGATGCAGGGTGTTGTATAATGTAAAGGGGTCCAGAGGTGCAGTTGTGGAGAGGGGTACACAGTAGTGACAGAGATATTGAAGGATGCAGGGGGCACAGTGGGATTTTAAATTTTACCGGGGGGGGGCAGATATAGGATCCGTCCCGGGTGCCAAATGCTCTAGGTACAGCCAGGCCACAGGCGGATTCTGCAGGAATGACAGCGTGGCGGCTGTCCCTGCCTTGTTAGGAGTCGGAGATCACTGTCACTGGCAGTCTGTGGGTTACTCATTAAGATTGCCACCGCTCTGCAACAGTGCAGCGGCCATCTTTAAAACTGGACAAAGTACTGGCAGGCCACAGGCGTATTCTGCCGGAAAGACGGCGTGGGCGGCTGTCCTTGCTATGAGGAGCAGGAATGAGGAGCTCATATGCCATGCGCACTGAGAAGACAAGAGCGCAATAATCCACAGAAGCAGGCGGCGGATGTAAAAACTTTTTTCTGTAAGTAAATTCTTTTTTTATAAATGCAGTGTACTGCTTATTGTCTGTTGTTGTATTTTCTTATTTAAATAGGGTGTTTCTTAAAGGAACAGTAAATACAAAAGTTAAAAAATACTTTATTGTAATTATGTTTGATATTTGATAGTAAATTTACAGGTAGTGGTATTATACCATGTGATTTACTTTATATGTGGCGTTATTATACCATGTGATTTATTTTATATGTGGCGTTATTATACCATGTGATTTATTTTTTATGTGGCGTTATTATAGCGTGTGATTTATAGTATAGGCAGTGTTATTATAGCGTGTGATATACAGTATAGATGGCGTTATTATGTGAATAAAAGTTGTATTTTTATCATAGCTTGTAATCAGTTTTTTGGGAATGGAAGGCTTTAAATGGAGCCGGTATTGGAGAAAGGTGTGGACACTGAAAGGGCGTGGTTATGGAGGGGTGTGGTTACTGAGGGGCGTGGTCACTAGGGGGCGCTGTAAATCTTTCTCGCACAGGGCGCCTAAAGGCCTAAGGCCGGCCCTGGGTGCATCCAACTAAAAATGCTCACAACACTGTTGTGAAGGCATATAGAAAGAAGTATTATAGTGGATGTAAACCCTCACATATACCCAGTGAAGTTAACAGCCTCAGATGATACACAGTGATGAAACAAATCTCTGCACATACATTTTACATGCATATTTGCTGTCTGAGCTTGCTATATTATTTAGAAAATGAACTTCCTTAGAGAGATGTATTTCTTCCTGTTCAGCACTGGGTGTGGATTCTTGGCATACACTGGGCCAGATTCAGGAACATCAGCGGATCTTTGGTCCGGCGCAGTGCATCTTTTTTACACTGTGCCGGAGCAGCGCAGAGAGGCATGCTAGTGATTCAGGAAACTTTTTTCCTGTCTCTTGCCCCGGCGTGGCGGATTTTACACGGCGGAAGGCGGCGTAGCGCGGCGTAAGGCAGGGTAGAATAAAATGGGTGGCTCCCTATGCTAATGAAGCGGGGAGCGTGGCGCAGGGGTCATGGCGGGGCGCAGAGTCGGCCGCGCATGCGCAGTGTGCTCCCTGGGGCAAATGCCCCAATCTGCCCATGCTCCGAACTGCCCCCCGGCGTGACACCTGCGCTACGCCGGCCCACTGCCTACGCCCAGGCCATAAATCAGACCAGAGTTCCGCCCTACAGGTGCAAATGTTCCCAAGCAATTTTATCAACTGCTAGGTAATTTGCTATTGCTCTTGCTATTGTCTGTGCATTATTATGTCTGCTGAAGAAGCAACAGGTGGCCGGATGACCAACTTTAGCCCTGAGGAGAGGGCAGTAATTATTGAGGGGCTCTCCCAACATGGGGACCGCCTCTATGGGCCACAGAGTGGGCACACTGGCAAATCTGATAAAGAGCGAATTTTTGCCATCATTACTAACCAGGTCAATGCTTTGGGGGTTGCGGAGAGGCAGCCCAAACATATCAGAAAAAAAATTAATGATTTGCGCAAACTGGTTAAAGACAAGTTGGTGGCAATGCGCAAACATGCCAGGGGAACAGGTGGTGGGCCAGCAAAAAAAATTACATTGACATCAGAGGACCTTGTGGTGGCCAGGTTCCTAGATCGTTCGGTGGTGGAGGGCCTGGATGGGTTTGATTCTGGAGAGCAGCCCTTGAGGACAGGTAAGTGTGTTTTCTCTTCTTTCTGGTGTGTTGCATGTGTGTGTGGGGGGGAGGGAACAAGTGACAATTGTGTGGGTCCACCAACATCTGAATGTTTTGTGTCCTCCACAGATGTGCAGGATGGAGCTGGGCCATCATCGGCTGCCGACCGACCCACCACATCCAGGGTGGAGACTGCCCCTACCTCTGTGGTGGAGGAAGTGGTGGAGGAGCAGCCCGTAGAAGAGGAGGAGGAAACGTTTATTTTATTTTTGGAGACCCCCATTCCTGACCCCTCCCCCACCTCCCCCCTCATGACATTTACCCCCTCAGGGCTCTCTAGCCCTATCAGGGATTCCCCACCTAGGGACCCAAGCCCCTCCCAGGCCGGGCCCTCACAGGACCCAAGCCCCTCCCAGGCCGGGCCCTCACAGGACCCAAGCCCCTCCCAGGCCGGGCCCTCACAGGACCCAAGCCCCTCCAGCCGTCCTCAATCTACTCCTGCCCCAAGGATGGCTCGTCAAAAAAGGAGGAGAGTCCATGACGAGCTGGAGGTGTCTCTGGCAAGGGACCAAACTAAACAGACCCGCTATATGGGGTCTCTTGCGGGGGATCTCTCACGGGTGGCTGCTAGCCTGGAGTCCTCTGCAGAGAGCCAGGCTGCCTGCACTCTGGCAATGAAGGAGGCCATTACTCAGCAGGCTGGCCAGAGTTTACTAATAAACGACAGCCTCCAGGACGTGGTGGGTAACGGGGCAGCCCTTCTCACGTCTCTGGGTGAGCTTCAGGCCACCACAAGCGAGCTGGTGGCAGAGGTCCGCAGCCTGGCAGGTGCAGTAAGAGAGGAGGGGAGGCTGACACGGCGCCAGCAGCGCAGCAATGTGACCCGCCGGCTGCGGATGCAGGCTGCAACTAATATCTACCTTAATAGGTTAGCCGTGGCAATGGAGGGCAGGGATGCAGCTAGGGAGAGACTGGGGGAGGTACCACCACCACCACCCCCTGCCCCACCAGCCCCGGCCCCACCACCCCCTGCCCCACCACCCCCTGCCCCACCAGCCCCGGCCCCACCACCCCCTGCCCCACCAGCCCCGGCCCCACCACCCCCTGCCCCACCACCCCCTGCCCCACCAGCCCCGGCCCCACCAGCCCCGGCCCCACCAGCCCCGGCCCCACCAGCCCCGGCTCGCCGCAGGCAACTGCGCCCCAGGAGCCGAGGGCCAAGAAAGAGCCCACGACAGGGCCGTTGATTTTGGTTAAATTTAATTATACTCAGGTTTTTTTTTTTTTTTTTTTTTTTTATAGTCATGTTATTTAAAAAATTTTATTTTTCTACTCAGGTTATGAGAATATTTTTTCCATTTTACTCATGTTTTGCTAAAATTTATATTTATTTTCTCAAGTTATGAGAATTATTTTTTATTTTATATGCACACGGGAATTAGTGTATGATTTATTCATAACGATGTATGAATGGACAGCAACATAATTGGAGCCTTGGCGCGGCGTTGCTGCTCCCTAGTACCATGGGTGGTACTTCGGTCTAATCCAATTCTGTGTGAATGTGGGGTGTATGTGTTAGGGACCACAGTGATGTGCATGCATCCATTAACATTAATTTAATCGTTAAAAATAACGTTCGACGAGGCGACTCCTGACTGCTCTTCCTTCAGCAGACGGGTTAGCCTCTGGCAGGGGGGGATTATGTGGTTGGGGGGTCAGGTCCTCACGTAGCTCAATCTCCAGGCCCCTTCTCACTGCAAAGTTATGGAGAATGCAACAAGCCCCGATAATTTTGCAAACAAATTCAGGGGAATATAACAGGGTCCCCCCAGACTTGCATGGGCTAGGTTGTATCTCTTCTCTCCTGGGGTTTGGGGGTTCCGGAATGGGGTCATCATATGTGGTCCAAGTGCATATGCTGCATCACCTGTAAGGGAAAAGACAGGAGGATGTTACTCATGCATGTGCCCCTCGTGATGTCTATATCATGGGGGGGACAGTCATACCTGACACCCATGTCACTCACCAACCAGCCAGCTGTCCCCGTAGACGTTCTGGTCAAATTCATCAGGGATGTTGCTATGACGATAAATAAAGCTATCATGGCACGAGCCGGGGTGTTTGGCACGGACGTGCCATATTAGTCCTTGGGCATCTACTATAATCTGCACATTAATCGAATGCCAGTGCTTTCGATTACAATAAATGTGCTCGATGTCACGGGGGGGCTGAAGTGCCACATGTGTACAATCAATTGCACCCACTGTGCCAGGAAATCTATCAATTGCATAAAAATCTTGCATTGTCTTCATCCGCTGGACCTCCTGGGAGGGTTTTATGAAGAGGTGGGACATGTGTCTCAATATTGCTGGTATCACCTGGTGAACACACCTGCTCACGGTGGGTTGTGACATCCCAGCCGACAGTGCACTTGTCCTTTGAAAAGAACCAGTGGCCAAGAAATGAAGTGTGGCTAATACCTTCACCAGTGGCTGCACTGCATGTGTGCGGAGTGTGGGGCTTGTGAGGTCATCCTGCAGGAATCTGGTGATTTCCAGTATGGCTTCACGGCTGAACCTGTAGGTGCGATACACCTCTGCGTCCCCCATGCCAAAAACATTAATGCGTGTGCGGAAGATTATCTCCTGTTCCCTCCTACGTGCCCGTCGACGCAGAAGTGCAAGGACCACGGCTGCCCCTGGCATGATGGCACACAGGTGTTGTCCAGCAAGTGTACTTGCAGCTCAGTTCGTCTGTAGCGATGTGGTTTTATCTGCTCTCCAAATGACCTGTGCAAGTGTGGTGTAAAGTTACCCCTGCTTTATAAAGGGTAACTTTCCGCTGCAAACCAGAGTTACACGCACCGGGAGTAGCCTGCGCCGGCAATTCGTAATTTGCTGAATCGGACCAACTCCCTCATTTGCATATTTAAAATAGAAAAACCAGGGCCGCGCTAGTTCAGACCAGCGTAAATGGGCGCCCACGCCGCACCGGCGTGGAAAGGTCCAAACGAAAAAAAAAAATCTACGTTACGGCGTAATATTGTTTGCTGAATACGGCGCAGAGATACGCCGGCGCAAATTGGCATTTACGCCGCGCATCTCAGTCTACACCGGCGGAAATTGTTCCTGAATCTACCCCACTGTGTGACAGCTGATTGGAAGAAAGGCACACACCCCCACTCCACATAGGCAAAGGAAGGAAGGAATGTGCAGAGCTCTGTTGGGATAAGACAAGCTCTCTGCTAATCTATTTATAGCCCCCGCCCCGACACAAATTTAAGGCTGCTCTTATCTCGCTTGTCAGAAGTTATCATGCTAATAACAGAGTAACGAAACAGCAGAAATACACAGGGACTTAGCGCTTTGGAGAGATAAGAAAACACTACAGATATATGTGCTTAGGTCAAATTTCATGAATCAAGTTTATATCCACTTTAAAGTGTACCTAAGCCTAAAAACAAAAATGTAAAATCCTTAGTTCTGGTAGCTACATTTGTTTTATTTCTGTAGATTTTTTCCCCTTTATTTCCACCTGAGGATCTGGCTAGTAACACACTTCCTGGCTTAGTGTGGTTCCACTATATATATATATATATATATATATATATATATATATATATATATATATATATATATATATATTTATTAATTAAAGAAAAGGGCACCCGAGTCTCTCGTGCAACATTGCTGGATCTTGATGGGGCTCAGGTAAATATCGGGGGGGGGCTGAAGGGGGCTGCTGCACACAGAAGGATTTTTATCTTATTTCACAGAATGCATTAAGATAAAAAAAACTGTCTGCCTTTACAACTTATTTTAGCTCACCTAATTATATATATAAAAAAAATCTGGAGTATGGGAATTTTAAAATGTACAATGAAAGTTTCACCAAAAATGACTTTAAAGCCCAACTTCATTAAAACAACAATCCACTCTTTGGAAATGTAGCCATCACTGGTGTGCATGCATGTAAAAAGCAACTGGCTACAAAGAGTCAGAATGAGACCAGAAGCACTTAGGTGCAACAAAATATTAGGCAAAAAAGAGTGAAAGTAATAATGTTATTAAAAAACAGAAACTATGATTCACAGTACTTCAGTAAACTAGATGTCATTCATTGTGGGCTGTCATCTACATTATGTGATTTTTTTTCCCTTGCTACACATTATTTTTGCTCACACTGGCCTTACACATACTATTGCATTACAAACAGTGAATCTCTTCTATATGCTGAGGCATGACTTGTCTAGTTCTTGTTATGTAGAGAAAAATATCACATTTGATGTCTTAGTGCTGCTGCATTAAATACATTGCATAAAAAAAACTCAGTGCTTCGAAGGCTTCGTGTTTATACTACTCAGAAAGATAGGAGGTTGGAAAGGTCATGCAGACAAGAATCTTGACTTCAGCTGACCTTAAATGGCCTTATTCTATCTCAGCCCAATGGCTCAAGGTGGAATCAGGCTAGGTTTATTCTGTAAAACACATAAAAAAAGAAAAATGTCCAATGTATAAAGCCACCAAACAACACATTTCATAGTGAATACCAAATCATTACTAGCTAAAAGAAGTACTGCCACTTGGAACCAAAGTGGGAGACTGAAATCTTCAAAAAAACATAAACAGGAAGGGCACAAGACAGTCTAATACTGTAGCAAAGCTTTATTGAATTAGGTGCACATAAAAACAAACACGGTTGGAACTGCACTCTCGAGCATGAGGGGTGACATGTGTTCATATGAATAACCCACTTTACCTGCATTCAGCTGTACTTCCCCAAGCTGCTGGTAAAATAACACCCCCTGGTATTTAAAATTCACAAGCATTCAAAAACCAGAGCTAAAAATAAAAAACACTTATTTCAGCTACCAGACAGAGTCTTGTCATCTTCAGAAGTTTTCTGAAGACTCAGCGGTACTGGCATGTATCAGGAATGGAGTATAGGACTGTGGTTGAGAACTTTATCATATGGTGTGAAGATAATCATCTGTATTTAAATGTGACTAATGCCGTGTACACACGATCAGTCCATCCGATGAGAACGGACCAATGGACCGTTTTCATCAGTTAACCGATGAAGCTGACTGAAGGTCCGTCGCGCCTACACACCATCGGTTAAAAAAACGATCGTGTCAGAACGCGGTGACGTAAAACACGACGCGCTGAAAAAACAAAGTTCAATGCTTCCAAGCATGCGTCGACTTGATTCTGAGCATGCGTGGATTTTTAACCGATGGTTGTGCCTACTAACAATCGTTTTTTTTCCCATCGGTTAGGAATCCATCGGTTAAATTTAAAACAAGTAGGCTTTTTTTTAACTGATGGTTAAATAACCGATGGCGCCCACACACGATCGGTTTTGACCGATGAAAACGGTCCATCAGACCGTTCTCATCGGTTTAACCGACCGTGTGTACGCGGCATAAGGCAAAGGAGCTAGGTGTGGATTTGAGAAGGAGGAACGCACCAGTGACCCCCTTCTGCATTAGAGATGGGCCGAACACACCCCGGTTCGGTTTAAGACAGAACTCTCAAACATTGCAAAAGTTTGGACTCAAACTGTGAACCTCATTGAAGTCGATCGGACTCAAACTTGAAAAATCAGAAGTCCCTATTTTGAAGGATTATATGTAAGTTACTGGCCATAAAAAGGGTATGGGTACTGCTCTAGAGGACATGTACCAATGCAAAAAAACGTAAAAAAAATATTGCTTTTAAAGGAGCCGTGAGTTTGATGATGCTTAAAGTGAAACAATAAAAATTTAAAATGTATTTAAAATAGTACCTAGAGAGTCCCCTCAGCTTGCCTATAAAGTGGTGCATCTGTACCATGTATAGAACCTGCTGCAGAAAAACTGACATTTATAAAGGCAAAAAATTACATTTAAATAGGTTTTCCCAGCAAGCTTTCTTTATTTGGACAGGCTGGAATGTAGATGCTGGGCATGTAGACGCTGGGCATGTGGGTGGCAGGAAGTGTACTTTTTCAATGCAGCAGCTGGGGCAAAGAAATTTGTCTGATATAGTCTACAGCTGGTGGTGTACTGCTGGCAGATGTGTTGCAAGGACCTGTGACACTTCGCTATACCATCATCCCTGTCAGTGAAGGCTGCTGAGAGGTCATAGCGGGGGGTAGACGTGAAAGGTGAGGAGTGAGGAGGAGAAGAATTTGGTCTAATTATGGGCTATTTTATACTTGAAATTTTGTAGAGAACGGCTGAATGGGCTATAATGGTAAAGTCGCGTCAATGACCTCATAATCATCATCATCATCCCCTCCATCCTCATCATCACTGGAGCCAACTTGGTAATACACTGCGGCTGGAGGAATATGACTGACAAATTGTTGTTTATCAGTGTTCTCCCCTCTCTGTAGGCTCATGTTACTCCCTTCCTCTACCTCCGAACTAATATCAGAATCAAGTAATGTCCGTGCATCCTCAAGAAACAAGTGGCTGACACTGTGTTCAAATAATTTAACTGACTCCTCTATGCATGATGCTGGGGCTATGGCAGGAGTAGCTGTGGACAAGGAGGCAGAATAAGCCGCTCTGGCAGCTGCAGTGGTCTGCACATGAGGATGGTTTAGTAAGCCAGTCCACTACCTCCTCTGCATGCCGTGGTTGGATAGCACAGGCAAGATTACTGAACAGAGACAAATGTGCCCTGCCTGAGGACAGACCACTTCCACCTTTGCCTGTGGACACAAACTTTGCTGGCCCCCTCATAATGGCATGGGAACATCTGCCTCTCCTTGTTGGCCTGTCAGACATGATGGGGGGAGGGGGCTTATTACCCAAATTTTATAGAAATTGGGTGTAGCACCCTGGTGTTTAGGCAGGGTTGCTCCTAAATGTACCTGCCATGGCCCAGATTCAAGAAGCACTTGCGCCCGCGCAACCATAGGTTGCGCGGCGCAAGGGCTTACTTGCTCCGGTGTAACGAGTGCTCCTGATTCAGGAACCTCGTTACACTGACTGCAGCCTAGGATGTGACAGACATAAGCCTCCTTATGCCTTCACATCCCAGGCTGCATTCTTGCGTTGGCCGCTAGGGGGCGCGGCCATTGTGATCGGCGTATAGTATGCAAATTGCATACTACCACCGATTCACAAAAGTTGCGCGGGCCCTGCGCACGCAAGGTACGGAGTTTCCGTACGGCCACTTTAGCATAAGGCTGCTTCTGCTAATAGCAGGCGCAACCAATGCTAAAGTATAGCTGCGCTTCCCGCTCGCGACATTCAAATTTTACGTCGTTTACGTAAGTGAACCGTGAATGGCGCTGGACGCCATTCACGTTCACTTAGAAGCAAATGACGTCCTTGCGACGTCATTTGCCGCAATGCACGTCGGGAAAGTTTCCCGACGGAGCATGCGCTGCCCCCGGCGGGATCATTTACATTAGGCGCCCTTACGCAGGGCTATTTAGCATATCGCCCGCGCAATTTACGGAGCAACTGCTCCGTGAATCGCGGGCAAAGCGCAATATTTGCGTGGGCGCAGAGAAAAATGTTTGCTCTTTGCCCACGCAAATATTGCGCGATTCTACCTGAATCTGGGCCCATGTGTATAGCTGCCTTGGCTAATTGTTGAGGATCAATTGATTGCACTCCAAGTCTGCTATTGCTGCACTTCTCTCCTTTGCCGCTAGGTGGCCAGGTATTTGGTGGCATTAGATATGAGAAGGGTAATTGAGAACTAACACTAACACAAATCGAAAAAAAAAAAAAAAGAGCGAGCATCAGCATCACAGTCAGAAAAACTGCAGCTGATACTTTAAAAAAAAAAGACAACCCCCCCTCAAAAAAAAACAAAAAAACATGCAGCAACCAAAAAAAAGAGAATACCGCACTGTATACAGCACTAAATGTTTTGTACTGCTGTGTTAAACACTACACTAACACACTACACTGACACTACACTATATTCACACTATACTGACACACTATATTATACTCACACTATACTAACACACTACACAGTACTCATACTATACTGATACACTAAACTGACACTCTATACTCACACTGGTAGCAAACTGAGCCCTGTTCTATCTATCTCCACTCCAACAACACACTGCAAAAGCTTCCTGTGGGAAGGAACCTTTTAAAGCGTGGGGTGGGAATGGAATTATGAGCACTGTGACGTGATTTGACAAAGTCATCATCACTTTTTCCAATCAGGGCTCTAACAGTTCTCTGTGCCCTAATTGGCAAAGCATTGCACCGGACCAGCGGGTGAACAGGCGATGTTTGGCCTGAACTCTTCCTTGGCCTGAACTGTTCACCCAACTCTATGTGGGGGTGCACATACTGTACATAATAATATGGACTAGAGCAAGAACACTGAAGTGCTCTATAGGAATGGCCAGAGCCGCCTCTATTTTATGAGGCAGCTGAGGTCTTTTAACATCTGCCAGATAATGCTGAAGATGTTTTTTATGAGTCTGTGATGGCCAGTGCTCTCCTGTATGTAGTTGCATGCTGGGGAAGCAGACTAATGCCCCATACACACAAGCAAAATTTCCGCCAGCAAAAGGCTGATGTGAGCTTTTCATTGGAAATTCAAACCGTGTGTATGCTCTATCAGACTTTTGCTGGCAGGGTTTCCGCCAGCAAAAGTTTGAGAACAGGTTCACAATTTTTCAGACGGAAAAAATTCCTATCGGAAAATCCATTCGTCTGTATGGAATTCCGACGGGGAAAAAAACAAGCATGCTCGAAAACAATTCGACACATGCTCGAAAGCATGGAACTTATTTTCCTTGTCTCGTCGTAGTGTTGTATGTCACCGCGTTCTTAACGCTCGAAGGTTCAGAGAACTTTTGTGTGACCATGTACAGGTGGTTCTCAAAAAGTTAGCATATTGTGATAAAGTTCATTATTTTCTGTAATGTACTGATAAACATTAGACATTCATATATTTTAGATTCATTACACACAACTGAAGTAGTTCAAGCCTTTTTATTGTTTTAATATTGATGATTTTGGCATACAGCTTATGAAAACCCAAAATTCCTATCTCAAAAAATTAGCATATCATGAAAAGGTTCTCTAAACAAGCTCTTAACCTAATCATCTGAATCAACTAATTAACTCTAAACACCTGCAAAAGATTCCTGAGGCTTTTAAAAACTCCCAGCCTGGTTCATTACTCGAAACCGCAATCATGGGTAAGACTGTCGACCTGACTGCTGTCCAGAAGGCCATCATTGACACCCTCAAGCAAGAGGGTAAGACACAGAAAGGAATTTCTGAACGAATAGGCTGTTCCCAGAGTGCTGTATCAAGGCACCTCAGTGGGAAGTCTGTGGGAAGGAAAAAGTGTGGCAGAAAACGCTGCACAACGAGAAGAGGTGACCGGACCCTGAGGAAGATTGTGGAGAAGGACCGATTCCAGACCTTGGGGGACCTGCGGAAGCAGTGGACTGAGTCTGGAGTAGAAACATCCAGAGCCACCGTGTACAGGCGTGTGCAGGAAATGGGCTACAAGTGCCGCATTCCCCAGGTCAAGCCACTTTTGAACCAGAAACAGCGGCAGAAGCGCCTGACCTGGGCTACAGAGAAGCAACACTGGACTGTTGCTCAGTGGTCCAAAGTACTTTTTTCGGATGAAAGCTAATTTTGCATGTCATTCGGTAATCAAGGTGCCAGAGTCTGGAGGAAGACTGGGGAGAGGGAAATGCCAAAATGCCTGAAGTCCAGTGTCAAGTACCCACAGTCAGTGATGGTCTGGGGTGCCATGTCAGCTGCTGGTGTTGGTCCACTGTGTTTTATCAAGGGCAGGGTGAATGCAGCTAGCTATCAGGAGATTTTGGAGCACGTAATGCTTCCATCTGCTGAAAAGCTTTATGGAGATGAAGATTTCATTTTTCAGCACGACCTGGCACCTGCTCACAGTGCCAAAACCACTGGTAAATGGTTTACTGACCATGGTATTACTGTGCTCAATTGGCCTGCCAACTCTCCTGACCAGAATCTGTGGGATATTGGGAAGAGAAAGTTGAGAGACGCAAGACCCAACACTCTGGATGAGCTTAAGGCCGCTACCGAAGCATCCTGGGCCTCCATAACACCTCAGCAGTGCCACAGGCTGATTGCCTCCATGCCACGCCGCATTGAAGCAGTCATTTCTGCAAAAGGATTCCCGACCAAGTATTGAGTGCATAACTGAACATAATTATTTGAAGGTTGACTTTTTTTTATTAAAAACACTTTTCTTTTAATGGTCAGATGAAATATGCTAATTTTTTGAGATAGGAATTTTGGGTTTTCATGAGCTGTATGCCAAAATCATCAATATTAAAACAATAAAAAGGCTTGAACTACTTCAGTTGTGTGTAATGAATCTAAAATATATGAAAGTCTAATGTTTATCAGTACATTACAGAAAATAATGAACTTTATCACAATATGCTAATTTTTTGAGAACCACCTGTATATGCAAGCCAAGCTTGAGCGGAATTTAGTCGGGAAAAAACATCCAACTTTTTTCCGACGGAAATTCCGCTCATGAGTACAGGGCATTAGGGTAGCAAACAGACTAAACTGATTTGCAAGGCCAGTGATGTTGTTGGATTGGAGTTGGAGTCTTTAACAACAGTGTCAGAAAAGAGAATCTTGTCCAAGATACGTTTAATCTTGAATAACTCCTCCCACCCACTCTACAATACGCTGGTCAGTCTAAGGAGTACCTTCAGTGACAGATTGTTACAACCAGAATGCACCACAGAGCAACACAGAAAATCTTTTTTTGCCTGTGGCCATCAAATTATATAATTATTCTCTGTGAGTGCTGGATGCGAGGATTTAATCTTATTTATGATCCAGATTTTTATTTAGTATTTATATTATGTTGATTTTAGGTTAACTATGTGTAGTGATTTTTGGGTAATGTTATAGAAAGTGGTGTAAATTTGCATGATGGTATTTTGATTTCTTGTTATTTTTTTAATCTGTGTTTTTTATTCTATGAAGTATTTTAATAGGATGGTATGGTTGATTACAGTACAGTATTAATTTAGTTTTATGTCGTTATTGGTAATTGTATTGTTGTTGTGGCTTGTTTTTGTGATCTTTGTGTTGTCTTGTTGAATGTAATTACATTTTAGTAATTTTCCCTTGGGATTAATAAAGTATTCTGAATCTGAATCTGAAGTTACCTGTACTTTCTGAAAATGTACTCATGCCACCCAATGGACCATTGTTGCACTCTGTACCCACAGCCAAGCCTGCATATGTCACCTGCAAGACTCTTCCTAAGGTGAAACCTGTCATAAACAGCAATTGGTGAGTTCATTTGTTCTGGTCCTTAAAGGTAATGCTCATCTGTCCTTTTTAACTGAGGGTTTTCTCTTTCTCTTACTGTTATCCAGAAAAAAATGCCCTCTTCATAGATCCACACATTGCCATCCATTGAACCCATGGTGATCAAATCATCTTACTGTCAAGCCCACAGACTTACAGTATACCTCAAAACCAAATTTTCCATTACTGGGAAAGCATAGATCTGACATTTAGATTTTTGTTCTTTTAGTAATTGTGAGATTGTTTTGCTTTAAACAGTGGATGGTACTGATTGTTAGAGAAGTTGGTGTTTTTTTCTGATTTACTGTATATGTTTTTATGGAAACATAAATGAATACATTTCTTGCTTAGTGTGCTGCTGTATGTTTCATAGACTTGATAATAGCTTCGGTATAATAAATAAAGGTCCTAGTGACTGCAAAATTGCACCTTAAAAAATACAGTCCATAAAGAGAATTTAACTGTGAGAAAGATAGAGCTCAGCAAAGAATTACCGTATTTATCGGCGTATAACACGCACAGGCATATAACACGCACTCTAACTTTAGGAGAGAAGTTTCAGGAAAAAAACTTTCCACGGCCCCCTACGTATAACACGCAGGCACAGTTTACCCTCTATTTTCAGGTTAAAAAAGTGAGTGTTATATGCCAATAAATACAGTACATTTTTGTAGTCTAAAAAGTTTTTTAAATCACTTTTAAGAAACTATTGAAACAAAAACACAATTTACTGTTTTTTTTTTTTTTTTGATTAAACATAGCCTACCCGTGGCTGCATGTGAACATGCAGATTCACTTTTCAGAAGAATGTTCACATTCACAAAATCAAAGCCTTTATCAGGAACCCAATTGCTGGTATCCTTTAAAACAGAAGTAACCAGATATGTATGGTTCTGCACAGAGACCATCATGCTCAACAATGAATACAAGTAAATGTGGTTTATTAAGAAAACAACACAATTGACAAACACAACAATATATTTAAGCATACAATACACAAAGGAATACCAGCCGAATAAACCTCTATAAATTGAACATTTCAGTGGAAGTGAATACAACTAAGCAAACCTACCTAAACTAACTAACTAACTAACTAACTATGTACAAATAATAGGATATATAGGGCAGAGCAGGATCAGGCTTAGCAGCAGAGAATATGCAAAGTAGGGACCAGGCACACAGAAGCAGTAAACAAACAGGCAGGATCAGGGAGAGGGATGGGAACAAAATTACAGGTCACTGGGGGCAGAGTACATGAGGCACACAGGCAAAATACTGAGGCATTATGGAATACTAGAGGAGGGACTAAATACCTTCCCAGCAGCCAACAGCAGCAGGCACAGGATCAGCAGAGTCAGGTTGGGTAGCAGGCACAGGATCATCAAAGTCAGGCTTGACAGCAGGCATGGGATCAGTGGAGTCAGGCTGCACAGCAGGCACAAGGTCAGCCATGTCAAGCTGGGCAATAAGCTGTGGATCAGACACATTCCTAAACCTTGTGGACAGCCTTTCCAGAAGAGTTGAAGCTGTTATAGCTGTAAAGGGTGAACCAACGCAATATTGAACCCTATGGACTAAGACTGGGATGCCATTAAAGTTCATGTGCGTGTTAAGGCAGGCGTCACAACTTTTGGTTATATAGTGTACATGCGCAATGTGGTAACCTTTACACAGTATAGACTATAGCATTTTTACTTTTAGTCATTTTTTTTACAGTCGCCTTAGTGATATTAGTGCATACTCAAGTTGTCCTGTTTCTTTGTGAAAGGCATATGCAAAATCGATTGTGAGGGCCGAAAACCCCTAAGAATCGGAAATTCCATTTTTCTTTTAGGTACTCTAGTACAAAGCTTGCATAAATGCACAGTCCAAATCAAACTACATTATTTAGTGAACAAAACATGTACACTGTGACTGCTGCACACGTCGTCTCCAAGTGTATCACTGGAATATGATACATATTATGAGGATACAGATGTTTGCCATTCAAATGGTATATGCATATGCAGGTCCGTAGATAATTTTTTGTTCTGGGGGGGTTCAGCAGTAGATACTAAGTAAAAGTATTTTTAAATAAAATAAATTGCGCTAAAATGATGGTACAAAGTGTATCATGTTGTGTCAGACAGAGCACTCACTGACTTTTTTAAGATCGAAAAAAAAGAAAAAAAAGGGGGGAATGCACTGCCCACCACAGGATGGTGCACTGTAATGGCCAATCCTATTGGGCAGGTACAAAGGGCACCAATTTGTGGAAGGCAGCACACTCACCGTGTTCACATGTGCTTAATTGTGGAGTTGTTAACTTTAAATTGCAGCAGAAAAAAAACACAATGTGATTGCAATGCAGTGTGGCAAACGCACAGGGATTGCAGTTTTTCCTGCACCACATATGTATGAACCAGGGGTGAAACAGGGCCAATACATGCCACTGAGGGCAGCAGAAAGTCCAGCCTGGCTCTGGCATCAGCAGACATGTTGTGCTGAACCAGTAAGCCCGTGAGGACCACAACAAGCTTGTCAGTGCCAGGCTGGACTGTCAGTAACACAAGCAATAGAAAACTCAGCTTAGCCTCAGTCAACTGTCAGTAACAAAAGTAATGCAAAATTTAGCCCAGCCAGCATCAATCACTAACTTTGCCAGTTGCCACACATAATCACAGCGAGTCTCTGACTGACTAACGATTACCTAGTATGAACAGCAGAATGCGAGCAGCAGCACAGCAGTCTGAGCAGTGATAAGTCCGAGGACAATTGAGAATCTCTGAGACTGGGCAAGACGAGAAAGAGGGACATACTTGGACAGGACAGCAGCAGTTCATCCATGTGGGGGGCCGACGGCTACACAGCATTGTACAAGCACTCTGCGCTCTGGGGCCCAGGCAAAGCTCCTCTCCAAGTCCAAAGTGGAACTGGCACTGCAAGCCAATGGGAATACAGGATGTAGAGAGCAGTGGGCAGGACTACACGCACCAGCAGAACCCTGTGCTCAGTGTACTGCCTGGTGATAGATCTGTCAGCCTTCATCCCGGGCCCCATAGACCGGCCTGGCGGTGACCACAACGTGCATGCGGGTGTGCCTAATGATCTATTGCACTTGCTGCAGCTGCGTTATTACACTCTGTGTGCCACTGACTGCAGTGCTGCCTGTCACTGGTGCCATGTGTGGCTGCAGAGCAGGGACACCATACATTTCATTTTGGCCTGGGGGGGGGGGGTTTGAACACCCCTGACCCCCCCTTATCTACACCCCTGTTCATATAGTATTAATGGTATACATGCATATTGTTAAGTCAGGCCCATTGTGTATACCTTGTTTCTTTTTAAAAATGTAGATCTGTAAGTGGTTTCTAAAGCTAGATACACATTATACAATTTTCTTTAGATTTTTTCCTTAAGATTTACCACAACCATATAATATGAGGTTAAACCTAAACACTTTACATTTGTATGCAATCAGGCCAGCCATTGCACTACATAGTTGAAGGTAAATCTAAAGGAAATTGAACAACAAGTTGTAAAGTGTGTATCCAGCTTGAGGTAGACCATCAAACACACAAAACTGTTCTTCTCTGCTGTACTTCAGCAGACATAGCGAACACTAGTACATGAGTAAATGGGAACATAAGCACTTTTCTGCAAAACAAAGCAGTGCAGACATTTTGCTGCTACTAAATGACCATAGCCATGTTTCATTTACCAAACAGTTAATGAAATGTTGTTCCATAGCGATAACAACATATAAACCCTAAAAAATAAAAAACACAAAACAAAAACCAAACCATTAAAAGTATTGTTATACTTGAAAATGTCTTCTTACTAGAATAAAATGAAAAGACATTTATTCGGAATTGTCCAGATATGGCATTTTCATTTTTATATGTACTTTTATCTTGCATTATAATGTTGGTGTTGCTTTCTTAAAAATATTTCTGACACATATGTAGTTGAAACAAGGTTTATAACTGGATTCGTGTTGAAGCAGGTAGGATTTAAATTAAGATAGCAAAAAAGCAGCAAATACTGTTCTGCATGTGACATTCAAACAAAGCACAATATGTGTAATCAGACATCCATCTGGGTAAAAATACATTAAAAAGCAATCTCTGCGGATATGCGCTATGAGATGCAGGTGACATAAATTGTATCAGCACTGCACAAAGTAATACTGTACAATGAGGTTTGTGCAAGAAGAATGTGATGCTTTAAAAATGGTATCTCACTATTTCCTATATTCTATTTCCAGTGACAGAGCATTTATCTTGTGGGCTTAGCAAGGGGATTATTAGACTTCGGCTGAGATTATGTCTAAGTAAGAGGTATTGCAGGTTTTTTTTTTTGTGTCTTTGAAATAATTTGCACAAAAGTCATGGACAAAAGTAATTTTCAAGAAAATTGCTCATCTCAAAGGAATAATGAAGACCAATAAATTGTATATAGAGTCCGTAAAATGGCAGGTTATTGTTTCACTAGGGAAAAAGCATTTAGAAAGATACTGGGCTAAGAGTTTTTTTAGCAAAGGTTCATGCCTCTAAGGGGAAATAAAAGGGCACGTATTAGGAATCTCACTTAGAAAGGTAAACGGTTTACTTTGTCATTGCATTATGATCAGATATAATAGAATAGGTATTTAGCTATGTAACTTTCAGCTACTTTCTTTTGTGTCATTAAAACAGGTGTTAACCTGTTCTGTGCTGTAGTATATCTCTTTAATATTTTGCATGATGTTAAATCCACTAAATCTGTGTATGTATATATATATATATATATGTATATATATATATATTTGACCATTCTTCCAGAAGCGCATTTTGTGAAGTCAGGCACTAATGTGAATGAGAAAGCCTGGCTCGCAGTTTCCGCTCTAATTCATTCCAAAGATGTTCTATCGGTTGACGTCAGGACTCTGTGCAGGCCAGTCAAGTTCCTCCACCCCAAACTCGCTCATCTTTATGGGCCTTGCTAAATGTTAAAACAAGGGGTCATCCCCAAACTGTTCCCACAAAGCTGGGAGCATGAAATTCTCCAAAATGTCTTGGTATGCTGATGCCTTAAGGTTCGATTCACATGCATGTTGCTTTTGAGCGTTTCTGCAGTAGTTTTTGCGGTGCTTGCCGCGTTTTTTGGACACACGTTTTTACAGCGATTTTACCACGATTTTGCAGTGATTTGCGTTTTTTATACTGTATCTAGCTGGTTGCTAAGGAGGGGGCCCGGAAGCCGGCTGCCGCGTCCTTAACAACCGATGAGTCATCAGCTGTCAGCGGGCTAAAAATAAATAAAAAAACAGCGTGGGGTCCCCCCAGGTTCATACCAGGCCCTTGGTTCTTGTATAGATTCAGAGGGGACCCCCATGGCAAAATGTAAATAAGAAATGGCGTGGGGTCCCCCCAAAATCCATACCAGACCCTTATCTGAGCATGCAACCCGGCAGGTCAGAAAAGGGAGGGAACGAGCGAGCGCCTCCCCCCCTCCTGAACCATACCAGGCCGCATGCCCTCAACATGGGGAATGGGTGCTTTGGAGCAGGGGGGGCTCTGCGCCCCCCACCCCAAAGCACCTTGCCCCCATATTGATGGGGACAACCTGCTGATCTGTTGGCGCCGATGTCCTGCATTTCTTAAATAACAGCGGGGCATAGCAATCGGAGTACTTCACCCGGAGGCCCCACCCCATGGTGACGTCACTGCCCGGGGCATGATGTGTCTGTGACATCACAAGGGGGCGTGGCCTCATGATGACATACTTTGATTGCCACATCCCCATCGTTATTTAAGAAATGCAGGACATCGGCACCGACAGATCAGCGGGACGCAGTTTCGGAGGAGGGTCGTCGGCGGTAGTGGCGGCATAGGAAGAAGAGCACCGGACAAAGAAGACCGAAGAAATAAGAAAAGCGAAAGAAGAAGCAGGGGGAGAAGGAGGAGACCGGAGGATGAGCAATCTTCTGGGACCTGTTATGTGTCCCAGAAGATTGCAGGGAGAAAGGGCCACTTAGGAGGCCCAAGCGGAAGTGGTAGCTCATCAGTAATCGTGATGCATCGTGATGCATTGCGGAATCGAAACAAATTGTTGACCAGATAATTGTAATCGAATCGTGAGACCAGTGAAGATGCGCACCTCTAGATACTGCCACAAATATTTTATTTATTATTGAAGAAACTGTCCATAATAAATAAAATAAAAAGTAAAATTTTATTGCATCATTTAGCCAGTTTTCCAAGTTTTTTTTAACAAATGTATTAACTTTAAAAATGAGATCTTTATAAGCTGAAGGAAAATGTCTAATTTGTGAAGCAAAATCATTTAATGGTTTATACATAAGCCCAATAATGTTATATTATAAACATACAGTAGATTACTACAGTAAAAATATTGCAAAACTATTGGTTATTTTGGTCACTTGGGTATAGTGTCGTTCTTCGGTTTTTGAGGCACATCATTTACTGAAATAGTAAGAAAATAGCACAAGCCAAAGGTTTTAGAACAGCTTGTACACATGATTGCTTTAAAAGATAAAAACATATTTTGATTGTACTATGTTTATTGTGACACTCCTCTCACAGTTTTACACAATGCTGTCTGCAATGTATATACATTATTGATTTTTGCTTTAGAATGCACAGTGCTCTCACAGACAATGGCAACAATAAAACATAGCAAGTCAGGGAGAGGAGTCATACAGCTAGAACACGGTACATTGTGAGGTTTATGCAAGAAATCTTAATTTGCAGAGGTAAATATTCATGTACAGTATCTAAGAAAAGTGAGTACACCCCTTACATGTTTGTAAATATTTTATTATATCTTTTCATGTGACAACGCTAAAGAAATTACACTTTGCTACAATGTAAAGTAGTGAGTGCATAGCTTGTATAACAGTGTACATTCGCCGTCCCCTCACAATAACTCAACACACAGCCATTAATGTCTAAACTGCTGGCAACAAAAGTGAGTACACCCCTAAGTGAAAATTTCCTAATTGGGCTCAAAGTGTCAATATTTTGTGTGACTGCCATTATTTTCCAGCACGGAGCTGTTGGATGTTAGAGGCCTTGCACTCCTCCACCTTCCATTGGAGGATGCCCCACATATTGCTCAATAGGTTTTAGCTCTAGAGATATGCTTGGCCAGTCCATCACCCTTTACCCTCAGCTTCTTTAGCAAGGCAGTGGCCGCCTTGGAGGTGTGTTTGGGGTCATTATCATGTTGGACTACTGCCCTTTGGTCCAGTCTCTGGATCATGCTCTGCTTCAGTATGTCACAATACATGTTGGCATTCATGGTTCCCTCAATGAACTGTAGCTACCCAGTGCTGGCAGCACTCATGCAGCCCCAGACCATGACTCTCCCACCATCATGCTTGACTGTGGGCAAGACCCACTTCTCTTTGTACTCCTCACCTGGTTGTCACAACACACGCTTGACACCATCTGAACCTTCTGGGGTGACAGCCATGCAGACCAATTTGATGCAGTGTGCGGCGTATGGTCTGAGCACTGACAGACTGACCCCCCACCCTTCAACCTCTGCAGCAATGCTGGCAGCACTCATACGTCTATTTCCCAAAGACAACCTCTGGATATTTTGCTGAGCACGTGAACTCAACTTCTTTGGTTGACCATGATGAGGCCTGTCCTGAGTGGAACCTGTCCTGTTAAACAGCTGTATGGTCTTGGCCACATTACTGCAGCTCAGTTTCAGGGTCTTGGCAATTTTCTTATAGCCTAGGCCATCTTTATGTTGAGAAACCAGTCTTTTTTTCAGATCCTCAGAGAGTTCTTTGCCATGAGCTGCCATGCTGAACTTCTAGTGACCAGTATGAGAGAGTGAGAGCGATAAAACCAAATTGAACACACCTGCTCCCCATTCACACCTGAGACCTTGTAACATTGACGAGTCACATGACACCGGGGAGGGAAAATGGCTAATTGGGCCAAATTAGGACATTTTCACTTAGGGTGTACTCAGTTTTGAAGGCTGTGCGTTGAGTTATTTTGAGCGGACAGCTAATTTACACAAGCTGTAAGAAAAGGGAGGCTGTATTGGACTAATGGCATTTTATGAGTAACTGATAGACAGTCAAAATTATAATGTAAAAATATTTTTATTACAAAGTAAAAGAAGTTTCTAAACATTTACAATAGTGGCCAGTGGCGCAAGAGCAAGTCCAAGGAAGACTTCGTCCAGTATAAATCTGCCCTCCAAAAATACAATTCCAGCCTCCTCACTGCCAAGCAGACCTATTTCATCACCCTCATTAAAAACGTATCATCCCGTCCCCGTCAACTCTTCTCTACCTTCAACTCTCTACTTCGTCCCCCACTGCCTCCACCCACCAACTCACTCACTGCCCAGGAGATCGCCAATCACTTCAAACAGAAGATTGATACAATTCGCAAGGAGATCTCTACTGTTCAGATACCCTCCACACTTCCCACCTCATGCCCACAGGTACAATCTTTACTTCCCTCTTTCAACCCCACCACTATAGACGAGGTCGCTAAATTACTTGCCAACGTCCATCTTACCACCTGCGCTCTGGACCCTGTTCCCTCGCAAATGCTACGTTCACCCTCTGACTCTATTCTACATTCTCTAACCCACATCTTCAATCTCTCCCTCTCTTCTGGCATCTTCCCTAACTCTTTGAAACATGCACTAGTCAGCCCCATACTTAAAAAGCCCTCACTGGACCCGTCCAATCTTGACAACCTACGTCCCATCTCCTTGCTCCCCTTTTTATCCAAACTCCTTGAACGTCTAGTCTACAACCAACTGAGCGTACACCTTGCTGATAATAACCTTCTTGATCCCTTTCAGTCTGGATTTCGTCCTCAACATTCCACAGAAACTGCTCTCCTAAAACTTACAAACGATATACTAACGGCCAAAACTAAGGGACACTATTCTGTGCTCCTACTCCTGGACCTCTCTGCCGCCTTCGATACGGTTGACCACCCACTCCTCCTCAAAAAACTTCACACCTTTGGTCTCCGTGACTGTACTCTTCGCTGGTTCTCTACTTACTTATCCAACCGCACCTTTAGCGTTACTTACAATTCTACTTCCTCCTCTCCTCTTCCATTCTCAGTTGGGGTCCCCCAAGGTTCTGTTCTTGGACCTCTCCTATTCTCAATCTACACCTCCTCCCTGGGTCAGCTGATAGCCTCCCACGGCTTCCAATACCATCTCTACGCTGACGACACTCAAATTTATTTCTCTACCCCTCAACTCACTAGCTCATTTTCCTCACGTATCACTAATTTACTATCAGATATTTCACTTTGGATGTCGCACCACTTCCTCAAACTCAATCTATCTAAAACGGAACTTATCATTTTCCCTCCCCCACGTGCCTCTTCCCCTGATCTCTCTGTCAAAATTAATGGCACAACTATCAGCCCATCCCCACATGTCAAGGTCCTAGGTGTAGTCCTGGACTCTGAACTGTCCTTTAAGCCCCATGTTCAATCACTGTCCAAATCTTGCCGCCTCAACCTCCGCAACATCTCCAAAATACGCCCCTTTCTAACCAATGACACCACAAAGCTCTTAATTCACTCCCTGGTCATCTCTCGCCTCGATTACTGCAACTCCCTTCTCATTGGCTTACCTCTGCATACTCTAACCCCCCTTCAGTCCATCATGAATGCTGCTGCCAGACTCATCCACCTTACCAAACGCTCTGTCTCTGCTTCCCCTCTCTGTCAATCCCTCCATTGGCTTCCACTCACCCAAAGAATTAAATTCAAACTACTAACTACTACCTACAAAGCCATCCACAACTCTGCCCCCAGCTACATCACTGACCTAGTCTCTAAATACCAACCTAATCGTTCTCTTCGCTCTTCTCAAGACCTCCTACTCTCTAGCTCTCTCATCACCTGCTCCCATGCTCGTCTCCAGGACTTCTCCAGAGCCTCTCCAAACCTATGGAACTCCTTACCCCAATCTATCCGCCTATCTCCTTCTCTACTAGCTTTTAGAGGATCCCTGAAAACCCTCCTCTTCAGAGAAGCCTATCCTACCCACACCTAACAACTGTATTTGCATTTGAGTCCATCTGATCATCCCCCACAGCTACTACCCTTTGTTCCACTTGACCCTCCCTTCTAGATTGTAAGCTCTAACGAGCAGGGCCCTCTGATCCCTCCTGTATTGAATTGTATTGTGACTGTACTGTCTTCCCTGATGTAAAGCGCTGCGCAAACTGTTGGCGCTATATAAATCCTGTATAATAATAATAATAATAATAATAATAATAATAATAATTGATTGTGACAACCATAAATCAGCTTATCATTAACATTGTATTATCAATGATGTATACAAAACATCAAATATTGTGCAGTGTATCTAAACTCTACATGTTGCATGTTTCGCGGTTATTTGATGTCTGCTTCCTCAGGAGCCATACATAGGTAAATCAATTATTAACCACTTCATTACTGGGCACTTAAACCCCCTTTGTGCCCAGACCAATTTTCAGCTTTCAGCCCTGACGCATTTTGAATGACAATTGCGCGGTCAGACAACACAGTACCCAAATTATATTTTTATAAAAAAAATTTCTACAAATAGAGCTTTCTTTTGGTGGTATTTGATCATCTCTGCAATTTTTATTTTTTGCGCTATAAACAAAAAAAAGACAGAAAATTGTGAAAAAAAAACACAATATTTTTAACTTTTTGTTATAATAATATCCCAATTAAAAAAAATAAATAAAAATTCCCTCGGTTTAGGCCGATATGTATTCTTCTACATATTTTTGTTAAAAAAAATCACAATAAGCGTATATTGATTGGTTTGATATAGCGCCTACAAAATAGGGGATAGATTTATGATATTTTGTCAGGCCTGCGATATTGCGGCAGACGTATCGGACACTTTTGACACAATTTTGGGACCATTCACATTTATACAGCGATCAGTGCTATAAAAATGCACTAAGTACTGTATAAATGTGACTGGCAGGGAAGGGGTTAACACTAGGGGGTGAGGAAGGGGTTAAATGTGTATCCTGGGTGTGTTCTAACTGTGTGGGGGGAGGGGACTGACTGGGGGAGGTGACCGATGCTGTGTCCCTATGTACAAGGGACACAGATCGGTCTCTTCTCTCCCTGACAGGATGTGGAGCTGTGTGTTTACACACAGAGCTCCACGTCCCTGCTGTCACCGCCGATCGCGGGTACCTGGTGGACATCGCAGCCACCAGGCACGCGCATCGGCTTCTCAGCGATGCGCCGGGCACAGTTTTCCCCTGCTGCGCGCCCCCAGCGTTGTGCACAGGGAATGAAAACAACAGGACGTCCAGGGACGTCCACCCGCTACTTGAGAGCCGTGCTGTGGACGTCTTTCGTAGAGTGCAACAAGTAGAGTTTAGATACACTGCACAATATTTGATGTTTTGTATACATCATTGTTAATACAATGTTAATGATGAGCTGATTTATGGTTGTCACAATCAATATTTTATTGTAAATGTTTAGAAACTTCTTTTACTTTGTAATAAAAATATTTTTACATTATAATTTTGACTGCCTATCGGTTACTCATACGATGCCATTAAATTCCATTACAGCCTCCCTTTTCTTTACAATACATAATAACATTTCTATACCCTAGCACTTTAATCCATGCTTTACATTGTTACAAAGTGTCATTTCTTCAGGCCCCATACACACGAGAGAATGTATCCGCGAATACGGTCCAGCAGACTGTTTCCGCGGATAAATCCTCTCGAGGATTTCGGCAGATTTTCATGCGATGGAGTGTACACACCATCGCATTGAAATCCGCGCTGAAATCCTCTGGCGATGACGTGTCGCGCCGTCGCCGCGATGATGACGCGGCGACGTGCGCGACGCTGTCATATAAGGAATTCCACGCATGCGTCTAATCATTACGACGCATGCGGGGGATCCCTTCGGACGGATGGATCCGGTGAGTCTGTACAGACCAGCGGATCCATCCGTTGGGATGGACTCCAGCAGATGGATATGTTCTGCATGTCAGCAAATATTCGATCTGCTGGAATCCATCCCAGGGGAGAAATATCCGCGGAAATAGATCCGCTGGAGTGTACACACCATAGGATCTATCCGCTGAAACCCATTTGCTGGGATTTATCTGCGGATGGATTCTATGGTGTGTACGGGACCTTAGTGTTGTCACATGAAAAGATATAATAAAATATTTACAAAAATGCGCTGCAGCTCCAAGACACGATCGTGGGACACCGGCGGACATCGAGTCCACGGGTCCCGTGGGCATGGTTACGGAGCTTATGGCGCACGCCCACACGGTGTGATTTTCAAAGCAACATACAGGTACGTTGCTTTGCCCACACAAGCCATTCTGCCGACATATATGTGCATTATGCGGTGGACAAGTGGTTAAAGAGGAACTGCAGTCTGCTCACATAATTTGTAATCAAAACATCTTTGCCATTCTGAAGCTTCCCTCCAACCACTTTGTATATTTTTTCGTATATACTGTGATTCTGTACTTGCTAAATAGGCTGCAGAAATCTCCCTCCACTGAGTCTGGCTGCAATCATTTTAACTGTGGGCAGCTGAAGCTGCTGCCTGTTCACTTCCCGGATTTACACAGACACACAGAGGCACACCTCCAGCCCTGCAGCTCTCATTGACCCTCTTATGACTCACCCCTCCCTTCCTGGCAAACTCTCACAAGAGTGAGAGAGAGAGATCTGGGCATGGTGTCATAAGCCTGGGCTTTTTAAGTGAGCTGTATAAGGTATTTACTGACAGAAAAAAAAAAATTACTATCAAAAGTTAAAACAAAAATGGCAGAAGATTTAATAGATGGGAAGTTGAAAAAATGACTTAAAGCATGCTTAATAATTTCTTTGAACTGTAGATAAATAGATTGTTGGTTTGCCATATTTAGATCCTTTCCTTGTATACAAAATACCATACATTTCTGTTGTTATCTTCAAGCTTTTGCGCAAATGTTTTTAATCTTTATTTACCAAGTTATGTACGCGTAGATGTGGAGGGTTATAAAGCAGTCTTATCTTTAATGATATCAACTTCGGGTAACAGAGCACAATCAGAAATATGCTTGTAAAATCTATTTGCTCCTTGTATCATTATTATTTACAGGTACAATATACTCCATTGTGATTAAAATCGTTGAGTTCATTAAATCAATGAAACAAATAGATTTACTGCTACAATTTAAGGCTGACATTTAAGTAACATTACAAGTCTGCATTAAGTTTGCAATAATAAATTCCTGACACATCATAAAATACAGTACAGTAATAATATAATTGTTCATATAAGATCTACATTTTAGCACTAAAAAGCAGTCGGTCAGTAAAGTGACTGGCTGAGATGATGTCATCAGTTTACTGCTGACATTAGGAGGCATTTCCTCAGTCTCCTCACCCCCAGTGATCACACTGCACTATTGTATCTTAGTTTCCAAAGGTCAGAGGGGTAGATTCAGTTTGTGATGTCATAGTGTGTGATGTCATAGTGGTGTGATGTCATAGTGGTATAGTGATGTCATAGTGATATAGTGGTATAATGTCATAGTGGTATAGTGATGTTATAGTGATATAGTGGTGTGATGTCATAGTGGTATAGTGATGACAGTGGTATAGTGATGTCATAGTGTGTGATGTCATAGTGGTGTGATGTCATAGTGGTATAGTGATGTCATAGTGGTGTGATGTCATAGTGATATAGTGATGTCATAGTGATATAGTGATGTCATAGTTGTATAGTGATGTCATAGTGATATAGTGGTGTGATATCATAGTGGTATAGTGATGACAGTGGTATAGTGATGTCATAGTGTGTGATGTCATAGTGGTGTGATGTCATAGTGGTATAGTGATGTCATAGTGGTGTGATGTCATAGTGGTATAGTGATGTCATAGTGGTATAATGTCATAGTGGTATAGTGATGTCATAGTGATGTGATGTCATAGTGGTATAGTGATGTGATGTCATAGTGATATAGTGGTATAATGTCATAGTTGTATAGTGATGTCATAGTGGTGTGATGTCATAGTGGTATAGTGATGTCATAGTGGTGTGATGTCATAGTGGTATAGTGATGTCATAGTGATGTGATGTCATAGTGATATAGTGGTATAATGTCATAGTGGTATAGTGATGTCATAGTGGTGTGATGTCATAGTGGTATAGTGATGTCATAGTGGTGTGATGTCATAGTGGTATAGTGATGTCATAGTGATGTGATGTCATAGTGATATAGTGGTGTGATGTCATAGTGGTATAGTGATGACAGTTGTATAGTGATGTCATAGTGTGTGATGTCATAGTGGTATAGTGATGTCATAGTGGGGTCATAGTTGTATAGTGATGTCATAGTGGTGTGATGTCATAGTGGTATAGTGATGTCATAATGGTATAGTGATGTCATAGTGATATAGTGGTGTGATGTCATAGTGGTATAGTGATGTCATAGTGATATAGTGGTATAATGTCATAGTGGTATAGTGATGACATAGTGGTATAGTGATGTCATAGTGGTGTGATGTCATAGTGGTGTGATGTCATAGTGATATAGTGGAATAATGTCATAGTGGTATAGTGATGTCATAGTGGTATAGTGAAGTAATAGTGGTGTGATGTCATAGTGGTATAGTGATGTCATAGTGGTGTCATAGTTGTATAGTGGTGTGATGTCATAGTGGTATAGTGATGTCATAGTGGTGTGATGTCATAGTGGTATAGTGATGTCATAGTGGTATAGTGATGTCATAGTGGTGTGATGTCATAGTGGTATAGTGATGTGATGTCATAGTGATATAGTGGTATAATGTCATAGTGGTATAGTAATGTCATAGTGGTGTGATGTCATAGTGGTATAGTGATGTCATAGTGGTGTGATGTCATAGTGGTATAGTGATGTCATAGTGGTGTGATGTCATAGTGGTATAGTGATGTCATAGTGATGTGATGTCATAGTGATATAGTGGTGTGATGTCATAGTGGTATAGTGATGACAGTGGTATAGTGATGTCATAGTGTGTGATGTCATAGTGGTGTGATGTCATAGTTGTATAGTAATGTCATAGTGGTGTGATGTCATAGTGGTATAGTGATGTCATAGTGGTGTGATGTCATAGTGGTATAGTGATGTCATAGTGGGGTCATAGTTGTATAGTGATGTCATAGTGGTATAGTGATGTCATAGTGTGTGATGTCATAGTGGTGTGATGTCATAGTTGTATAGTGATGTCATAGTGATGTGATGTCATAGTGGTATAGTGATGTGATGTCATAGTGATATAGTGGTATAATGTCATAGTGGTATAGTGATGTCATAGTGGTGTGATGTCATAGTGGTATAGTGATGTCATAGTGGTGTGATGTCATAGTGGTATAGTGATGTCATAGTGATGTGATGTCATAGTGATATAGTGGTGTGATGTCATAGTGGTATAGTGATGACAGTGGTATAGTGATGTCATAGTGTGTGATGTCATAGTGGTGTGATGTCATAGTGGTATAGTGATGTCATAGTGGTGTGATGTCATAGTGGTATAGTGATGTCATAGTGGGTCATAGTTGTATAGTGATGTCATAGTGGTGTGATGTCATAGTGGTATAGTGATGTCATAGTGGTATAATGTCATAATGGTATAGTGATGTCATAGGGATATAGTGGTGTGATGTCATAGTGGTATAGTGATGTCATAGTGATATAGTGGTATAATGTCATAGTGGTATAGTGATGACATAGTGGTATAGTGATGTCATAGTGGTGTGATGTCATAGTGGTGTGATGTCACAGTGATATAGTGGTATAATGTCATAGTGGTATAGTGATGTCATAGTGGTATAGTGAAGTCATAGTGGTGTGATGTCATAGTGGTATAGTGATGTCATAGTTGTATAGTGGTGTGATGTCATAGTGGTATAGTGATGTCATAGTGATGTGATGTCATAGTGATATAGTGGTGTGATGTCATAGTGGTATAGTGATGTCATAGTGGTGTGATGTCATAGTGGTATAGTGATGTCATAGTGGTGTGATGTCATAGTGGTATAGTGATGTCATAGTGATGTGATGTCATAGTGATATAGTGATGTCATAGTGGTGTGATGTCATAGTGGTATAGTGATGTCATAGTGGTGTGATGTCATAGTGGTATAGTGATGTGATGTCATAGTGATATAGTGGTATAATGTCATAGTGGTATAGTGATGTCATAGTGGTGTGATGTCATAGTGGTATAGTGATGTCATAGTGGTGTGATGTCATAGTGGTATAGTGATGTCATAGTGGTGTGATGTCATAGTGGTATAGTGATGTCATAGTGATGTGATGTCATAGTGATATAGTGGTGTGATGTCATAGTGGTATAGTGATGACAGTGGTATAGTGATGTCATAGTGTGTGATGTCATAGTGGTGTGATGTCATAGTTGTATAGTGATGTCATAGTGGTGTGATGTCATAGTGGTATAGTGATGTCATAGTGATATAGTGATGTCATAGTTGTATAGTGATGTCATAGTGGTGTGATATCATAGTGATATAGTGATGTGATGTCATAGTGATATAGTGATGTCATAGTGATATAGTGATGTCATAGTTGTATAGTGATGTCATAGTGGTGTGATGTCATAGTGGTATAGTGATGTCATAGTGGTGTGATGTCATAGTGGTATAGTGATGTCATAGTGATGTGATGTCATAGTGATATAGTGGTATAATGTCATAGTGGTATAGTGATGTCATAGTGGTGTGATGTCATAGTGGTATAGTGATGTCATAGTGGTGTGATGTCATAGTGGTATAGTGATGTCATAGTGATGTGATGTCATAGTGATATAGTGGTGTGATGTCATAGTGGTATAGTGATGACAGTGGTATAGTGATGTCATAGTGGTATAGTGATGTCATAGTGGTGTGATGTCATAGTTGTATAGTGATGTCATAGTGGTGTGATGTCATAGTGGTATAGTGATGTCATAGTGGTGTGATGTCATAGTGGTATAGTGATGTCATAGTGGGGTCATAGTTGTATAGTGATGTCATAGTGATATAGTGATGTCATAGTTGTATAGTGATGTCATAGTGATATAGTGGTGTGATGTCATAGTGGTGTGATGTCATAGTTGTATAGTGATGTCATAGTGGTGTGATGTCATAGTGGTATAGTGATGTCATAGTGGTGTGATGTCATAGTGGTATAGTGATGTCATAGTGATATAGTGGTATAATGTCATAGTGGTATAGTGATGTCATAGTGATATAGTGATGTCATAGTGGTGTGATGTCATAGTGGTATAGTGATGTCATAGTGGTGTGATGTCATAGTGGTATAGTGATGTCATAGTGGTATAATGTCATAGTGGTATAGTGATGACAGTGGTATAGTGATGTCATAGTGTGTGATGTCATAGTGGTGTGATGTCATAGTGGTATAGTGATGTCATAGTGGTGTGATGTCATAGTGGTATAGTGATGTCATAGTGGGGTCATAGTTGTATAGTGATGTCATAGTGGTGTGATGTCATAGTGGTATAGTGATGTCATAGTGGTATAATGTCATAATGGTATAGTGATGTCATAGTGATATAGTGGTGTGATGTCATAGTGGTATAGTGATGTCATAGTGATATAGTGGTATAATGTCATAGTGGTATAGTGATGACATAGTGGTATAGTGATGTCATAGTGGTGTGATGTCATAGTGGTGTGATGTCATAGTGATATAGTGGTATAATGTCATAGTGGTATAGTGATGTCATAGTGGTATAGTGAAGTCATAGTGGTGTGATGTCATAGTGGTATAGTGATGTCATAGTGGTGTCATAGTTGTATAGTGGTGTGATGTCATAGTGGTATAGTGATGTCATAGTGATGTGATGTCATAGTGATATAGTGGTGTGATGTCATAGTGGTATAGTGATGTCATAGTGGTGTGATGTCATAGTGGTATAGTGATGTCATAGTGGTGTGATGTCATAGTGGTATAGTGATGTCATAGTGATGTGATGTCATAGTGATATAGTGGTGTGATGTCATAGTGGTATAGTGATGACAGTGGTATAGTGATGTCATAGTGTGTGATGTCATAGTGGTGTGATGTCATAGTTGTATAGTGATGTCATAGTGGTGTGATGTCATAGTGGTATAGTGATGTCATAGTGATATAGTGATGTCATAGTTGTATAGTGATGTCATAGTGGTGTGATGTCATAGTGATATAGTGATGTGATGTCATAGTGATATAGTGATGTCATAGTGATATAGTGATGTCATAGTTGTATAGTGATGTCATAGTGGTATAGTGATGTCATAGTGGTGTGATGTCATAGTTGTATAGTGATGTCATAGTGATGTGATGTCATAGTGATATAGTGGTATAATGTCATAGTGGTATAGTGATGTCATAGTGGTGTGATGTCATAGTGGTATAGTGATGTCATAGTGGTGTGATGCCATAGTGGTATAGTGATGTCATAGTGGTGTGATGTCATAGTGGTATAGTGATGTCATAGTGATATAGTGGTATAATGTCATAGTGGTATAGTGATGTCATAGTGATATAGTGGTGTGATGTCATAGTGGTATAGTGATGACAGTGGTATAGTGATGTCATAGTGTGTGATGTCATAGTGGTGTGATGTCATAGTGGTATATTGATGTCATAGTGGTGTGATGTCATAGTGGTATAGTGATGTCATAGTGGTATAATGTCATAGTGGTATAGTGATGTCATAGTGATGTGATGTCATAGTGATATAGTGGTGTGATGTCATAGTGGTATAGTGATGACAGTGGTATAGTGATGTCATAGTGGTGTGATGTCATAGTGGTATAGTGATGTCATAGTGGTATAATGTCATAGTGGTATAGTGATGTCATAGTGATGTGATGTCATAGTGATATAGTGGTGTGATGTCATAGTGGTATAGTGATGACAGTGGTATAGTGATGTCATAGTGTGTGATGTCATAGTGGTGTGATGTCATAGTGGTATAGTGATGTCATAGTGGTGTGATGTCATAGTGGTATAGTGATGTCATAGTGATGTGATGTCATAGTGATATAGTGGTGTGATGTCATAGTGGTATAGTGATGACAGTGGTATAGTGATGTCATAGTGGTGTGATGTCATAGTTGTATAGTGATGTCATAGTGGTGTGATGTCATAGTGGTATAGTGATGTCATAGTGGTGTGATGTCATAGTGGTATAGTGATGTCATAGTGGGGTCATAGTTGTATAGTGATGTCATAGTGGTATAGTGATGTCATAGTGTGTGATGTCATAGTGGTGTGATGTCATAGTTGTATAGTGATGTCATAGTGATGTGATGTCATAGTGGTATAGTGATGTGATGTCATAGTGATATAGTGGTATAATGTCATAGTGGTATAGTGATGTCATAGTGGTGTGATGTCATAGTGGTATAGTGATGTCATAGTGGTGTGATGTCATAGTGGTATAGTGATGTCATAGTGATGTGATGTCATAGTGATATAGTGGTGTGATGTCATAGTGGTATAGTGATGACAGTGGTATAGTGATGTCATAGTGTGTGATGTCATAGTGGTATAGTGATGTCATAGTGGTGTGATGTCATAGTGGTATAGTGATGTCATAGTGGGGTCATAGTTGTATAGTGATGTCATAGTGGTGTGATGTCATAGTGGTATAGTGATGTCATAGTGGTATAATGTCATAATGGTATAGTGATGTCATAGTGATATAGTGGTGTGATGTCATAGTGGTATAGTGATGTCATAGTGATATAGTGGTATAATGTCATAGTGGTATAGTGATGACATAGTGGTATAGTGATGTCATAGTGGTGTGATGTCATAGTGGTGTGATGTCATAGTGATATAGTGGTATAATGTCATAGTGGTATAGTGATGTCATAGTGGTATAGTGAAGTCATAGTGGTAGTGATGTCATAGTGGTGTCATAGTTGTATAGTGGTGATGTCATAGTGGTATAGTGATGTCATAGTGGTGTGATGTCATAGTGGTATAGTGATGTCATAGTGGTGTGATGTCATAGTGGTATAGTGATGTCATAGTGGTGTGATGTCATAGTGGTATAGTGATGTGATGTCATAGTGATATAGTGGTATAATGTCATAGTGGTATAGTGATGTCATAGTGGTGTGATGTCATAGTGGTATAGTGATGTCATAGTGGTGTGATGTCATAGTGGTGTGATGTCATAGTGGTATAGTGATGTCATAGTGATGTGATGTCATAGTGATATAGTGGTGTGATGTCATAGTGGTATAGTGATGACAGTGGTATAGTGATGTCATAGTGTGTGATGTCATAGTGGTGTGATGTCATAGTTGTATAGTGATGTCATAGTGGTGTGATGTCATAGTGGTATAGTGATGTCATAGTGGTGTGATGTCATAGTGGTATAGTGATGTCATAGTGGTGTGATGTCATAGTGGTATAGTGATGTCATAGTGATATAGTGGTATAATGTCATAGTGGTATAGTGATGTCATAGTGATATAGTGATGTCATAGTGGTGTGATGTCATAGTGGTATAGTGATGTCATAGTGGTGTGATGTCATAGTGGTATAGTGATGTCATAGTGGTATAATGTCATAGTGGTATAGTGATGACAGTGGTATAGTGATGTCATAGTGTGTGATGTCATAGTGGTGTGATGTCATAGTGGTATAGTGATGTCATAGTGGTGTGATGTCATAGTGGTATAGTGATGTCATAGTGGGGTCATAGTTGTATAGTGATGTCATAGTGGTGTGATGTCATAGTGGTATAGTGATGTCATAGTGGTATAATGTCATAATGGTATAGTGATGTCATAGTGATATAGTGGTGTGATGTCATAGTGGTATAGTGATGTCATAGTGATATAGTGGTATAATGTCATAGTGGTATAGTGATGACATAGTGGTATAGTGATGTCATAGTGGTGTGATGTCATAGTGGTGTGATGTCATAGTGATATAGTGGTATAATGTCATAGTGGTATAGTGATGTCATAGTGGTATAGTGAAGTCATAGTGGTGTGATGTCATAGTGGTATAGTGATGTCATAGTGGTGTCATAGTTGTATAGTGGTGTGATGTCATAGTGGTATAGTGATGTCATAGTGATGTGATGTCATAGTGATATAGTGGTGTGATGTCATAGTGGTATAGTGATGTCATAGTGGTGTGATGTCATAGTGGTATAGTGATGTCATAGTGGTGTGATGTCATAGTGGTATAGTGATGTCATAGTGATGTGATGTCATAGTGATATAGTGGTGTGATGTCATAGTGGTATAGTGATGACAGTGGTATAGTGATGTCATAGTGTGTGATGTCATAGTGGTGTGATGTCATAGTTGTATAGTGATGTCATAGTGGTGTGATGTCATAGTGGTATAGTGATGTCATAGTGATATAGTGATGTCATAGTTGTATAGTGATGTCATAGTGGTGTGATGTCATAGTGATATAGTGATGTGATGTCATAGTGATATAGTGATGTCATAGTGATATAGTGATGTCATAGTTGTATAGTGATGTCATAGTGGTATAGTGATGTCATAGTGGTGTGATGTCATAGTTGTATAGTGATGTCATAGTGATGTGATGTCATAGTGATATAGTGGTATAATGTCATAGTGGTATAGTGATGTCATAGTGGTGTGATGTCATAGTGGTATAGTGATGTCATAGTGGTGTGATGCCATAGTGGTATAGTGATGTCATAGTGGTGTGATGTCATAGTGGTATAGTGATGTCATAGTGATATAGTGGTATAATGTCATAGTGGTATAGTGATGTCATAGTGATATAGTGGTGTGATGTCATAGTGGTATAGTGATGACAGTGGTATAGTGATGTCATAGTGTGTGATGTCATATTGGTGTGATGTCATAGTGGTATATTGATGTCATAGTGGTGTGATGTCATAGTGGTATAGTGATGTCATAGTGGTATAATGTCATAGTGGTATAGTGATGTCATAGTGATGTGATGTCATAGTGATATAGTGGTGTGATGTCATAGTGGTATAGTGATGACAGTGGTATAGTGATGTCATAGTGGTGTGATGTCATAGTGGTATAGTGATGTCATAGTGGTATAATGTCATAGTGGTATAGTGATGTCATAGTGATGTGATGTCATAGTGATATAGTGGTGTGATGTCATAGTGGTATAGTGATGACAGTGGTATAGTGATGTCATAGTGTGTGATGTCATAGTGGTGTGATGTCATAGTGGTATAGTGATGTCATAGTGGTGTGATGTCATAGTGGTATAGTGATGTCATAGTGATGTGATGTCATATTGATATAGTGGTGTGATGTTATAGTGGTATAGTGATGACAGTGGTATAGTGATGTCATAGTGTGTGATGTCATAGTGGTATAGTGATGTCATAGTGGTATAGTGATGTCATAGTGGTGTGATGTCATAGTGGTATAGTGATGTCATAGTGGGGTCATAGTTGTATAGTGATGTCATAGTGGTATAGTGATGTCATAGTGTGTGATGTCATAGTGGTGTGATGTCATAGTTGTATAGTGATGTCATAGTGATGTGATGTCATAGTGGTATAGTGATGTGATGTCATAGTGATATAGTGGTATAATGTCATAGTGGTATAGTGATGTCATAGTGGTGTGATGTCATAGTGGTATAGTGATGTCATAGTGGTGTGATGTCATAGTGGTATAGTGATGTCATAGTGATGTGATGTCATAGTGATATAGTGGTGTGATGTCATAGTGGTATAGTGATGACAGTGGTATAGTGATGTCATAGTGTGTGATGTCATAGTGGTATAGTGATGTCATAGTAGTGTGATGTCATAGTGGTATAGTGATGTCATAGTGGGGTCATAGTTGTATAGTGATGTCATAGTGGTGTGATGTCATAGTGGTATAGTGATGTCATAGTGGTATAATGTCATAATGGTATAGTGATGTCATAGTGATATAGTGGTGTGATGTCATAGTGGTATAGTGATGTCATAGTGATATAGTGGTATAATGTCATAGTGGTATAGTGATGACATAGTGGTATAGTGATGTCATAGTGGTGTGATGTCATAGTGGTGTGATGTCATAGTGATATAGTGGTATAATGTCATAGTGGTATAGTGATGTCATAGTGGTATAGTGAAGTCATAGTGGTGTGATGTCATAGTGGTATAGTGATGTCATAGTGGTGTCATAGTTGTATAGTGGTGTGATGTCATAGTAGTATAGTGATGTCATAGTGGTGTGATGTCATAGTGGTATAGTGATGTCATAGTGGTGTGATGTCATAGTGGTATAGTGATGTGATGTCATAGTGATATAGTGGTATAATGTCATAGTGGTATAGTGATGTCATAGTGGTGTGATGTCATAGTGGTATAGTGATGTCATAGTGGTGTGATGTCATAGTGGTGTGATGTCATAGTGGTATAGTGATGTCATAGTGATGTGATGTCATAGTGATATAGTGGTGTGATGTCATAGTGGTATAGTGATGACAGTGGTATAGTGATGTCATAGTGTGTGATGTCATAGTGGTGTGATGTCATAGTTGTATAGTGATGTCATAGTGGTGTGATGTCATAGTGGTATAGTGATGTCATAGTGGTGTGATGTCATAGTGGTATAGTGATGTCATAGTGGTATAATGTCATAATGGTATAGTGATGTCATAGTGATATAGTGTTGTGATGTCATAGTGGTATAGTGATGTCATAGTGATATAGTGGTATAATGTCATAGTGGTATAGTGATGACATAGTGGTATAGTGATGTCATAGTGGTGTGATGTCATAGTGGTGTGATGTCATAGTGATATAGTGGTATAATGTCATAGTGGTATAGTGATGTCATAGTGGTATAGTGAAGTCATAGTGGTGTGATGTCATAGTGGTATAGTGATGTCATAGTGGTGTCATAGTTGTATAGTGGTGTGATGTCATAGTGGTATAGTGATGTCATAGTGATGTGATGTCATAGTGATATAGTGGTGTGATGTCATAGTGGTATAGTGATGTCATAGTGGTGTGATGTCATAGTGGTATAGTGATGTCATAGTGGTGTGATGTCATAGTGGTATAGTGATGTCATAGTGATGTGATGTCATAGTGATATAGTGGTGTGATGTCATAGTGGTATAGTGATGACAGTGGTATAGTGATGTCATAGTGTGTGATGTCATAGTGGTGTGATGTCATAGTTGTATAGTGATGTCATAGTGGTGTGATGTCATAGTGGTATAGTGATGTCATAGTTGTATAGTGATGTCATAGTGGTGTGATGTCATAGTGATATAGTGATGTGATGTCATAGTGATATAGTGATGTCATAGTGATATAGTGATGTCATAGTTGTATAGTGATGTCATAGTGGTATAGTGATGTCATAGTGGTGTGATGTCATAGTTGTATAGTGATGTCATAGTGATGTGATGTCATAGTGATATAGTGGTATAATGTCATAGTGGTATAGTGATGTCATAGTGGTGTGATGTCATAGTGGTATAGTGATGTCATAGTGGTGTGATGCCATAGTGGTATAGTGATGTCATAGTGGTGTGATGTCATAGTGGTATAGTGATGTCATAGTGATATAGTGGTATAATGTCATAGTGGTATAGTGATGTCATAGTGATATAGTGGTGTGATGTCATAGTGGTATAGTGATGACAGTGGTATAGTGATGTCATAGTGTGTGATGTCATAGTGGTGTGATGTCATAGTGGTATATTGATGTCATAGTGGTGTGATGTCATAGTGGTATAGTGATGTCATAGTGGTATAATGTCATAGTGGTATAGTGATGTCATAGTGATGTGATGTCATAGTGATATAGTGGTGTGATGTCATAGTGGTATAGTGATGACAGTGGTATAGTGATGTCATAGTGGTGTGATGTCATAGTGGTATAGTGATGTCATAGTGGTATAATGTCATAGTGGTATAGTGATGTCATAGTGATGTGATGTCATAGTGATATAGTGGTGTGATGTCATAGTGGTATAGTGATGACAGTGGTATAGTGATGTCATAGTGTGTGATGTCATAGTGGTGTGATGTCATAGTGGTATAGTGATGTCATAGTGGTGTGATGTCATAGTGGTATAGTGATGTCATAGTGATGTGATGTCATAGTGATATAGTGGTGTGATGTCATAGTGGTATAGTGATGACAGTGGTATAGTGATGTCATAGTGTGTGATGTCATAGTGGTGTGATGTCATAGTGGTATAGTGATGTCATAGTGGTGTGATGTCATAGTGGTATAGTGATGTCATAGTGGGGTCATAGTTGTATAGTGATGTCATAGTGGTATAGTGATGTCATAGTGTGTGATGTCATAGTGGTGTGATGTCATAGTTGTATAGTGATGTCATAGTGATGTGATGTCATAGTGGTATAGTGATGTGATGTCATAGTGATATAGTGGTATAATGTCATAGTGGTATAGTGATGTCATAGTGGTGTGATGTCATAGTGGTATAGTGATGTCATAGTGGTGTGATGTCATAGTGGTATAGTGATGTCATAGTGATGTGATGTCATAGTGATATAGTGGTGTGATGTCATAGTGGTATAGTGATGACAGTGGTATAGTGATGTCATAGTGTGTGATGTCATAGTGGTATAGTGATGTCATAGTGGTGTGATGTCATAGTGGTATAGTGATGTCATAGTGGGGTCATAGTTGTATAGTGATGTCATAGTGGTGTGATGTCATAGTGGTATAGTGATGTCATAGTGGTATAATGATGTCATAGTGATATAGTGGTGTGATGTCATAGTGGTATAGTGATGTCATAGTGATATAGTGGTATAATGTCATAGTGGTATAGTGATGACATAGTGGTATAGTGATGTCATAGTGGTGTGATGTCATAGTGGTGTGATGTCATAGTGATATAGTGGTATAATGTCATAGTGGTATAGTGATGTCATAGTGGTATAGTGAAGTCATAGTGGTGTGATGTCATAGTGGTATAGTGATGTCATAGTGGTGTCATAGTTGTATAGTGGTGTGATGTCATAGTGGTATAGTGATGTCATAGTGGTGTGATGTCATAGTGGTATAGTGATGTCATAGTGGTGTGATGTCATAGTGGTATAGTGATGTGATGTCATAGTGATATAGTGGTATAATGTCATAGTGGTATAGTGATGTCATAGTGGTGTGATGTCATAGTGGTATAGTGATGTCATAGTGGTGTGATGTCATAGTGGTGTGATGTCATAGTGGTATAGTGATGTCATAGTGATGTGATGTCATAGTGATATAGTGGTGTGATGTCATAGTGGTATAGTGATGACAGTGGTATAGTGATGTCATAGTGTGTGATGTCATAGTGGTGTGATGTCATAGTTGTATAGTGATGTCATAGTGGTGTGATGTCATAGTGGTATAGTGATGTCATAGTGGTGTGATGTCATAGTGGTATAGTGATGTCATAGTGGTATAATGTCATAATGGTATAGTGATGTCATAGTGATATAGTGTTGTGATGTCATAGTGGTATAGTGATGTCATAGTGATATAGTGGTATAATGTCATAGTGGTATAGTGATGACATAGTGGTATAGTGATGTCATAGTGGTGTGATGTCATAGTGGTGTGATGTCATAGTGATATAGTGGTATAATGTCATAGTGGTATAGTGATGTCATAGTGGTATAGTGAAGTCATAGTGGTGTGATGTCATAGTGGTATAGTGATGTCATAGTGGTGTCATAGTTGTATAGTGGTGTGATGTCATAGTGGTATAGTGATGTCATAGTGGGGTCATAGTTGTATAGTGATGTCATAGTGGTATAGTGATGTCATAGTGTGTGATGTCATAGTGGTGTGATGTCATAGTGGTATAGTGATGTCATAGTGGGGTCATAGTTGTATAGTGATGTCATAGTGGTGTGATGTCATAATGGTATAGTGATGTCATAGTGGTGTGATATCATAGTGGTATAGTGATGTCATAGTGATATAGTGGTATAATGTCATAGTGGTATAGTGATGACATAGTGGTATAGTGATGTCATAGTGGTGTGATGTCATAGTGGTGTGATGTCACAGTGATATAGTGGTATAATGTCATAGTGGTATAGTGATGTCATAGTGGTATAGTGAAGTCATAGTGGTGTGATGTCATAGTGGTATAGTGATGTCATAGTTGTATAGTGGTGTGATGTCATAGTGGTATAGTGATGTCATAGTGATGTGATGTCATAGTGATATAGTGGTGTGATGTCATAGTGGTATAGTGATGTCATAGTGGTGTGATGTCATAGTGGTATAGTGATGTCATAGTGGTGTGATGTCATAGTGGTATAGTGATGTCATAGTGATGTGATGTCATAGTGATATAGTGATGTCATAGTGGTGTGATGTCATAGTGGTATAGTGATGTCATAGTTGTGTGATGTCATAGTGGTGTGATGTCATAGTGATATAGTGGTATAATGTCATAGTGGTATAGTGATGTCATAGTGGTATAGTGAAGTCATAGTGGTGTGATGTCATAGTGGTATAGTGATGTCATAGTGGTGTCATAGTTGTATAGTGGTGTGATGTCATAGTGGTATAGTGATGTCATAGTGGTGTGATGTCATAGTGGTATAGTGATGTCATAGTGGTGTGATGTCATAGTGGTATAGTGATGTGATGTCATAGTGATATAGTGGTATAATGTCATAGTGGTATAGTGATGTCATAGTGGTGTGATGTCATAGTGGTATAGTGATGTCATAGTGGTGTGATGTCATAGTGGTGTGATGTCATAGTGGTATAGTGATGTCATAGTGATGTGATGTCATAGTGATATAGTGGTGTGATGTCATAGTGGTATAGTGATGACAGTGGTATAGTGATGTCATAGTGGTAGTGATGTCATAGTGGTGTGATGTCATAGTTGTATAGTGATGTCATAGTGGTGATGTCATAGTGGTATAGTGATGTCATAGTGGTGTGATGTCATAGTGGTATAGTGATGTCATAGTGGTATAATGTCATAATGGTATAGTGATGTCATAGTGATATAGTGTTGTGATGTCATAGTGGTATAGTGATGTCATAGTGATATAGTGGTATAATGTCATAGTGGTATAGTGATGACATAGTGGTATAGTGATGTCATAGTGGTGTGATGTCATAGTGGTGTGATGTCATAGTGATATAGTGGTATAATGTCATAGTGGTATAGTGATGTCATAGTGGTATAGTGAAGTCATAGTGGTGTGATGTCATAGTGGTATAGTGATGTCATAGTGGTGTCATAGTTGTATAGTGGTGTGATGTCATAGTGGTATAGTGATGTCATAGTGATGTGATGTCATAGTGATATAGTGGTGTGATGTCATAGTGGTATAGTGATGTCATAGTGGTGTGATGTCATAGTGGTATAGTGATGTCATAGTGGTGTGATGTCATAGTGGTATAGTGATGTCATAGTGATGTGATGTCATAGTGATATAGTGGTGTGATGTCATAGTGGTATAGTGATGACAGTGGTATAGTGATGTCATAGTGTGTGATGTCATAGTGGTGTGATGTCATAGTTGTATAGTGATGTCATAGTGGTGTGATGTCATAGTGGTATAGTGATGTCATAGTGATATAGTGATGTCATAGTTGTATAGTGATGTCATAGTGGTGTGATGTCATAGTGATATAGTGATGTGATGTCATAGTGATATAGTGATGTCATAGTGATATAGTGATGTCATAGTTGTATAGTGATGTCATAGTGGTATAGTGATGTCATAGTGGTGTGATGTCATAGTTGTATAGTGATGTCATAGTGATGTGATGTCATAGTGATATAGTGGTATAATGTCATAGTGGTATAGTGATGTCATAGTGGTGTGATGTCATAGTGGTATAGTGATGTCATAGTGGTGTGATGCCATAGTGGTATAGTGATGTCATAGTGGTGTGATGTCATAGTGGTATAGTGATGTCATAGTGATATAGTGGTATAATGTCATAGTGGTATAGTGATGTCATAGTGATATAGTGGTGTGATGTCATAGTGGTATAGTGATGACAGTGGTATAGTGATGTCATAGTGTGTGATGTCATAGTGGTGTGATGTCATAGTGGTATATTGATGTCATAGTGGTGTGATGTCATAGTGGTATAGTGATGTCATAGTGGTATAATGTCATAGTGGTATAGTGATGTCATAGTGATGTGATGTCATAGTGATATAGTGGTGTGATGTCATAGTGGTATAGTGATGACAGTGGTATAGTGATGTCATAGTGGTGTGATGTCATAGTGGTATAGTGATGTCATAGTGGTATAATGTCATAGTGGTATAGTGATGTCATAGTGATGTGATGTCATAGTGATATAGTGGTGTGATGTCATAGTGGTATAGTGATGACAGTGGTATAGTGATGTCATAGTGTGTGATGTCATAGTGGTGTGATGTCATAGTGGTATAGTGATGTCATAGTGGTGTGATGTCATAGTGGTATAGTGATGTCATAGTGATGTGATGTCATAGTGATATAGTGGTGTGATGTCATAGTGGTATAGTGATGACAGTGGTATAGTGATGTCATAGTGTGTGATGTCATAGTGGTGTGATGTCATAGTTGTATAGTGATGTCATAGTGATGTGATGTCATAGTGGTATAGTGATGTCATAGTGGTGTGATGTCATAGTGGTATAGTGATGTCATAGTGGGGTCATAGTTGTATAGTGATGTCATAGTGGTATAGTGATGTCATAGTGTGTGATGTCATAGTGGTGTGATGTCATAGTTGTATAGTGATGTCATAGTGATGTGATGTCATAGTGGTATAGTGATGTGATGTCATAGTGATATAGTGGTATAATGTCATAGTGGTATAGTGATGTCATAGTGGTGTGATGTCATAGTGGTATAGTGATGTCATAGTGGTGTGATGTCATAGTGGTATAGTGATGTCATAGTGATGTGATGTCATAGTGATATAGTGGTGTGATGTCATAGTGGTATAGTGATGACAGTGGTATAGTGATGTCATAGTGTGTGATGTCATAGTGGTATAGTGATGTCATAGTGGTGTGATGTCATAGTGGTATAGTGATGTCATAGTGGGGTCATAGTTGTATAGTGATGTCATAGTGGTGTGATGTCATAGTGGTATAGTGATGTCATAGTGGTATAATGTCATAATGGTATAGTGATGTCATAGTGATATAGTGGTGTGATGTCATAGTGGTATAGTGATGTCATAGTGATATAGTGGTATAATGTCATAGTGGTATAGTGATGACATAGTGGTATAGTGATGTCATAGTGGTGTGATGTCATAGTGATATAGTGGTATAATGTCATAGTGGTATAGTGATGTCATAGTGGTATAGTGAAGTCATAGTGGTGTGATGTCATAGTGGTATAGTGATGTCATAGTGGTGTCATAGTTGTATAGTGGTGTGATGTCATAGTGGTATAGTGATGTCATAGTGGTGTGATGTCATAGTGGTATAGTGATGTCATAGTGGTGTGATGTCATAGTGGTATAGTGATGTCATAGTGGTGTGATGTCATAGTGGTATAGTGATGTGATGTCATAGTGATATAGTGGTATAATGTCATAGTGGTATAGTGATGTCATAGTGGTGTGATGTCATAGTGGTATAGTGATGTCATAGTGGTGTGATGTCATAGTGGTGTGATGTCATAGTGGTATAGTGATGTCATAGTGATGTGATGTCATAGTGATATAGTGGTGTGATGTCATAGTGGTATAGTGATGACAGTGGTATAGTGATGTCATAGTGTGTGATGTCATAGTGGTGTGATGTCATAGTTGTATAGTGATGTCATAGTGATGTGATGTCATAGTGGTATAGTGATGTGATGTCATAGTGATATAGTGGTATAATGTCATAGTGGTATAGTGATGTCATAGTGGTGTGATGTCATAGTGGTATAGTGATGTCATAGTGGTGTGATGTCATAGTGGTATAGTGATGTCATAGTGATGTGATGTCATAGTGATATAGTGGTGTGATGTCATAGTGGTATAGTGATGACAGTGGTATAGTGATGTCATAGTGTGTGATGTCATAGTGGTGTGATGTCATAGTGGTATAGTGATGTCATAGTGGTGTGATGTCATAGTGGTATAGTGATGTCATAGTGGTGTGATGTCATAGTGGTATAGTGATGTCATAGTGGTATAATGTCATAGTGGTATAGTGATGACAGTGGTATAGTGATGTCATAGTGTGTGATGTCATAGTGGTGTGATGTCATAGTGGTATAGTGATGTCATAGTGGTGTGATGTCATAGTGGTATAGTGATGTCATAGTGGGGTCATAGTTGTATAGTGATGTCATAGTGGTGTGATGTCATAGTGGTATAGTGATGTCATAGTGGTATAATGTCATAATGGTATAGTGATGTCATAGTGATATAGTGGTGTGATGTCATAGTGGTATAGTGATGTCATAGTGATATAGTGGTATAATGTCATAGTGGTATAGTGATGACATAGTGGTATAGTGATGTCATAGTGGTGTGATGTCATAGTGGTGTGATGTCATAGTGATATAGTGGTATAATGTCATAGTGGTATAGTGATGTCATAGTGGTATAGTGAAGTCATAGTGGTGTGATGTCATAGTGGTATAGTGATGTCATAGTGGTGTCATAGTTGTATAGTGGTGTGATGTCATAGTGGTATAGTGATGTCATAGTGATGTGATGTCATAGTGATATAGTGGTGTGATGTCATAGTGGTATAGTGATGTCATAGTGGTGTGATGTCATAGTGGTATAGTGATGTCATAGTGGTGTGATGTCATAGTGGTATAGTGATGTCATAGTGATGTGATGTCATAGTGATATAGTGGTGTGATGTCATAGTGGTATAGTGATGACAGTGGTATAGTGATGTCATAGTGGTGTGATGTCATAGTGGTGTGATGTCATAGTTGTATAGTGATGTCATAGTGGTGTGATGTCATAGTGGTATAGTGATGTCATAGTGATATAGTGATGTCATAGTTGTATAGTGATGTCATAGTGGTGTGATGTCATAGTGATATAGTGATGTGATGTCATAGTGATATAGTGATGTCATAGTGATATAGTGATGTCATAGTTGTATAGTGATGTCATAGTGGTATAGTGATGTCATAGTGGTGTGATGTCATAGTTGTATAGTGATGTCATAGTGATGTGATGTCATAGTGATATAGTGGTATAATGTCATAGTGGTATAGTGATGTCATAGTGGTGTGATGTCATAGTGGTATAGTGATGTCATAGTGGTGTGATGCCATAGTGGTATAGTGATGTCATAGTGGTGTGATGTCATAGTGGTATAGTGATGTCATAGTGATATAGTGGTATAATGTCATAGTGGTATAGTGATGTCATAGTGATATAGTGGTGTGATGTCATAGTGGTATAGTGATGACAGTGGTATAGTGATGTCATAGTGTGTGATGTCATAGTGGTGTGATGTCATAGTGGTATATTGATGTCATAGTGGTGTGATGTCATAGTGGTATAGTGATGTCATAGTGGTATAATGTCATAGTGGTATAGTGATGTCATAGTGATGTGATGTCATAGTGATATAGTGGTGTGATGTCATAGTGGTATAGTGATGACAGTGGTATAGTGATGTCATAGTGGTGTGATGTCATAGTGGTATAGTGATGTCATAGTGGTATAATGTCATAGTGGTATAGTGATGTCATAGTGATGTGATGTCATAGTGATATAGTGGTGTGATGTCATAGTGGTATAGTGATGACAGTGGTATAGTGATGTCATAGTGTGTGATGTCATAGTGGTGTGATGTCATAGTGGTATAGTGATGTCATAGTGGTGTGATGTCATAGTGGTATAGTGATGTCATAGTGATGTGATGTCATAGTGATATAGTGGTGTGATGTCATAGTGGTATAGTGATGACAGTGGTATAGTGATGTCATAGTGTGTGATGTCATAGTGGTGTGATGTCATAGTTGTATAGTGATGTCATAGTGGTGTGATGTCATAGTGGTATAGTGATGTCATAGTGGTGTGATGTCATAGTGGTATAGTGATGTCATAGTGGGGTCATAGTTGTATAGTGATGTCATAGTGGTATAGTGATGTCATAGTGTGTGATGTCATAGTGGTGTGATGTCATAGTTGTATAGTGATGTCATAGTGATGTGATGTCATAGTGGTATAGTGATGTGATGTCATAGTGATATAGTGGTATAATGTCATAGTGGTATAGTGATGTCATAGTGGTGTGATGTCATAGTGGTATAGTGATGTCATAGTGGTGTGATGTCATAGTGGTATAGTGATGTCATAGTGATGTGATGTCATAGTGATATAGTGGTGTGATGTCATAGTGGTATAGTGATGACAGTGGTATAGTGATGTCATAGTGTGTGATGTCATAGTGGTATAGTGATGTCATAGTGGTGTGATGTCATAGTGGTATAGTGATGTCATAGTGGGGTCATAGTTGTATAGTGATGTCATAGTGGTGTGATGTCATAGTGGTATAGTGATGTCATAGTGGTATAATGTCATAATGGTATAGTGATGTCATAGTGATATAGTGGTGTGATGTCATAGTGGTATAGTGATGTCATAGTGATATAGTGGTATAATGTCATAGTGGTATAGTGATGACATAGTGGTATAGTGATGTCATAGTGGTGTGATGTCATAGTGGTGTGATGTCATAGTGATATAGTGGTATAATGTCATAGTGGTATAGTGATGTCATAGTGGTATAGTGAAGTCATAGTGGTGTGATGTCATAGTGGTATAGTGATGTCATAGTGGTGTCATAGTTGTATAGTGGTGTGATGTCATAGTGGTATAGTGATGTCATAGTGGTGTGATGTCATAGTGGTATAGTGATGTCATAGTGGTGTGATGTCATAGTGGTATAGTGATGTCATAGTGGTGTGATGTCATAGTGGTATAGTGATGTGATGTCATAGTGATATAGTGGTATAATGTCATAGTGGTATAGTGATGTCATAGTGGTGTGATGTCATAGTGGTATAGTGATGTCATAGTGGTGTGATGTCATAGTGGTGTGATGTCATAGTGGTATAGTGATGTCATAGTGATGTGATGTCATAGTGATATAGTGGTGTGATGTCATAGTGGTATAGTGATGACAGTGGTATAGTGATGTCATAGTGTGTGATGTCATAGTGGTGTGATGTCATAGTTGTATAGTGATGTCATAGTGGTGTGATGTCATAGTGGTATAGTGATGTCATAGTGGTGTGATGTCATAGTGGTATAGTGATGTCATAGTGGGGTCATAGTTGTATAGTGATGTCATAGTGGTATAGTGATGTCATAGTGTGTGATGTCATAGTGGTGTGATGTCATAGTGGTATAGTGATGTCATAGTGGGGTCATAGTTGTATAGTGATGTCATAGTGGTGTGATGTCATAATGGTATAGTGATGTCATAGTGGTGTGATATCATAGTGGTATAGTGATGTCATAGTGATATAGTGGTATAATGTCATAGTGGTATAGTGATGACATAGTGGTATAGTGATGTCATAGTGGTGTGATGTCATAGTGGTGTGATGTCACAGTGATATAGTGGTATAATGTCATAGTGGTATAGTGATGTCATAGTGGTATAGTGAAGTCATAGTGGTGTGATGTCATAGTGGTATAGTGATGTCATAGTTGTATAGTGGTGTGATGTCATAGTGGTATAGTGATGTCATAGTGATGTGATGTCATAGTGATATAGTGGTGTGATGTCATAGTGGTATAGTGATGTCATAGTGGTGTGATGTCATAGTGGTATAGTGATGTCATAGTGGTGTGATGTCATAGTGGTATAGTGATGTCATAGTGATGTGATGTCATAGTGATATAGTGATGTCATAGTGGTGTGATGTCATAGTGGTATAGTGATGTCATAGTTGTGTGATGTCATAGTGGTATAGTGATGTGATGTCATAGTGATATAGTGGTATAATGTCATAGTGGTATAGTGATGTCATAGTGGTGTGATGTCATAGTGGTATAGTGATGTCATAGTGGTGTGATGTCATAGTGGTATAGTGATGTCATAGTGGTGTGATGTCATAGTGGTATAGTGATGTCATAGTGATGTGATGTCATAGTGATATAGTGGTGTGATGTCATAGTGGTATAGTGATGACAGTGGTATAGTGATGTCATAGTGTGTGATGTCATAGTGGTATAGTGATCATAGTGGGGTCATAGTTGTATAGTGATGTCATAGTGGTGTGATGTCATAGTGGTATAGTGATGTCATAGTGGTATAATGTCATAATGGTATAGTGATGTCATAGTGATATAGTGGTGTGATGTCATAGTGGTATAGTGATGTCATAGTGATATAGTGGTATAATGTCATAGTGGTATAGTGATGACATAGTGGTATAGTGATGTCATAGTGGTGTGATGTCATAGTGGTGTGATGTCATAGTGATATAGTGGTATAATGTCATAGTGGTATAGTGATGTCATAGTGGTATAGTGAAGTCATAGTGGTGTGATGTCATAGTGGTATAGTGATGTCATAGTGGTGTCATAGTTGTATAGTGGTGTGATGTCATAGTGGTATAGTGATGTCATAGTGATGTGATGTCATAGTGATATAGTGGTGTGATGTCATAGTGGTATAGTGATGTCATAGTGGTGTGATGTCATAGTGGTATAGTGATGTCATAGTGGTGTGATGTCATAGTGGTATAGTGATGTCATAGTGATGTGATGTCATAGTGATATAGTGGTGTGATGTCATAGTGGTATAGTGATGACAGTGGTATAGTGATGTCATAGTGTGTGATGTCATAGTGGTGTGATGTCATAGTTGTATAGTGATGTCATAGTGGTGTGATGTCATAGTGGTATAGTGATGTCATAGTGATATAGTGATGTCATAGTTGTATAGTGATGTCATAGTGGTGTGATGTCATAGTGATATAGTGATGTGATGTCATAGTGATATAGTGATGTCATAGTGATATAGTGATGTCATAGTTGTAGTGATGTCATAGTGGTATAGTGATGTCATAGTGGTGTGATGTCATAGTTGTATAGTGATGTCATAGTGATGTGATGTCATAGTGATATAGTGGTATAATGTCATAGTGGTATAGTGATGTCATAGTGGTGTGATGTCATAGTGGTATAGTGATGTCATAGTGGTGTGATGCCATAGTGGTATAGTGATGTCATAGTGGTGTGATGTCATAGTGGTATAGTGATGTCATAGTGATATAGTGGTATAATGTCATAGTGGTATAGTGATGTCATAGTGATATAGTGGTGTGATGTCATAGTGGTATAGTGATGACAGTGGTATAGTGATGTCATAGTGTGTGATGTCATAGTGGTGTGATGTCATAGTGGTATATTGATGTCATAGTGGTGTGATGTCATAGTGGTATAGTGATGTCATAGTGGTATAATGTCATAGTGGTATAGTGATGTCATAGTGATGTGATGTCATAGTGATATAGTGGTGTGATGTCATAGTGGTATAGTGATGACAGTGGTATAGTGATGTCATAGTGGTGTGATGTCCATAGTGGTATAGTGATGTCCTTAGTGGTATAGATGTCATAGTGGTGTGATGTCATAGTGGTATAGTGATGTCATAGTGTAGTGATGTCATAGTGGTATAGTGGTGAAGTGGTATAGTGATGTCATAGTGAGTGATGTCATAGTGGTGTGATGTCATAGTGGTATAGTGATGTCATAGTGGTGTGATGTCATAGTGGTATAGTGATGTCATAGTGATGTGTGTCATAGTTGTATAGTGATGTCATAGTGGTGTGATGTCATAGTGGTATAGTGATGTGCATAGTGGTAGATGTCATAGTGGTAGTGATGTCATAGTGGTATAGTGATGTCATAGTGGTATAGTGATGTCATAGTGGTATAGTGATGTCATAGTGGTATAGTGATGTCATAGTTGTATAGTGATGTCATAGTGGTGTGATGTCATAGTGATATAGTGGTGTGATGTCATAGTGGTTATAGTGATGTCATAGTGGGGTCATAGTTGTATAGTGATGTCATAGTGGTATAGTGATGTCATAGTGTGTGATGTCATAGTGGTGTGATGTCATAGTTGTATAGTGATGTCATAGTGATGTGATGTCATAGTGGTATAGTGATGTGATGTCATAGTGATATAGTGGTATAATGTCATAGTGGTATAGTGATGTCATAGTGGTGTGATGTCATAGTGGTATAGTGATGTCATAGTGGTGTGATGTCATAGTGGTATAGTGATGTCATAGTGATGTGATGTCATAGTGATATAGTGGTGTGATGTCATAGTGGTATAGTGATGACAGTGGTATAGTGATGTCATAGTGTGTGATGTCATAGTGGTATAGTGATGTCATAGTGGTGTGATGTCATAGTGGTATAGTGATGTCATAGTGGGGTCATAGTTGTATAGTGATGTCATAGTGGTGTGATGTCATAGTGGTATAGTGATGTCATAGTGGTATAATGTCATAATGGTATAGTGATGTCATAGTGATATAGTGGTGTGATGTCATAGTGGTATAGTGATGTCATAGTGATATAGTGGTATAATGTCATAGTGGTATAGTGATGACATAGTGGTATAGTGATGTCATAGTGGTGTGATGTCATAGTGGTGTGATGTCATAGTGATATAGTGGTATAATGTCATAGTGGTATAGTGATGTCATAGTGGTATAGTGAAGTCATAGTGGTGTGATGTCATAGTGGTATAGTGATGTCATAGTGGTGTCATAGTTGTATAGTGGTGTGATGTCATAGTGGTATAGTGATGTCATAGTGGTGTGATGTCATAGTGGTATAGTGATGTCATAGTGGTGTGATGTCATAGTGGTATAGTGATGTCATAGTGGTGTGATGTCATAGTGGTATAGTGATGTGATGTCATAGTGATATAGTGGTATAATGTCATAGTGGTATAGTGATGTCATAGTGGTGTGATGTCATAGTGGTATAGTGATGTCATAGTGGTGTGATGTCATAGTGGTGTGATGTCATAGTGGTATAGTGATGTCATAGTGATGTGATGTCATAGTGATATAGTGGTGTGATGTCATAGTGGTATAGTGATGACAGTGGTATAGTGATGTCATAGTGTGTGATGTCATAGTGGTGTGATGTCATAGTTGTATAGTGATGTCATAGTGGTGTGATGTCATAGTGGTATAGTGATGTCATAGTGGTGTGATGTCATAGTGGTATAGTGATGTCATAGTGGGGTCATAGTTGTATAGTGATGTCATAGTGGTATAGTGATGTCATAGTGTGTGATGTCATAGTGGTGTGATGTCATAGTGGTATAGTGATGTCATAGTGGTGTGATGTCATAGTGGTATAGTGATGTCATAGTGATGTGATGTCATAGTGATATAGTGGTGTGATGTCATAGTGGTATAGTGATGACAGTGGTATAATGTCATAGTGGTATAGTGATGTCATAGTGATATAGTGGTATAATGTCATAGTGGTATAGTGATGACATAGTGGTATAGTGATGTCATAGTGGTGTGATGTCATAGTGGTGTGATGTCATAGTGATATAGTGGTATAATGTCATAGTGGTATAGTGATGTCATAGTGGTATAGTGAAGTCATAGTGGTGTGATGTCATAGTGGTATAGTGATGTCATAGTGGTGTCATAGTTGTATAGTGGTGTGATGTCATAGTGGTATAGTGATGTCATAGTGGTGTGATGTCATAGTGGTATAGTGATGTGATGTCATAGTGATATAGTGGTATAATGTCATAGTGGTATAGTGATGTCATAGTGGTGTGATGTCATAGTGGTATAGTGATGTCATAGTGGTGTGATGTCATAGTGGTGTGATGTCATAGTGGTATAGTGATGTCATAGTGATGTGATGTCATAGTGATATAGTGGTGTGATGTCATAGTGGTATAGTGATGACAGTGGTATAGTGATGTCATAGTGTGTGATGTCATAGTGGTGTGATGTCATAGTTGTATAGTGATGTCATAGTGGTGTGATGTCATAGTGGTATAGTGATGTCATAGTGGTGTGATGTCATAGTGGTATAGTGATGTCATAGTGGGGTCATAGTTGTATAGTGATGTCATAGTGGTATAGTGATGTCATAGTGTGTGATGTCATAGTGGTGTGATGTCATAGTGGTATAGTGATGTCATAGTGGTGTGATGTCATAGTGGTATAGTGATGTCATAGTGGTGTGATGTCATAGTGGTATAGTGATGTCATAGTGGGGTCATAGTTGTATAGTGATGTCATAGTGGTGTGATGTCATAGTGGTATAGTGATGTCATAGTGGTATAATGTCATAATGGTATAGTGATGTCATAGTGATATAGTGGTGTGATGACATAGTGGTATAGTGATGTCATAGTGATATAGTGGTATAATGTCATAGTGGTATAGTGATGACATAGTGGTATAGTGATGTCATAGTGGTGTGATGTCATAGTGGTGTGATGTCACAGTGATATAGTGGTATAATGTCATAGTGGTATAGTGATGTCATAGTGGTATAGTGAAGTCATAGTGGTGTGATGTCATAGTGGTATAGTGATGTCATAGTTGTATAGTGGTGTGATGTCATAGTGGTATAGTGATGTCATAGTGATGTGATGTCATAGTGATATAGTGGTGTGATGTCATAGTGGTATAGTGATGTCATAGTGGTGTGATGTCATAGTGGTATAGTGATGTCATAGTGGTGTGATGTCATAGTGGTATAGTGATGTCATAGTGATGTGATGTCATAGTGATATAGTGATGTCATAGTGGTGTGATGTCATAGTGGTATAGTGATGTCATAGTGGTGTGATGTCATAGTGGTATAGTGATGTGATGTCATAGTGATATAGTGGTATAATGTCATAGTGGTATAGTGATGTCATAGTGGTGTGATGTCATAGTGGTATAGTGATGTCATAGTGGTGTGATGTCATAGTGGTATAGTGATGTCATAGTGGTGTGATGTCATAGTGGTATAGTGATGTCATAGTGATGTGATGTCATAGTGATATAGTGGTGTGATGTCATAGTGGTATAGTGATGACAGTGGTATAGTGATGTCATAGTGTGTGATGTCATAGTGGTGTGATGTCATAGTTGTATAGTGATGTCATAGTGGTGTGATGTCATAGTGGTATAGTGATGTCATAGTGATGTCATAGTTGTATAGTGATGTCATAGTGGTGTGATATCATAGTGATATAGTGATGTGATGTCATAGTGATATAGTGATGTCATAGTGATATAGTGATGTCATAGTTGTATAGTGATGTCATAGTGGTGTGATGTCATAGTGGTATAGTGATGTCATAGTGGTGTGATGTCATAGTGGTATAGTGATGTCATAGTGATGTGATGTCATAGTGATATAGTGGTATAATGTCATAGTGGTATAGTGATGTCATAGTGGTGTGATGTCATAGTGGTATAGTGATGTCATAGTGGTGTGATGTCATAGTGGTATAGTGATGTCATAGTGATGTGATGTCATAGTGATATAGTGGTGTGATGTCATAGTGGTATAGTGATGACAGTGGTATAGTGATGTCATAGTGGTATAGTGATGTCATAGTGGTGTGATGTCATAGTTGTATAGTGATGTCATAGTGGTGTGATGTCATAGTGGTATAGTGATGTCATAGTGGTGTGATGTCATAGTGGTATAGTGATGTCATAGTGGGGTCATAGTTGTATAGTGATGTCATAGTGATATAGTGATGTCATAGTTGTATAGTGATGTCATAGTGATATAGTGGTGTGATGTCATAGTGGTGTGATGTCATAGTTGTATAGTGATGTCATAGTGGTGTGATGTCATAGTGGTATAGTGATGTCATAGTGGTGTGATGTCATAGTGGTATAGTGATGTCATAGTGATATAGTGGTATAATGTCATAGTGGTATAGTGATGTCATAGTGATATAGTGATGTCATAGTGGTGTGATGTCATAGTGGTATAGTGATGTCATAGTGGTGTGATGTCATAGTGGTATAGTGATGTCATAGTGGTATAATGTCATAGTGGTATAGTGATGACAGTGGTATAGTGATGTCATAGTGTGTGATGTCATAGTGGTGTGATGTCATAGTGGTATAGTGATGTCATAGTGGTGTGATGTCATAGTGGTATAGTGATGTCATAGTGGGGTCATAGTTGTATAGTGATGTCATAGTGGTGTGATGTCATAGTGGTATAGTGATGTCATAGTGGTATAATGTCATAATGGTATAGTGATGTCATAGTGATATAGTGGTGTGATGTCATAGTGGTATAGTGATGTCATAGTGATATAGTGGTATAATGTCATAGTGGTATAGTGATGACATAGTGGTATAGTGATGTCATAGTGGTGTGATGTCATAGTGGTGTGATGTCATAGTGATATAGTGGTATAATGTCATAGTGGTATAGTGATGTCATAGTGGTATAGTGAAGTCATAGTGGTGTGATGTCATAGTGGTATAGTGATGTCATAGTGGTGTCATAGTTGTATAGTGGTGTGATGTCATAGTGGTATAGTGATGTCATAGTGATGTGATGTCATAGTGATATAGTGGTGTGATGTCATAGTGGTATAGTGATGTCATAGTGGTGTGATGTCATAGTGGTATAGTGATGTCATAGTGGTGTGATGTCATAGTGGTATAGTGATGTCATAGTGATGTGATGTCATAGTGATATAGTGGTGTGATGTCATAGTGGTATAGTGATGACAGTGGTATAGTGATGTCATAGTGTGTGATGTCATAGTGGTGTGATGTCATAGTTGTATAGTGATGTCATAGTGGTGTGATGTCATAGTGGTATAGTGATGTCATAGTGATATAGTGATGTCATAGTTGTATAGTGATGTCATAGTGGTGTGATGTCATAGTGATATAGTGATGTGATGTCATAGTGATATAGTGATGTCATAGTTGTATAGTGATGTCATAGTGGTATAGTGATGTCATAGTGGTGTGATGTCATAGTTGTATAGTGATGTCATAGTGATGTGATGTCATAGTGATATAGTGGTATAATGTCATAGTGGTATAGTGATGTCATAGTGGTGTGATGTCATAGTGGTATAGTGATGTCATAGTGGTGTGATGCCATAGTGGTATAGTGATGTCATAGTGGTGTGATGTCATAGTGGTATAGTGATGTCATAGTGATATAGTGGTATAATGTCATAGTGGTATAGTGATGTCATAGTGATATAGTGGTGTGATGTCATAGTGGTATAGTGATGACAGTGGTATAGTGATGTCATAGTGTGTGATGTCATAGTGGTGTGATGTCATAGTGGTATATTGATGTCATAGTGGTGTGATGTCATAGTGGTATAGTGATGTCATAGTGGTATAATGTCATAGTGGTATAGTGATGTCATAGTGATGTGATGTCATAGTGATATAGTGGTGTGATGTCATAGTGGTATAGTGATGACAGTGGTATAGTGATGTCATAGTGTGTGATGTCATAGTGGTGTGATGTCATAGTGGTATAGTGATGTCATAGTGGTGTGATGTCATAGTGGTATAGTGATGTCATAGTGATGTGATGTCATAGTGATATAGTGGTGTGATGTCATAGTGGTATAGTGATGACAGTGGTATAGTGATGTCATAGTGTGTGATGTCATAGTGGTGTGATGTCATAGTTGTATAGTGATGTCATAGTGGTGTGATGTCATAGTGGTATAGTGATGTCATAGTGGTGTGATGTCATAGTGGTATAGTGATGTCATAGTGGGGTCATAGTTGTATAGTGATGTCATAGTGGTATAGTGATGTCATAGTGTGTGATGTCATAGTGGTGTGATGTCATAGTTGTATAGTGATGTCATAGTGATGTGATGTCATAGTGGTATAGTGATGTGATGTCATAGTGATATAGTGGTATAATGTCATAGTGGTATAGTGATGTCATAGTGGTGTGATGTCATAGTGGTATAGTGATGTCATAGTGGTGTGATGTCATAGTGGTATAGTGATGTCATAGTGATGTGATGTCATAGTGATATAGTGGTGTGATGTCATAGTGGTATAGTGATGACAGTGGTATAGTGATGTCATAGTGTGTGATGTCATAGTATAGTGGTATAGTGATGTCATAGTGGTGTGATGTCATAGTGGTATAGTGATGTCATAGTGGGGTCATAGTTGTATAGTGATGTCATAGTGGTGTGATGTCATAGTGGTATAGTGATGTCATAGTGGTATAATGTCATAATGGTATAGTGATGTCATAGTGATATAGTGGTGTGATGTCATAGTGGTATAGTGATGTCATAGTGATATAGTGGTATAATGTCATAGTGGTATAGTGATGACATAGTGATATAGTGATGTCATAGTGGTGTGATGTCATAGTGGTGTGATGTCATAGTGATATAGTGGTATAATGTCATAGTGGTATAGTGATGTCATAGTGGTATAGTGAAGTCATAGTGGTGTGATGTCATAGTGGTATAGTGATGTCATAGTGGTGTCATAGTTGTATAGTGGTGTGATGTCATAGTGGTATAGTGATGTCATAGTGGTGTGATGTCATAGTGGTATAGTGATGTCATAGTGGTGTGATGTCATAGTGGTATAGTGATGTCATAGTGGTGTGATGTCATAGTGGTATAGTGATGTGATGTCATAGTGATATAGTGGTATAATGTCATAGTGGTATAGTGATGTCATAGTGGTGTGATGTCATAGTGGTATAGTGATGTCATAGTGGTGTGATGTCATAGTGGTGTGATGTCATAGTGGTAGTGATGTCATAGTGATGTGATGTCATAGTGATAGTGTGTGATGTCATAGTGGTATAGTGATGACAGTGGTATAGTGATGTCATAGTGTGTGATGTCATAGTGGTGTGATGTCATAGTTGTATAGTGATGTCATAGTGGTGTGATGTCATAGTGGTATAGTGATGTCATAGTGGGGTCATAGTTGTATAGTGATGTCATAGTGGTATAGTGATGTCATAGTGTGTGATGTCATAGTGGTGTGATGTCATAGTGGTGTGATGTCATAGTGGTGTGATGTCATAGTGGTATAGTGATGTCATAGTGATGTGATGTCATAGTGATATAGTGGTGTGATGTCATAGTGGTATAGTGATGACAGTGGTATAATGTCATAGTGGTATAGTGATGTCATAGTGATATAGTGGTATAATGTCATAGTGGTATAGTGATGACATAGTGGTATAGTGATGTCATAGTGGTGTGATGTCATAGTGGTGTCATGTCATAGTGATATAGTGGTATAATGTCATAGTGGTATAGTGATGTCATAGTGGTATAGTGAAGTCATAGTGGTGTGATGTCATAGTGGTATAGTGATGTCATAGTGGTGTCATAGTTGTATAGTGGTGTGATGTCATAGTGGTATAGTGATGTCATAGTGGTGTGATGTCATAGTGGTATAGTGATGTGATGTCATAGTGATATAGTGGTATAATGTCATAGTGGTATAGTGATGTCATAGTGGTGTGATGTCATAGTGGTATAGTGATGTCATAGTGGTGTGATGTCATAGTGGTGTGATGTCATAGTGTTATAGTGATGTCATAGTGATGTGATGTCATAGTGATATAGTGGTGTGATGTCATAGTGGTATAGTGATGACAGTGGTATAGTGATGTCATAGTGTGTGATGTCATAGTGGTGTGATGTCATAGTTGTATAGTGATGTCATAGTGGTGTGATGTCATAGTGGTATAGTGATGTCATAGTGGTGTGATGTCATAGTGGTATAGTGATGTCATAGTGGGGTCATAGTTGTATAGTGATGTCATAGTGGTATAGTGATGTCATAGTGTGTGATGTCATAGTGGTGTGATGTCATAGTGGTATAGTGATGTCATAGTGGTGTGATGTCATAGTGGTATAGTGATGTCATAGTGATGTGATGTCATAGTGATATAGTGGTGTGATGTCATAGTGGTATAGTGATGACAGTGGTATAGTGATGTCATAGTGTGTGATGTCATAGTGGTGTGATGTCATAGTTGTATAGTGATGTCATAGTGGTGTGATGTCATAGTGGTATAGTGATGTCATAGTGGTGTGATGTCATAGTGGTATAGTGATGTCATAGTGGGGTCATAGTTGTATAGTGATGTCATAGTTGTATAGTGATGTCATAGTGTGTGATGTCATAGTGGTGTGATGTCATAGTGGTATAGTGATGTCATAGTGGTGTGATGTCATAGTGGTATAGTGATGTCATAGTGATGTGATGTCATAGTGATATAGTGGTGTGATGTCATAGTGGTATAGTGATCTGATTTACGTTACGCCGCCGCAATTTTTTGAGGCAAGTGCTGTATTCAGAAAGCACTTACCTCAAAACTTGCGGCGGCGTATCGTAAATCCCCCGGCGGAATTCAAATTCCGCTGCTAGGGGGAGTGTAGTATTTAAATCAGGCGCGTCCCCGCGCCGATTTAACTGCGCATGCGCCGTCCGCAAATTTTCCCCGCGTGCATTGCTCCCAATGACGTCGCTATGACGTCATTGGTTTCGGCGTGAGCGTAAATTACGTCCATCCGTATCCGCGAACGACTTACGCAAACAACGTAAAAATTCAAAACTCGGCGCGGGAATGACGGCCATACTTAACATAGGATACGCCTCACATAGCAGGGGTAACTATACACTGGAAATAGCCGAACGCAAGCGACGTAAGAAAAAAGCGACGGGCGGGCGTTCGTTTCTGAATCGGCGTAAATGCTCATTAGCATATTCGACGCGTAAAAGAAACAGAAGCGCCACCTATCGGCCGGCCTGGAATTGCAGCCTAAGATCCGACGGTGTAACACAGTTACACCTGGTGGATTTTAGGCATATCTATGCGTAACTGATTCTATGAATCAGTCGCATAGATACGACCGGCCGGCCTTAGAGATACAACGGCGTATCAGGAGATACGCCGTCGTATCTCCTATCTGAATCTGGGCCAGAGTCTTCACAAGGGTGAACAAGAACTGAGCAGTCACTAGGATTATTGTGTGATCTCTGAGCCCACTTCTCCTGGATTCTGCGTGGTGCCTAAACAAAAATAGTTCCATCCACTTGGTGATTAAAGCAGATGAATATATTGGCAAAGGGATGACTATGACCTCTCTGAGCATTACTTATCATGCACAAAAAATATATTGAATACTGGTTTCAATTCCATATGTAAATGACACTGAAACATGAGCTCTAGGCAAGAAGCTAAATAGACAGCTAAAATTCATATGAGAAAACTGGCCAAAAAAATTGAGGTGTAAGCACCTCTGCTAGACAACAAAGCCAGTCCGCCAACCTCCACTGCAGTGCAGCAGAACTTGGTCCAAAACATACCCCAGGTTTGCTGACTGTGCAAAGAAGGTGTGGTCAGGGCCGGATTCCTCACAAGGCCACCGAGGCCAGGCCTCTGGGCGGCAGTGGGTGCAGGGGCGGCGCGCTCCCCTCCCTCTATTCTCTGGCGCTCAGATGTCACGGAGCTGGGTCTGTGTGTGCAAGGTCCTGCCCCCCTAGACCAGCTCACAGACACAGACCCAGCTCTGTGACATCCGTGCGCTGGAGGACAGAGGGAGGGGATCACTGCATGTTATCCATCCAGGAAATGGTGAGGCTGCCTGCATTCATGGGCACAGAGGCTGCAATCAGTGGGCACAGAGGCTGCATTTATGGGCACAGTGGATGCAATCAGTGGGCACAGAGGCTGCAATCAGTGGGCACAGAGGCTGCATTCATGGGCACAGAGGCTGCAATCAGTGGGCACAGAAGCTGCAATCAGTGGGCACAGAAGCTGCATTCATGGGCTCAGAGGCTGCAAACAGTGGGCACAGAGGCTGCAAACAGTGGGCACAGAGGCTGCAAACAGTGGGCACAGAGGCTGCATTCATGGGCACAGAGGCTGCAATCAGTGGGCACAGAGGCTGCAAACAGTGGGCACAGAGGCTGCAAACAGTGGGCACAGAGGCTGCATTCATGGGCACAGAGGCTGCAATCAGTGGGCACAGAGGCTGCAAACAGTGGGCACAGAGGCTGCAAACAGTGGGCACAGAGGCTGCAAATAGTGGGCATAGAGGCTGCAAACAGTGGGCACAGAGGCAGCAAACAGTGGGCACAGAGGCAGCAAACAGTGGGCACAGAGGCTGCAATCAGTGGGCACAGAAGCTGCATTCATGGGCTCAGAGGCTGCAAACAGTGGGCACAGAGGCTGCAAACAGTGGGCACAGAGGCTGCATTCATGGGCACAGAGGCTGCAAACAGTGGGCACAGAGGCTGCAAACAGTGGGCACAGAGGCTGCAAACAGTGGGCATAGAGGCTGCAAACAGTGGGCACAGAGGCAGCAAACAGTGGGCACAGAGGCAGCAATCAGTGGGCACAGAAGCTGCAATCAGTGGGCACAGAAGCTGCATTCATGGGCTCAGAGGCTGCAAACAGTGGGCACAGAGGCTGCAAACAGTGGGCACAGAGGCTGCAAACAGTGGGCACAGAGGCTGCAATCAGTGGGCACAGAGGCTGCAAACAGTGGGCACAGAGGCTGCAAACAGTGGGCATAGAGGCTGCAAACAGTGGGCACAGAGGCAGCAAACAGTGGGCACAGAGGCAGCAAACAGTGGGCACAGAGGCAGAAATTAGTGGGCACAGAGGCTGCAACTAGTGGGCACAGAGGCTGCATTCATGGACACAGAGGCTGCAATTAGTGGGCACAGTTATTTTCAGTGTTCTCGTGTGTGGAAATATGTTTTTTATTGATCTATTGTAGCAGTCATCGATAAAGGACAATAATGATTGTGTGTGTGTGTGTGGGGGGGCGACATTGAAGGACCCGGCCTTGGGGCGGCAAATGGAGTAAATCCAGGCCTGGGTGTGGTAGCACTCTGATTTGGTCACAAGTCTGCTCACTCTAGTTTGTCCTCCAGTCAGCATGTTCCCTGCCAGTATATGTACACTGCAGCACAACCTGAATGACAAAAGCCTAGTACACACAGGCTGAAAGTTGGGCAGCATTAGCCGGTTCAATAGAAACCAGCCAACATTCGGCCCGTGTGTACTGCTGCTGGTCCTACAGAAGCCAGCCGTTTGAAGGTGCATGGCCAAAAAAGATCAATTGGCAATAACTGAGAGCGCTGACCGGAGTGTTCTGGCAGGGGGCCATCCCTCTGTCAGAACACAATAGCACAGAAGGGGAGATCCCTTTGAAGGGGTTGTAAAGGTAAAAAAAAAAATCCCTAAATAGCTTCCTTTACCTTAGTGCAGTCCTCCTTCACTTATCTCATCCTTCCATTTTGCTTTTAAATGTCCTTATTTCTTCTGAGAAATCCTCACTTCCTGTTCTTCTGTCTGTAACTCCACACAGTAATGCAAGGCTTTCTCCCTGGTGTGGAGAAAGCCTCTTGAGGGGGGACGGGGCGAGCAGGAGGGTCAGGACACTTTCTACTTTGCAGATAGAGAAAGGAGCTGTGTGTTAGTGGGCGTCCTGACACTCCTGCTCGCCCCCTCCCCCCTTTAAGAGGCTTTATCCACACCAGGGAGAAAGCCTCACATTACTGTGTGTAGTTACAGACAGAAGAACAGAAGAACAGAAAAAAGGACATTTAAAAGCAAAATCGAAAGAATGAGGTAAGTGAAGGAGGACTGCACTAAGGTAAAGGAAGCTATTTAGGGAAAAACTTTTTTTCCTTTACAACCCCTTTAAGTCGGGTAGTTAGTACAGTGGCTCCTCCTGAGCTGTCAGTTTTTTTTATCGTTCAACCCTACTAGGTTAAACAAAAAACATTTAAGTCTGGTGTTTACTAGGTTTTAGTGCTGCCCTCCCAGGAGTACAGGATGCTGATATCAAGGCAATTTAAGGTACTTTTACTATTTTGTTTTAAACATATCTAATTTTGAATGGATACATAACTTAGAATTGACAATGTTTACAGTGCCTCGAGTTCTGCTTACCATTATGTGATATTGTATTTTTAAGTCTTAACGCTCCACTAACAAATGAATCACCTTATCAAACTCATACAATGTGTCAAGGCAAAATTACGAAGCAGTAAAATATTTAGCAATCAAACATCGAATAGTAAGTACTGAATTTTAACTTCTTGAAATGTAATTGAAGGCACTATGAAGCATCACTGATGTTCTTTGCCAATTGTTGATAACGCATCAAGTATCAATCTTTAATCTTCTCCCAGAAGCCTCTTTGTTACCTGTAAAGTAAAGAAGTAAAGCAAGGATGAAGGCAATCATCTTCAACCATGTGGTACTAATGTGAGAAATAGAGTGAACAATGTTTTAACAAAGAGCAGTAAAGGCAATTTAATCTTTTGCTTCTGCTAAAAAAAAAATCCAGTACGTCCTATGGGCATATAATATGCAGCACAGATGACATATTGCTTTTTAGACCATGATAATATGAAGTTTTTACCTGCAGTCTTACAACTTACTCAAGAAAGAGGTTTTATTTTCTATTAGCTAGATTCAGTAAGAGTTAGGTCGGCGTATCAGTAGATACGCCGACCTAACTCAGAATCTGCGCTGACCTATGTTTAAGTGTATTCTCAAACAGAGATACGCTTAAACATATCTAAGATACGACGGCTTGCGCCGTCCTATCTTAGATTGCAATATTGAGGCTGGCCGCTAGGTGGTTCTTCCATTGCCGTTAGGCGTAGAATATGTAAATCAGTAGATACGCCTATTCAAGAACGTACGCCCGGCCGCTGCAGTACATTTACGCCGTTTACGTAACGCATTACAGGCCTAAAGTTATTCCATCAAATAGATGGAATAGTAATGTTAAGTATGGCTGCCGTTCCTGCGTCGAAATTCGAAATTTTTACGTCGTTTGCGTAAGTCGTCCGTGAATAGGGATTTACGTCGTTTACGTCCACGTCAAAATCAATAGGCCCGTGCGGCGGACGTATCCGCAATGCACACTGGGAAATGTAGGCGCACGGCGCATGCGCAGTTAAAAAAAAACTTCAAAAACGTCAGGTCAAGCCCTATTAACATAAAACACGCCCCCTCAGCTAAATTTGAATTAGGAGCCCTTACACCCGCCCGCTTTAGGCTACGCCGCCTTAACTTAGCAGGCAAGTACTTTGAGAATCATGTACTTGCCTCGCTAACTTATGGCAGTGTAGCTTAAATGCCTTAAGCTACACCGCCTTAAAGTTGTGGCCATCTACGTGAATCTGGCTATATGTGCTTAAAGTGTATCTAAGCCCAGGCACAAAACTTGAATATATTGCAACCTACCAGTCCTATTATGTGGTGGCTGCACTTGTTTTCTTTTCTCTGGCAATTTTTATTTTTTAATCTTGTAATCCTTTTACTAATGCACTTCCTGTCCTTCGATGATTAACCACTTCCCTACTGTAGGACGTCATATGACATCCTGTATTTTGTGTGGGGATATCTGAATGATGCCTGCAGCTACAGGCATCATTCAGATATCCTTCTTTTCAGGCTGCGATTCTGCGCACCATAAGAATGATCAAAGCGGCAGTTTTGCCGCTTGATTGTTTTTTTAGGTGGCGGAAGGGGACGTCCCCCCTCCCGCCGCCATCCGGTGCTTCTCCGGGCTCTCCCGTGCCATCGGAGGCCCGGAGAACGAATCGGCCACCGCCGGATGGGATCGATAGAGATTTCCGGTGACCAGAGGTCACCGACCATCTCTATAGCCGTCGGAGGCCTGGGCACAACGTTATGACTTCTCGCCCGGGTACCCGGAAGTAAACTGAAAGCGGCTGAAAGCATGAGATTGGTGATTTTTTTATAAAAGTAAAAGTGTAAAAAAAAAAAGTAAAAAAAAAAACACGAACACGAAGGTAAGTCCCACCTTCGTATGTAAACGCCATTCAAACCACACATGTGAGGCATCGCCGCATGCTAATAATTCTAGCACTAGACCTCCTCTGTAACTTTTTAAGTACCGAAGTTTGGCGCCATTCTATGAGTGTGCGCAATTTTAAAGTGTGACAAGTTAGGTATTTACTTGGGGTAACATCATCTTTCACATTATACAAAAAAATTGGGCTAACTTTACTGTTTTGTTCTTTAATTTATGAAACCGTTTTTTTTTTTTTTTTAAGCGTTTGAAAAATTATTGCGTAAATAAAAAGTTGCAATGACCGCCACTTTATTCCCTAGGGTGTCTGCTAAAAATATATATATATATATATATATATATATATATATATATATATATATAAATATATAAAATGGTTGGGGGTTCTGAGTAATTTTGTAGCAAAAAAATTTGGTTTTTACATGAAGGAGAAAAGTGCCAGAATAGGCAAGGTATGGAAGTGGTTAAAGGGGTTGTAAAGGTAAATAGCTTCCTTTACCTTAGTGCAGTCCTCCTTCACTTACCTCATCCTTTAATTTTGCTTTTAAATGTCCTTATTTCTTCTGAGAAATACTCACTTCCTGTTCTTCTGTCTGCAACTACACACAGTAATGCAAGGCTTTCTCCCTGGTGTGGAGAAAGCCTCTTGAGGGGGGCGGGGCAGGAGTGTCAGGACGCCCACTAACACACAGCTCCTTTCTCTATCTGCAAAGTAGAGAGTGTCCTGACTTGCCTGCTCGCCCCCTCCCCCTCAAGGGGCTTTCTCCACACCAGGGAGAAAGCCTTGCATTACAGTGTGAAGTTACAGACAGAAGAACAGGGAGTGAGAGTTTCTCAGAAGAAATAAGGACATTTAAAAGCAAAATGGAAGGATGAGGTAAGCGAAGGAGGACTGCACTAAGGTAAAGGAAGCTATTTAGGGGAAAAAAATGTACCTTTACAACTCATTTAAACTCAATCACTTTACTGTATCTATGGAGGAGCAGAAGTGGTGGGAACTGAAAACACTGGGCCAGATTCACTTTAAAATTTGCCGCGTCGTATCTTTATTTGTAATTCACAAACAAAGATACGACTGCATTTGGCTAAGATCCGACAGGCGTACGGCTTCGTACGCCTTAGGATGCAATACTTCGGCGACCGCTGGGTGGAGTTTGCGTCGTTCTCCACGTCGGGTATGCAAATGAGCTGTTTACGGCGATCCACAAAGGTACGCGCGTTCGTCGCATTCTCTTACGTCGTCGCTAGTCGGTTTCTACCGTCGTAAAGTTGCGATTGCTATTTAGGTGGTGTAATATTAGACAGCCCATGTTAAAGTATGACCGTCGTTCCCGCGTCGAATTTCAAATTTATTTATTTTTTGCGTAAGTCGTCCGGGAATACGAAAGGACGTAACGCACGTCGCCGTTCAAAACATTACGTCGGGGGCTACGTCATTTCGCGCAAAGCACGGCGGGAAATTTCAAAACGGAGCATGCGCAGTAAGTTCGGCGCGGGAACGCGCCTAATTTAAATGGTACACGCCCCATTTGAATTAGGCGGGCTTGCGCCGAACGGCTTTACGCTACGCTGCCGCAAGTTTACACGCAAGTGCTTTGTGAATCAAGCACTTACGCTGAAAACTTGCGGCGGCTAGAATTTATAGAGACCTAAATGAACACAACTTACCAGACAAAACACGCCAAATGTTGCAATGGGAATCAGATCTTGATGAATCCTTCTCTACTGAACAATGGGACAGCATGACAAATAACCTAAGAAAATGCACCAAAACAACCTCTATTAGGGAATCTGCTATAAAACTTCAATATAGATGGTACCTAAGCCCTGACAGAATTAATACATTCTATCCTGATACCTCTCCATTATGTTTTAGAGGTTGCTCAGTACAGGGTTCCCTCATACACACCTTCTGGGATTGTACACACCTCAAAAATACATGGCAACAGGTCAGTATCAAAATAGAACAAATAATAGGTAGAAGAATAGATCTGACACCTAAAATGTGTCTCCTTTTTTATCCTATCCCTGACATTCCTATAGCCCACACCAGGCTAATACACACCTTGCTCACTTCAATACACTGGGCTATAGCTCTCAACTGGCGTTCCTCGACTGTACCATGGTCCCAAATTATGGATTGTATGTTGTCCATCAAACTAGCAGAACGCATCCACCACACCTTATATGATACTATGGACATCTACGATCAGAAATGGAAACCGTGGGACCTTTCTCTGCTGATTCATTAAAGTAAGATGTGTGCCTGTTATTTCCCCCCCCCTTTTTTTTTTTATCTCCTCCTATCGGCCATAAAATTATTTCATCAGATTCTTACTTCACTGTATACTGCTTCCGGGTGACCTTTTATAGATACCATGTCCTACTTTTCTACCTCCCGAATAACTGCTATGCTTATGTTTCATAGTTACTTACTGCTGATGTGTATATGTGTGTATATGTATAGGTATATATATTTACATTTTTTTATGTACTTCTTGCCAATGTATGTTAAATCTGTATTGAGACTTATTTTTCAATAAACCATTTGTAAACAAAAAAGAAAACTTGCGGCGGAGTAACGTAAATAGGATACGTTACGCCGCCGCAAAGGTATGTGAAGTAGTGGTAACATTACATGGGAAGCCTAGCAACTGCCAGGTAACTTTTTACTGAAATCTGAGTACTTGCAATATAGAAATCCTTCCCTTAGCAAAGTTGAGATTTGTGATTGCTCACCGCACATCTTTCAATGCATCTGCACAAAAATAAGTACTTGCTCTTGGGGTGGCCCGAGTACCTTTCCTCGGTGCTGTCATTTATGAAACTAGAAAGCTGCAAACTGCCAGAGCTTGGGTGTTCGTGGAGGGGCCATGCAGGTTCTTATACTTAAATTGATGTATGGCAGAGAAATCTATGTACTGAAATAAAACAAAAATATCTACAGGAGAAAAACTAAATGGTAAAAGAGTTAAACGGATGCTTTGACCTATAGCCTTATTAGCATATAAAACACAACTGCAACTACTACTACTACTATTACTAATAATAATAACAATAATAATAATCATCATCTTTGTCATAGATTATACTTCAGAATTTGATGAGCTCGTTATTACTTTTTTTCAGAAAGAAGGCCTAGTCTTTATAATATTTAAGTAATGCAAGAGACTCAAACTCACCTTTCTTTGGAAAATATGAAAATATTTTGCATGTTTAGTTCCTCTTTTAGGTACTTTGATTTACTAGCAGTGTCTCCCTGCAGGATTTTCTGTAAACCTTTTCTCCTAGCAGCTGACTCTTTAATCCTGTTGATATGCAGCTGGGTCTGTCATGCTGAATCCAACTTATGACATGATTTATGCAGCCAAGCTCTCCTCAGGTGACACTTTTGGTTTTCTACAGATGATAGCTTCATAAAAGGTACACCTTGAAATAGAGAGTGGCAATTAAAATAATTATATCCAGAAATATTTAAGCATGTTATAAAGTACCATGATTCTGAACTCTGGTATTGTAACGTGAGGCAATTGGTAGAATATCAGTCTTAAAAACATTATTGATACCCAATAATCTGATTAAAATAAACTGGGTCATTTTTCGGCATAGTGATATATTCTGAGGACAAATAATGCTCATCTATGTTCTTCCAACCACAGTAGGGTTTAAAGTTCTGATGGAAATGAGTGAGACATTTAATCCCTGGCATGAGTGGTTGTTTGGTATTGTATCTTTGCTTAACCGCTTCCTTTCCGCAGGACGACTATAAACGTCCTGTCTTTGAAGAGGAATACAGTCGTTATGGTAGCAGCTAGCTACCATAACCCCGGTATTCTCTTCAAGAGCCGGCGGTTCTCTTTTAGATAAGAGTGGTCTCTGCGGCGGATTCATCGTGAGATGACTTTTATCCTGCCGCACTTACCGTAGCCGTCGGTAATGGCAGGGGTGATCCGGACCTGTCCCTTCTGTGACATGGAGACGAGTGAGGGGGAAGATGGCCCCCACCCGTCTCCAAGTTTTTGCAGGGCGGAAGCGACATCAAAACGTCACTTCCTCCCATAGCGCTTAAAAGGGACATTTTTTTTTTTTTTTTTTAAATGACAATTTTTTGTATTGCATTTTAGTGTAAATATGAGATCTGAGGTCTTTTGGACCCCAGATCTCTTATTTAAGAGGACCTGTCATGCTTTTTTCTATTACAAGGGATGTTTACATTCCTTGTAATAGGAATAAAAGTGACCCAATTTTTTTTAAAGAACAGTAAAAAAAAAATTGTAAAATAAAAGGTAAAAAAAATAAGAAAAAAAAAATGTAAACGCACCCTGTCCTGCCAAGCTCGTGTGCAGAAGTGAACAAATACGCGAGTAGAAGAAAAACCTGTCACTCACAGACTTGTATGGGTTTATAGGTCACCACATCCCTATTGATACTGAAAAAACAAGAATGACCCCCTAAGAATACGTGAGTAGCGCCCGAATATGAAAACGGTGTTCAAACCACACGTGAGGTATCGCCGCGATCGGTAGAGCAAGAGCAATAATTCTAGCCCTAGACCTCCTCTGTAACTTAAAACATGCAACCTGTAGAATTTTTTAAACGTCGCCTATGGGGATTTTAAAGGGTAAAAGTTTGTCGCCATTCCACAAACGGGCGCAAATTTTAAGCATTACTTGTTGGGCATCAATTTACTCTGCGTAACACTATCTTTCATAATATAAAAAAAATTGGGCTAACTTTACTATTGTCTTATTTTTTAATTCAAAAAAGTGTATTTTTTCCAAAAAAAGTGCGCTTGTAAGACCGCTGCGCAAATACGGTGTGACGGAAAGTATTGCAACAACCACCATTTTATTCTCTAGGGTGTTAGAAAAAAATATACATATAATGTTTGGGGGTTCGAAGTAATTTTCTAGCAAAAAAAAAAAACTGTTTTTAACTTGTAAACACCAAATCTCAGTAATGTAGTGGTCAACATAGTTTTGATGTTACATTGGAAAAAGACAGCAAAGTGGGAATATAAAACTGTGTATTACCTGTTTGAACCAAACCTTTCAATTTCCCAATCATGTAAACATAGGGATACCCTTAAAATAATCTCCATCAGGTGTTGTAAAGGCACGTCTTTCCCTAAAATGTGCACTCTAATCTGACTAAAAATTGTAATTTTCATGAAAAAATCTGTATCAAGGTAGAGATGGGAATAGAGGGCCAGATCCACAAAAACCTGACGTAACTTAAAAAATCCAATTTAAGTTACACTGCCTTAAAGTTTCTACCTAAGTGCCTGATCCACAAAGCACTTATCTAGAAATTTCAGGCTGTGTAACTAAAATTCCGCCGGCGCAAGGCGTTCCTATTCAAATGGGGCGAGTCCCATTTAAATGAGGCGCGCTCCCGCGCCGGCCGTACTGCGCATGCGCGAAGTTACGTTACGCCGAGTTTTGAGGATCGCGACGGCTTAAAGTTGCGTCGGGGAAAAAAAAAATGACAGCGGCATGCATGTTGATGAGGACAGGACCTCTTCCCGACAACCCTTGCCATTGGTTGTCGGGGTCTGCGGGCGGAGGCTTATCGGAATCTGGGAGTCCCCTTTAATAAGGGGGCCCCCAGATACCGGCCCCCCACCCTAAGTGAATGGATATGGGGTACATCGTACCCCTATCCATTCACCTGGAGGCAAAAAGTAAAATGTAGTAAACACACAACACAAGGCTTTTTAAAATATTTTATTATTCTGCTCCGGACGCCCCCCCTGTCTTCGTTATTAGCTCTTTTACCAGGGGGGGCTTCTTCTTCCACTCTCCGGGGGTCTTCTCCGCTCTCCGGGGGTCTTCTCCGCTCTCCGGGGGTCTTCTCCGCTCTCCGGGGGGGCTTCTCCGGACTCCGGGGGGCTTCTTCCATCTTCTCCCCTCTTCCGCTCTTGACTCGGCGAACCCCGGTTCTTCTGCAGCTCTCCGGTGACTTCTTCTTCAGCGCTGGCTGCCTGCTATGTTTGTGTGTTAGCTCGATTTCAAACAGGCAGCCAGCGCGGTCTTCTGTGGCGTCAGGGTCTTCTGGTCTTCTGTTCTTCCGATGTTGCCTCGTCGCCTGTTGTCGCTGTAATGATGGAAGCGCGCCTTGCATCCCATTTATATAGGCATCACCGTCCCATCATGCTCCGGTAGGTACCCACGTGGTGGGTGCCTACCCACATGCACCCACCACGTGGGTACCTACCGGAGCATGATGGGACGGTGATGCCTATATAAATGGGATGCAAGGCGCGCTTCCATCATTACAGCGACAACAGGCGACGAGGCAACATCGGAAGAACAGAAGACCAGAAGACCCTGACGCCACAGAAGACCGCGCTGGCTGCCTGTTTGAAATCGAGCTAACACACAAACATAGCAGGCAGCCAGCGCTGAAGAAGAAGGCACCGGAGAGCTGCAGAAGAACCGGGGTTCGCCGAGTCAAGAGCGGAAGAGGGGAGAAGATGGAAGAAGCCCCCCGGAGTCCGGAGAAGCCCCCCCGGAGAGCGGAGAAGACCCCCGGAGAGCGGAGAAGACCCCCGGAGAGTGGAAGAAGAAGCCCCCCCTGGTAAAAGAGCTAATAACGAAGACAGGGGGGGCGTCCGGAGCAGAATAATAAAATATTTTAAAAAGCCTTGTGTTGTGTGTTTACTACATTTTACTTTTTGCCTCCAGGTGAATGGATAGGGGTACGATGTACCCCATATCCATTCACTTAGGGTGGGGGGCCGGTATCTGGGGGCCCCCTTATTAAAGGGGACTCCCAGATTCCGATAAGCCTCCGCCCGCAGACCCCGACAACCAATGGCAAGGGTTGTCGGGAAGAGGTCCTGTCCTCATCAACATGGGGACAGGGTGCTCTGGGGTGGGGGGGCCCGTAGTGCGCCCCCCTGCCCCAGAGCACCCAACCCCCCCATGTTGAGGGCACGCGGCCTGGCACGGCTCAGGAGGGGGGGGGGGTGCTCGCTCGTCCCCACTCCCATTCCTGGCCGGCCGGGTAGCGTGCTTTGGATACGGGTCTGGTATGGATTGTAGGGGACCCCCTACGTCGATTTTTCGGCGTAGGGGGGGTCCCCTTACAACCCATACCAGACCTAAGGGCCTGGTATGCTCCTGGGGGGGAACCCATGCCGGTTTTGTTTTTTACAAATTGCCGTGGAGTTCTCCCTCGGGAAAGCATACCAAATGCCGTCGCTGGAATGGGCCTTTACAAGGTGTTACTAACTTTACACTTTGTAAAACGAGCCCTAATTTTACACTTGCAAAATAACACTTACGGCGCAAAAAGGAAGCTAGAAAGCTTTGTGGATCGCCTTAAGTGCTAATTTGCATACTAGCAACGGCATTTCGACTCGAAATGCCCCCAGCGGCGGATGCGGTACTGCATCCTAAGATTCGGCAGTGTAATTCAATTACACATGCCGGATCTTCTGTCTAACTTTGGAAAAAGCCTTTTGAGGATCGTTTCCAAAGTTACACACAGACTGAACAGCAGTTAAGTCGGAGTATCTCTTTTGAGGATCTGGCCCAGAGTGTTTTCATTCACATATAATACATCATTGAGTTATTTCTGATCTAAAGGTTGCTTTTTTTACTCTTCCTATCCTATCAGTCTTTCTTTTGATATGCTGCTCCTTTTTTTACACCAGTTCCACCGTGTGATAACTAGTGATGTTTCATGCAATTTTAGCTGCTAGAGGCCCTGCTGTTGTGTCAGTTCCAACCCACCTGTTGGATGTACCCTCGTATCAATAAAGATGTGTTTCTTGCTCTTCGTAAAAGAAAATAAGGTCTTGCCTCCCTGCATGCTCTACTGTATGTAACACACTAGTATTGAGATGTATAACCAGCATTCTGTAACCCTTGGGGTACTTTGGGAATAGATGCCCCCTGATGTCTGCACCTTTTTTACTATTGTGATGTAGAGCTCAGTTCCCTTTAGGCTCAGGCTAATTTTTAGAGCCCTCTTGTTGATTTACCTGCTTGATGCTAAAGGGCATTAAGCTCTGAATCAGATTTTAACGTTTTGCTCTGCTCACAGCTATGTGTTTTATGTGCATTTTAGGTGTGGTGCATCTTTGATGCACTTTAATTAAAACACATGTTCAAATCTAATGAACACATGTAAAGCATGCTTAAAACACAATGCACAAAAATGCACCACATAGATGTGAACTGGCCATTAAAGTAACATTAAAGGTTTGCTTTCTTTCGTTTAAAATAATAAACATGTTATACTTACCTGCTATGTGCAATGGTATTAGCCCGATCTTCTTCTACTCGGGTCTCCCACCAGCACTCCTGGCTCCTCATTGACACAGACAGGGCAGCTCAGCCCCACCCCCGCTACCTTGTCACAGAATTTGATTGACAGCTGCTCCTGCTGCTATCAATTTGTGCAGTGAGGCTGCTCTCACATTGCTGGATCAGGTAAGTATAAGTGGGGTGAGGGGGAACACATGCAGCACAGAAAGTCTTTTACAGTAATGCATAGATTGACCCAAAGGCTTTACAACCACATTAACCCGCACCTTCACTTTTACCTTAGCATTTAACATAATACAGGGGTCTCAAACTGGAGGCCCACCAGCTGTTGCAATGCCACAAGTCCCTTGAGGCATTGCAAGGCTGACAGTTACAAGCATGACTCCCACAGGCAGAGGAATGATGGGACTTGTAGTTTTGCAGCAACTAGAGGACCTCCAGTTTAAGACCCCTGATCTAAACCCTGAAGCAAGTGGCCCGGATTCAGAAAGGAGATATGAGGGCGTATCTCCGTATACGCCGTCGTATCCCTGAGTGTGCGGGTTCAAAACTATGCGACTGATTCATAGAATCAGTTACGCATAGATTTCCCTAAGATCCGACCGGCGTAAGTGTCTTATCTTAGGCTGCATATTTACGCTGGCCGCTAGGCGGCGCTTCCGTATATTTCCGCGATGAATATGCTAATTAGGTAGATACACCGATTCAGAAACGTACGTCCGCCCGGCGCATTTATTTATGTCGTTTACGTTTTCGGCGTAAAGTTACCCCTGCTATATGAGGTGTAGCCAATGTTAGGTATGGACGTCGTTCCCGCGTCGAGTTTTGAAAATTGTACGTCGTTTGCGCAAGTCGTTCGCGAATAGGGCTGTACGTAAGTTACGTTCACGTTTAAAGCAATGACGACTTGCGGCGTAATTTCGAGCATGCGCACTGAGATTTTTTCACGAACGGCGCATGCGCCAATTGTAAAATACGTCAAATACGTGGGGTCACAGTGAATTTAAATAAAACCCGCCCACATCATCCCCATTTGAATTAGGCGGGCTTACGCCGACACACATACGTTACGCCGCCGTAACTAAGGGCGCAAGTTCTTTCTGCATACGGAACCAGAACCGTATCTGCGATACGTTATGCCCGCCGATAGATAGACAATTCTATCTGAATATGGGCCAGTGTTCTCATCCTCCCCCAATACTTAAAGGGGATGTAAAGGTTCGTCTTTTATTTTATAAATAGGTTCCTTTAAGCTAGTGCATTGTCGGTTCACTTACCTTTTGCTTTGATTTCCCTTCTAAATGTTTTTTTCTTTGTTTGAATTTCTCACTTCCTGTTTCTCCTCAGTAAGCTTTCCACCATCATCTGAGCGGTGAAAAGTCATTTAGAACAGCTTACTGAACACCTTACTGAGGAGAAACAGGAAGTGAGAAATCCAGACAAAGAAAACAAAGAAAAAAAAATTAGAAGGGAAATTGAAGGAAAAGGTAAGTGAACCAACAATGCACTAGCTTAAAGTAACCTCTTTAGAAAATAAAAAACAAACCTTTACAACCCCTTTAACCCCCCTAAAACATAACCAAAAACGAAACTAACCATGTCAACTTCAGGCTCTAAAACAAATATAACATAACCCTAAAGCAAAATTGACCCTTTTTGCATCAAACATACCCGCAAACATCTTCAGGATGTTGGAAGCTCCTGATTTATCCTACCATGGTAATATTCATGGTTAGGTATATTTTTATTTATGAAAAACGGTATAAAATAATTGGAAACAAAATGCATACAACAACAAGACTATGGTTGTAACCAGTAAAACACTGCTGGAAGGTTACTTTTTTGGTTTATATGGGTACAAACAGGTCATATATTTACTTTTAATATTTGTAATCACTCATTTAATATACATAATGACTAAAGTAAAATTGTTTGTGTCTTACCAAATAGAGATTTACTACAGCAAGGCTGTCAATAGAAAATAGTCACCAACTGTTGCGGAAATCAATCTTCCTCCTGCTTGAATGCCTCTATCTGATGCAGCATGACCTTCAGGTTGTTACTGGAGCAAATTAGAAGTGCATAAACGAAAAACTGTAAAATTTAACAGGCACTGTTCCTTCAACGGAGCATAACGATGGCAGTAAATCCATGGCATGACAAATAGCATCTAAAAATGTCGACTGTACTTTTCTTAGATGGTGCTTACTGGTTAAAAAAGTTAACAAATCCATTTTTAGTTTTAGCATATTGCATTGTGCCACAATGTATATCATCTTCAACATGAAACTAATTAAAATTTCTTGCACTTTACACGTGAAGAGCCCTGTTTTACCAAAAGGTGTATGAACACTATACAATTAATTCCATGGTTTGTGGCATTGATTTTTCCTCACAAAATGATCATACAGTAAGTGGGTTAGGTTGTACATGAAGTAAATTCATATATATATATATATATATATATATATATATATATATATATATATATATGAGAGTCAGCACATTATTTTAGTCCAGGTAGTACAAACTGAGGTGTGCTGATACACTCCATAGACAGCAGATGTGGCACCAGGGGTCTGCATATGTGTGCTGAAGCACCCCTAAAAATTCTTCAAGCACCCTTATCAGCAGCCACTACTGTCAAGCAAAGCCCCTTCCACCACCTCTACCCTAAATTTCCCACCTGTTATATTGACTGCAGGCAGACCTGGCTTAGTGGTGTGGGTGGTGTTTCCACCTCTAAACCTGCCCATATGTGGGACCACCAGTGGAAACATACACGTCGACACTACCATAGGTTACCCTGTTTACACGCCTGCCAATTGGTAGGTATGCTACTGATTGTAAGAAAGGGGACAGATGGGGAGACAATTAGTGGGGGCACACTGACCACCAATGTAAGGGGAGCCCACTGACTACCACTGTAGGGGAAGAACACTGACCACCATTATGGGGGAAACACACTGTCCACCAATGTAAAGGGAACACACTGACCACCAATGTAAAGGGAACACAATGACCATCAATGTAAGTGGAACATGCTAACCAACAATGTAAAAAGAGCACACTGACCACCAATATAAGGGAAGCACAATAACCACCAATTTAGGAAGCACAAACACACTGACTACCATTATAAAGGGAACATAATGATCACCATGATGTAAGTGGAGAACACGCACAACCAATGTATGTTTAAAAACACTGATCCCCAATGTATGTGGAACACATTGACCACTAATAAGCCCACTGATCCCCAATGTATGGGATGCAGAATTACCACCAATTTAAGGGAAACGGTAAGAGAACACTGACTACCATTGTAAGTGGGAACACACTGATCATCAATGTAATTAGAGCATGCGGAACACTATAGTAGGGGAAGAACACTGACCACCAAAGAAAGGGGTACACACCGACCGTTAATGTAAGTAGAGCATACTAATCAGCAATAGCATTACACACCAGCCACCAATAATAGGGGGGCACACTGACCACCAGTGGAAGGTGAAAATACTGACCACTAGTGTAAATGGAACACACTGATCCCCCAATGTATATGGAAGAACAGTGAGAACTAATGTAAGAGGAACACACTGACACTAATGTAAGTTGAACACACCAACCACCAATGTAAGTGGAACACACTGCCTACCAAGGTAAAGGGAACACACTGATTACAAATGTAAGGGGAGCGCACTAACCACCAATGTAAGGGTAACAAACTGACCACCAATATAAGTGTAAAACCCTGATCACCAATGTAAGCGGAACACACTGCCTACCAATGTAAAGGGAACACATTGATTACCAATGTAAGGGGAGCACACTAACCACCGATGTAAGTGTAACACACTTACCATCAATGAAAGGGGAACACACTGAGCACCAATGTAAGGGTAGCATGCCAACCATCAATGTAAGGGAAGCACATTGACCACCAATGTAAGGAGAACCCACTGACCACCAATTTATGGGGAGAACACTGACTGACATTGTAAGGGGTAACAAACTGATCACCAATGTAAGGGAAACACGCTGACTACCAATGCAAGGGGAACACATTAAATGCTGACCACCGTTGTGGCACTGCTCACCAGTGCAAGGTGGATCACTGGGTACTGACCACCAATGTAAGGTAGCATGCTGGTTACAGACCACTATTATAAATGGGCATACTGAGTACTGACCTCCATTGTTAAGGGGCACACTGAGCACTGACCACCAATCCAAAGGGGACACCGAGTACTGACCACCAATAATTTAAGGGGACACTGAGTATTGACTACCAATGTAAGTGGACACTGAGTACTGACCACCAGTGTAAGGTGGCACATTGGGCACTAAGCACCGAAGATTGTGTTCTACTATATTACTGATCTACTCAAGCACTAATACATTGTAGTAAATTTAATAAGATGGTGAAAACAGCAATGGTGATATAAAAAGTAAAATATGCAGCAACCATTTGTCACGTTTATTCAGACTGGAGTAATTAGAACAGTAATAATGAATTAATACTGACCTTATTGCTGTCCTTTGTACTTTACTATTATTATTTAAATATGCTTGATATCTGTGTTTCCAATAAGTAACTATGTATCTTGGCAATTCAGCAAGATATTACATAATTTGGGGCATATGTCTGAAAGTTAGAAAAATAATCTTTTGCACACATTAAGCAGACTGACAGATATAAAATCCTTAACTGCATTGATTCCAGCTGTTCGTTTGCACATCTGAGGACACACTGATTGTGTATAAGATACAGAATATTAATGCTCATCTACAATTGTCAGACAGTAAATATATCTCAATTTTAGTTCATCCTCCCTCTCATTTATCCAAAAAGTGAGTAGATGCAGTTTTTAAGTTGCATCGATTATCTTTTAAGATACTGACACACATTGGATGAAGTTTAATTGCAGGTGTGTTTAGTACAGCACAGGACATATGGTGCATAAAAGTAGCAAAATGTCTGCCAGCCGTCTACCTAGGGAATAAGCTCCTGAAGCAACTACTCAATGTTTCTCTCATTAAAAGGCAATTTTAGTTCATAAAATAAAATTGCTCATTCTTACAAAAGTTATTAAAAATACATACCAGCGTTAACATGATGGTTGAATTGTATTAAGGTTTTTCTTTTAAAGCTGGATGAGACAGTGAAAACGACCTTGTACTTTTATTACAACTATAAAAATTTATACTTTTGCAGCTTTTTTTTTTTGGCAGTCAGATCTTCATATGAACTATAGAAGAGTCAATGGTAGATAGATATACAGTAAAACTTTGGATTGTGAGCATAATTTGTTCCAGAAACATGCTTGTAATACAAAGCACTTGCATATCAAAGCAACTTTTACCATCAGAAATAATGGAAACTTAAATGATTCGTTCCACAACCATTTATTCATAAGTCATTCAATTTATAGTCCATAAAAAAATTTATAGCAATGTGATAAGTTGTGTAGCCATAAAATGTCCATCCACAAATGGAAGCCTCCACAAGGGGATTAGAAGCAAAATCCAGCAGGAGCTACAGAGCATAAACGAGAAGAGAGGCGCCTCTAAGTGTAGCATTATGGTTAAATTTAATGAAGGTACAACATTTAGCAACTCACATGGTTGATGATTAAAAGAGGCACATCTAAGTATGCAGGCACATGGGGTAAAGCTGTTCACATAGACCGTCCTCCTCACCGCCATCTCTCGCCAATATCAGTCTGCAATCGTGACCGGGAAGACTACCCTGAAGTAGAGCGATCTGAAAGTGAGGCTTGAAGTTGTCATGGAAGGGATGACATCAATGGCGCTGAGGAGAATGATCCATGTGGACAGCTTTACCCTGGATGACTGCATACTTAGATGTGCCTGTTTTAATCATCAACCATGTGAGTTTCAAATTGTTATACCTTCATTAAATGTAACCATATTGCTACACTTAGAGGCACCTGTCTTCTATTTTATACTCTATTTTATCTCTTGTATATCAAGTCAAAATGTATTAAAACAAATTTGCTTGTCTTGCAAAACGCTCTCAAACCAAGGTTTTACTGGATAGATAGATAGATAGATAGATAGATAGCTAGATAGATAGATAGATAGATAGATAGATAGATAGATAGATAGATAGATAATAGGTATAGCAACAACATTTCAAAATAATATTTGAATAAAAATAATGTACATATACATGCATATAAAGCTTGAACACATCTTACACATCTATACAATTGCAATTAAAACAATTAAAGCGTACTCCACTGAGGGTTAGTCCCTCCGAGGGGAGCAAACAGAAGATGCCGCCGCAGACACACCCCAATAGACACTGGCCGCACACCCCTGTGAAATCCCCCCTTCCCTCTGTGCTACCCTTGATCTTCTCCCTCTCCTCCCCCTCCCCCTATCTCTTGAACTGTTTTGTTTCTCTTATCTTTTAACAAAAAATGGAAGGGAGACCGGACTGATACGGCCTGGACAACCAGACCGAGTCCCCAGTGCGGAGTCACACAGAACCCCGTGATTATAACCACATGCCATGGAAGCATGAGCACACGATGGTATAAGTCCCCCCCCCCTTTATTAACCTCTCCATGTTGAAAGGAGATAACACCCGTGGGGACATTGGACAAATACCACAACTGGAAGGGCCCCGGAGAGGACCTTGTTATGTTACATAGAGACGTGTGTATTATTTTGCTCTGTTGTACATGCTGTTAACTAATGATTTTGTATTGTGGGCCGTGAAGGCCGGTCTCTCCATTATAAATAAAAAAAAAAAAAAAACAATTAAAGCCAAAGTTTAGTCCCAAAATGTTTAAATAACAATAAGTATAAAAGACATTTCTTACAATCAATGCTGGCTGCTGTTTTGGTTGAAATCTTCTATCTTCTGCCCCCACCCCTGAAGCCATACTCTTTATGGCATTGTGGGAGTAATAGAGCTAGGGGACCTGACATATACACTCATCAAGAATGTTGACTACTCCTGCCCTTTCTGACCCCTCTCCTCGATTTATAGCTGTACTATAGCTTCTATGAATGAAACATTTATTATTATTATTATTATTATTATTCATTATTATCAACTTTATCTATGAATGGAAGAGGCACATAATTCAGTCATCTGCCCCACTTCCATTTATAGATTGTTTTTCATTCATACAAGCTATTTTACGTCTTTGACAAATGGAGGAGGTGGGCAGAAAGGGCAGGCTGTTGATGAGTGCATATGAAAGGTACCTCAGCTTTACCTCCCGCAAACATCAGAAAATGATTGCTGCAGAGGTAGGGGGTATTGGAGGATGGAAGATTTCTACTAAAGCAGCAGAACAAGGACAAGGGACAGCAGCATAAGGGACACATTGCATTGACTGTAAATAATGTTCCCTGTGCTGATTTCTAAAAATGTTTTGACTAAACTTAGGCTTTTTATTTAAACTAGGCTTGAATATTTTGTATCTCTAGAGAAATTGCCTTCAGAATGGTGAATGGATAGACAGAGAACCCTTTAATGGTTTGCTATAGGGCATGGTTGGAGATGACACATTAGGTGGGTAATACGCCTGTCATCTGCTTAGCATTATAAATCAGGGCTATTTTATTGAGGACAAGAGACACCCCTATGAGCAAGGAACCTCTAATGCTTTCCCACATTTTATATTAACTAGGAGCTTTTCACTTATTCATTCAATGACTTTGTGGACAAGGTTCTGCAAAGTTTTGATATTGTATACCGGGGTCATTCTAAACAATCCCACATTTATAAAAATAACTAACTGGCACCAAACTTGTTCTTTATAAAAGGTTAATTTATTACGATCCCTTAAGTATGTGCTGACCCCCATGATTTTCAGCACATGTTGAGTGACGAACAATATAAAATTGGACCTTTGATTTATATATTAGACACATTTATTTGAAATCGTTTTTATTTTTGTTTTGGTTCAGTAATTACTGTAGTTTATATACTTATGGTAATATTTCTGTCTAACAATTGATATGTTCAGTTAGCTGGAGCTGGAAACATTTCTTATTTATGGAAGATTTTTCAGATCTTGCTCACCTTTCTCTCTTTTTTTTTTATAATTTGTTGACATTCAAGCTTTTTTACAGCTGAAAAATGCCTCTTAGAACACATTTGTTTATTAGTGGGGGTTTTTTCCTGCCAAAAAACACCCCAGCCAAAAACCTTTGATAACAGCCTATCTGTGCATGGACACATCGGATAACATACTGTAGAAAAACAATGTCTGAAGCCAAAAACAGCAGTTGTAAAATAGTCCAAAAACATCCAGTGTACATGAGGCCTAAGTAGTGGAATTTTAATTATACAAAATTTTTATACATCCTTTTTCATTATATTAATAGTAAAGTGGAACATATATGATTTAGTCTGTCAATAACATTAAAACTATTGTAATACAATAGAAATAAATTGTTAAAACAATTAAAACTATCTTGGAATCTTTCATCTGGTTTGGGTCTGGCATACCTTTCTGTATTTCTATGGTTTGAGCTACCGTTGGGTGCCCATCAACAAGCTTTTCTGTGTAGGAGCTGCCTCACCAGAACTGTTGAGCTTTTTTGAAGTTTTTGTTCATCCAGCTACACATGCAAGTCTGAAAGTTCCCAGCACATATTTGAGTATGTTTATCTGGATTCCAATCACATTAATAGAATTACGCAAAAGGAAGGTATTTCCTCTCACAATACACTGGTATACTCCACTCCATAAGGAAGATCAAAGCAAGTCAATACAATTAATTCTGCATTGTATTCGGCAAGCAGCTAATCTTGAAATGACAATGTCAACCTTCTGACAATACTTGGTCTCAGTTCCAACCCACCCCCCTCTTCCCCAGCACCTGGGATATTATCAGAGTCAAATGGATTACCAGGGGAGCTTTAACTCCATTTGCAACTCTTTCCGGCATCTGTAGTAGCCACATCATTTCCAGCAAGTAAATCCTGTCTTTAAAATTCTTTAACTAAGTTTTAATGTAACCTATTTACACAAGAAGGTGAAAAATTATCTTATTTATTGTGCTGTCAACTGTATTGTTTTTAGTACAACCAAAGAAAAAAAGGATTTTTAGAGCACCAAAGAACACAACTTATTATATAAAAACCATAACAAAACTTTATTGTGGATTTTAAAATCCACAAACACAGGCCTAGGATTATCTCATTGTCCATCTTATTGGTAACTACAAGAAGATATGACTACCTCTTTACATATACATGTTAGACACTCATACTGGTGTGTAACAAAAAACATTGTACAGCATGTACCATGTCCGTATACACTCCTGTAAGTTTCCTTTTCGAGGACGCCTGTTCGGGGGGAAATGTGCTTTGTGTAGCTGCTGTGACATCAACTCACATGCTGGTTCTGCAGCAGCGCTGTGTATACACTTTAGGCCCAGTTCACACTGGTGCCGCAATCGCTCTGACTTTGAGAGCTCAAGTCGCACAACATGTAAAAATTAATGTTTCCCTATAAGAGCTGTCTTAACTGGTCCGACTTGTGTCGGTCCGACTTTGGACTTGTGCTCAGAGGCAATGTTAGCAATGCAAAATGTATTAAAAAAACAGCGTGCCCCCACCAAATCCATACCAGACCCTTATCCAAGCATGCAGCCCGGAAGGCCAGGAAAGGGGGGCAAGCGAGCACCCCATCCTGAACCATACCAGGCTACATGGGGGGGGGGTGCTTCGGAGCAGATGGGCTCTACCCCCCTTCCCAAAAGCACCTTGTCTCCATGTTGATGGGGACAAGGGTCTCTTCCCTACAACCCTGAGCTGTGGTTGTGGGGTCTGTGGGCAGGGGACTTAATTGAATCTGTAAGACCCTTTAGGAAAGGGGGCCCCCAGATCCCAGCCCCCTCCTATGTGAATGAGTACGGGGTACATAATACCCCTACCCAATCACCCAAAAAAAGGTGTAGTGTAACAAAAAACATGAACTGGTTTTTGATAAGTCGTTTATTAAAAATTTATAATATCCCCAATGTAGATCCAATATCAATCACAATGTTTCCTCTGCTGTCACCCCGATGCTCCTCCCCCGACGATGCTCCCGGCGTTCTGGCAGCTCTTGTGTCTGACAGTTTTTATATAGCTATGGGGCATGGCCATGCAGTGATGTAACTCGGAGACCCCACTCCCTTGAGAAGTCATGGACTCGGGTATGATGGGTCTGTGATGTCACATGGGGGTGGGGTCTCAAAGGACAAGTTGCACTCATGTCAAAGTCAGGTCATAGTCACAAGGCAAAGTTGGATCGAAAATCATGTGATTTTTGTGTTGCACCAGTGTGAACATGGCCTTACTGTTTGTTTGTTCCTGCTTAACATGTTATCACGGGCAGACTAGTACTTACCGAGGCCGAGATGCCAAGAGCGGTTCACCCTTGCGACTAAGCGCACTTCGACCCCTGGAAGTGAGACAGGGGAGGAAAGGCACAAAGAGGCACAGGCTACCAAGCAGGTTCAAGTAGACTTGTATCAGGGTCTTTCAAGTGGTCGAGTAGCTGTGTTAAACTAGCAGGTGCATGGCTTGCTGGAAGAACTTAATCAGAGAGTCCAAAACCAGGCTGACGGTCAAGCACGGGCTGGCAAGATAGTCCAAACACAGCCGGAGGTACTGTGTAGGGAACATACAAGGCAAGTCCAGGTCACAGGCAAAAGGTCAAGGCAAGGAGATAAGAGGCAAAGTCCAGTTCAAAGGCCGAGGGTCAAACACAGGAGACAAGCGGAGTCCGTAATACAAGCCAAGGTCAGGTCCAGGAGAAGATCAGCAGAGTCAGAGGCAATCCGGGTCACAGCAGGTAATCAAACACAGGAACAGGAAGCTGAAGACAAACCAGAAATACCTCCGAGCACTTCCTGAGCTTTTATAGACAGCCAGGAAGTCATGTGGTGCGTGAGTGTCAACTTTGCTGCCATCTAGCGTTTACATGTAAGTAGAACATGACTTTTCACAATGTGTTTCTCTGACAGCTTCACTGTCAACTTTGCTGCCATCTAGCGTTCAAATGGAAGTAGAACATGACTCTTCACAATGTGTTTCTCTGACACATGTACCGGTAAGTTCAATACTTTTTAAATACATTCATGCTTTTAACTGTACTGCACTATGAGACTTCTCCTTTGTTTATTTTGGCCATTATTTGTAGATTTGAATGTGGGCTAAGAATCATCCAGCTTGTGATTGACAGTGCATGACAGTGGGCAGATGTGGTTTTGGAAGGGTGGAGTTTGGTGGGGAACTTGGATACTAGTTCTATGTCAAGTTCACCTCCTGTGACACATATTATTACCCAAATATGGCCATTGCCATTTTTGGGTAATGGTATCAGCCAGTATCTCTGGCCTCTTTCTTTACAATCAGCTTTCAGCCAGGGAATCTCATGGCTGGCAGCCTAATTGGGCTGGGGATAAGTCATTGGTTGCCAGGAAGGCAGCAGCTGTCAGCATCCTAGCAACCACAAGTCCTGTGCAGGAACTTATCACATTCATTACAGCTTTTCAACACAAAATGCCCCACTCCACACTACTCTGTATGCCAACTTACCACCAGTTACCTAATCTGTGAACTGTCAGTAATTATTTTGGAACCTATTGCAGTCGTAGGCTATGAAAGTGACAGCCTGGATTTGTAGGGTAGTATTAAAGTGACCTATCATTAGCAACGTTTTGTAAATACATTATTGAATTTTTCAGAATGTGCTGTGAATGTACCAAAAAATAAATGTTTACTGTAAATAAATTGCTACTGGAAATAAAATAACTTAAAGTGGAGTTCCACCCTGGAATGCCACCCCCTGACAATGCCACTTTTGGCATGTAATTTTTTTTTGGGGGGGGGGGTACCCTGTTTTTAGAGGTACCTAGCTCCCACTGCGGTGCTGCAAGGAACTTCACGTCTTCCCTCCTCCTCCCTCCCTGCAATCTTCTGGAGCATGCCACAGGTCCCAGAAGATTGCCCGGCCATTCACAGCGTGCAGTGCTGCTCGCGTATGCGCAGTGCACTCCCGGCTGTGAAGCCACACCCGGGCGCCCATAGTTATAATTCTGGCACCCCGGAGAGGAGAGGGAGAGGAGTGGGGCTTCATAGGCCCGCATCGCTGGACAGTGGGAAAGGTGTGTGTCTGAATATTAAAAGTCAGCAGCTACACATTTTGTAGCTGCTGACTTTTAAATTGGTGGAACTCCACTTTAAATGTTTTTATATAAAATATTCATTTTTAAGCTTGTAAACTTTAGTAGTACTATGTTTTCTTTTATCAGCAGTACCCATAAAATAAGTGATTACATAAGGTTGCAAACAGTAGCATGTTTCCTGCCAGATATGTTGCTGGCAAGGATAGAAAAAAGTATACACAAAAGGGAGGATCCAAAACAATATCCAAAAGCTGTTAAAATCAGCAAAATTACTTATAGAGTAGTTAGTAATGAAAAAAGAATATTTTCTTTTTAAAATACAAGATTATAGTCATTCCATGCCATGTGACAGTTTAACAGTGCAGATCAGGGCAATGAAAAACACTATGCCCCGACACCTTCTAATAACGCAGAATGAAATGCTCTTGTCATTGCATAATTATTCTTCAGTGTACTAATATCAAGTATGCTAGAAATGATCATTCTAGCTGCTAAAAAGACATTTCACTGAGCTGTCCTGCCATTATATGCACACTTGAATTGCTCAGTTCTGCATGTTAATATATTTGGAGGATACAGCAGCCAGATACATCCTGCTTTTTTAGGTCGGAAACAGCCGTATTTGGTTGATTATTGAATGCTAGGTATCTGAATGATCAATTAAGTATATTTTCTTTTATCATAAGACCTGTAAATCATCACTAATATGAAAATGATCTCATGTCTAAGATGTTGATGGCCTGAATGACACACCTGTGAGCTTCTGGATAAAATCTATTTGGAACTTTTGGAAATGGTTTGATAATTGATTTACATTAACCAGTAATGTCTGTAACACTTGTGCTATGTCTGATCTATACTTTTACAGCTCAGAAAGCATTTCTATGTAGGTTCATTATAGTGTCTGGAACATTTAAGTACAATTAGACATCTTTTCCCTTTACCAATGTGTAATTCTTCATCGTTACACAATAATTAACAGTAAATTCTTGGAAACAGTGGTTCACTTTAATCGCTTAGCAAATGATGATGTATAATGATTTTCTTAGTTGATCAAAGCAAACCTCATACATTTTATATAAAGTTTATTTCCAGTGAATAGCCTTTGTATAAGTAAGGTTGTTAATTTGTTTTTTCTCTCTACATTAACAACTGCCTTTCAGACAATAGTGGATTATTCTTTTAATTTGCAATTAAATATGTTACTTTGATTTATGCTGTTTACTCTAACTATTGCACCACAGTTATACCTACATCATGACTCTTACTTGTGCCTCAAAGTATATTTCATTTACTTTACTTTTGCTATACAACATTAATTTTCATAGTCATTCATATCTGCATAATTTATCATAATTACATTACAGAGTTGTGATTCTGCAGTATTTTTCCTTAAATGATGTTGGGGAATTTTGTGCTCTGTCTCAAAGTCCCACTTGAATCCGCTGATATTAATAAGTTTGTTTAAATATATTAAGATAAGCAAGTTTTACAAATACTGCTATCATTCAGCTCAATGGTTTACTTATACTTAGATATCTATATATATAATAATAATAATCTATAATTTATTTTGTGCACTATTATATATTTGAATATTGAAGCCTATCTGGCCTCCACCTGAGAAGCCTATCTGGCCCCCACCTAACAACTGTACATGTATTTTCTCCCTCTGCAAATCCCCCACAGCTATTACCTCTTGTGTCTCTTGACCTTTCCTCTTAGGCTTTGTACACACGAGAGGATTTCCGCTGAAAACGGTCCGCCGGACCGTTTCCAGCGGATAAAAAATCCTCTGCCGGATTTTGATCTGATGGCTGTACACACCATCAGATCAAAATCCCAGCGGAATACATCCGCGGTGACGTGCCACGCCGCCGCCGTGACGATGACACGGCGACGTGCGCGACCCTGGAATCATTACGACGCATGCAAGGGATTGGAGCGGACGGACTGATCCGGTGAGTCTGTACAGACGACCGGATCAGTCCGCTGGACTGGATTCCAGCGGATAGATTTCTTAGCATGCTAGGAAAATTTTATCCGCTGGGAATCCGTCGGCTGGATTTTTATCCGCTGGGAAATGTCCGCTCGGACGTACACAAGACTGGATCTGCTGGAACTGATCCACGAATCAATCCCAGCAGATCGATCCGGTCGTGTGTACGGGGCCTTAGATTGTAAGCTCTAAGGAGCAGGGCCCTCTGATTCCTACTGTATTAAAGTGTATTGTATTTGTACTGTCTACCCTCAAGTTGTAAAGCGCTGCATAAACTGTTGATGCTATATAAATCCTGTACAGTATAATAATAATAAATATTGTGACGTTGCACTTTCTACAATTAAAAAAATACTAATTGCAGTATTTAATTTATATATGCTATATGTAGCTGACTATTTTGTTTTACTCTATTTATACTTTTTTCTTTAGCTGTCTGTGTACCCACTAGAGCAGTGGTCCTCAACCTTTCTAGTGTCGGGACCCCTTGATAAAATTTCCCAAGTTGTGGGGACTCCTAACAGTAAAATGTATTTTAGTAGAGTGAATTGTCAGCACCCAAGGCAAGACAAATAATTTGTGCCCCTAACCTATGGACATTTAGCACTCCCTGAGTCCCTTCCACTTGTGCAGTATTAAAACCACTTATGGTAAATTTTAGGATTTACCACCTTTTCTCTTTGTTCTCCTTTCTTTCCCTTTATCTCTCTCTCTATCCTAATTTTTTTTTTTTTTTACCATCCCTCTCTCTAGCCGTCTTTCTTGTTCTTTCTCTTATTGTTTCTCTCCCCTTTTCTTTGTTCCTCCCTCTTTTTCTGCTCCCTTCCATGTATTCTCTATTTTTATTCCTTCTCTTACTCCTTGGGATCAGTGGCAATGCTGGGGGGAGTTCTGATCAGCCAACTTAGGTGCTCTTGATTAAGGTCATCTGCTGATCTGAGAATTGTAGTGGGGACTTTTAATGGCAACTATAATCACAGGTAGTGTTACTCGCTGTGTCTTCGGATTCACTGTGTTTCTAACTCTGTGGTGTCTCGTAGCAGTGACACCTATGCCGAAATCAGGAGATAGGGTCTCCTCAAGCCCCTCCCACTTCACTTTCCTCACCAGTCAGCTGACTTCTAGTCTCTGCCCCCCAGCCATGCCATGAACTGAATGGGCGGCTGTGGGCTCCAGGGACAGCCCTGCATGGCGGCCGCAAAAAGGCTGGGAGAAGGGTGCAGGCTTCAGAAGCAGCCAAAGATTCTGTGACCCCTGGCAAATCGTAATTTGACCCCTGAGGGGGTCCCGACCCCAGGTTGAGAACCACTGCACTAGAGAGAATGACTTTCACTACCTGGCTCAGAGACATGAGGTCAATGCAGAATGATGGCAAAAATCTCTCAGTTTTGCCTTGGTCAGCTGCCCCCTTTGGAAGATTTTGAATACCGTATATTTCTATCTGTCAACAGTAACATTTTCACTACCACGTTCTCTCTTGATGACAATAGTCACTGGAAGAAATAGAGTGCATAAATATTCACAGTATAAATCTTAAAGTAAAAACAAAATTGGCTTTATGTATACCCCAAGAAGATCAATTAATATTCACCTGATTTAGCTATTTATAGTCAATTTGGGGAATGATTAAATGTCTTCAAGCACTAGCTGGCAATGGCAGAAATCCCCTACTCAAGACTTTTCATTTCAGGCAAACATGTAAAGGGGACATGAACACTCCGTTAAGCTATGTGCAGACATCCCTGGTGGCCTCCTATACCAGAGTAAAACAAAAGCAAAATGAAAAAGCATGCATGAAAGCTATGGGAAACAGTCATGGAATTCCTACAGATATATGAATGCACCCCAATCCAAATCTGACCGCAATGGGCTGGACTGGGTAAATATTCTCCGATTTCTGTAAGCGCATGTACATTGCCTCAGTTAAAGTGTTACTAAACCCATGAGCCTGAATTCACTATATCTGGTCTCCCTCTGTACACAGAACATGAAAATGCAATTATTTTAGTAAATATAAATAGTTAAATACGTTTTTTCATCTGCAGTTAGAGTAGTCTTGTGACTTCTATCAGTGTCTGATTAAAGCTTGTAGGAGGAGTTTTCATTCTCCCACGATTGTCCAATGTGAATGCAGGACCCCTGACCCTCTTTATGGACAGTGCTGATTGGCCCTGCGCTGATCACATGCACTGTCCCAATTAAAAAAACGAGAAAACTCTCTAGCAATGCACACCAAACTGAGCAGGTGCAGCCTGTCTTCTGCCTCTGTAAATATTAGCTTACTTTTTGGAGACAGTGGAAGAAGAAGATGAGGAGACAGGAGATAGGATCGAACAGCACATTGCACAATGCAGAGGATTAAGCCCTTAGGTCCCACAGTGAGTATAACAAGCAAGCTTTACTGCATATATAGACTGATTTTACTGTTGTGGGGTTAGTAACACTTTAATTAATTGGTAGCTACTTCTTCCAGGGATTATTTTACTGCTCCAATATATACACTCCTGTGACCTTAGAACGTGCTAGAGTCAAGCTTTAACTCACTCTGTTAAGCCCTGTACACACGATTGGATATCTGATGGAATCTAATCCGATGGATTTTTCAGCGGATATCCGATAAAGCTGACTTTCATCAGTCTCGCCTACACACCATCAGTTAAAAATCCGATCGTGCCAAAACGTGCCAAAACGCAGTGACGTCAAACAATACGACAAACCGAAAAAAAGTTCAACGCTTCCGAACATGCGTCAACTTGATTCAGGGCATGGATTTTTAACCGATGGAGTTCCATACAGACGATCAGATGTTTCTATCGTTTTTTTTATCCATAGGAAAAATTTAAAACATGTTCTATTTTTTTACACCGATGGAAATAAAACCGATGGGGCCCACCCACGATCGGTTTGTCCGATGAAAACAGTCGATCGGGTCTGTTTTCAGCGGACAAACCGATCGTGTGTACGCGGCTTTACTGTCTTTCTGCCTCCAGTGAACATCACTTTGAAAGACATGTACATGAAAAGAATGCAGAGGTTTGTAAGGCTTTTGAAGATAACTGTCATAGAAGAAATAAATGTCCTGCACTACCAACGTCCTTTAGAAAGTTTTATTCTGTCATGCTGCCTTCTTCATATAGTTTGCCACTAACTTTGTGTGAGTATGCACTTGGTGGAGAAAATCGCCTGTCCTTGGCATATTCTCCAAGTCAGCAATTTACTAAGTTTTGAAGCCAGGTCACCAACATGACATCCCGGCACTTAGTAAATATAGAAGGTAGTCATGAGTGGCAGCACTGTTAATACTTTCATCACATGTTCCCTTTAAGCAGTGATGGTATTGTAGGTAATATGCAGCATAAGCATGCTTGCGGCATCTACTAGGAATGCTTTTGTTTTTGATCCACTCATGAAAATAAATAAGCTGCATAATTTTAATATTTTATTTTAAAATGCCAAATGAAAATGGTTATGCACGCTTTTCTTTTCATGCATGCTGAAAAGTTTTATTACATGTTCTAATGTGTATATCATAATTTCTGACTAAACATCTATTCATGCCTCTAAGACTGAGTGTGAATTTTAAATGCCATGGTCTCCAATTAAAAAAATGGGTCAATCTGAGGCCCTGTACACACAATCAGTCCAAACTGATGAAAACGGACTGAAGTTCAGTTTCATCGGTTAACTGATGAAGCTGACTGATGGTCTCATGTGCCTACACACCATCAGTTCAAAAACCAATCGAGTCCAGCGCCGTGATGTAAAACACAACGACGTGCTGAAAGAAACTAAGTTCAATGCTTCCAAGCATGCGTCGACTTGATTCTGAGCATGCGCGGGTTTTGAACCAATGCTTTTGCATACTAACCGTCGGTTTTGACCTATCGGTTACCAGTCCATCAGTTCAATTTTAAAGCAAAGTTCTAAATTTCTGGACCGAAGGATAACGGACTGATGGGGCCCACACACGGTCAGTTTGGACCGATGAAACTGAACTTCAGTCTGTTCTCATCGGTTTAGACTGATCGTGTGTACAGGGCCTCACATTTCCCTAAAGAAAAAAATAGAACTGTACTGGTACATGAGAACTGCCTGTGGGGTACATTTAATAGTTAAATGTCTTACTACACAAGTTATCCTGTGGTCCTGTTACAGAGCTTATTTATTTATTGGAGAGATAATGCAATATACCTTCTGCAGTGTCCCTGTGTGCTACTGGCTGTAGTAGGCAATGTAGAGTCAGTTTAATGACGAACAATATGTAGATAGAATAACAAACCTCCACCTTCCATCATCTAAAAAGACAACATTGTCTGAAGCAAATAAACATCTAAACACCATCCATGCATCCACAAATATACAGCATGTCATAAAGTGTAGTGTGCAAAAAATAATAATAATGGTGTTGCAAACACTGGTAGATGGATAGCTCAGCAGATCTAGTAATAATAGAGTGGCAGTCATTTGCAAGCAATAACTCAATTTTCCAAAGGACTATATACCATGGTTGGAAAGGGATCACAAAGTGGTGTATGGAGCTGTGACTTATAGTCCATGAGAAATCATTGCAGGTAGCACATGTACATATACACAAGGGCCAAACTCCAGGCTAATGGGGAAGGTGATGGTATAACCTCCAATACCAGTGGTAGCATTGAGGGAGTGGTCGAGCAACGGAGGGTCAAGCATGAACAGATGATGTGTGGTTCGCCCGTCAACCAACAGCGAAGCCATAAGGAAAAGACACAGTGCACAATACTTATTCATTGCATAGTTACATTTTTTAGTGTCAGCATATAGCTCTGTGGTTGCTGTACAGATTCTAATACCAAAATGGCAAGTCCAGCTCCCATCAACTCTCCTCGTAGCAGCTCAGCAGCACGCCAAACTTGGATACATATCAATCAGCTACTCACTGTCTTTGGCCCAGTGTATGTGTGAGGGACTTTGAGCGGATCTGCGACCACCAGGTACTAAAGCTCCATGCCAGCAATCCTGCAGTCATATCCATGCAGTGGCGTAGCGTGTTTTGGGGAGCCGTTGCCCCAGGCGCAACATTTGGAGGGGCGCAGTGGTCAGTGTAGTGTGTGTTGCAGTGGTCAGTGTAGTGTAGTCTGTGTTACAGTGGTCAGTGTAGTGTGCATTGCAGTGATCAGTTTAGTGTAGTGTGTGTTGCAGTGGTCAGTGTAGTGTAGTGTGTGTTGCAGTGGTCAGTGTAGTGTAGTGTGTGTTGCAGTGGTCAGTGTAGTGTAGTCTGTGTTGCAGTGGTCAGTGTAGTGTGTGTTGCAGGGGTCAGTGTAGTGTGTGTTGCAGTGGTCAGTATAGTGTAGTGTGTGTTGCAGTGGTCAGTGTAGTGTAGTCTGTGTTGCAGTGGTCAGTGTAGTGTGTGTTGCAGTGGACAGTGTAGTGTAGTGTGTGTTGCAGTGGTCAGTGTAGTGTGTGTTGCAGTGGTCAGTGTAGTGTAGTCTGTGTTGCAGTGGTCACTGCAACACAGACTACACTACACTGACCACTGCAACACACACTACACTGACCACTGCAACACAGACTACACTACACTGACCACTGCAACACAGACTACACTATACTGACCACTGCAACACACACTACACTTTAGTGACCACTGCAACACACACTACACTACACTGACCACTGCAACACACACTACACTACACTGACCACTGCAACACACACTACACTGACCACTGCAACACACACACACACACACACACACACACTATACTGACTACTGCAACACAGACTACACTGCACTGACCACTGCAACACAGACTACACTACACTGACCACTGCAACACACACTACACTACACTGGTCAGTGTAGTGTAGTGTGTGTTTCAGTGGTCAGTGTAGTGTAGTGTGTGTTGCAGTGGTCAGTGTAGTGTAGTCTGTTTTGCAGTGGTCACTGCAACACAGACTACACTACACTGACCACTGCAACACACACTACACTGACCACTGCAACACATACTACACTACACTGACCACTGCAACACAGACTACACTATACTGACCACTGCAACACACACTACACTTTACTGACCACTGCAACACACACTACACTACACTGACCACTGCAACACACACTACACTACACTGACCACTGCAACACACACTACACTGACCACTGCAACACACACACACACACACACACACACACACTATACTGACTACTGCAACACATACTACACTGCACTGACCACTGCAACACAGACTACACTACACTGACCACTGCAACACACACTACACTACACTGGTCAGTGTAGTGTAGTGTGTGTTTCAGTGGTCAGTGTAGTGTAGTGTGTGTTGCAGTGGTCAGTGTAGTGTGTGTTGCAGTGCTCAGTGTAGTGTAGTGTGTATTGTAGTGGACAGTGGACAGTGTAGTGATCAGTTTAGTGTAGTGTGGTCAGTGTAGTATCTATTGTAGTGGACAGTTTAGTGTAGTGGTCAATGTAGTGGACAGGTAGGTCAGTGTAGTGGTCAGTATAGGAATCAGGTTAGTCAGTGTAGTGGTCAGCACTGGAATAGGGTAGGTCAGTGCGGTGGACAGTTAGGTAAGTGTAGTGATCAGTCTAGGAATCATGTAGGTCAGTGTAGAGGTTAGTGTAGTGGTCATTGTAGGAATTTGGCTGGTCAGTACTATTGTAGGAAGGGAAGGGACTCAGGGGGTGCTAAAAGTCCATATGTTAGGGGGGGCAAATTTCTTGCCTTGCCCCGGGCGCTGACAACCCACACTACGCCACTGTATCCATGCCATGGAGACCAGATAGCGGTGAAGCCAGGAGCATGCATTTAGGCCAATCACACATCTCCCTGATGGTATTAAGGATAATTATCTACCTTTATTTATCAGAATTGAGGACACCATTGATCCTGACCAAATCAGAAATGCAGTCCCAAACTTGCAAAGAACATTAACCATGCTTTACTGTTGCCTGCAGACACTCATTATTGTACTGCTGTCCAGCTCTTTGGTGAACAAACTACCACCTGCTTATGGCACAGACATTACAGCCTTAATGACCACCCTACGGTACTTGCTCCAGTGCCATTTACAAACAACACTAAAAAACTGTCCACCACTTTGCCGTTGATAAATGTTAGAGTATGTAAAAAGCTAAAGAGGGCAACACTGATGACAGAAGCATATTGTAAACAGCAGGTACATACCCCTGTACAGTATAACAGCAAGGTAAATATTCAAAAATAGGAAGACATACTTTATACGTTTTATGAGATGGATGGATTTAGCAGGCTAATTTTGCATGCATTTGCAGAGCTGAATATATTCAAAGTTAAAAAGATGAGAAGCTGACTGCAAAAAATGTGTACATGTGTTAGCTGTTCAAAACTTTCTTATTTCTTATTCAGTATGAAGTGAAAGATGGATAAAAGGGATAATGGGAAGTAACTAACTAAAGTACATATAAACAAGTCACTAAAATAGTATATAATCTGTAACACTTCAATGTCATTTTCAGTCTCAACATTTTCGTTAATTACTTCCTGGTGATTCTGCCATTAAGGTTTTTGTTTATCCACTTCCCCATATAGGGTGACAACTGTCTTCCAGTTGTACTTATTGGTCCTGTGTTGTCACTCTTTTACCCTAGATGTAGACTATAAAAGGTCATGCCAAAATATATGTGACATAGTCAGCCAAAAGCAATGATGTACAACTAAACCTGGACGCAGTATATGTAAACATTAAAATGGTTAAAGAGGAGATCAGCAGAACAAAAATGCAAAAAAAGAATATATAATATGAAAACAGTATTCTATAAATATATAAAAAAGTTTGATGTTTGCTTATATTACACAGAACACATGGCAAACAGTTACTGTTACAAAACATATAATAATAAATAAAAATTAAATACGAATTATGACTGGTTCTGACAGGAGCCATTTTTTCTCGGCTATACATGTTTTCTTTGCATTCCTTGCTACAGATACTATTATATTGCATTTGTGGAGGAAACTCCTGTAATTTGTATTTTGTTCAGAAAGTTTGCAATGATGAAAATTGTTTCAAAAAGAAAAAAAGCAACCAAAAATGCTATCCAACTGGAGATTTATGAGATGCATGCAATGTGGAAAATAATTACAAGTAAATATATAAAGTATACTGTGTGTTGAGGCGCTAACTCAAATGCAATTTAGTAAGTATGAAAATAACCATAAATAATATGTGTATAATTATTTAGACAAATTAATGCAACCAATATTTGAGTACAAAGTAACAAAACAATGCAAAAGTCCAAAATGAAAATTTTGCACAAAGCAAAAAATCTTCTAATCAGCTTCTTCCTTTCACCACATGTGCATTAGTGATGCATGCTCCTATAAATCTATGGTGCTCAACTTAAATAATGTGTTCCACCACCTAATGTAAGGGGGGGGAGCCCTCACCAGATAGCTTTGGGTCACCAGGACCCTCACTGCTTAAATGGTTAAGGCTTGGTATATACCGTATTTATCGGCGTATAACACACTCCGGCGTATAACACGCACCCCAATTTTAAGAGGGAATTTTCAGGAAAAACACATTTTTTAAATAAACAACTTTCAAGCAATCTGAGGCCTCATACACACGACCGAACATGTCCGCTGAAACTGGTCTGTCTGACCAGTTTCCGCGGACATGTCCGACCGTGTGTACAGCTGACCGGACAGTTTTCCGGCCTAGCGGACAGGTTTCCAGCGGACAAATGTTTCTTAGCATGCTAAGAAACATGTCCGCTGGAAGCCTGTCCGTCGGACATGTCCGATGGTCAGTACGACTTATCGGACATGTCCGCTGGCCCGAGAACCTGCGCATGACGTTGAAGTGATTCGGCAATGTATTCTAACACATTCCACATTTATAATAACCACCTCTTACTGTTTTTCAGCCGTTTAAAAAAAATCTTCTTCCTGAGAAAAGGCAGCTCCATTTTAACTGTTGTCATCTATCATTTTACTTCCGCCCTTCCTGCGAGAATGATCTGTAATCTACATTGGGGATCTTAGCCAAGCCTCACTCTAGTTTCCTGATCACCTAGACAACCATGCCCCACTGCAGTGTGCCGTTATTTTGATAGATGCTGCAATGTCCCGATGTTTAAACCCCCTGTGACGTGTAAGGTCACATGTGGTGCATCAGAAAATGTTGAATGAGACCAATATCGTGGGATCTCAGCGCTGTGAAGGAGGCGGGACTGTGTGTGTGACGTGAGAGCCGAGTGGAGAGGAGATGACGACTCAGTCCCCCTCCTTCCCCCTCCGAGGTATGCTGTTGGCGTATAACACGCACCCACGATTTCCCCCTGATGTTATGGGGGGAAAAGTGCGTGTTATACGCCGATAAATACGGTACTTGGCATCCACTTTCTTTTATTCTTATTTCTAATATCACCAGCAGGGAAATCCCAGAATGAGAAAGCAATACCACAATAATCATGCAATACGTTTATATAAAAGATTGCTTGTTAAAAACATATGCCAGTAAACTAACAATTTCATGTGCCATGAAGCGGCAACCACTGTATAGAGCCTGGGAGATTACAATCCTCGCTGCTGCTCATCTGAACCGAACGTGACGTCAGCACAAGACCAGGACGTTCCACCACTAGTTAGACCTCAACACATGGGGTGCCGTTTTGTTTATATTATAAAATATATAAAGTACCTTTAACCGCTTAACAACCGCCGCATGTACATATACGTCGGCAGAATGGCACGGACAGGCAGAACGACGTGCCCGCACGTCGCTGCCTAGACGTGGGTCGGGGGTCCGATCGGGACCCCCCCCGGTACATACGGCGGTCGGTAAGCCTCTGGGAGCGATCCGGGATGAGGGCGCGGCTATTCGTTTCTAGCCGCCCCCTCGCGATCGCTCCCCGGAGCTGAAGAACGGGGAGAGCCATATGTAAACACGGCTTCCCCCGTGCTTCACTGTGGCGGCTGCATCGATCGTGTCATCCCTTTTATAGGGAGACACAATCGATGACGTCAGACCTACAGCCACACCCCCCTACAGTTGTAAACACACACTAGGTGAAACATAACTCCTTCAGCGCCCCCTGTGGTTAACTCCCAAACTGCAACTGTCATTTTCACAATAAACAATGCAATTTAGCCCTGGTTCACACTGGGCTGCGGGAGTGAAGCCGTGCGAGTTCAGCTGAACTCGCACGGCTTCACTCCCGCTGGCAGTCCCGATTTCGGCCGCGATTTAAGAGACATCTGTGCAGGTTTCTGCACAGATGTCTATGTAAATCGTGGCCAGAAATCGCAAAAAGTAGTACAGGAACTACTTTTTGAAATCGGTGCAGCGCCGCAGATGCGGCGTCGCACCGATTAGGACAGTGTCATTGCCGACAATTGCCAGCAAATACCGCCGATTTGAGATGCGATTTCACATGTGAAATCGCATCTCAAATCGAAAGAAAATCGTACCCAGTGTGAACCTGGGCTTAAATGCATTTTTTGCTGTGAAAATGACAATGGTCCCAAAAATGTGTCAAAATTGTCCGAAGTGTCCGCCATAATATCGCAGTCACGAAAAAAATCGCTGATCGCCGCCATTAGTAGTAAAATAAAAATAATTAATAAAAATGCAATAAAACTATCCCCTATTTTGTAAACGCTATAAATTTTGCGCAAACCAACCGATAAATGCTTATTGCAATTTTTTTTACCAAAAATATGTAGAAGAATACGTATCGGCCTAAACTGAGGAAAAAAAATGTTTTTTTATATATTTTTGGGGGATATTTATTATAGAAGAAAGTAAAAAATATTGCATTTTTTTCAAAATTGTCGCACTATTTTTGTTTATAGCACAAAAAATAAAAACCGCAGAGGTGATCAAATACCACCAAAAGAAAGCTCTATTTGTGGGAAGAAAAGAACGCAAATTTTGTTTCGGGGGCTTAAGTGGTTATATAAAGTGCAAACTGCAAAACCATAAAATGTATAAAAAAAAAAATAGATTCCAATGAAACATAAAAAAAAAAAAAAAAAAAAAACATGAACCACGATTGTTTTGCATTGCTGAAATATAAATATTTCCTTTAAGCCAGGTTTATAAGGCTTTATAGAGTTAGAAAGAACAGACATTTGTTGTAAAAAGAAACATTACACTTTTAGCATAAATTGATATTCTGGAGCCTTTCCCTAGCTATCTCTAATTAGTTAAAAGTAATTAGCAATTTTCCCTTTTAATGCTGGTAGGCAGGATGTTTCCCTCTATAGAAGTAATGTATTTTTTAAAGTTTTTTTTTTTTACATGCATCACACAGTGTTCTGTGAACAGAACAATTTACAACTATGCAATCTCCAGATGGAAGCACTTAATCTAATCAGACTCCTATTTTGTGCCACTGCTGCTCATGACTAGGCTTTTAGGGCTTAAGGAACAAAATGTGTTCAGTTCGGACTTGGGTAAGATTAAAGCTTACTAAAGCCAAGAGATGGGTAATTATATTGATTCACACATTTTATACCTGAAGCAAGGAAAACAATAGGAAATAAAGCCACTGCTTATAGTCTTTCAACTTGCAAAGTTTCTTCCTTGTGGTCAGACATTTTTCTGCCTATCCAGAAAGTTTCAGATGTATTATTTTGTTTGAATTTTGTGATCATTCAAAGTAAAAAAAAAATCTGTATTCATATTAATCTATTAGCTCCTATTAAGACTTGTGTGCTGTGGTAACCCGCACATTAACACACATGCATTAAGGCAACATTTATGCAATTCAATGCACTACAACACATGGCAATACACCATAGAACATTGTTTTACAAATTATGTGGCATTTCTAATTTTGAAGATATTATAGTGCATTGGCAGCTCATTTATTCAATGTGCAGCCTTAAGTAATGTTATTGCCTGACATAACACGCAATAATGCATCTGTGAAAAGATGTCTAACCATTTTTCAACTTGTGTAATTGCTTTACAATAGCATTGGAAAAGATTTTACAGATATCCCAAGACAAATATGATTTAAAGTGTATGTAAAGCCATGTAAAGCTAACACTTTTTTTCTTCTTTATTAAAGTGGAGCTCCACCGTGGGGGATGGGGGAAGTGACGCACTACCCGCAGGTCCCTGCAGAGTGGACTCCCGGAAGTGGGTGCAAATACCCGTCTTAGACAGGTATCTGCACCCCCTCCCCCCTGAAAGGTGCCAAATGTGACACCGGAGGGGGAAGGTTTCCGATGAGCGGAAGTTCCATTTTAGGGTGGAGCTCCACTTTAATGTAGGAAAGGGCAACAATTCTGTGCATTTACTTTTTGATGTTTGTGCCCTGAAACTTTCCCTTCACTTTCTGTCTTGTCCTGGAGATGCAACATGATGCAAGTGAAAGGAATTCCTCTTAGCCAGTTGTCGTGTGAACAAATGACCCTTCAGAAGGTTTCCCCTCACTGACAATTGAGACAATAGAGAGGGTCAATCTCCTCAACAGGGAAAAAAGAAACAATAACAACTTGACATGGGTTCCAATGCTTCCCTATTATATCTAAAGTTAGTTGATAAGGAAGTACCCCCACTCATGCGCACCCCCCAAAATTTTTTCTTAATTACCTTACTTCTGTCCCTTGAAATTTCCTGCTGGAATCTGGGTGACATCATCTTCCAACACCTTGATTCCCAGTTTTCATCAGTAAAGGGGGGAGAAATCTGCAGGGCACGCTACATGACATAGGTGTGCCCTGCAGAGCTAGGGGGCATTAACGAGACTTAACACACATCCAAATCACTTGTGTGATCAATTCCCTCAACAGGAACTGCTAATGTTACAACTGGTAGCAAGCTACATTCCCTGGTTTGTTGTACAGTAAGTGAAAGCAGCCCTATTTGACAACATATTTGGAAGCTCACAAAGAATGTTCTCGAAAAGTACAATGATGTCTTCATGCAGAATTCACCTGGCAGCAATCTTCTGGTGAGCCCTTCAAGCTGCTTTCAGAATCAAACATATGTAGGCTAAATCTCATATCTAGGTAGCCCATATAGACTCTAGAGGGGTCTGGAGGAGTGTCAATGAAGCTTCTAAATTTACCCTATTATACCAAAGATGCAGAGATAAAAACATGCTTTTACTGTGTTCTAAAGAGAAAGAGTCTGAAAGCACCACAGTCTACATCTCCACGTGGTTGGTGATTAGCTCAAACTAAATGAAAACCAACAAAATTCTCATAGACACCTGCTATATAAGTGACATAATACCTAAAAGAACATGTAGCAATGGGCCTAGGTTCTGCATGAGGAAATATTATCAAGTAAGGGAGAAGCACAACAACTAGGTGTGAGAAAAATGAGTACCCACTACTGACTGATTGCTGCTATAGTGGGACTGGGATTAGTAAATATCCTGATATATCCTCTGTTGCTGACTCCTGAAGATCTTCTGAGTCCACGTAGGCCCAGGGGCCTTAATGTACACTGGCACAGGATTTTCAGGTTACCCGACAAAAATGATTCTGGCTATTTTCTGTCAATTTTATTAATCAATTATTTTTTTTAAAACTTCTAAGTTCCTTGTAAAGTTCCGCTTTGTTTGTTTATAAAATACTTGTTTACCACCTTAAAAGTATATTTTAATAATGTTTTAATAATGTATGGATTTACAAATTTACAAATGTTATCAGTATTACCTAAAGGTGTAACTATAAGTAACAAGTAAATTCAATAAGTGAACTGCATTTCTCCTGGGAACATTCTAGCTGGGTTAAAGTTTATGGCCCGGATTCACATACATCGGCGCATATATATGCCGCCGTAGCGTATCTCTTTTATGCTACGTCGACGCAATGCAGAGAGGCAAGCATGGAATTCACAAAGCAAATTCTCCCAGCGTTGCGCCGGCGTAACATAAAATCGTAGGCGTAAGCCAGCCTAATTCAAAGTAGGTGGAAGTGGGCGTGATCCAGTTAGCGTAAATATGCGCCCACGATACGACGGCGTAGGAAACTTACATCGGTCGGATGACGCCTATTTACAGGCATATCTTGCTTTCAAAGTGAGGCGCATAGATACGACAGCGCATATGTGCACTTACGCGGCATATCTCGAAATACGTCGGCGTAAGTGCTACGTGAATCCAGGCCAAAATGTTTACAAATTTTACCTTAATATGAGTTCAATGTTATCTATTTACGCTTGATGCTGGTAGATCTTGATCTATGACTAGGCATAGTCATATTTTAATTCTAGGAGATTAAAGTGGGTAACTTTAGAAGTATTATGGTGTACCCCAAGGACACCTGTGTACTGGCAAAAGGCAGCATGGAGGAGGGTCTGGGGCATTACCCATGTGCCTGAATAAAAAAGAAATCCATTGCCAGGTAGACACTGTTCTCTGTACTTTTTAAAACTATTTTCAGGATGCACATACAAACTACTAAAATATACAATACATTTCCATCCTAACAAAATGTGACAGATGTGATGCATTTGAAAATCTAATTTGATTACATTTTACTTAATGAGCAAACTACTGTTTGACATGCAGCCATGAACGATGAACATTTCTTTTTGATTTTCACTAGTACCTTTTAACTAAAGGTCAGTGAAGTGTTTGCCTTTCTTCACCTTTTGACCAGATTTTATTTGATCTGCATACATTGGTATTGAAGTTTTGATCAGGTAGAGCCTTTGAGTTATATTTTCATCTTCCCATTTTAGTAGATAAAAAAAGCCATCTCCCCAATTATGCTAATGCCTCCAACTTGAAACACATTTTACGTAATAAACACACTTACAGTAGATGAAGCAAGAATACAAAATACAGGCAGAGGATGTACTATATTGTGTAGTTGTATTCATTTATGGAAATTATTTTTTGTGATTAATAATTAAATCATCAAATGAATAATTTTCAGTAATTTAGAGTTCTGTTTTTAAATTCAGATAAACACCTGTTCTGCACTCAATTTGTACAGAAAAGGGGTCAAGTGATTTCAGCTAAGCATAGTTCCTTAATTGATTGTTATTTTGAGGCACAAATGAGGCATTAATCATTGAATCCTTATGACAGTTATCTGTAAAGTGCATATATGTTGGTTGCTATTATAAATCAATATTACAGTAGTGATTGGCCCAATTTAAGTAAACATGAGGTGTAAATAATTTACTGAATCTACTGCTGTTATATGGTATATCCAGGGGACTGCATGTACAGTACGATGCAATTATATTTAAAATTTGCCTTATATAAAAATAAAAATAAAATATATATAATATATATTGCAGTTTAGTACTCCTTAAATATGATGGCTTCTTTTGTTTTCATTTATAGGCATTTTACCTATATGTTCATCATCTGGTGATCTGCCCAGTAAAACAATGGCTGTTCTAGGGTGTCTCTATATGGATGAGCAATGGAATCACTCTTGGAAAGCAGCACTTTCTGGAAAGGGTAGTGTAAGATGAACTAGTAGATTTAGATGGGCTTTATTTAACCTACCTAGCGGTATTCCCGAGTCTAGCTCGGGGTGGAATTTCAGCACCAATAGCGGTAACCTCGAGGCAGACTCGAGATTGCATCGCAGGATACAGGCAGGGAGTTACTTACCTTGTCCCTGGATCCTGTGATGTCTCCCCACTGTGCGATCAAGCTGTGTCCTTGCTCGATTCACACAGTGCCGAGTGCCACCGTGCTCCGTTCCTTGTGACGTTACGACGCACGGGGGCGGAGATCAGCACCAAATTCAAAAAAGTTAAAACACAGTACACATACAGTATACTGTAATCTTATAGATGGCAGTACTGTATACAATAAATACACACCCTTTTGTCCCTAGTGGTCTGTCCAGTGACCTGCATGCACTTTTATATAATAAAAACTGTTCTTTCTGCCTGGAAACTGTAGATTGTCCATAGCAACCAAAAAGTGTCCCTTTATGTCAAAAGTGCTTTTAGACCAGCTAGAAAACAGCGATAATAAATTAGAATCACTTGCAGAATTCTTGTAGAATCACTTGCAGAAAGCGATAGCAATTTGTGGGGAAATTCGTCATCAAACAAATCTAATGACAGCGACAATTCTGCAACTGAGCAAATTTCAGTGTTTTTGATTTGATTACATTATTGAATAATTTTTATAATTATTATTTTATTATTTGTTATAATTATTTATAGTTATTTATTATATTATAATTTATGATTTTGTGTTTCAAACTTTATCATACCCGGGATGTCTACTAGACTCTTGTTTGGACAAAATTAAGTGAGTTATTCCTAGGAATTACAGGCCTACAATATAAAACGCCAAATTTCCACGCAAAATAATGGTACCTCTTTCAGCACCTAAAATCTGACATAATCATACCGCCAGGGAGGTTAAGTGATTAACAAGGTAAAGTCTAGTTCGACCAAACACTATATGTACAGTAGTTACACAAACTTATTTTTGGGATAAACAAAATAAAGAAAATCTGACCATTGTAAGCAACAGTGTTAAATGGTTGTCTCAACCCTCTTATGCTTCGTACATACGGCCGGATTTTCCGAGAAAAAAAGTCAGACTGGCTTTTTTTCTATGAAATTCTGGCCGTGTGTAGCCTCCATCTGACTTTTTTTTTCAGAAGTCTGACGGACCTTAGATGGAGAACCTGTTCTCCTTCTTTCCGTCGGACTTCCGACGGATTCACGGTAGACTTTTGCACGGTCAAAAGTCTGTCCGTGTGTACAAGGCATTACTGACACTTTTGCTGGACAGTTTGGACTGTTAAAGGAAGTTGAAAAGTTACAGCAGGAGCAACAGGGAAAAACCTTATGGAGGGAAAGGTTCTGCTTTGTTAATGCTAGTGACGGCTGCATCATTTATGCCATTTCTGATTTTGGGGCAGATCCACAAAAGAATTACACCGGCGTATCTATTGATACGCCGGCGTAATTTTAAATTTCCCACATCGTATCTTTGTTTTGTATCTTCAAAACAAGATACGACGGCATCTCGGGTCGATCCGACAGGCGTACGTCTTAGTACGCCATCGAATCTAAGATGCAATTTTTCGGTGGCCGCTAGGTGACGTTTCCGTCGAATTCCGCGTCAAGTATGCAAATTAGCTAGTTACGGCGATCCAAAAACGTACGTCCGGCCGGCGCATTTTTTTACGTCGTTTGCGTTCGGCTTTTTCCGGCGTATATTTAAAGCTACTGTTATGAGGCATACTCAATGTTAAGTATGGCCGTCGTTCCCACCTCGCATTTTGAATTTTTTACGTCATTTGCGTAAGTCGTTCGCAAATAGGGATTTGCGTAGAATGACATCACCGTCGTAAGCATTGGCTTTGTGGATTTGAAAAAAAAAGTAAGTTACGGCAGCTTAGTGTATAGTAATAATGCACCGTTGTACGTGGATCTGCCCCTTTGTCTTTACTACACCCTATGTAGCCAGAATCCCTGGTACTCTTCTGTGCAGAAGTTTCTCAAATTGATGGGTAATCAATGCCTGCAATGGGTGACCAGATTAGCCAATAGTAAACATTAGGAAGTAGGAGGAAGCAAAGCCAAACTCCTCTTGACATTTTCTTTCGAAATATAGCAGAGAAACCAGGATGCGTAAATAGAAAATGGGCCTGAAATGCAGTGACCCAAGCTGAAAGTTCTTGATTAGACAAGTATTTTACACTTCAGGTGTGCTTTAAAAAGGATTTTGAGCATCATTTTTTTTCCTTATTCATTAAAAATGTAAATGTTGCTTTAGTCACAATTTAATTGCTCTAATTTCCTTTTTGTTGAGTTGTTTCCACAGCCCAGTGACTCGTCAGCAGTCACTTATCACAGTGACATTACAGTGCCTCAAATCTACAGATATGGCTTAGTCCTAAGTTTCAATCAGACAAACTGCATCTTAAAGAGTTAGTTAAGCCAATACAACAAGCTTGGAACAATCCCCTCTGCTACTGTATGTTAAATAATGTCCCCAGTGCTGAAGAGCTGCAGATAGCAGCGGATGATTGAGTCATGTAAACTGACGACGGTTTTAGGGCCCAGCAGCCATGATAAACCATGGTCAGTCTACGGGGGGGGGGGGGTATAACCAGGCAGGATCAGCCAGGTATTTCAGATGATAGAAGGGATCAAATGACACAGCACAAGCACTGTGCTGTATAATATGCTTTAAGGGAACAGGACCCAATTTTTTTAGGGTTACACTGCACAAAGCAGGTTGCAGTGCAGTGTACCCATGGTTTGGTGTGGGTTAAACATGCCTTGCCATAGACTTCAATTAGATTGGGCAGTTTTAATGCATTTTCTAAAACGCACACCAAAGTCCTGCATGCTCATGTACCCTACTCTGCCCCTGCAGTGATTACACAAGCAGAGCCCGTGGGGTTAACAGCCCTTCTTCTCCCTCCCAATCTGAGTGGGGGGGGGCAGGGGTCGGCAGAGAGCATGCAGCCCCATCTCTCCTATTCTTTCTGATGTGTCTATCACAGTAAGGGAAAATTACAGAACTGATCACTCTTATAGAGGCATTGCAATGCCGCCACATGTTACCCTGACTAAGCCACAAGGATAAGAGTCCATGTTTGTGCGGTTTTTATTACCTGTTTTGCATTATTATGCAGTCTGTTCTTGATCTTTGCCACTTTAAAACATGTTTACCTTATTTATTCTCACTTTGCACTTGTATGTATATATATATATATATATATATATAAAAAAATATATATAAATATATATATATATATATATATATATATATATATATATATATATATATATATATATATACACAGTTACTCCCTTATGATCATTCTGCTGATTACCTATTTTGTTAAACCAACAATTAGAGGTGCTTCTAAGATCTTTTGGATTCCTATTGGCTTGAGGGTTAAATAAAAAGTTTTAGATAGAAACCCTAACCAATCAATATAGTTATATACAGTATAGAATTACAATTAAAGTGCTACGCTGTGGGCTCTTGCTGAATGAAGCTAGGACAGCCACTGATCTTTCTTCATTAGACCCATTTCACACTGGATACGCCTATAGCGGAGCGCTAAAATCGCGGTAAAATAGCAGTGTTTTACCGCGATTTTAACGCTCCACTATAGGCGTATCCAGTGTGAAAGGGGTCTAATGAAGAAAGATCAGTGGCTGTCCTAGCTTCATTCAGCAAGAGCCCACAGCGTAGCACTCGCCGCATGTCACTGGAGAGCACATTCAACACAATTTTTAAGTGGTCAGAAACTTGTAAATAACTCATGAAAGAATACAGTTACGTTAAAACCAAGCACATCATTGTTTTTCTTGTGAAATTCCCAATAAGTTTGATGTGTCACATGACCCTCTTCCTATTGAAAAAACAAAAGTTGGATTCAAAATGTCCGACTTCAAAATGGCCACCATGGTCACCACCCATCTTGAAAAGATTCCCCCTCACATATACTAATGTGCCACAAACAGGAAGTTAATATCACCAACCATTCCCATTTTATTAAGGTGTATCCATATAAATGGCCCACACTGTAGAATGACATAGTTCAACTCACAATAATGTAGAATGTGCCACCAGACTTAGTGTATCACTTGCCGCCAGATGCATTTTGTCCCTTGCCACGTCGCCTGCTACCAGATGTAGATTGTCTCTTGTCACGTCGCCTGCCACCAGATGCGGATTGTCTCTTGACATGTCGCCTGTCACCAGAAGTGGATTTTCCCTTGCCATGTTGCCTGCCACCAAATGCAGATTGTCCCTTGCCACCAGATGCATTTTTTTTATTAATTCTTTATTTTACACAATTTTCTTAACATAATTCCAAATAATCTTTCATAGTCTTTTTTTCACATATCTATTACAATCTATTGAATACATTTGATTATTTCCAGATTTAGTACTTGTCATAACCTGCAATTTCCCTTTCCCCATCCCTATACAAAACAAAAAAACAAGCAAAAAAAACCCCCCGTCCTCCTTCATAGTCTCAAAGCCGCTGATTGTCGCATTTCTTATTCAACGGCCCCTCTCTCTTCCCTATATGCCATATATGGAGCCCATGTCTTTCTGTGCCTCCCATCTTGATCTTTCATTGTCAAAGTGAGGTTCTCCATCTGTTGAATTTCCGCGATTCTCGCTAATCATTGTGCTCTTGATGGAGAACTTTCACATTTCCACAGAACAGGGATACCCGCCTTCGCTGCCACCAGAGATGTCGCAATAAATAATTGTTATATTTCTCAACTGAGATAAGGATATCAAACAGTAGATGTAGCCGGATTCTCTCCTATTATTATTCCTGTTTTTGATTCAATAATTTCCGCTACCATTCTCCAGAATTGTTGGATTTTTACGCATTCCCCCAAAAAATGTAAAAAGGTTCCTATTGCTTCTTTACATCTCCAACAGATTTCTGATTTATGGGGGTCTATCCGGTGTAAAACTGTAGGTATGCTATGAGTAAGCATCACATGATTTCATTTGTACAATAAAGACATTTAGTTTTAAGGAGTGCGGCAGTTCAGGATCTTCTTCTATCCAATGCACCTGTGCATAGCCAGCACCTTTTTGGTTTAGTGGGACGGAAGCAAAGCCAAGGGATTAGCAGTTTTTAGAGCAGTATCATCTCTCAGTAAAACCATAGGTGTTCTATACCATCTGGTAAGAATTTTATATCCCCCTTCTTGGTACCTACTCGCCACAGATGCTTTTTGATTATGCCCCAGGATCCTATTTCTCTGCTCTTGCGAAAATATTACACCCAAATCTCTCTCCCATTCCTGAAAGAAGGTGAGTTCCTGTGGGGCTTCCAATTCAGTTAATATTGCGTAAAAATATGACATAGAATGTTTTATTGATTCCCCTTTCAGACATATCTCCTCAAATCTCAACGGTGATCTCACTTTAGCATACATGTTTAATTGAGTTCTAAAAAAAAGCATCTAGTTACATCTTTCTTAAAAAGTCCAATTTCGCTACTATCTCTCTCATTTTTTGACATAAGCTGATTATTCATAGAGAAATGGATAATCTTGCTAATACCTCTCTGGCGTATTGCTCTGAATCTGGAATTTTTAAGGCCTGGCTGAAAGGCCGGGGTACCCAGAATTGGGGCCATCGGACTAGGATACATTGAGATGTTTGTCTTCTTAAATATCTTTTTAGTTGCTATTAAAGTAGCACCTATTGTCGGATGTTTTCTCACTTCCCTTACTATCTCTCTTTCTGGTATCCATACTAGCCCCTCTAAGGGTATATTTATTGTTGCCTGCTCCATTTGTATCCACGGTTTTTCCTCATCTCTCCCACACCACTCCACTACTCTGCCTAAGTGAGAGGCTTCTTGATATCTTAATGGGTCTGGAACCCCAATGCCACCCTGTGTATTCTTGCAGACTTCCCTACCCATATAAATCTCATAAAGCTCGATCTCAGATCTTTCAAGAAGCTCAGTGGGATCTTAATTGGCAGTGTCTGTATAGGAATCTTGGCATCATATTTATCTTTATAATATTTGTCCTTCCGAACCATGTAAAAATTTCTTTATCCCATCTCTGAAAATCCATTTTGATCTGTCTCGCCATTGGTATATAATTAACCACTTAAGGACCTCCGCATGTACATATACGTCGACAGAATGGCACGGACAGGCACATCAACGTACCTGTACGTCCCTGCCTAGACGTGGGTCGGGGGTCAGATTGGGACCCCCCCGGTACATGCGGCGGTTCCCGTGGCTGTCCGAGCGATCCGGGATGAGGGGGCGGCTGTTCGTTTTTGTCCATCCCCTCCGGATCGCTCTCAGCCAATCCTCGCGCTCCCCCGTGTGTCACTTCCTCTGCCTGTGTAAACACAGGAAGAGGGAAGTGATGTGATCTCTCTGTGACGGTATCGGTATGATATCCCCGTCAACGTTCCCTTCTTCCCATAACGAAAATCACCCCAATATTCCACGAGGAGGGATATCCCTGGAGTCGCCCAGAAAGCCACACATGAGACCAGCTTACTGCTTGAACAACACAGACTTTAATGTTATAACACACAGCTTATATGTCATTTCCAAAACTGTTACAATGACAAATCTCCGCCCCCCTCACACTGGGGCTTCCATACAGATGAGTAGGCAGACACGACGGGGCCGATGCTGAAAACACATTTTCTTTAGACAATGACATCAATGACGCTGAGCACTAGCTGTACTGAATACATCAACCAGACCGCTCGACCCCGCATATAGAGATAATTACCACAATGAAGCAATCAGAATAATTAACACAAGCCACTTAAACCCAGCTCTCCTTCACACAACACAATAGATCAATTAACCTTTAGAAATAGTGAGGGGACATTAGCACATCAATAACCTGGCTAGCAGGGAGCAGTAAACTGAGACATATAGGCAAATGTATCACAATGGCCCCCCTTTTGCTCCCTGCTCCGGCAAACCCGGTTGGACCTTCCCTGGTCCAGTAGGGTTGACGGGTTCAGAGCTATTAGTCAGAGGTTAACTCCGTTTGGCATGACTGACCTCCCTTGGCAACTGCTTCAGACTCAGGTATGTCACCGGGTCGTCAGATCACACGCCGGTCAGTCCCCAAGTCTTTGTGCGATCTGCAAAGTCACCAGAAGTCAGTGTGAAGACAGCGAATGGGTCTGTGCGCCGCCGTCTAGGTGTCCCGCTATGGGAGGGGGCAGGTTATGGCTCTGAAGTGACAATCCCAGGAGATTCATAAAAAGAAAAAGTTATATTTGTTGAAATGCTGTAGCACTGGTGCTCAGAGTCCGGGGGGGGGGGAGAGGGGACTCAGAGCCCCATAAGGTCAGCCACCCCCTGCTCCCTCCGCAGCCGCCGGTTCTCCTCTTTGAGCTTCTCCAGCTCCATCTCCAGTTCATGGAGCCTGGGGGGGTCAGCCCGCTGTGACCTCAGGTGGTTGTTCTCCTCCTCCATGCGGCTTATGCACTCCTCCAGCTCTATGTACTCACGGATCAGATCCTGCTTGCTCATGTCCTGCAGGCTCTCCACGTGGTCCTTCATCATCAGGAACTGGGTGGTGGTGTAAGGGGCCACCGGTGGGCCCTTGGCGAACATCTCGGCCCGCATCTGGGGCGCCCGCTGCGATTCCATCTCCTCCAGTCGCTTCTTCTCCTCCCAGGTCCGCTGGTTATATGACTTCCAGGACCTCTTCTTCTTGGAGGGTGGCTGGCGGTGCCTCTTTCTGCCCAGCTCCCTCCAAGGCCCCTCCGGCTCATGGCGGTCGCCCATGACCAGCTGACAATGGGGTTCCCTGTTGTCCGTAATAACAGATTGTACCATGAGGGCTTCGTAAGGGGTGCCCAATGGTTCTTCCTGACCCAGCTCCTGGGGATCCCAAGCCGAGTCTACACAATGGGCTGCTGCTGGTGGGCGGTACCCCGGTTGAGACCAATTTGACCTGGTGTTGTCGTTCATGGGGCAATTCTGCTTGAAGTGACCCAACTGTTTGCACTGGAAGCAGCGTTGTTCGTTGTCCTCCTGGCGTGGGTAGCGAGGGCTAGATGTCACCGGTCTGTTAGGCGGTTGGTATCTAGCGGCTGGTGGGTGTGAGGGCGCCGTTGGTTGTGGAGGTTGTACCCGTGGTGTGACCTGGTTTGTCTTGCGAGTATCCGCATATTCATCCGCCAACTTTGCGGCCTCTGGTAGAGTCATGGGCCTGCGATCTCTCACCCAATCTTTGACATCCGTCTGGATGTGATTGTAAAATTGCTCCAGGAGCATTAGTTGCAAAATGTCCTCTGCGGTGGTGGCCTGGCTGCTGTTAACCCAGTTAGAGGCCGACAGGGACAGCTGGCATGCCCATTCTGCGTAAGAGTCTTTCGTGGTTTTGCGTGAGTCCCTGAACTTCTGTCGGTGGGACTCTGGGGTTACTGCATAACGAGCCAGGAGCGCTTCTTTAACCCTGGCGTAGCTATGGATATCCTGATCTGGCACGGTCCGGAAAGCATCAGAAGCTTTGCCTGACAGTTTGCCTGACAATATTGCAACCCACTCTCTTCTAGCTATTCGGTGCAGGTTACATTGTCGCTCAAAATCCGCCAGGTAGTTATCAATCTCACAGTCCTTTTCATCAAAAGCTTTAAAAGCGCTAAACGGAATCTTCCTTGCGTCTGCTGTGCTGTACTCACTGTTCGTAGAAGGTGCGGCTGCTTGTTGGACTGCTGCCAGTTTTAACTGTAGCTCTGCGTCCCTTATTTGTTTGGCCTCCTCCGCTAACAGGTCCATCACTTTCAGAACCACATCCGGCGTTGGGTTCGGGCCGAACCACGCTAGCTTCTCTCTCATTAGCTTGTTGGTTGGTGACTCCTCCTGAATCACTGGTGTCTCCATCTCTTGTACTGCTGGCGTTGCTGCAATCCCGTCCTCCTGGTCTAGCTCCATTAATTCTGCTATGATGACCCGCTTGGTTTTGTTGCTAGCGATCCTTCCACGAACTTCCAGTAGTTCTTCCAGTGTCTGCTTGGAATCCGGGTGTGAAGGGGAATAGAAGGGAAGATCCCGCTGCTACCAACCAATTGTGACGGTATCGGTATGATATCCCCGTCAACGTTCCCTTCTTCCCATAACGAAAATCACCCCAATATTCCACGAGGAGGGATATCCCTGGAGTCGCCCAGAAAGCCACACATGAGACCAGCTTACTGCTTGAACAACACAGACTTTAATGTTATAACACACAGCTTATATGTCATTTCCAAAACTGTTACAATGACAAATCTCCGCCCCCCTCACACTGGGGCTTCCATACAGATGAGTAGGCAGACACGACGGGGCCGATGCTGAAAACACATTTTCTTTAGACAATGACATCAATGACGCTGAGCACTAGCTGTACTGAATACATCAACCAGACCGCTCGACCCCGCATACAGGCATACCCCGCTTTAAGTACACTCACTTTACATACACTCGCGAGTAAGGACATACCCGCGAGTGTATGTAAAGTGCCTTACAAGTACTCTACAGACATTTTACAATCGCAGTAGAAAGAGCTGAAGCTCAGAGAGCATAGCCCACTCTGTTCCAGTGTGCCCCTGACACCCCCACTAAAGCCGCCGAGACCTCAACTACAGCTCTTGACAACCCCACTACAGCCCCTGACCCCCTGCTACACCCTAGAAGTGAAAAAAGGTATTGTTTCACTTTAAGTACATTTTCGTTTTACATACATGCTCTGGTCCCATTGTGTACTTAAAAGTGGGGTATGCCTGTATAGAGATAATTACCACAATGAAGCAATCAGAATAATTAACACAAGCCACTTAAACCCAGCTCTCCTTCACACAACACAATAGATCAATTAACCTTTAGAAATAGTGAGGGGACATTAGCACATCAATAACCTGGCTAGCAGGGAGCAGTAAACTGAGACATATAGGCAAATGTATCACACTCTCCTTTCGGCGGTATTTTCAACCGCCGCTGAGGAGAGATCACATCACACAGTGAGTCTGCACAACACTACACTGACACCAGTACACGCAGGCACATTAACCCCTTGCGATCACCCCCTCCCCCCCCTGTCACAGTGTCACTGAATGCAGTGATCATATATGTACTGATCACTGCATTTAGTGTCAGTGTGACAGGCAGTTAGTGTTAGGCCCAGGGTGGCCCCCGTACCCCCTCTAATAAAGTTTTAACCCCTTGATCACCGCCCGAGTTAACCCTTTCACTCCCTATTGCCAGTGTCACTAAGCGATAATTTTTTTGATCGCTGTATTAGTGTCGCTGTTCCCGCTAGGCAGCTATTTTTTTTTTATTGCGATTTTTTTTTACTAAAGACATGTGGCTGAATACATGTTGGCCTAAATGTTTGACTAAAATTTAGTTTATTTGATTTTTCTTATAACAAAAAGTAAAAAATATTGTTTTTTTTTTTTAAATTTCGCTCTATTTTTGTATATAGCGCAAAAAATTAAAATCGCAGAGGCGATCAAATACCACCAAAAGAAAGCTCTATTTGTGGGAAGAAAAGGACGCAAATTTTGTTTGGGAGCCACGTCGCACGACCGCGCAATTGTCTGTTAAAGCGACGCAGTGCCGAATTGTAAAAACCCCTTGGGTCATTTAGCAGCATATTGGTCCGGTCCTTAAGTGGTTAAGCTCCAATTAAGCTAAAAACATGTATTCCAATTTTTAGATACTTTTATCCAGGGCTCGACAAAATCAGGGCACCAGGGCGCAATTGCGACAAGAAATTGTGACCTGGCGCCCGTGCCCACCGGTAATTGAGGCCGCGGTCGCGGTACTGCCCGCTGCGCTCCCGTGGATTGCGGCGATCATGCGGCGGGGGAGGTGGGGGCGCACGGAGGCACAGTGTGCCCCCGTGCACCCCCACCTCCGCTGCCACGCGATCGCGGAAGGCCCGCGACGACCGGTAATTGAGGCCTTGTAAAGTGCCAAGCTTCCTTCTGTGACCTGCGTGATCTGGTGGTGGCCGTTGACATTACAAGTAAAACAGCAGTTCTAATATGTAATTTTTCACTGCCATGTCCTTCCCTCTAATTAGAACCCCCAAACATTATATATATTTTTTATTCTAACACCCTAGAGAATAAAATGGCGATTGTTGCAATACTTTCTGTCACGCCGTATTTGCGCAGCGGCCTAACAAGCGCACTTTTTTGGGGAAAAAATACACTTTTTTTAATTAAAAAATAAGACAACAGTAAAGTTAGCCCAATTTTTTTTTATATTGTGAAAGATAATGTTACGCCGAGTAAATTGATACCCAACATGTCACGCTTTAAAATTGCGTCCGCTCGTGGAATGCCGACAAACTTTTACCCTTTAAAATCTCCATAGGCGACGGTTAAAACATTCTACAGGTTGCATGTTTTGAGTTACAGAGGAGGAGAATTATTGCTCTTGCTCTAACGATCACGGCGATACCTCACATGTGTGGTTTGAATACCGTTTACATATTCCGGCGCTACCCACGTATGTGTTCGCTTCTGCGCGCAAGCTCGTCGGGAAGGGGCGCGTTTTCTGGCTCCTAACTTTTTTAGCTGGCTCCTAGTTTCAAAGCAAATTTGTCAAACCCTGCTTTTATCCCAAAATAATTTATATGAGACTCAGTCCATCAAATTGTGTGGTAATCAACTGTAGTAAACACATGTTTATTTCGATACCCATTGCCTCTGATTTCCCATAGTTTACTTTAGAATTGGAAATCTCTCCATATTCGCGCAACGCCACCAGCAGTGATGGTAAAGATATAATTGGGGAAATTATAAAAAAAAATTAATTGTCTGCGTAAGCATCATGTTTCTGTTCCTTTTCTTTGATGGGTAGCCCCTTAATACTTTGATTTGCCCTTAAGAAAGGCTCTAATGTCAGAATAAAAATAATGGGCGAAAGTAGACATCCTTGGCGTGTACCAATGTGAATGGAGAATGACTCCGAGATTCTATCCCCTACCTATACTCTCGCTTTAGGGTTCGAGTATATTTCTGTAAACCACCTCATCATCCCCTCTCTCAGACTTATGTGTTGCAAAGTTGCTTTCAAAAACATCCTGTCTACTCTATCGAATGCTTTTTCCGCATCCGCGGACACTAGCACCATTGGTTTGTGCTGTTTTTGAGCCAAATAAATTGCATTTACTACCCGTTGTGTGTTCTCCCTTTCTTCTCTCCCAGGCGTAAATCATACTTGGTCTGGGTGTACCAGTCCTGGGATTTGATCTATTTGTCTCATAGCAAGTATTTTTGTAAATATTTTAAGATCTACATTGAGCAGGGAGATCGGGCGGTAGCTAGAACACTGGGAGGGGTCTTTCCCTTCTTTGGGGATCACCGTTATATGTGCTAAAAGTTTCTGTCGGCATATTTTTTCCTTTGCGTAATGAATTGTACGCCGCTATGAATCTCAGAGCCAGTCTCTCAGAAAACAATCTATAATATAACAGGGTATACCCATCGGGGCCTGGTGCCTTCCCCAATTTCAAACTTTTTAATGTCTTCCTAAACTCATCTAAACTAATTGGGATATCTAATTCTCTTCCTGTTTCTTCCGACATCCTAGGCATTTCTGTTTCTCCAATATACCTGATCGACTCCTCCCATTTCTTTTGAGCTTTTTCTGGAGTAGGTTTCCCTTCAAGTTGGTATAAATGCTCATAATATTCCTTGAAGGCCTGTGCTATTTTCTGAGGGGTATTAACCAATCCATCTTTTGGTGTTTGAATGTGATTAATCAGATTTTGCGTATTTTTTCCCTTTTAAAGCATTTGCTAACATTCTCCCTGGCTTGTTCCCAAATTCATAAAACATCCGCCTCCCTCTTGTTAATTTAGCTTTCGCTTTGTTATAAGCACCCCTCTCATTACACATTTATGTGTTTACCAAACACCAAAGGGTGTTGTTTCTCCTGTCTCATTAATTTAAAAAAAGGAATCTAATTCCTGTTTCCATTTTTCTTCATATTCCCACTCTTTTAGGAGGGTTTCATTTATCTTCCAATGCCACTCTCTATTCTCTCTTCTTCCCATTTCAACCGTGCAAGTTGTGAGTGCATGATCTGAGGTCGTGAAAGGACCTATAACAGCTTTTTTCAAAGAGGTAATCATACTTTGGGATATCAATACATAGTCAATTCTGGTATATGTATTATGTTTTGCTGAAAAAAACGTATAATCTCTGTCCCTTGTGTGTGAAACATTCTCCAGCTATCTATCACTTGCAGATCTTGAATGAGTTTTTTTGATCTTCTCAGTCTGACATACGATAGATGCGAGGTACCTTTCGATGAATCTATCAATGGGTCTAAAGCCATATTAAGGTCACCCCCAATCACCAGTGCTCCCTCCTTATGTTGTTGCACCTTAAATAGGTATCGCTCTAGTGAGCTTACTTGATCTGTATTTGGTAGATATATATTCACCAATGTGACCTTCTGCTGGCCTAGGGTTCCTTTTACTATCAAGAGACACCCTTCATCATCCGTGTTCACCCCAGACTCTATCCACGGTATCTGTTTGGAAATTATAATAGACACCCCACAGCTTTTTGATGTTTGCAATGTGCTGTGATACATTATTGGGAATCTATGATCTATAATTCTTGGTATTGTGTCCTTTCTGAAGTGCGTCTCTTGTAGGAAAATTACCTGGGACTTAGATCTCCCTAGTTCAGTCATAAGTCTAACACGTTTTTCTGGGATATTCAGTCCTTTAACATTATATGACATAAATGTTATCTCTGTCATTTCTATAACCAATCGCTACTGTATCGAAGAGGGGAGGAAACCCGTACAAAATCCGAGAGCATAGAAAAACAAACAAAAAACCTTCACCCTCCCTCCCTTCCTCCAAAACCCCTCCCTCAGGGTGGGAAGATGTCTAGATGTGATTCCGGATCTGACCTCTGTCCCGAAAAAGATGAAGAAAAAAAAAACAAAAAAACTTTTATACCCCATCGCCTCCGACTTATCCTCCACCCGGAGGAGAGGCGTTTGTTGTGGGGGTAGTGGTTGAGCAGACCAGGGTCCGCACCAAGCGATCCAAAACCCTGCACCATAATTATATCTATGTGACCTATTATCAATACCCCTCCTATTAACAAAAACATATACATTCCCCTCCCCTATCCCCTTCAATTCAGCTTATAGTCACAGTCTCCTGTCTGCATATGAACTTAAAATTATATTTTGGAGACAACATTTTTTACCTCATATCTCCTCCGTTTTAACCATCTCCCCCGCATCCCTCATATACATACATACATACATACATACATACTGTATATTCAAAATCTTCCTGCCAATTTATTTAGCTTAACCTCTTAATCTCAAAATTCTCCCCACTCCCACTTTTATTGTTTATCAACCGATTCTTAAGGGGTTTCTTAGGGAGAACACCAAAAAGGAGAAAAAAAAGGTAGGAATAGACAAAAAAAAAACATATTTACAGTATATGTACATACACACATACATATATATATTAACTATTAACACATATATATACACATGAAGGAAAACAGGGTCATCCCCCCCCTACACCATAATCATAGACTCCTGCTCCAGTGTGATATCCTATGCCCTCCCACTCCCTTGTGTATTCAGCTTTTCTAAGGCTTTTGAAAGCTTTTTAAATCTCATATTTTATGTGCTTATATATTTTCTAAACTACTGCCGTTCTCTCCCTTCAAAATGTAAAAAAGTATAATAATCTAGGGGTCGAACCCAAAAAAAAAAATTGTTTTTATTACTTTTCCATTTTAACCTTCTCCTTAGTGTATTTGTGTATTTATGTAATTAGTTATAGGTGTATAACTGTGTACTGAGCCCTCCCATACATCTATGTATAATAAATTAATTTTATGTTAGTATTATTCAAATTATTACTACTTGCCCAAGTGTCATCCTGTGTATTTGATATAGTCCCCCTTTTACACAAATATATATATATATATACACACACACACTTATACATATATGTATATCCCACTGTGTTAACCTTATTCCTCTATAATTACTAGTGAGGGGACAAAAAAAAAGAAACATACCTTTATTACCTATTCCCCCCTCCCCCTCTCCCCTTTTTCGCCTTTCCTTTGTTTGCCAGCACGGTCTGAAAAAATTTGTACCTCATCCTTATTAGGTTCCCCAGTTCTCTTTTGCCAGGCAGCCTTCATAATATCTTCTTTAACTCTAAAAAAATGCATTCTGCATACAACATCTCTAGGGATTACCTGAGCATGGTAACGTACTGCCGGGACCCTATGCACCCGATCCATCTCAATCTGCGTATCAAGGGGATTTTCCAATAGCCTATTCAGAATATTCGACACGGTTACTCTTAATTCTGACACTGCTACTGTTTCTGGTATCCCTTTCTACGTATATTGTTCCTTCTGCTTCTGTACTCAGCTTCTTCAGCTTGTAATTGTATTGCCACCATTCTCTGATGTTGTATTTTCACTTTATCTTCTATCATTGCTATCCGTATAAAGGATTTTTCTTGCGACTCCTCAAGTCTATGCATTTTCTGGTCTATAACCTCCACCTCTTCTCGCACCTCTCCTATTTCCTTTTTCAGCAGTCCCAGACAATTCCCCATCATCATGTGTATATCCTCTTTTGTGGGGAGAGCCTGGATCAGTTGCCTTAGCTCCTGTAAATTCCCCTGCTCTCCTGAACCTATGCCCTGGGAATTTAAAATGCATACCTGAGAGTTATCACCTCTTGGGGTCGGCTGTAACATGGCTGATGTTAGAGGTATTGGCAGTGCCATTAGTGTTGGTGTTGGTGGTGTTAGCGGTATTGAAGATATTAGCAGTGTCGACGGTATTAATGATATTGAGGGTGTTTGCGATGTAGGGGGTGCAGAGATGTTAGAGATGCTCCTCTGCCCTTGCTGCTGTGCACTACTGCCTCCCCGTTAGCTTCCATGCTCAATTCTACTGTTTAAGACCTCAACAAAGTCTGCTCCAGCTGAGTTACCTTTAGCAGGGTGTCCTGTGATGCAGCTCCAGTGATGAATCCAGTGTTTGTTGCCCTTGCTGCCGTAGATCGCGTTAGGTACCCCCCTACCTCTGCTGTACTGTTTCTCTGACTTTGCGAACGTACAGTGGGTATAGCATGTGAGCATGTCTCCGCGTCATGCACCTTTCTGGCTCCTGCTCTCTGTTTACTTCCCAGCATGGGTCACTATCTAATCCCGGTCAGAGCGGCATTAGATTAGTGCGGGGTCGGATCGCTCGGCTCCGCTCAACGGCGTCTCACACTGCCATACTCAGACCACGCCCCGGAAAACAGAAGTCCCCCCACCAGATGCGTTTTGTCCCTTGCCATGTCACCTGCCACCAGATGCGGATTGTCTCTTGCCACGTCGCCTGCCACCAGATGCGGATTGTCCGTTGCCACATCACCTGCCACCAGATGCGGTTTGTCACTTGCCACATTAACTTCCATCAGATGCAGCTTCTCATTTGCCACGTGGCCTTCCACCAGATGTGTATTCTCACTGCAGTGGTGGTAGAACAGGCATGCGCATTAGTTCAGAGGCAAGCCTGGAGTAGTGGTAGTGAGGGAAAACAGGGGTGATGGGGGGTGGGCTGTGAGAGATGATCTTATCTCTCTGCTCCCATGCCTCACCTCCAACAGTGTAGCAGTGTTTTGCTGTGCTGTGTAGGCAGAAGAGCAGTGATGGGCGCTGTGAGGGAAGAACAGCGGTGATGCAGGCGGGCAGTGAGAAATTATGTCCTCTCTCTGCTCGATCCCCTGCCGCAAGTCAGACAATGCAGCCTTCGTAGCCCAGTTGTAAACAGGTAGTGTGCCACGGCCCGGAGCTTGATGACCTCTGCCATACAGCACCACCCAGGCTGGGAGAGGAAAGTTCAGATAATGAAGCTGATCATCTGTTCCAACTGGAGAAAAGAGCAGTATGAGCAGAAGGGTGAACTAATGGTGCAGCTTTATTGTCCAGTCAAAAGTTGGGGGCAATAAGGTGACCAAGCTTTATCATTTGAAAAATGTATCTAAACCCAAAAATAATACATCTATGGAGAAATCCTATGACAGGAAGTTTTAGGACAACCTCCCCCTCTCCTTAGCTCCATAACATGGGGGTGTTCTATAGTCCACAAAGAGACCTAGGAAGGCTGCTAAAAAAATTACATTTAAAATAAGTTACAGTGACACAAGGCTTCTGAAAGAAAAGGTACCTACAGAAAATGTACTTAGCCTTAAAATATCTATGCCCACGGTTTCGGGACTGGGTGTCCAACAAATTAATGTAGTATAATGGACAGGTGTCCACAAAATTATAGCTTATTCTTACCTATTCTATAAAAAAAGTTTTGGCTGGACTTACACTCTGTGCACACTTTAGGTTGGTATAAATGGTATTGCATCCTATATAAATCAAGTACCTTTACAGCATAATTATTATCTATTACCTTGTATTGAACCATGAAACTGAAATAAAAACTGTATATAAAAAACTGCCAATTGCAAATGTTAAAAGGTTAAACAATCCACACGGCTGATCAAATTATTGTTAATATTAACATATGTGTTAGTTTATATTCTTTGAACTCCCTTGTATAACGTTTGACTTTGAAGGACATGGGGGAAGTGTAATAGTTAAAAAAATATATAATTGCCTTCTTTCAGTAGCAGTCATCCAGAAGAAAATCATTCATTGTATGCGTTGTGCTAAGAATAAGTTTATTCCTTTCTGATGAGAACACAATCTCCTTTTGCATTTTGGCAAGAAAACTGTTCAGCTTTGATGCAAACAGCAAAACATCTGTGCAATTAATTTGTTATTTCATTTGGCCAAACATTGAATTCAGTGTGTGTCAAGTATCAGTTTTCTGTAGATTTGTTGTGCCATAAGCATAGAGTTATATACCTGTCCCTAAATACTGTTATGGACAGGTATTGCTTTCAGCTAATTGAAATTGAAATGAAAAACGTTAGGCCTATGTAGGCTCAACATGCTAATCTAACCTGTGCTTACTTCCAAAACGAATTTGTACTTAAAAACATTTCTTCAATGTGCCCTCACAGGTTTTTTTTCAGCTTTTCCTGAAATTAAATGAGCCTGGATTGAGTGTAGATAAGAAAGCAGAGAAAAAGGCATTAAACAACAATGAACATCCTAGGATATGCTCTACAAAACAGGGAATTGCATGTCACCTATTTTGAATCATTCTATGACTTGAGAAAGTTAGGAAACATTAAAGGATTAAGATGCAATTACCATTATGAGAGTTTAAAGTACACCTGTGGATACCATATTCTTGTAATCCATTAATGTTTAACCTGTTGTGTATTTCTACTACCAAAAATGGGCCTTACTGCAAGAGAAATAGCGTTATATAGCTTGTACTAAAAGAACAGTATATACACATACAGTATAAACAGTGTGTATGTATATATACATACACATATACTGTATATATATATATATATATATATATACTGTATATATATATATATACTGTATATATATATATATATATATATATATATATATATATATATATATATATATATATATATTATCTTACAAAAGTAATTTTACCCCTCACATTTTTGTAAATATTTTATTACATCTTTCTTTTCATGTGACAACACTGAAGAAATTACACTTTGCTACAATGTAAAATAGTCAATGTACAGCTTGTATAACAGTGTCTATCCCCTCAAGATAACTTAACACACAGCCGTTAATGTCTAAACCGCTGGCAACAAAAGTGAGTACACCCTTAATGCCTCGTACACACGATCAGTTCGTCTAATGAAAACGGACCGTTTTCATCAGACCGTTTACTAGCCCTCCAGACAAACTTCTCCACCACAGCCCTCCAGACTGACACTCACCAGCCCACCCAGCTGACTCTCATGAGAGCTCTCAGTAGTGCTGACCTGCTTCTGCTGTCCTCTCTTCTTGCTCCCATGCATCCAGGAAGGTCTTCCTCTGTGTGTTATGGCAGGATCCTTCCAGCACCTGAGCCCTGGTCCAAGGTCAGCCCCCCCCCCCCCGACTAGGCGGCACCCTTGAGGGCCACCTACAGTCTTCTCAGCACCCCATCTCCATCTTCCACCCAACTCCTCCTACTAGCATGGCTCATGTCTATTTATGAGGTGGCCTGCCCCCTGCCAGCCCTTTACTGGGGATTGGCTGAGGTCCTCATAAATATTCATAGCAGCCCCTCCTACCCCCCACCCACTATGTCTAGAACATTCTCCAACGTCCCAGAAAAAAGGGAAGGCATCAGAAAGGCTGCTAGGATGAGTCATCCAGCCCAGGGTCACTGACCCAGATTCACAGCCGAGGCTTAGTCCTGAGCTGAACAAAATTTTCCTACACTAACAATTCTACACTAACAATCCTAGCACATACTAGAGGGTCCTAGACTTACATTAGAGATCAGGAGGCTTGAATTGCAACAATGAAGAGACTTGACTTCCTGGAGAGGAATCTTCTGCTCACTGAGCAAGCAGTTGGGGTTGATATGGGGGGTGGAGGGGAAAGTGAGCATGATCAGGTAGAATGCTGGGTTACTGTGTTTAGATTGAGTGGCAGGGGCTCAAAGAATAGGAAAGCCAGTCCTGTGTTTCAGCGTCCAAACAAATTTGATAAGTTAAGTGAAGATGTGCGGGTAGCAAACTCAAATTTGGTGTCCTTAGATGTCAGTGCTACCCACTACAGCCAGGAAAGTAACACAATAGGGCTTATAAATCTGTTCTCAGGTTTGCTGACAGTGTAGTGTGGAAAGCAGCTAACACAAAAATTGATACCAAATATACAAAAATTAGAAGAACATACAACAATATTCCCATATACACATAAATATTACTTTAGAAATACATCTGAAAAATGTAAACATATGAATACGGTGCATATTATTTTGCGTAATTCGTCCGTGAATGGGGCTGGATGCCATTTATGTCCACGTCAAAACCAAGGACGTCCTTAAATCAAATACGTTACGCCCGCCCTAAAGTACGCCCATCTATGTGAATCTGGCCCAGTAAATCTATCTCGTTTTCAGTTTAGAGATCTCCCGCCTAAGAAAACTCCCTGCTCAATGTGGGGTACATTTTTCAATGCCTATGGGAAGCCATAGCTACCTATATTCATGGTCGAAATTGTTGGCATCCCAGAAATTTTTCCAGAAAATCAAATATTTCTCTCCGAAAAATATTGCAGTAACGCATGTTTTGCTATACACATGTTTATTCCCTTTGTGTGTATTGGAACAAAACAAAAAAAAGGGAGGAAAAATAATAATTGGACATGTCACACAAAACTCTAAAAATGGTCTGGTAAAAATTCTTGGCACCCTTTCAAAATTGTGGATAAATAAGATTGTTTCAAGCATGTGATGCTCCTTTAAACTCACTTGGGGCAAGTAACAGGTGTGGGCAATATAAAAATCACACCTGAAAGCAAATAAAAAGGAGAGAAGTTCACTTTGTCTTTGCATTGTGTGTCTGTGTGTGCCACACTCATAGGCGTGCGCAAGGGGTGTGCCAGGTGTGCCTGGGCACACCCTAATCCTGGGGTTGGCAACCTGTCAATGGTGGGCAGGTGATCAGTAAACCACAATCCTACCTTGCCGACCCTCAGAACCTGGACAGGAGAGGTGGTGGGGGTGGAACTGATCTGTATTTTCCTCCTGCAGCAGCTGATAGTAGGCTTCTCCTCCTCTCCCTTTTTGTCAACATTCAGCTGCCACAGGAGGAAAATATAGGGGATCGGTGCTAATATATTGCACCCCTCCTTTGCCTGTTCCATTTCCTTCTGTTGCTCGGATCCCCCATGTGCTCCCTTGCTCCCCCTTTTTCCCCCATTGTTTCAGAATGGAGAGCGGGGAAGAGGCCGGTAATTCTGTCAAACGCATATGTGTTGAAGGTTTGGGGTGCACACTCTAATGCCGTAGGCTGCACACACCTATGGCCCCACTAAGCATGGACAACAGAAAGAGGAGAAGAAAACTGTCTGAGGACTAGGGAACCAAAATTGTAGAAAAATATCAACAATCTCAAGGTTACAAGTCCATCTCCAGAGATCTAGATTTGCCTTTGTCCACAGTGCGCAACATTATCAAGAAGTTTGCAACCCATGGCACTGTAGCTAATCTCTCTGGGCGTGGATGGAAGAGAAAAATTGATGAAAGGTTGCAATGCAGGATAGTCCGCATGGTGGATAAGCAGCCCCAAACAAGTTCCAAAGAAATTCAAGCTGTCCTGCAGGCTCAGGGATCATCAGTGTCAGCAAGAAGTATCCGTCGACATTTAAATTAAATGAAACGCTATGGCATGAGACCCAGGAGGACCCCACTGCTGACACAGACATAAAAAAAGCAAGACTACAGTTTGCCAAAATGTACTTGAGTAAGCCAAAATCCTTCTCGGAAAATGTCTTGTGGACAGATGAGACCAAGATAGAGCTTTTTGGTAAAGCACATCATTCTACTGTTTGCTGAAAATGGAATGAGGCCTACAAAGAAAAGAACACAGTACCTACAGTGAAATATGGTGGAGGTTCAATGATGTTTTGGGGTTGTTCTGCTGCCTCTGGCACTGAGTGCCTTGAATGTGTGCAAGGCAACATGAAATCCGAGGATTACCAAAGGATTTTGGGTCGCACTGTAGAGCCCAGTGTCAGAAAGCTGGGTTTGCGTCTGAGATCTTGGGTTTTCCAGCAGGACAATGATCTAAATCCCATTGAACACCTGTGGAGAGATCTTAAAATTGCTGTTGGGAAAGGGTACCCTTCCAATAAGAGAGACTTGGAGCAGTTTGCAAAGGAAGAGTGGTCCAAAATTCCCGGTGAGAGGTGTAAGAAGCTTATTGATGGTTTAGGAAGTGACTGATTTCAGTTATTTTTTCCAAAGGGTGTGCAACCAAATATTAAGTTAAGGGTGACAAGAATTTTGACCAGCCCATTTTTAGAGTTTTGTGTGACATTATGTCCAATTTTTTTTTCCTCCTTTTTTGTGTTGTTCCAATACACACAAAGGGAATAAACATGTGTATAGCAAAACATGTGTTACTGCAATACTTTTCTGTGAGAAATACTTGATTTTCTGGAAAAAAAATGGGGTGCCAACAATTTCGACCACAGGGAAGACCATAGGACCTGCATGTAAAGGCAGAGAGGGTAAAGCTGAGGGCGTGTGTCTCCTCTCCCGCTTGCAGCTCACTCTGCCAACCCCCTAATTCTTCCCGCTGAGGTCTGCTGCCACTAAAGGAGGGACAGAGCATGGGCTGTCAGTTCATCTTCCCCCACTCGGCCCCCCCTTGTCTCCTGTCACAGTGTGGGAGAAGGCTGAAGAGAGGGGGCAGCTCTGTGAAATCCAGCCGCCAACGCTTCAGTCCCCTCTTCCCTTCTATTGGCTGGATGAGGGCAACCAATCACAGAGAGGCCAGAGGTGCATCATGGGAAGTGTAGTCCCACAGACAGGTGGCAGCAAGCGATCCCTGTTGGACTAAGCCACAGCTCTCAGCATGCTCAAGACAAGAAGGAGGGAGATCGGGAGCCCAGAAAAGAGGAGAAGAGGTACAAGCCTAGGGACGGTGGTGTGTGTGTGTGTGTGAGAGATAGAGGAGGGAGAAAGGGAAGATGGAGTGGCTGACAGAAGGACAGAGATACAAGCCTCAAAAAGCCCCTTTTGCTGTGTGACTGTCTACACCAAACAGAGGGGACAGAGAACAGGAGTGGTGAGGTGACAGGACTTTGTGGAGGAATTCCACCTAAAGGAGAGAGAAAGCCATGGTTTTGCCACGGCTCCTAGAAGAGTGCTGCCAGAGGACTGAGGGGATCCAGGAACAGTGTCACCCACCTGGTCCACTACCATTCAGCTCAGGTACCCTGTTCAGCAGCTCAGGACCACCCAGCTCATCGAAGACCATCCTGGTATTGGCTTGGCCACTGTCCGGTATCCTTGTCAGTTTCACTATCAGTCATCTTGATCAAGATGGGATCCGGTGCCTTACTACATTGCTAGGAGCATCAGGAGCCTGAACCAGCACATAAGATTGTTGTACCAGGATTGGTTAGCGGGTGCAAACCCAACATCCATATTGACACAGTACTGACACTGCATGTAGACACCAATTTTGCTTTTTAGTGCCACGGGATGTTTATTTCGAGCTGCCATCTCTAGCAGTTTGTCCTTTTAAATCTCTACCTAATGGAACATTCTAGATGATTACTGCTCCACACTAGTGTTGCTCACGAATATTCGCATTGCGAATATTCGACTCGAATATAGCATATTCGAGAAATCGCGCTATATTTCGAATTTCGCGGTGAATATTCGCAATTCCGAATATTCGCATTTTTTCAATTTGATTTTTAAAACAGATCACATCCTATCGACGTCTAAAAGCATTGCTGGTATGATTAGAGACCCTGGGCCGAGTAGCTAAGCTGAGGCGATCCTTTTATGTTGCCAAATTGAAAAAAAAAAAATTGCGATTTTTCGCTATTGCGAATGCGAAAATGATTGCGAATTTTCGATAACTGTGGTAGGAGAACTCTGATTGTCTCTGATGCAAAAGGGGGGGGCTTTGTGTATGTGTATGTTATGAATATTTGTATGTTTGATATTATTATTTTTTGTAAGAAGGGAAAAATTGCGCATACCTTAAAAAAGGGGAGAATACAGCAGCAACTCAAAAATGTTATACAACATAAATTAATACAAGACAGAAAATGGAGTCGCTCTACAAGAATAAAAAATATGTCTAGTGACAAGACATGTGGGCAAATTATAAAATAAGCAAGCGCAAATAACTTGTGAAATACACAGTGAAACAAATATATAAAGAAATATAGTCCCAATAATAGAAAAATAATCTTTCATAAAAATGTCTTTGATATGTGAAGTGAAAAAAAGTCCAAAGCATGCAGCATGAACGTGTTCAATCTTTAAGGTGTTTGATTGACAAACGGCTGTGACAGATGGATAGAGTAAAGAATCACCACCAATGCAAAACACTTTTTATTTTCTATTGTAAAATATCAAGAATATTCTGAGCCAATCAGAGTGCTCCTTCCGCATTTGCCGAATATTCGCAATTATTTTGTATTGTAAAATATCAAGAATATTCTGAGCCAATCAGAGTGCTCCTTCTGCATTTGCCGAATATTCGCAATTGTTTTGTATTGTAAAATATCAAGAATATTCTGAGCCAATCAGAGTGCTCCTTCCGCATTTGCCGAATATTCGCAATTATTTTGTATTGTAAAATATCACGAATATTCTGAGCCAATCAGAGTGCTCCTACAGCATTTGTCGAAATTGCGCAATAAATATCGCATTCGCATGTTGCGATATTTCGATAGAATATCACGAATATTCTGAGCCAATCAGAGCGCTCCTCCAGCATTTCTCGAAATTGCGCAATAAATATCGCATTCGCATGTTGCGATATTTCGATAGAATATCACGAATATTCTGAGCCAATCAGAGTGCTCCTACCGCAGTTATTAAAAAATCGCAATTATTTTCGCATTCGCAATAGCGAAAAATCGCAATCATTTACTTTCGATAAAATATCACGAATATTCGAATTTAGCGAATATATCTCGAATATTCGAATATATATTCGAGATATATCGCGAAATCGAATATGGCATATTCTGCTCAACACTACTCCACACAAGCTAAAGCTACTCTTAAAACAAGGGCCCTACCGTTTGCTAGCAGAAGACACTAGTATTCTTCCCCTTAGGACCTGTAACATTACAGAACTGTGCTTATGGTACTTGTGTAACACATTTCTTTTCTTTGTGTGTTTGCCTTTCAAGGGAGTTTTCGGCCCAGAAGGAGCTGAGAAGTTGACAAGTCTTCTCTCCTCCCTCTCAGCGCCTGTGTTATGAGCATATTGATTACTGCCTTTTCTATACACACAGTTGCTGAATATTGAGGGTTGTCTTTTCTAATGCAATAATTATTTGCAGCAAGGTTTAACAGTGTTAATATATTCAAGTTGTTTATCACTACCAGTGATACTCACTATATACAAAATAAAAAAAAACTAAGGGAAAAATATAGCACTATATATATATATATATATATATATATATATATATATATATATATATATATATATATATAAAGGAGGGAAGGGGGGGAGAAGGGGAGGGGAAGGAGAGAGAGAAAAATATAGATTTCTATCAATAAGAATCTGGAGGACTGTTCTGGAACAAACTATTCAGGGGACATGAGGCAAACCAGAATGGAGGAGTCATAATGCTGGAAACAAACGTTGCCAAAGTGAGAAAACAACATGACCGGTGTAAAAAGCATACACCTAATATAGTTTAAAGGGGCTGTAATCCACAACAAATATACTGAGTCCTCCTATGTCAGAGGAGACAGAGGGATAACCATCAAGTGGAAGCCATCTGATAAGGGACACATATAATGGGAGGTAGTAAAGATAAAATAGGATCATCTATTACACCACACATCTTATTTTACAACATTTAGTTAAACAATATGGGAAAAACCCAAACTTACTAATGAATACGTGATAACAGTTTAAGTTGGGCCCAAAACCAATGGGTGAGAGAACATAGGGAGATTGGGGGGGGGGGGGTGCAATAGTTGGACATCCACAGGTTAAAAAAAAGACTAAAGTTGTCAAGCAGGACAAATGTTTTTAGAGTTCTTTTCTATTCCTAATCAAAATGTATTTCTCACTTTCAATCACAGTTACAATGGTCATCAGGACAAAAAGAAAAGATGAATCAGAGGGGACACAGGCAGCAGTAAAACCCCAACAGAGGTTCTAACCCCTTACCACTACTACAAAAAAAGGCTTTAGCTACAAATTAAATATTAGATGTACTAAAGATTATTGTACCATTCTGTACTAAACACTCTTCTCTGCTTGTCTAATATACTGGACCCATGCTCCTAAACGAGCATAAAACTATGCAGTGTTGTTTGATAGCTAATTCTTGTTTCTTTCAGTTTCTAGTGTAGACAGTAGTAGAAGGATAAGGGAATGGTACCAAGTCAAAGATAATATCATTCCATCATAAGGTCCATCAGGCTTCTGTATAGTTGAACTCATTTGTCTGGGTTTGATTTGTAAGTTTGGTTTAAAGTTCATGAACCATTGAAATTTATGAGGGTAAATCTTAGTATTCAATTCTGGCTATTTGCAGTGCTATTATTAAGCTAGCTTTTGTTAAACAAAAGGCATGGGAAGCTAAGCACCGCTATGGAGGACATGTACCAGTGCCAACATTAAAACAATTGTCTCTCCCTATACTGAAATATCAGCTCTGCCTAATATCTCTCAAACATGCTGGCAATATTTATTTTGGGAGCCTATCCTTTAAAAAAAGGGGACTTGGTTATCCATTCCTGAAATTATTTATTGGCTCTTGTAACTCAACTGACCATACAAAAGCCTAGGAAGTGCATTATAGGTTGTTTCTTATTTATGGCTGCGAACCTGCCAACTATTAAGCCAAAAGTTTATGAGCTTTGTGAACCTCAGGGATTCACTGTTAACCCTTGACAACTGCAATCTTAAGACCCCTTTCACACCGAGGGCCTTTGCAGGCGATATAGCGTTAAAAATAGCGCCTGCAATCCGCCCTTAAACTGTTGCTCTATTCACTCCAGTGTGAAAGCCTGATGGCTTTCACACTGGAGCAGTGCACTGGCAGGGCGTCAGAAAAAGTCCTGCCAGCAGCTTCTTTGGAGCCCATTAGGAGCGGTGAACTCACCGCTCCTAATGCGCTCCTGCCCATTGAAATCAATGGGCAGCGCCGATGTACCGCCGGCAATACGCCACTGTAGCGGCGCACTGCGGGAGTCTTTAACCCTTTCTTTGCCGCTAGCGGGGGTTAAAAGCGTCCCGCTAGCGGCCGAAATGCACTGCAAATCTGACTTTTAAAATAACGGCGTTTTACCGCTATTTTACCGCCGACGCTATGGGCAGTACAGTGTGAAAGGGGTTTAAATATCATCCCTAGTCTTCTACAATAAACGTTGTTCTGGGTTATTTTTATTGATTCTCTTGTAATGTGATAATGTTTAATGTTGTGGTTTGGGCAAAATTTTGCATTAACAATTATGTTGTCAACTTAAACAGCAATCTTTGTCAGAACATCTTTTACCATGATTTAATTAAAGACAAACATGTCAACAATGTGACAAGGTGGAATGAAAATTAAGACGTAATTATAATCAACATGCAAAATATAATTTGTGTCACTTTAACTTTTGAAAATAAAACTATTATTACTATTCAAAAAAGTTTTAATTGAGTACTCATAAAAAGGAGCACACAATGTGCTGTATAATTTTAATCTATACTTAGATGAAAATTATATCTGCAATTTCCTAAAACAAATTCAGAATGTAATTATCTACCATTTAAGATAAACATCAACTCAGCCAGCCAATCTTTAAGGGGTTGTAAAGGAAATAAACGTTTTTCCCTAAATAGCTTCCTTTACCTCAATGCAGTCCTCCTTCACTTACCTCATCCTTCCATTTTGCTTTTAAATGTCCTTATTTCTTCTGAGAAATCCTCACTTCCTGTTCTTCTGTCTGTAACTACACACAGTAATGCAAGGCTTTCTCCCTGGTGTGGAGAAAGCCTCTTGAGGGGGCGAGCAGGAGTGTCAGGACACCCACTAACACACAGCTCCTTTATCTATCTGCAAAGTAGAGAGTGTCCTGACTTGCTTACTCGCCCCCTCCCCCCTCAAGAGGCTTTCTCCACACCAGGGAGAAAGCCTCACATTACGGTGTGTAGTTACAGACAGAAGAACAGGAAGTGAGGATTTCTCAGAAGAAATAAGGACATTTAAAAGCAGAATCGAAGGATGAGGTAAGTGAAGGAGGACTGCACTAAGGTAAAGGAAGCTATTTAGGGAAAAAAAATTATTCCTTTACAACCCCTTTAAAGCAAAACTCCAACTAAACATTAGTTCAGTTACCTACTTATTAGACATTTTAAATACTGTTATTAGAAACACAACAGAGTTCATTTACTAAAGGCAAAAACAAACGTTGCAGAGCTTAGTAAATGAGGTAAGGCTCCACTTTGCAAATAGTACCCAATCACATGCAAGGAAAATAAATAAAAAATTATTTTTAAGTTGAATATATTTTTATTAATACAGTGTATTTTCTGCTTATAAAAATCAAAGTTTATGTGGGTACAGAATAAAAGAAAGGGAGAGGAATGAAGTGTAACCATCGTCAGAAGTATACAAAAACAACAAAAAGAGGCCCTTCAGAGGCCACAGGTTACAGTAAACCACATCATGTGAGCATTTTACAAATTGTCACGGGGAGGAATGGGGGGATAGAGGGAAGGGGATAAAGAGAAAAGAAGAAAAAGAAAAGGAAAGTTGCATGGAATATTGGTTGGAATGACACAATGTTAACCATTAAAATCAAAAGACTGCCAGAAGTTTTTTCTGTGCGGAAGAATCTATGAGTAGGAATTGGAATAAGGTAAAAGAGGAAGGGGGAGGTAATGCTAGAAATCCCATTCTGGTTAAGTGGAAAATCTTTTTTGAAAATGTATCCGAGGTAGAGTATTAAAGCCAAATGTACCACAATTTGTTATGTATTTCCCATGCGTCTAGTTCCCTAGCTTGCTTCTCCTCCATAAGCATGATGTAATTTATTAAGCCTACCCATAAATTTAGGGGAGGTTTAGTATTGTATTTCCAGAACCTAGAGATAAGCTGACATGCAGCTGATAAAAAGAGTCTAAGAAGACAAGATATTTGACTTTTAATGGGACTGGACAAAATGGATAAAAGGGATAAGAGACTCATCATAGATTTTGTTTTATATACAGATACATATATACCGTATTTATCAGGGTATTGCGCACTCCGGCGTATAGCGCGCACCCCTAAAGTGGACCTGCATTCCTGTAAAAAAAAAAGATTTTAGTACTTACAGTTTTGATGTCTTGCGCGGCGTCCATTGGCGGCCTCGTCGGGTCCGGCGTCCGTCTGCGGCTTCGATGGTGTCCTTGTCGGGTCCGGCGTCCTGTACGTCCAGGACGTGACTGCGAGAGAACCCGAGCCTGCCCGACTATACACGAGTGTACTGCGCTCGGTATATGCCGGCGCAGTAGTTCAAACTCGGCGCGGAAAGCGGGTATCGGCGTATATCGTGCACCCACGATTTTGCATTGAATTTCAGGGCAAAAAAGTGCGCGGTATATACCGATAAATACGGTATGTGAAAGATTTGTTTTCAAAATGGACGAACTTGGTTGCATTCCCACTGTCACGTACCTTACCAAGGTCAAGATGCTGAGAACAGCTAAAGCGCGAGCTGCGGCCTGGCCTCGGCCCTTACTCTCCTGATTGGCATACTGACTTTGATTGGCAGGAGCCATTGGCACCGCTGCTTTGTCTCAGCCAATCAGGAGGAAGAATCTTGGACGGCCAAGACATTTATGGACATTGCTGGACAGAGATGAGCTCAGTTAAGTAATTAGTGGGTGCTAGGATAGCTGCTACATACAGATGTTTTATTTATCTTAGTGCATAGAATGCACTAAGATAAAAAAAAAACCTTCTGAAGTTACAACTCATTTAAGCTCAGCTCAGGGAACATTCTTTCATAAAATGAAAATTCCCTTGCAAAGTGTACTGCCTATATTGCCTTCAGTAAAACAACCCCAGTTTGTCTTCTGAAATTGAAACCTTACAAAGACAACTGCAAAAAAAGGAAGCAAAAAAAACCTCCAAAAGCTACACCTAGAGCAGACCTTTTGGATACGACCTAAACAATATAAAACAAACACAACTTCTATAACTCCTGCTATCAACGACTTGGAACCCGATCCAGAATCCCAAAGTCTCCTTTGTGAAAATGCACATCTGACTGAAAATGTGGATTTAATAGAGGACCTTGGAATCATAAATATTGGTCAAATCATAAACTTTCAGCACCAGAAATAACTGCCCTCTCCAAAGACCTTACAATCTTTCCAACCACCAAATTGGATAATTTACAGGTATGGTCAGATATGGAGGAAATTTTCAGGAGACTAAGGCGCAAAGAATATTTTCACAATTCTGAAAGGAATCCTAGGACAATAGGATGCGACAAAAATAAAAAGAACAGCAACTTTACACCTCCACAAGGACGCAAACCCAAACTGGACACCTATATTGACAGCTTCAGGCTGCAAGTTACATCCCTGATATTCATCCAGAAAAAGAAAATATTATACAACCTTTCACCACTGTAACGAAGAGCTGTACACGATCTGCACAATAATTATGCCATAACCACCAAACCAGCAGATAAAGGGGGATCAGTCATTGTGATGGATACAGACACATATATACAAGAGGGCCAGAGGCAGTTGGCAAATACTACTTACTACAAAAAACTGGATTATGATCCGACCCAGGATTATACTAAGCAAATAAAGGGGTCTTATTACAACAATACCAAGCCACCTACATTCAGAATTTATCAGTGCTATTCCAGATAATCCAGGAATTGGAGACTACTACATGCTGCCCAAGATTCACAAGCCAGGAAATCCAGGCATACCCATTATAACAGGTTTAAATACACTTACCGAACATATCTCAGATAATATATTAAAACCGTTAGTCATGAACTCTGTGAGTTTCCTGCATGACACCACTGATTTTCTGAACAAGCTTAACAGTAAACACCAATTACCACCAAATACACTTCAAGTCACTATGGATGTAGAATCTCTGTACAGTAACATCCCTCACAAGTATAGGTTGGTGGCATGTCACAGAGTCTTATCATCCTCACCAAACCACAAATACACAGCTGATGATGTTTCACAGCTCATCTAATTTATTCTTACACACACTATTTCACTTTCAACAAAGACATCTATCTCCAGTGTATGGGTACTGCCATGGGTAGTAAAATTGCACCCCAATATGCAAACTTATTACTGGCTGACCTAGAGGACAAATTCCTTAACAGCATACAACAAAAGCCATACAGATATTATTGCTATATTGATTCATGATATGGACTGAAGGTGAGGAAAATCTCAAGCAATTTTTCTCATTGACCAACACTTTTCACCCATCTATCAAACTAAAAATTGATTATTTGAACATACATGTTAACTTCCTAGACACTACAGTATACATCAGGGATGATAAGCTTCACACTTCGATATACAGAAAACCAACTGACCGATGCAGCTATCTTCATAGTTCCAGTTTTCACCCCCAACACACTAAACGGGTCATCATACACAGCCAGGCCATCAGATACCACCAAATATGTTCAGACCCAGAAGACAGAGATAAACATCTCAAAACACTAGCAAATGTCTTCCATAAGAAAGGTTACAAAGACAAAACCATCAACAACAGCATAAACACAGACTTGAAAACCCAAAGAGAAAATCTCATCCAATACACAGAGAACAAAATAACCGAGTACCTCTAGTCACCACATACAACCCAGCACTAGAAGGGATCAAAAAGCTAATCAAAGATTTACAACCCATTATAACAGAGGATGAAAATAAATATTCCAACAACCCCCAATATTGGCTTTCAGACAACCACCCAACCTCAGACATAAACTAATCAGCAGGAAACTTCACTCTGATTATGAAGTCACAAACCCTGCAATAAAAAACGCTGCGAATTGTGCAACCAGATCAATCTATCCAAAAGTGTCACACACACAAAATGGGACCTTCAGAATCATTGTATCATACAGCTGTACCTCCAGTAATGTTGTGTACCTCATCCAATGCAAAAGGTGTAGCAAAGGATCTTATATTAGTGAAACAAGACAGAAGTTGCAAGCAAGGATGAATTTGCACAGACACACTATCGGGGAACATAAAGGAGACAGTTTCTGCACACCTGTGGGACATCACTTCTCACAACTGGACCACTCTATAGAAGACCTCAATGTTTTAGTTCTTAAAGGGAATTCAGAACTATTCAGGAAAGGAAAACATTTGAAGCAAGAATGATACTTATTTTTGACACAAAAAATAATGGCCTGAATTGTATTGGTTTCCTTACCCATTATACTAAAGTTTTACGACCCCCTCTGTGACTGTCACCCCCCCCCCCCCCAGTCTATAGCTCTCCCTCTGCCTTATCTCACAAACTCAACTGCTATCTTTATTACCATTGCCATATACATTGATTTGTATGAGTTTGTTTTTTCTTTTTTTTTCCTTTCCCTCAGAGATTGTGTTTTTCTTTTTACATTTTAACATTCTGCTAAAACCTTTGTAAATCAGTACTGCTTGGATTTTGAAGAAGGAGACAGTACTGCTTGGACTTTGAAAGAGACATACTCCTAAAGCTTTTCGTGAAAAAATGTATGCAAATAAATAATAAAAAAAAATAATAAAAAATGTATTGTCTCTGTACTATATTAACAGAGGCACACAGGGGTAGAGGGAATAAGTGTATAGGGCATAGTTTAAGGAATAGGAGGTTCTTTCTTTTTGAATATGTAACTGTGTTTTTCTATGTCTATACAATAAAAAAAAGTGAGTATTAAAAAAAAAAAGGCACACATGGAATGTAATGCAATATACTGTATTTGAGCCCACAGCTTTCGGCTTTGAAAACAAATCTGAACTTTAATGCAAGTATCTTAATGCCTACAAATATATTTTTTATAATTGAATTCTTAGAATGAGTTCTTTTAAAATGCGTGTTTGTTCAGGACTGAAAAAAATGTAAAAAAGGTGGGGAATGTAAAGAGTTTGTAATGGGGTATACTAGGTCTATCTGATAATAGAAAGTTATCCCCAATTTAGTTTGCTAAGAGGTGATAAGGCAAGAGCAAGTATCATTGCAAGGCTGACCTGAAATAAGAATAGAATTAGTGCAATTAATTTACCAATGGAATAGAGATTTGGTTACTTAGCAAAGTAAGTATTTTTAAAACAAATTCTTATACATGATTGGGTATTCAAAGCTGCTCCAAGCTAAGTGAACATGCACTTTGCTAAACGAATAATAATCTCCATTCCCTTAGTAAATCAACCCAAGTGAGTGTTCTATGAATCTGATTCCTGACTAAGATTTCATGTAGCTAAAGAGCGACTAATGGTCAAGCTTTCTCTTTTGAATCCCCCTTCTATCAACCCTTTAACACAAAGTCATTCTAAGAAGTGCTACAAATGTCAAGTAATCATCTTTTATCAAATAAACCAATTCAACAGTATTAACAGCATGCTGTAAATTTAGATGAAATGCTTTCTGAGCAGAGAAATATGGAATGAAGCACAAAATAGGAGCCGCTGGAATTTCTTATACCAGTACATGTTATTTCAAGGGAATTTAAATTGATTTGGAATTAATTTGACCTGTCTGCTCTCCATTTATTTTGCCTTCTATGAATTTCATGACCTAAACTAACCTAGTCACTCAATGTTTACTATTCAAAACACGGGCCATTGTAAGCTTGCTCAACCAAGTGGATGGTTAAATGTTACTTGACATGACTTATCTGATTTGGTGCAGAAGAATTTGTAGGTTAGATGCTGTCTGGCATCACTTTGGAGCAAACTGCTCTTACTGACATTTTTCACATAATCTTCTATCCTTATTTTTATATGAATGCAAATTGAACTGCTTAAAGCATTAGTGAAATTTTAATGATAAATAAAAATGAGAAGTCTGAATTCTTTAATTACCTTTTTGTGTTATTCCTGTGAATCAGAATGGAAAATATAATTAGGTTGCCTCACTACTGTATGTTATAATTACGTTGCTTCACTACTGTATGTTTCATACTCCTTAAACGAGAAGTGTAGTATTAAAAAAAAAAAAAAAAACACACATACTAACCTCTATGATGCAGCCTCAGTTGGAGGCTGCAGCTGTGCTCCGCTGGGTCATCACATACATCACATGCATCCCATACAAGCACCAGGGCTAGATGCGAGAGGTGGATCAGCAGGATGAGTCTGCCAGGACAGGAAGATATGTCTCATCTCTGCTTCCTTTTACCACTCTGCATATTACGCATATGATAGATGAGAAGAGTGTACAGCAGTGGAGCAGATGAGTAGGAGGTTACAGCGGTGGGGAAAATGAGCAGGAGGGGTTCAGAGGTGGCACAGATCAGCAGGTGGGTACAGTGGTGGAAGAGATAAGAAGGGGGTTTAGCAGTGGGACAGAAGAGAAGGGGGTATAGTGTTGGGGCAGATGAGCAGGGGGGTTCAGTATTGGGGCAGATGAGCAGGGGGTAGTGATGAGGCAAACATCCCCCTGTTCGGTTCGCACCAGAACCTGCGAACACACAAAATGTTCGTGTGAACTTTAGAACCGTTAAAGTCTTTGGGACTCGAACGTTTGAAATCTATACCAGACCATTTTTTTTTAAATTTGGGGTGGAGTTCCCCTTAAAATCCACACCAGACCTGAAGGGTCAGGAATGGATATTTGGGGGGAACCCCACGTAATTTTTTTAAATTGACGGTGGGGTTCCCCTTAATATCCATACCAGACCTGAAGGGCCTGGTAATTGAATTTAAGGGGACCCCATGCTTTTTTTTTTTATGAATGAATTCTCTCTGAATTGCCAGGAGTCCGGTTTTAAATTACTTTTTTTCCTTCAGAAATTACACTTTGTGCAGAGACAGTTCTAAGTGCGGGAAACATGCGCTATTTCACATGCTTACTTTACACCCCCCCCCAGGTACGAAATTTAAAGGAATATTTCACTTTTATTGTTTCACTTTAAGCATTATTAAATTCACTGCTCCCGAAAAAACGGACGTTTTTTAAACTTTTTTTTGCATTGATACATGTCCCCTGGTGCAGGACCAAGGTCCCCAAACACTTTTTAGGACAATAACTTGCCTATTAGCCTTTAAAATTAACACTTTAGATTTCTCCCATAGACTTTAAAGGTTGTTCCGCAGCTTTTCGAATTTGCCGCGAACACCCCAAATTGTTCATTGTTCGCCGAACAGGCAATGTTCGAGTTGAACATGAGTTTGACTCGAACTCGAAGCTCATCCCTAGCAGAGGGGTTCAGTATTGGGGCAGATGAGCAGGATGTTCAATGTTGGGCCATATGAGCAGGAGGGTTTAGTGTTGGTGCAGATGAGAAGCAGGTTCAGTGGTGAGACAGAAAAGTAGGGGACAGTGGGCAGATGTGAAAGGAGGTGTATTGGTGGGACAGATGAGCAGGGGGTTACAGTGGTGGGGCAGAAAAGCAGGGGGGGTACAAAGGTGAGACAGATGTGCAGGAGGTACTTTAGTGGGAAGATGAGAAAGTAGGTTACAGTGGTGGAGCAGATGGCTTCAGTGTTAGGACAGATGAGAAGGTGATTCAGTAGTGAGACAGAAGAGCATGGGGATACGGCGGTGGAGCAGATGTGCAGGGAAGTACAGTGGTAGGGCAGATGAGAAAAAGGGGAAAAGGGGTACATTTATGGGGCAGATGAGCAGGGGGTTTACAGTAGTGTGACAGAAGAGCAAGGGGGTACAGTGGTGGGGCAGATGTGCAGGAGGTACAGTGGTGGGAGGGATGAGAAGGAGGTTCAGCACAGTCAGAAACTTCATGTGTGATATAGCAATAATGAGAACTGATAGACAATTTAGAGGCTTTCATACACAGGTGCAAAAAGTAAATAGGGATTAAAAACAATAAGTATTCAAATTAGAGTCTTGTGCGATGTGGGGGCGTGAACAGATGGTGATGGTGGCGGGGAGTTAGGAGGAGTGAGAGCAAGGGTGTGTGTGTCTCCTCCTGGCCCTATGTGTTTAAAAGCTTTACAAGCTGACCAGGATTGGTCCTATATTGGTTTAGTTTTAATTGTATGCATACAGAGAGTTGTAGAGATGCATACAGGATATATTGGACACTTTGGACATAATTAGACTTGCCTGCCTAGACCCTATCCCTTCCACTTGATTGCCTCTGATTTGTGTCAGGCATTGGGTAAAGTCCCATTAGATCTTCCGAGTCCCCCTAAATCACCTTAAAAAAACATGTTGGAGAGTAGATATGTCAGCAAGGAGGAGAGGGGATGAGCATGCCAGCCAGGAGAATGTGGGGCCACAATCATTGAGGTATGCAAAGGAAAAGGATAATGCCCTGTACACACGGTCGGTTCATCCGATGAAAACGGTCTGATGGATTTTTTCATCAGATATCCGACGAAGCTGACTTTCATCAGTCTTGCCTACACACCATCAGTTAAAAAAACGGTCGTGTCAGAACGCGGTGACGTACGACGTGCTGAGAAAAATGAAGTTCAATGCTTCCAAGCATGCGTCGACTTGATTCTGAGCATGCAAGGTTTTTTAACCGATGGACGTGCCCACAGACAATTGTTTTTTTTCTATCGTTTTTTTAACCATCAGATAATTTTAAAACAAGTTCCTAGTTTTTTCACCGATGGATAAAAAACCAATGGGGCCCACACACGATCGGTTCGTCTGATGAAAACAGTCCATCAGACCGTTTTCATCAGACGAACTGATTGTGTGTACGCGGCATTAGGGGAGACAGTCCGCAGCAACAGCAGCCAAATTGGAGAGGTATGCTCATACCCCAGACCATACACCCTGTTCCAAATTATTATGCCAATGATATTTTTCTAATTTACCTAAATAGTTGATGTAAACAACAGTCAGCATAATTCTCAAGTTATCAACTATTAAGAGTACAATTCAAATATTATTGAACAAACCTCCTAATGATAAGTTTTTTTTTTTTCAAAATAAAAAACTTACAATGCACTGTTCCAAATTTTTATGCACAGTAAGTTTCAAAACACTTTATAGGTTGTAAAGAACTGAAAATTGTCATTTGTTGTGTTTGCAGCATATTTACTGAAATCAAAAGCTATTTCAATCAAACTTTGAACAACATTTTAACTTTGTAAACATTTTAACAGGTCACATTACATTTTAACATAGGATCCCTTATTTGAGAGCAGCTTCACAAGTCTTGCATCTATTGAACTTGTGAGTTTTTGGAAAGTTTCTGCTTCAAAGGTTCTCAATAGGATTGAGGTCAGGGGAGGATGGAGGACACACCATGACTTTCTCTCCTTTTATCCCCATAGCATCCATTGATGCAGAGGAATTTTTTGCAGCATGAGATGGTGCATTGTCATGCATGAAGATGATTGTATTACGGAAAGAATAGTTCCTCCCTCTGTACCAGGGAAGGAAGTGGTCAGTCAGGAACTCCACATACTTTGCAGAGGTCATCTTTACACCTTTGGGAACCCTAAAGGGGCTGACCAGCTTTCTTCCCATGATTCCGGCCCAAAACACGACTCCACCTCTGCCTTGCTGACGTCGCAGCCTTGTTGGAACAGGGTAGCTGTCCACCAACCATCCACTACTCCATCCACCTGGACCATCCAGGGTTGCATGGCACTCATCAGTGAACAGGACTGTTTGAAAATTAGTCTTCATGTATTTTTCTACCCAATGCAGCCATTTCTGCTTGTGAGCATTGGTTAGTGGTGGCTGAATAGTGTCCGATGTATCCGCTACAATATCGCAGTCACAATAAAAATCGCAGATTGCCGCCATTACTAGTAAAAAAAAAAATATATAAATCTATTCCCTATTTTGTAGCCGCTATAACTTTTGCGCAAACCAATCAATATACGCTTATTGCGATTTTTTTTACCAAAAATATGTAGAAGAATACGTATCGGCCAAAACTGAGAAAAAAATTGTTTTTTATATGTTTTTTGGGGGATATTTATTATAGCAAAAAGTAAAAAATATTGAATTTTTTTCAAAATTGTCGCTCTTTTCTTGTTTAGAGCGCAAAAAATAAAAAATAAATGCAGAGGTGATCAAATACCACCAAAAGAAATCTCCATTTGTGGGGAAATTATTAATTTCATTTGGGTACAGTGTTGCATGACCGCTCAATTGTCATTCAAAGTGTGACAGAGCTAAAAGCTGAAAAATGGCTTGGTCAGGAAGGGGGTAAAAGTGCCCAGTATTGAGGTGTTTAAACAATGTATTGCTGGTGGTCAATGCATGTAAACAGTCGCTGGGGGAACTATGCGATCAAATGAAGGGTATTAAAGAGGAACTGTCTTTGGTATGCCATGAGCTGCAAAAAAATGTTGAAAGAACAACGGCTGAGGAAGGGAGGATAAGTCAAATAGAGGATGCTTTACATCCAGTAAAACAGGAGGTTAAAACTCTAAAAGATCAAATGGGCAAGCTCACCGAAAAAATATTTATTAAATGGAAAATAGACTTCGTAAGGATAATGTGAGGCTGGTGGGACTACCCGAAAAGAGTGAAGGGCCTAATCCAATTGATTTTTTTGGAAAAATGGTTTATTGAGTCATTTGGAAGAGAGACTTTTTCACAACAGTTCTCAATAGAAAGAGCACACAGAGTCCCTTTTAGGCCCCCACCCCCAGGAGGATATCCCAGATCAATGCTGCTGAAATGTTTAAACTATAATGATAAAGTAACTTTGCTGCATAGGGCCAGAGAGATGGGAAGTCTTTTTCATAATGGTGTTAGGATCTCTTTTTTTCCTGGCAGTTTTCCTGTCGGGAAAACTGCGATGGAGCATACACACGGTCGGTTTTCTCGGCCAAAAGCTCTCATGGCAGTTTTCCTGACGGGAAAACCATTCGTGTGTATGAGGCTTAATGGATCTTTGGATAATAGCAAAAACCTTGTGACATTTGTGGCAATTACTTTTTACCCATTTAAGAACAAGCTTGTTTTTTACCTGCAATTCTGTAAGTGTGAACCCCCTCTTTTTTTAAATAAAAGACCTTACATTATTACTCTATGTGTATCCATTTGTTTTTCATGTTCAAAGCCAATGGAACGTTTTAACATTTGCTATATGAATTGGAGTTTGCCGATCTAAAGTGTGACCATCCATGAGGTCTACTTTCTGCTTATTGCTCCATTGAGGCAAAGCCCTCATCATGCCTGTTTGACCCATGTGCTGTACGGTACATGATGTGTCCATCTCATCCGGTAAGCGTGCCAACCTTACTTCACTTCACGATCAAGTACTTTTCAAGATTCACTATTCACTTGTGTTAATGCACTTCATACCATGACGGTATCTCCTAATAAGATGGACTAATACGTTGTGTTATTATCCCTCCTATTTGCACATGTTTATTTGCATTTCAACATTTATTATCTTAATTTTATTCATTCACTGCCTGAGCGCTACACTATTGTTTTGTTATAATATCACTAATCCTTAAAATGCACAAATAATTATTAATAATCTTCTTTCCCTCCTGTGCATATCTCTGTACATTTGGTAATACATTCAGCAAGAAAACTGTAGGAGGAAGGAGGTACTGGGGACGGTAACAGGCATCAAACGGTTTTTTATTATTCAGGAAAACTGACAGGAAATAGACATATATCGTATATACTCGAGTATAAGCCAAGTTTTTCAGCACATCTTTTGTGTGCTGAAAATGCCCCCCTCGGCTTATACTGGAGTCACCTTTTTGCATCTCATCTCCTGGACTTTGGGGATCTAGTACTAGCCGGTCGTAGGTCTCCAAGACCCGGAACTTGGTACACATGTAGCCCAATTTCTCGTCTATAAGTGTGCAAAGTTTGTTGTCTGGGGAACCTACGGCTGGGGAGCACCAATTTTTCAAACCTGGGCACCCCTTCCATAGACTCCCATGTTAAACGTCAGTCTAGTCATGGACACAGTGGGGTAGATTCAGATAGATTAGGGGATGTTTAGATCCGCGTAATCTATCTGATTTACGATCCGCCGGCACAAGTTTGAGAGGCTAGTGCTGTATTCAGAAAGCACTTACCTCAAAACTTGCGGCGGCGTATCGTAAATCCCCTGGCGGAATTCAAATTCTGCGGCTAGGGGGAGTGTAGTATTTAAATCAGGCGCATCCCCGCGCCGATTTAACTGCGCATGCGCCGTCCGCAAATTTTCCCGACGTGCATTGCTCCCAATGACGTCGCTAGGACGTCATTGGTTTCGGCGTGAGCGTAACTTGCGTCCAGCGCTTTTCTGAATCGACTTACGCAAACTACGTAAAAATTCAAAACTCGGCGCGGGAACGACGGCCATACTTAACATACGATACGCCTCACATAGCAGGGGTAACTATATGTCGGAAAAAGCCGAATGCAAGCGACGTAAAAAAAAGCGACGGGCGGGCGTTCGTTTCTGAATAGGCGGAAATCGACATTTGCATATTCGTCGCGTAAAAAACCAAAGCGCCACCTAGCGGCCGGCAGGGAATTGCAGCCTAAGATCCGACGATGTAAGTCACTTACACCTGTCGGATCTTAGGGAGATCTATGCGGAACCAGATTCTATGAATCAGCCGCATAGATCCGACCGTCGGATCTCAGAGATACGACGGCGTATCAGGAGATACGCCATCGTATCTCTATCTGAATCTGCCCCACTGAGGCATGGGCATAGTGAAGCATGGGCACAGTGAGCCATGGGCACAGTGAGGCATGGGCACAGTGAGGCATGGACACAGTGAGGCATGTTCATGGTGAAGCATGCACATGGACACAGTGAGGCAAAGTGAGGCACAGTGAGGCATGCAGATGGACACCCTAGGCTTATACTTGAGTCAATATGTTTTCCTATTTTTTTATGGTAAAATTGGGTGCCTCGGCTTATATTTGGGTCGGCTTATACTCGAGTATATATGGTAGTTGAAAAATAGCTGCATATATAGCTAATGACATGCTGCCTCCAACGCTGCATTGTTTAATACATTTTTTATTTAAATAACAACATGACACAAGGGCAAATATTTCCCAAGTGTAGCATGATGTCAAAATAAGTTCATGCCAAGGATAAAAATGTTGAAGCAGGAAATTCTAAATATGGTGTGCATTACATGGGTTTCATTTAGTGAAGTGCTATATTGTAATATACATGGGAAATGTAATAGGAGATGGTCTGCATAGTTATCAGTACACTCCAAGTTACTTAATGTGCACAGCTGCACCTGTGACTACACTAAAGGGCTCTCCACTGTAATACATTAGGGGAAAAAATCCAGTCTAATGAGAAATCATATTAGATTTCTTAATATACTGCTTGATCAATATAATATCTGAAGCTGTGATGGCTATTAATATGCAACTCAGTCTCTATACTAAACCAGAACAGCCAGACAAAAATATTTCTTTATCTTCTCTTGCTTTACGATAGTAGGGAGCCAGTAATAAAGCCTAATGTATATACCGTAAATACCAGTAATAATAATATTACTAATACATGCAGCAAATTAGAAAGCAGATGAAAGGTTTAGCGCTAGAAAACAGGTTTTGATAGATAAAAAGTGCATTTTATATACATCTATATAGATCAGACCAAAATGAGGAAGACTGAGGGACAGAGGGACATTGCTCCAAATCAGGGACAGTCCCTCGAAATCAGGGACGGTTGGGAGCTATGCTAATAATGTTTCTATTTAAAAATAAAAATAAAGTCTAGTGTCTAGTTATCATCATATTTACACCTAGATTCTGCCCTTGCTTACTGGACAATATGTCAACAGGGACAAAAGCTGCCTTTAATAGTATTGAGTAATCCGTTTTGTTTTTCTCATATTACCACAAACTATAAGTCTAAGAAATTAACATTATCATTACATAATTGGTTTATAAACTTTTTAGGGAAAGTTAGATCAAATCTCTTTATTGTACAGGTGCCAAAATACTTCAAAGTCACTTTGTTAATTTTCAAAGTGTCTCCTCTGTCTACAGCTAACACTACCCAGCTCCCCCCTTTTCCCAATCCAGTAGGATATCGCCCACTAAGATTCTGAGCAGCTTGAAAAAAAGAGTCCCCACATTCGCAGTAGCTTTCTATTCAGAAGATTTTGACAAGTGCTGGATTGCCCACTAACTATTCTTTATGTGTTACAATATGGCTCCCTCTGTACTTCAGAAATGCCATTTTTACCCATTAGAGCAGGGGTCTCAAACTGGCGGCCCTCCAGCTGTTGCGAAACTACAATTCCCAGCATGCCTCTGCCTGTGGGAGTCATGCTTTTAACTGTCAGCCTTGCAATGCCTCATGGGACTTGTAGTTTTGCAACAGCTGGAGGGCCGCCAGTTTGAGACCCCTGCATTAGAGACATTCCTCTCTTTGCCCTTAACTACAAGGTGGTATTCCTTGTAGCCATTAGACCCTTTCACACTGGGGCGGTGCAGGCGTCAGCACTGATAGTTTTAGCAGCGATTTACCGCTGTTATAGCGGCGCTATTCAGCCACTAGCGTGACGTTTTAACCCCCTCTAGCGGCCGAAGAACAGCACCTGTGTTTCGGCGCTGCCGAAGCGCTGCCCATTCATTTAAAAAATGCTGCTTGCAGGACTTTTTTTTCCCATCCTGCTACTGCACTGCCCCAGTGAAAGCACTTTCGCACTAGGGAGGGATAAGAGGTCCTTTTCAGGTGCTTTACATGTGCTATTTTTAGCACTAAAATGCCTGAAAAGCGCCACAGTGTGATTTTTTTTTTTTTTTGCTGCGCGGCAATGAAAAATGGGTAGTTCCCCTGTAATTATCTTACTCTTCTATGCTGCTGCTTTGTAGCAGTTTCTACTTCAGCTACAACTATCTTGTGTTGGAGGAGGAAATGGAGTAAAAATAAATGGGTTCTATGCAGCCTTAAAGTGGAGGTTCCATCAAAAAAACAATTTTGCTTTAAACTGTAGCTTACGACTAAAAAAGGAAAATAAAAAGACAATTTTTTTTTTTACTCATCTGGAAATGCCTGTTGCTATGCGGTCCCACAAAATCTTCCTTTGAAACCACCTAGGATTCTGACATCATCTCCCTCTAATACTCCTGGGAAATGTGTGTCATCATTTCCCAGGATGCAGTGCGCTGTCCAATTATCACTCCCCATCCAAGACTTCCAGGAAGTAAGTGCCTGTAGGCTTCACAATGCCCACAAGCAAAATGGCAACGGTGTAGATATAGTTTTATAAACTATCTTTTTTGAATATCTATGCGGATCGGCGGCGGATTGTAAAATAGTAAGTGACCAGATTTATATTATAAAAACGCAGGATGAAAGGACATACATTTAAAAAATGCTAATTGTGGTTGGAACTCCGCTTTAAGGAAGATAAGGAGGATGAAAAGGGTGCATAAAGGTAAAAAAAAACATATACAGTGTCTTGAAAAAGTAGTCATATCCCTTGCAATTTTCCACATTTTGCCATGTTACTACCAAAAACTTAAATGGATCGGGATTTGGGATTTTATGTGATAATCCAAGACAAAGTGGCACATAATTGTGAAGTGGAAGGAAAATGATAAATGGTTTTCATTTTTTTTTTTTTTACAAATAAATATGTGAAAAGTGTGATGTGCATTTGTATTCTGCCCCCCTGAGTCAATACTTTGTAGAACCACCTTTCGCTGCAATTGCAGCTGCAAGTCTTTTTGGGAATGTTTCTACCAGCTTTGCACATCTAGGAAGTGCAATTCATGCCCATTCTTCTTTGTAAAATAGCTCAAGCTCTATCAGATTGGATGGAGAGCATCTGTGAACAGAAATTTAAAAAATTCTTGACTCAGATTCTCAATTGAATTTATGTCTGGCCTTTGATTGGGCCATTCTAACACATGAATATGCTTTAATCTAAACCATTTCATTGTAGCTCTGGCTGTATGTTTAGGGTCATTGACCTGCTGGAAGGTGAACCTCTGTCTCAGTCTCAAGTATTTTGCAGACTCTAATGCCCTGTACACACGATCGGATGTCCCGTCGGAAAAACATGTTCTCTTTCTAAGTTCGTCAGGATTTCCAAAGGAAAAAGTCAGATGGGGCATACACAAAATTCCATCTGACTTTTTTTATCGGAAATTTCAACCGTGTGAACGCAGCATTCCAGGTTTTCTTCTAAGACTGTCCTGTATTTGGCTCCATCCATCTTCCCATCAACTCTGATCAGCCTCCCTGTCCCTGATGAAGAAAAATATCCCCACAACATGATGCTGCCACCTCCATATTTCACGGTAGGGATGCTGTGTTCAGGGTAATGTGCTTTTGGGCCAAAAAGCTACATTTTTGTCTCATCTGACTAGAGCACCTTCTTTTGCTGTGTCTCCCACACCTCCCCCCGCTTCTTACAAACTGCAAACATGACTTCTTATGAATTTCTTTCAACAATGGCTTTCTTCTTGGCACTCTTCCATAAAAGCCAGATTTGTGGCGTGCACGACTAATAGTTGTCCTGTGGACAGATTCTCCCACCTGAGCTGTGGATCTCTGCAGCTCCTCCGGAGTTACCATGGGACTCTTGGCTGCATCTCTTATTAGTGCTCTCCTTGTCTGTTAGTTTAGGTGGATGGCCATGTCTTAGTAGATTTGAAGTTGTGCCATACTCTTTCCATTTTTGGATTATGGCTTGAACAGTGCTCCGTGAGATGTTCAAAGCTTGGGATTTTTTTAACCTAACCCTGCTTTAAACGTATCCACAACTTTATCCCAGCCCTGTGTAGTGTGTTCTTTGGCCTTCATGGTGCCGTTTATTCACTAAGGTTCTCTAACAAACATTTGAGGGCATCACAGAACAGCTGTATTTATACTGAGATTAAATTAGATGCAGGTGGACTCTATTTACTAAGTAGATGACTTCTGGAGGCCGTTGTACACAGGTTGATGCATAGTTTAACTGCTTGTTGATCAGCCACCGTCATTATACGCCGGCAGGTTGGCTCAAATCACTTTACAACAGCTTGTGCAAGCGCAGTTGTGGGCCAGCACTTATTGCTGCGGGAGCATGCCTGCGGATCGGGCAGACTCAATGTCTGCCGGCGGCCTGCGATCACCTAGTACAGAGGCAGAATGGGTATCTGCCTTTGTAAACAAGGCGGATCTCTGTTCTGACAGATGACACGTCAGAGATCTTCTGTTCCCAGTCATCGGGAACCGCAATCTCTGTCATGTCCCTGGAAGCCAAAACTTCCTGTTGCTCCTCAGTAAGCTTGCCCCCATTATCCAAGCCGTTTTGTCTGGGGGTTAGTCAGCGTGCTCGCCCCTCCCTTGGGACTACATCCCAAGGGAGGGGGCAAGCTTACTGAGGAGGAACAGGAAGTGAGAGATTCAGAAAAAGAAAAAAAAATTGGAAGGGAAATTGAAGGAAAAGGTAAGTGAACCAACAATGCACTAGCTTAAAGGAACCTATTTAGAAAATAAAAAAACAAACCTTTACAACCCCTTTAAAGTCCCACTACTCTTTTGTTTCAAAAATATAATTTTCATTTATGGGATGATGCCAATGTGAACTTGACATTGGATTTTACGACATGTGCTCTACCTTACAACTCTTCTTCCAGAAATGGTAGTTGTCTGGTTGTCATGCTTATGTTTTGGCTTCAGTTCTTTGACTTGCAACAGGTACTGTATAGGGGTAATGATTTGTCACTATTCTTATTTCATTTTCTGCATCCTACTTATGCTTCTATACAATATTGATGGCAGACACCAGTGGCGGCCCGTCCATAGGGGGCGCCCGGGCGCCGCCCCCCCTCCTGTAGTCACGAAAACAAAACAAAAAACGGGCCCTTTAAGAATTTTTATTTTACGCGTTCTGTCATTTTACTTTAACTTTAACTGCAGTTGTGGCAGCCGTCTATAGAGGGCGCTGCAGCGCCACCCTCTCTCGCAAATAACATTCATTCATGTATTGCATGAATGTATGTTATTATTGTTGCCAGCTGCCTCTGGACTCTATTCATATAACCGATTACATGAATAACGGCAGCTGGTTGGCTGAGCGGAAGTGCCTATCAGAGCCACCGGCTCTGATAGGCTTTCCAAGTACAGCCCTCCGGCTCTCGGAAGTCTATCTAAGGAACGCAGCCCACTTCGTTCCTTAAATAAGACTGATGGCCATTTAAGCCAATCAGGTTCCCGAATTCTTGTTATTGGTAACCTGATTGGCTGAAGCGTCACAAAGGCAGGAGAAGATTGAAGACATCACTTCCTGTTTTCTCTCTGAAGTATGAGGACAGAGCGGACCAGTGGAAGAAGACACATGAAGCTGAGCTAAGTGATCTATTTGTCTCTCGTTCGGCGGCACTCGCATTACAATATATTTTCTCTTTATTTATTTTAATACAAACAAATCATGTATAATAAAGCTTTATGAATAACGTACACATGTGTAAAAGAGTAAGTTCCTTTTATAATCTTGTTTTTATTTTTTGAAAACTAAAAAGTGCTGTGCTGCATTTTCATTTTGTCTCAAAGCATTTATGTACTGTTGTTGCTTAGCAACAACGTGTTCTTGGTTTGATCCTCATTACTTGCTAGGTGCTACTTCCCAGTTGCTTAGAGATTTTATGAGAGTATTTTCAGAAATTATATTGAAAAAGAAAATGTATCAAGTGGAAGATTAACCTCTTCCTGTCCTCGTGACATCGCAGCTCATCTTTATCTCAACTTTGTATTCAGTAATATATTTGAGCTATTTGGTTTGCTAAATGTTTGTTCAAACCAGTCTGCTATTGGTTATCAATAATTTTGTCAGATACCCTGAATAACCATGTTGCTAGAAAAATAGTACTTTGCACCTTGAATTACTTGAATTGATCAATAGATAGATAGATAGATAGACAGGAAAGGGCAAAGAATACATATAGCACAACCCAGAAACGACAGCTGCATAGCCATAATCTCTCTGAAAGACACTGAAAAAAGACACTGAAAAAAATGAGAAAATTGATTGAGATCACATAAGAAAACACTGTTCGGATAATAGTTGGTTCCATCGGACCGTTTTCATCAGACGAACCGATCGTGTGTACGCGGCATTACAGTGTATGGATATGACATTTGTAAGGGTTATGCATGCAGCTAAAGCGGTATTAAAGGAAAAAGGAAAAATGACATATATGGTGAAGTCTGTCACTAGCATTAACAAAGCAGGCAGACATGTATGATTTGTTCCGTTACAAATAGAAATTCAGACAAAATCTGCATGATTTGGAGATTCCGATAAATTCTAAACGTACTATTTGCAATAGTAACAAATTTCAACCAATCTGAAATTCATTAGGATTACATGATGCAATAGTTTGAGGCTTTTGTTAGAGTTTGGAGGCTATACACAATCAACTTGTCATTGAATTGTATCATACCATATGTGCATATTTGTATATATAAATTACAACAAGTTAATTTATTGGCGTATGACACTCAATTTTTCACCCTGCAAAGCGGTTGCAAATAGTGTGTGCGTGTTATATGCCGATACTGCAATTTCTGCTGCCTCGGAGAGCATGGGGAGGGGGTGGGAAGAGCACCATCAGATTACATACAGTGAGAATCTCCTGTTTACTCAGCGGCCTCAGTAATAGGAAGTCCTGTCTCCTGGGCCGGCAATTGGACCACTGTTCTGTCTATCATAGAAGCTGGTCCAGGAGGCGGGACTTTGAATTAAAGAGGCCGGCGAGTAAACAGGAGATTCTCGCTGTATGTAATCTGATGGCGCTCATCCCACCCCTAAGATGGGCATTGATCAGGCTGCATTCATGGCAATGGGAAGGCTGCAGAAGGGCACTAATCAAGCTGCATTAATAGGCAATTGTGAGGCTACAGATTGGCATTGATTAAGTTGCATTGATGGGCAATGATGAGGCTGCAGATGGGCATTGATCAAGATGCATATATGGGCAATTTTGAGGCTGCAGATGGGCATTTATCAGGCTGCATTGATGGGCACTGACCCTTATTTTGCTTCAAAGTCCTTTATTTAAATTGTTTTCCCCCTGAAACTTCCCCCATAAGATGAAGCTACCTGTATATGTTATACACCTGTGTGTGTTATATGACGATAAATACGGTATTTATTATGATCATGTATTCTTATTTATTATCCTGTTATTTATTGTAGCGGGGTCACACTACCGTGGACTATTGATAGTTATGTAAACCTGAATTCCCCGGGAGTTCCAGTCACGTTGGACATATGTGTTTATTTTTCAAAAGCAATGCATTGTGGGATTTGAAGGATTAGGAGAAAAGGACTCCATTGACAGTAGTAGGAATAGACTACGTTATCCAGAATGCATTGGCTTGCCAGGTAACATTGCACCCCGCACAGCTTTATGGGGGAGGTTACTTAAAGGCGGGGAGGAGCTGAGTTTGCTCTCTTGGGATTGGCCTTCTTCCCTCTGCGGAACGAGGGAGAGCTCTCCAGCAAAACAGCTAGGCCTGAATCCTGAGGCGGGATCCATCTGGAGGCCAGCCATCTGGAGAGACAAGACCAAGTGCCTCCAGATTGTGTTTTCAAGAGATCGGAGAAACACACCGGCTGACAGTCGTAACAGCGTAAAGTCTGACAACGGAAACTGCGCGTTGCAGAGCGGCCACTGATCAGCGCATCTTTCGTGAGGGACTCAGGCGGATTAGGCCTGCTCGGGTGAGAGGGCACCTGCCCAAAGTTTCAATACTTCCTCAGCCTTGTGACTTGTAGTGTTACACATCCCAGAGCACATCCCTAACGTCCGGAAGTCACGCTGGCCGAGTTGACCGATGCTGACTGGGCAATCGGTCCGCAAGCACCTGTATTTACCATCCCCCTTTGACTGAGCCTAAGTATCCTTGGATTACAAAATAAGTTAAAGTGCACCAACGTCTTCACGATCGATTTCACCTCTGAGGAACATTCTGGAGTTGTCTGGGCTAGGCTTAGCCAAGATTATCCGCAACTGTACTTTACAGAATTGCCCACTAGGAGAGCTCGCGAGCATAGACTATCTATAGCTACTTGTGAATTTAGTAATATTAACCTTCTAGTTTTGTATATTGACTTTTGCAGGGACTAATCCAATAAAAACACACTGCTGATTATCAGAAAAAAAGATAAAGATAACCCTTACATGAATGAATAACTCAAAGATAGATTTCAAGCAGAAAATAAATCAGAGAAATCAATGAAGAATCAATAAAAAATAGTGAAGTGAGAAATTCATAAAAATCATAAAAAATTTGATCAATAATCAAATAATAATAATATATCCGTGCACCCGTGAAAAACATCCATAGGCAAAAAACTTCTCAGATGTTCGAAAGGGACTAATGTGAGATCCACCACCAAAATTAAAAAAATGCCTGTTTACCAGAACTCCGTAACCCCCCGCTACGGAAGATCCAGAGAAGCTTAGTATGAAAGACACTCCAGGAACACCAAAGATGTATCTCAATCCTAGTCAAACCACTCCGTGGATATTTTCAGTAGATCTCATGCCGCGTACACACGATCATTTTTCGGCATTTAAAAAACAAAGTTTTTAAAAAATGTCATTTAAAATGATCGTGTGTGGGCTTCACATAATTTTTCGGGTTCTGAAAAACGACAAAAAAAAAAAAATCGAACATGCTGCATTTTTTAACAACGTTTTAAACAATGTCGTTTTTCGGGTTGTAAAAAATGATCGTGTGTGGGCTAAAACGACGTGAAAAACCCACGCATGCTCAGAAGCAAGTTATGAGACGGGAGTGCTCGTTCTGGTAAAATTACCGTTCGCAATGGAGTAAGCACATTCATCACGCTGTAACAGACAAAAAGCGCAAATCGTCTTTTACAAACACAAAATCAACAAAAGCAAGGGTGGCGTCATCCACATGGAACTTCCCCTTTTTTTCTAGAGGCTGAAAAATGTTGTTTTTTACATGCCGAAAATCGATCGTGTGTACGCGGCATCAGACTCATGTATAATACACGTAAGAGACATAAAGCTTCTATAGTGTAAAAACGCTTCAAGATTTATTGGAAATAAAAAGTAGCACACCTACAATTTATGCAGTATGAAAAAGCCTTAAGCCTGTTGTGCCGGCCGGACACAAACAGGCAAACCTGTCCAACTGGATACAAAAGTGTAATAGGTGATGATGTCAGCGCGCCGCTCCGCCCCATGTTGTCCCGCAACAGAATTACGTCTTCCAGGGGCACTAATACATGTGATTAACATTATGGATCCAAGGTCCAAGGACAAAGGGCCACCCACTGGATTAGAGTACTCTGCTAGCAATTTAGGAGAGGCTGTCCACAGTAGTTGGGTCTTCCAGTGAAGCTGGATGCTATTAGGCTCTGACCTAGCTGTCTGCACACGGGTTCGTACAGTGGCGGTCCACTCACCTAGCTGCAGATCACTTGCTCAGCTACCTCTTTCTCAAGTGTGGCCTCTCTGAGGCCGCGTACACACGGTCGGTCCAAACCGATGAAAACGGACTGAAGTTCAGTTTCATCGGTCCAAACCGACCATGTGTACGCCCCATCCGTCTGTAGTCCTTCAGTCCAGAAACAGAGAACTTGCTTTAAAATTGGACCGATGGACGCCTGACCGATAGGTCAAAACCGATGGTTAGTAGGCAAAAGCACCGGTTCCAAACCCGGGCATGCTCATAATCATGTCGACGCATGCTTGGAGCATTGAACTTCATTTTTTTCAGCACGTCGTTGTGTTTTACGTCACCGCGTTGGACTCGATCGGTTTTTGAACTGATGGTGTGTAGGCACATCAGACCATCAGTCTGCTTCAGCGGTGAACCGATGAAAACGGTCCGACGGACCATTCTCGTCGGAATGACCGACGAGAATGGTCGTCGGTCCAGGCCGCGTACAAACGGTCGGTCCATCCGACGAGAATGGTCCGTCGGACCGTTTTCATCGGTTCACCGCTGAAGCAGACTGATGGTCTGATGTGCCTACACACCATCAGTTCAAAAACCGATCGAGTCCAACGCGGTGACGTAAAACACAACGACGTGCTGAAAAAAATGAAGTTCAATGCTTCCAAGCATGCGTCGACTTGATTCTGAGCATGCGTGGATTTTTAACCGATGGTTGTGTGTACTAACGATCGGCTTTGACCTATCGGTTAGCAATCCATCGGTTAAATTTTAAAGCAAGTTGCCATTTATTTGACCTAAGGTTAAATAACCTATGGGGCCTACACACGATCGGTTTGGACCGATGAAAACCACTTAAGCCCCGGACCAATATGCTGGCTAAAGACCCAAGGTGTTTTTACAGTTCGGGACTGCGTCGCTTTAACAGACAATTGCGCGGTCGTGCGACGTGGCTCCCAAACAAAATTGGCATCCTTTTTTCCCCCCTTTCTTTTGGTGGTATTTGATCACATCTGCGGTTTCTAGTTTTTGCGCTATAAACAAAAATAGAGCGACAATTTTTCCCCCCGCAGTTTAGGCCGATACGTATTCTTCTACCTATTTTTGGTAAAAAAAATCGCAATAATCGTTTATCGGTTGGTTTGCGCAAAATTTATAGCGTTTACAAAATAGGGGATAGTTTTATTGCATTTTTATTTTTTTAATTTTTTTTACTACTAATGGCGGCGATCAGCGATTTTTTCGTGACTGCGACATTATGGCGGACACTTCGTACAATTTTGACACATTTTTGGGACCATTGTCATTTTCACAGCAAAAAATGCATTTAAATTGCATTCTTTATTGTGAAAATGACAGTTGCAGTTTGGGAGTTAACCACAGGGGGCGCTGTAGGAGTTAGGCTTCACTTTGTGAGTGTTTACTACTGTAGGGGGGTGTGGCTGTAGGTGTGACATCATCGATCGTGTCTCCCCTATAAAGGGGATGACGCGATCGATACGTCGCCACAGTGAAGCACGGGGAAGCCGTGTTTACACACGGCTCTCCCCGTTCTTCAGCTCCGGGGACCGATCGCCGCACTCGAGCGGCGATCGGGTCCGCGGGACCCGCGGTCCCGGAGCTTCGGACCGGGTCGCGGGAGCGCGCCCGCGACCCACGGCTGGGTACAAGTACAGGACGTATATATACGTGCTTGTGCCCAGCTGTGCCATTCTGCCGACGTATATATGTGCAGGAGGCGGTCCTTAAGTGGTTAACCTATCGTGTGTACGAGGCCTTAGTCTATCCCATAATTTGTAGAGGCAATAACTTTTGTGCAAACCAATCAATAGGGGCCTGATTCTCAAAAGAGATACGCAGACTTAACTGCTGTTCAGCCTGCGTATCCCTGTGCCTAACTTTGGAAACGATTTTCAAAAGGCTTTTTCCAAAGTTAGGCAGAAAATCTGACATGTGTAAGACACTTACACGGTCAGATTTTAGGATGCAGTACCGCATCCGCCACTGGGGGCATTTCTCATTGAAATGCAGCTTTGCGTATGCAAATGAGGACTTAAGCAGATTTTCAAAGCATTTCATCACTGTGATTTCTGCCTAAGTTCCGAATTTGCCTGCGCAAAACTAGGGCTGGTTTTATAATGTGGAAAGTTAGTCACACATTGTAAAGGCCCATTCCAGCGACGGCATTTGGTATGCATTCCCGAGGGAGAACTCCACGGCAATTTTTAAATTCAAAACCGGCATGGGTTCCCCCCCCAGGAGCATACCAGGCCCTTAGGTCTGGTATGGGTTGCAAGGAGACCCCCCCTCCGCCGAAAAATCGACGTAGGGGGTCCCCCTACAATCCATACCAGACCCGTATCCAAAGCACGCTACCCGGCCGGCCAGGAATGGAGTGGGGACGAGCAAGCGTCCCCCCCCTCCTGAGCCGTGCCAGGCCGCATGCCCTCAACATGGGGGGGCTGGGTGCTCTGGGGCAGGGGGTGCACTGCGGGCCCCCCCACCCCAGAGCACCCTGTCCCCATGTTGATGAGGACAGGACCTCTTCCCGACAACCCTTGCCATTGGTTGTCGGGGTCTGCGGGCGGGGTGCTTATCGGAATCTGGGAGTCCCCTCAAATAAGGGGGCCCCCAGATACCGGCCCCCCACCCTAAGTGAATGGATATGGGGTACATCATACCCCTATCCATGCACCTGGAGGCAAAAAGTAAAAGTTAGTAAACACACAACACAAGGCTTTTTAAAATAATTTATTATTCTGCTCCGGATGCCCCCCCTGTCTTCGTTATTAGCTCAATTACCAGGGGGGGCTTCTTCTTCCACTCTCCGGGGGTCTTCTTCCACTCTCCGGGGGTCTTCTTCCACTCTCCGGGGGGGGGTTTCTTCTTCCGCTCTCCGGGGGGGGGGCTTCTCCGCTCTCCGGTGGGCTTCTTCCATCTTCTCCCCTCTTCCGCTGTTGACTCGGCGAACCCCGGTTCTTCTCCAGCTGTCCGGTGCCTTCTTCTTCAGCGCTGGCTGCCTGCTATGTTTGTGTGTTAGCTCAATTAGTAACAGGCAGCCGGCGCGGTCTTCTGTGACGTCAGGGTCTTCTGTTCTTCTCCCCTCTTCCGATGTTGACTCGTCGCCTGTTGTCGCTGTAATGATGGAAGCGCGCCTTGCATCCCATTTATATAGGCATCACCGTCCCATCATGCTCCGGCAGGTACCCACGTGGTGGGTGCACGTGGGTAGGCACCCACCACGTGGGTACCTACCGGAGCATGATGGGACGGTGATGCCTATATAAATGGGATGCAAGGCGCGCTTCCATCATTACAGCGACAACAGGCGACGAGTCAACATCGGAAGAGGGGAGAAGAACAGAAGACCCTGACGTCACAGAAGACCGCGCCGGCTGCCTGTTACTAATTGAGCTAACACACAAACATAGCAGGCAGCCAGCGCTGAAGAAGAAGGCACCGGACAGCTGGAGAAGAACCGGGGTTCGCCGAGTCAACAGCGGAAGAGGGGAGAAGATGGAAGAAGCCCACCGGAGAGCGGAGAAGCCCCCCCCCGGAGAGCGGAAGAAGAAACCCCCCCCCGGAGAGTGGAAGAAGACCCCCGGAGAGTGGAAGAAGACCCCCGGAGAGTGGAAGAAGAAGCCCCCCCTGGTAATTGAGCTAATAACGAAGACAGGGGGGGCATCCGGAGCAGAATAATAAATTATTTTAAAAAGCCTTGTGTTGTGTGTTTACTAACTTTTACTTTTTGCCTCCAGGTGAATGGATAGGGGTACGATGTACCCCATATCCATTCACTTAGGGTGGGGGGCCGGTATCTGGGGGCCCCCTTATTTGAGGGGACTCCCAGATTCCGATAAGCACCCCGCCCGCAGACCCCGACAACCAATGGCAAGGGTTGTCGGGAAGAGGTCCTGTCCTCATCAACATGGGGACAGGGTGCTCTGGGGTGGGGGGGCCCGCAGTGCGCCCCCCTGCCCCAGAGCACCCAACCCCCCCATGTTGAGGGCATGCGGCCTGGCACGGCTCAGGGGGGGGGGGCGCTCGCTCGTCCCCACTCCCTTCCTGGCCGGCCGGGTAGCGTGCTTTGGATACGGGTCTGGTATGGATTGTAGGGGGACCCCCTACGTCAATTTTTCGGCGTGGGGGGGTCTCCTTACAACCCATACCAGACCTAAGGGCCTGGTATGCTCCTGGGGGGGGGAACCCATGCCGGTTTTTTCTTTGAAAATTGGCATGGAGTTCTCCCTCTCAGGAATGCATGCTGAGCGACGCTGTCATTTTTTTTAATAATTATTTGTTTTCCCGGCGCGTCTTTTTTTTTTCACCCGTCGCAACTTTAGTGTCCCGTCGAAATTCTCAAAGCCGCCCGGCGTTAATTACGTTCGCGTGCTGCACGTCGGGAAAATGACGTCACACGCATGCGCAGTACGGCCGGCGCGGGAGCGCGCCTCATTTAAATTTTAAACGCCCCCAGGAGAGGAGGACCGCCTTACGACGGCGGCACTTAAGTTACACGGCCTGAAATTTCTAGGTAAGTGCTTTGACGATCGGGCACTTAGGTAGAAATTTTAAGTCAGTGTAACTTAACTGCTGAAATTTAAGTTACGCAGGATTTTTGAGAATTTGGCCCTATATGCCTATTGCAATTTTTTTTAACAATCATATGTAGAAGAATATATATCGACCTAAACTGATGAATAAATGTTTTTTTTTTTAAATATATGTATTATAGCAAAATAATATTTTTTTAAATTGTAGCTCTTTGTTTGTTTATAGGACAAAAAATTAAACTGCAGAGGTGATCAAATACCACCAAAAGAAAGCTCTATTTGTGGGGAAAAAGTACAGTGTCCCATGACCGTGCAATTGTCAGTTAACCACTTCCAGACCACCTAGACGTGGTTCGGGGGTCCGATCGGCAGGGCTTTTTTTCAGGGGGAACTTGGGGGAACTCAGTTCCACCACCTTTGGCTCAGACCCTTTGGTGCCTCCGCTCACCACAATCATTTGTAAACACAGAAGTCTGGATTCTGTGTTTACAAGTGACAGCTCTGCACTCTGTGTGTAACCCCCCTGAACTCTGCACTCTGTATGTAATGCAATCCTGGTATTTAATGCCCCTTTAATTCCCTTCTACTGTTTGTGAAATCTGAACGGGGTCGTGGTTGAGTTCCTGCACCTATTTTCTGAGAAAAAAAGCTCTGCCGATCGGGACCCCCCCCCGCTACATGCGGCGGTCGGTTTCCCGCGGGGAGCGATCCGGGACGACGGCGCGGCTATTAGTTTATAGCCGCTCCGTCGCGATCGCTCCCTGGAGCTGAAGAACGGGGAGAGCCGTATGTAAACACGGCTTCCCCGTGCTTCACTGTGGCGGCGGCATCGATCGAGTGATCCCTTTTATAGGGAGACTTGATCGATGAAGTCAGTCCTACAGCCACACCCCCTACAGTTGTAAACACACACTAGGTGAACCCTAACTCCTACTGCGCCCCTTGTGGTTAACTCCCAAACTACAACTGTCATTTTCACAATAAACAATGCAATTTAAATGCATTTTTTGCTGTGAAAATGACAATGGTCCCAAAAATATGTCAAAATTGTCCGAAGTGTCCGCCATAATGTCGCAGTCACAAAAAAAAATCGCTGATCGCCGCCATTAGTAGTAAAAAAAAAAAAAAAAATTAAAAATGCAATAAAAATATCCCCTATTGTGTAAACGCTATACATTTTGCGCAAACCAACCGATAAACGCTTATTGCGATTTTTTTATACCAAAAATATGTAGAAGAATACATATCGGCCTAAACTGAGGAAATTTTTTTTTATATATATTTTTGGGGGATATTTATTACAGCAAAAAGTAAAAAATATTGAATTTTTTTCAAAATTGTCGCTCTATTTTTGTTTATAGCGCAAAAAATAAAAACCGCAGAGGTGATCAAATACCACCAAAAGAAAGCTCTATTTGTGGGGAAAAAAGGACGCCAATTTTGTTTGGGAGCCACGTCGCACGACCGCGCAATTGTCTGTTAAAGCGACGCAGTGCCGAATTGTAAAAACCCCTTGGGTCATTTAGCAGCATATTGGTCCGGTCCTTAAGTGGTTAAAGCGATGCACTGCAGTATCGCAAAAAATTGCCTGGTCATAAGGGGGCAATTCTTTCCGTGGTCCTTAAGAATGTAAAAATGTTAAGAATGTAAAAAAAAAAAACATTTAACTACAGTGATTTAAACAAACTAGTTTGTGGAATGTAGTAGTATGGTATAATTTTTTTTTGGACTAGAAAGGAAGTCTGAGTACTTAATATATTATATCCTTTATTGAAGAATACTGTGATTTTGTATAGACATTTCCTATGCAGTTTAATGCACCATTAGTCTTGGACTTTCATTTTTTCTAAATTATAAGAAAGAAAATAATTCCTGGAATGGACAACTTTTCCAGATATATCATTTAGGCGATTTAGATTTTTGTGTTAAAAATATTCATTAAAAGAGGATTTACAGCTTTCTGCGTATGGCTAAGTTAAAGGGAATGACTTTGCTAAAGCAACTACTCATGATACAGCTATAGCAACATTTAATTTGGATTTAGTGAACCATTGTACAATTATTGAACTATAAAAATAACACAGTGCTGGGCATGGTTTTAAATTAAATGTGGGGCTTAAAGGTTAGCGAATTACTCTTGCAATAAAAATTAGATTTCTAATACATGTATCTAACACCTGTTTGTGAAGCAGCTGGTTGCCTGTGTTTGGAACCCAAACTTCTGCTTCTTTAAAAGAAAATACCAATAGCAAGGTATATTTAAAGTAGCATAAATTTTTTTGAGTATGTTTTTTTTCATATTAAAAGTATTTAATACTGGGAAAGTGCAGTGTTAACCCATTGTAACATGTAGTCATTGACATGACTGCTCCAATGTCACTAATAATGGAACGATTGAGGTGTGTTGGATGTAGCTATTTGCCCTAAAGAGTTAAATCACATTTAGGGTCATTCTTTAAAACCCCCTATGAACTGTAGAACCCAAAGCATGTTGCAATCCACTCTTCAGGTTTTTTTTTATAAAGGGCTCCGTTGTCATTCCAAACGTATAGGCCATATAGAGGAAGCGATCACACATTGCAAATGAATAGTCTTTGAACGTCTCTCTGTCTTGGGAGCTTGCTTGTATTGTCCAGCCCATCCTGCCACCTGGACAAGATGGAAGGAAGGTAGCCTACTCTGAGTTTGTGCAGGCAGGCCATGTATGGCTTTCAGGCATGGAATGACAAAGGAGCACTTTTTTAAAATCTTAAAATGTATTTCTGCTTTTGCAGCCAAATTGGGATAGCACCTAATTTATATTTGTTGCATGTCCCAATTCACATATAATAATTTAAAAACAAAAATATGCAGCTTACCATTTTTGGATGCTCTGTTTTGGCTCTTCTAAGCAAGGAAAAATCCTACATAGTTTGCTTTGCTTATGATGGGGATGGACAACTGTGTTTGTCATAATTAACTTTGTACAGGCAAATCTTCATTATCAATTATAACTAGAACACTGTCTGCCCGAATTAGTAGCCAAGCTTCTTGCATTGTACAGTAGGTGAACCCGATTTTGTGTCAATCTCGCTCTCTTTCTCGGCGAGATTGAGCACCTACGAGCCCCATCGCGGGAGCCAGCGCCGAGCTGGCTTGCCGCGATGGAGACAGAGCCGTCATAGAAGCGACGGGAGATCCGACTTGGATTCCCGCCAATTCTACACGTGTGCGGCGTTTGCTATGAATCCTGAGGGGGAAGTCCCCGCCGGATTTTAAATAAAAATCCGGCATGGGTCCCCCCCTCAGGAGCATACCGGGCCCTTAGGTCTGTTATGGGTTGTAAGGAGAGCCCCCCCTACGCCGAAAAAAACGGCGTAGGGGGTCCCCCTACGATCCATACCAGACCCGTATCCAAAGCACGCTACCCGGCCAGCCAGGAAGGGAGTGGGGACGAGCGAGCGCCCCCCCCCCCTCCTGAGCCGTACCAGGCTGCATGCCCTCAACATGGGGGGGTTGGGTGCTCTGGGGCAGGGGGGCGCACTGCGGCCCCCCCACCTCAGAGCACCCTGTCCCCATGTTGATGAGGACAGGGCCCCTTCCCGACAACCCTGGCCGTTGGTTGTCGGGGTATGCGGGCGGGAGGCTTATCGGAATCTGGGAGCCCCCTTTAATAAGGGGGCCCCCAGATACCGGCCCCCCACCCTAAGTGAATGAGTATGGGGTACATCGTACCCCTACCCATTCACCTGCAAGAAAAGTGGTAAAAACACAAATAAACCACACAGTGTATTAAAATATTTTATTAGTCTGCTCCGGAGGCCGCCCCCTGTCTTCTTTATTAGCTCTTTTACCAGGGGGGGCTTCTTCTTTGACGTCTTCGGGTGGGTGGGGGCCGCCGTCTGGTTCTCTTCCACCGCCGGGGGGGGTGGCTTTTAAAAAAGCCCCCACCCCCCGGCGGGTTTCCTCCGGCGTCTTCGGCGGGGCTCTTCTTCTTCCGCTATCCCGACGGGTCTTCTCCGCTATCCGGGGGGTCTCGCCGCTCTCCGCTGTTGACTCGTCGCAACCCGGTTCTTCGTCTCGCAGTCCGGTCCCTTCTTCCGTGCTGTACGTCTTCTTCCGTGCTGTGAGTTCTTCTTCCGCGCTGTGACGTCATGTTCTTCACTTCTCTTCTTCTCCCGATGTTGACTCGCCGGTCCTCCTCGCTGAAATGACGGATGCGCGCCTTGCATCGGACCTATATAGGCCTCACAGTCCCATCATGCTCTGTACCTACCCATGTGATACCTACCCACGTGGGTAGGTCAGATGGAAAAAGTGGAACAGACTCCCCCATCTACGCTGAACTGTGTGGGTGGAAGAATCTCCCACTGGCCCAAGCTTCCATATCTTTCTAGTCGGCCCCGCTGGCTCTCACAATCCCTAAACATTCTGATTAGGTGCGGGCATTGTTTAGGTTGAGAGCCAGTGGGGCCGACTAGCAAGATACTGAAGCTTGGCCCAGTGGGAGATTCCTCCATCCACACAGTTAACGTACTTGGAGAAATGTGTTGCACTTTTTCCATCTAACCATAGAAAATGTGCAGATAATCTATAGGTGTATAGCCAGCTTTAGTGGAGATGGCAGTGGCAGCACCTGATAGCCGATTGAAATATCGGCTCAGGTGAAGACACTGCTGAATTCCTGGACAGTCCTGGACAGGTAAGTGTCCTAATATTAAAAGTCAGCAGCTGCAGTATTTTTTTCTGCAGGAGCCTCGAGCTCCTCTTTAACATATTTTAAGACAGACCCATTTTAAGTTGAAACGTAATGTAGAGAGGTATACTTGAAAACATTTTTATATAACTGTCTATATTTGTTCAAATTTTGGCCTTATACATTTCCATTAACCACTTAGTAACCGCCCCATAGACAATATACGTCTACAGGGCGGGTGGTTAACTCTAGGAGGGCGTCAATGTACGTCCTCCCAGAGTCGCTCTCCCGCGCGTCCCCTGGGGCGCGCACACGGGAACATCCGTGACCGCCGGGTCCAGAGGACCCGGCCGATCACGAATCGCGGTAAATGGCCGCTGATAGCGGCTGTTTACCACGTGATCGCTCCGTCCAATGACGGAGCGATCACATGTAAACAAACCGGCGTCTTTTGATGACGCCGGTTCCTCCCTCCTCTCTCTGTACCGAGCGGTACAGTGTGAGAGGGGGGAGCGCGGGTGTCAGCAGCGCTGCGGATGGATCTGTGACTATTGCAGTCACAGATCCATCCATCCCTGCTCAGCCATCCCTGAAACCCCCTGCAATACTGTGCATTACCCCCTACAATACTCTGCAATACCCCCCCTACAATACTCTGCAATACCCCCCCTGCGCAATACTCTGCATACCCCCGGCAATACTCTGCATACCCCCCTGCGCAATACTCTGCATACCCCCCTGCGCAATACTCTGCATACCCCCCTGCGCAATACTCTGCATACCCCCCTCTGCGAAATACTCTGCATACCCCCCCCTGCGAAATACTCTGCATACCCCCCCTGCGAAATACTCTGCATACCCCCCCTGCGCAATACTCTGCATACCCCCCTGCGCAATACTCTGCATACCCCCTGCGCAATACTCTGCATACCCCCTGCGATATACTCTGCATACCTCCCCTGCGTAATACTCTGCATACCCCCCTTCGCAATACTCTGCATACCCCCCTTCGCAATACTCTGCATACCCCCCTGCGCAATACTCTGCATACCCCCTGCGAAATACTCTGCATACCCCCTGCGAAATACTCTGCATACCCCCCCCTGCGAAATACTCTGCATACCCCCCCTGCAAAATACTCTGCATACCCCCCCTGCGAAATACTCTGCATACCCCCCCTGCGCAATACTCTGCATAGCCCCCTGCGCAATACTCTGCATACCCCCCTGCGCAATACTCTGCATACCCCCCTGCGAAATACTCTGCATACCTCCCCTGCACAATACTCTGCATACCCCCCTTCGCAATACTCTGCATACCCCCCTTCGCAATACTCTGCATACCCCCCTGCGCAATACTCTGCATACCCCCCTGCGAAATACTCTGCATACCCCCCCCCTGCGAAATACTCTGCATACCCCCCTGCGAAATACTCTGCATACCCCCCCTGCGCAATACTCTGCATACCCCCCTGCGCAATACTCTGCATACCTCCCCTGCGCAATACTCTGCATACCCCCCTTGGCAATACTCTGCATACCCCCCTGCGCAATACTCTGCATACCCCCCTGCGCAATACTCTGCATACCACCCCCTGCGAAATACTCTGCATACCACCCCCTGCGCAATACTCTGCATTACTCCCCTGCGCAATACTCTGCATTACTCCCCTGCGCAATACTCTGCATTACTCCCCGGCAATACTCTGCATTACTCCCCGGCAATACTCTGCAATACCCCTGCGCAATTACTCTGCGCAATTACTCTGCAATACCCCCCGCACAAATACTCTGCAATACCCCCGCACCAATACTCTGCAATACCCCCGCACCAATACTCTGCAATACCCCAACACCAATACTCTGCAATACCCCAACACCAATACTCTGCAATACCCCGGCTAATACTCTGCAGTACCCAGAAAATACTCTGGGAAAAAAATGCGTTTTAACCACTTCCCGCCCACCGGCCGTCATGATGTCCTTGACTTTGTGCAGGGATATCTGAATGATGCCTGCAGCTACAGGCATCATTCAGATATCATTTTTTTCAGCCGGCGATTCCCTACACCATAAGAACAATCATGTCGGCTGTTCCGCCTCTTGATCGTTCTTACTCTGCATACCCCCTGCGAAATACTCAACATACCCCCTGCGAAATACTCTGCATACCCCCCCCTGCGAAATACTCTGCATACCCCCCCTGCAAAATACTCTGCATACCCCCCCTGCGAAATACTCTGCATACCCCCCCTGCGCAATACTCTGCATAGCCCCCTGCGCAATACTCTGCATACCCCCCTGCGCAATACTCTGCATACCCCCCTGCGAAATACTCTGCATACCTCCCCTGCACAATACTCTGCATACCCCCCTTCGCAATACTCTGCATACCCCCCTTCGCAATACTCTGCATACCCCCCTGCGCAATACTCTGCATACCCCCCTGCGAAATACTCTGCATACCCCCCCCTGCGAAATACTCTGCATACCCCCCTGCGAAATACTCTGCATACCCCCCCTGCGCAATACTCTGCATACCCCCCTGCGCAATACTCTGCATACCCCCCTGCGCAATACTCTGCATACCCCCCTGCGAAATACTCTGCATACCTCCCCTGCGCAATACTCTGCATACCCCCCTTGGCAATACTCTGCATACCCCCCTGCGCAATACTCTGCATACCCCCCTGCGCAATACTCTGCATACCACCCCCTGCGCAATACTCTGCATACCACCCCCTGCGCAATACTCTGCATACCCCCCTGCTCAATACTCTGCATACCCCCCTGCGCAATACTCTGCATTACTCCCCTGCGCAATACTCTGCATTACTCCCCTGCGCAATACTCTGCATTACTCCCCGGCAATACTCTGCATTACTCCCCGGCAATACTCTGCAATACCCCTGCGCAATTACTCTGCGCAATTACTCTGCAATACCCCCCGCACCAATACTCTGCAATACCCCCGCACCAATACTCTGCAATACCCCCGCACCAATACTCTGCAATACCCCAACACCAATACTCTGCAATACCCCAACACCAATACTCTGCAATACCCCGGCTAATACTCTGCAGTACCCAGAAAATACTCTGGGAAAAAAATGCGTTTTAACCACTTCCCGCCCACCGGCCGTCATGACGTCCTTGACTTTGTGCAGGGATATCTGAATGATGCCTGCAGCTACAGGCATCATTCAGATATCATTTTTTTCAGCCGGCGATTCCCTACACCATAAGAACAATCATGTCGGCTGTTCCGCCTCTTGATCGTTCTTACGGGAGGCGAAAGTTTGGCGCCATTCCACAAGCGTGTGCAATTTTGAAGGGTGACATGTTGGGTATCTATTGACTCGGCGTAACTTCATCTTTCATATTATGCAAAAACATTGGGCTAACTTTAATGTTTTTTTTTTTTAAAAGCACAAAACCATTTTATTTCCAAAAAAACACATTCGAACAATTGCTGCGAAAATAACGTGCGCGATAAAAAGTTGCAACGACCGCCATTGTATTCTCTAGGGTTTTTGCTAAAAAAGCATATATAATGTTTTGGGGTTCTATGTAATTTTCTAGCAAATAAATGATGATTTTTCCATGTAGGAGAGGAATGTCAGAATTGGTCTGGGTGTTCCAGAACGCCTGATGGTGCTCCCTGCATGTCGGGCCTCTGTATGTGGCCACGCTGTGTTAAAGTCTCACACATGTGGTATCGGCATACTCGGGAGGAATAGCAGAATGTGTTTTGGGGTGTAATTAGTGTTATGCATATGCTGTGTGTGAGAAATAACCGGCGAATATGAACATTTTGTGAAAAAAAATAAAATAAAAAATAATCTTGATTTTGCAAAGAATTGTGGGAAAAAATTACAACTTCTAAAAACTCACCATGCCTCTTTCTAAATACCTTGGAATGTCTTCTTTCCAAAAAGGGGTGTTGTACTTTTCTGGCATGTTAGGGTCTCAAGAAATGAGAGAGGCCGTCAGTACATCAGATGTGATCAAATTGATCAATTTTCAGTAATTGGTACCATAGCTTGTAGACCCTATAACTTTTACCCAGACTAAATAATAACCCAATTTTTTTTTTTTTTTTTTACCAAAGATATGTAGCAGTATACATTTTAGGCCAAATTTATGAAAAAAAAATACTTTTTTGCAAAATGTTATAATAGAAATGAAGAAAAATTCATTTTTTTTACAAAATGTTCTTTCTTTTTTCATTTATAGCGGAAAAAATAAAAACCGCAGAGGTGATCAAATACCACCAAAAGAAAGCTCTATTTGTGGGAAAAAAAAGGACAAAAATTTCATTTGGTTACAGTGTTGTATGACTGAGTTATTGTCATTCAAAATGTGAGAGCACCGAAAGCTGAAAATTGGTCTGGTTATTAAGGGTGTTTAAGTGCCCAGTTGTCAAGTGGTTAATAATCTACATACAATGAATGTTGCTTTGATCAATTTTTGACATCATAGCCCTGGCTAATCAGATAACATGGGAATGTAACTGCAGATTGATGAAAGATAGATACCCATATAATGGCACATTAGGGCCAGAAATTGTAGCTGTCAATGAGTAATGAGATGCCTAAGGATTCGAGTAGCTAAATTGGTCGGTGCTGCTCTCTGATTAGTTGTTATTAATTATTGCACACCACTATCTATAATAATCCAAATAATCATGAGAGTAGGTTGCATTTTGTTAGCATTGTAATTTTATGATATTGATATTCTATGAATATTAAGCACATATCTTACAAGTGCATTTGTGAGTCCAAGTGAAGAGAAAAATGCATTATGCGTGTTGAAATTACTGGAACATAATCTCTAGGAAATATTTTACTAAGGACTGTGTAATGTATGACACCGTGAGTCTTCTGGAATACCTCATCTGATTATAGACATACACCCTTGGGAGATGAAGAATTCATAAGGTTTCACAATCTTATTCAGCAAATTACTGCGCGCTGCCTTATGCGTGATCAGCTACAAAAATTAATGAGCTTTAAAATAGGTGTCTTATGAGAAGATTTTCTATTACAGACTACAATTACTATATTTCACTTACATGGTCCAATTTAGTTAACAGACTTTTCTCAAGAGTACTGTACTTAACTTAAAGAGTTTAAATTGTAGATGTCTCTATGGATGTTAATCTTCCCTAATGTAAAAATGATATCAGTGTTTGAAATTTCATTATAAGTCTAAGCTGCATATAAGCCAATGCAGTTTTATTATAATTGCTGTTATAATTTCAACATAAAGAAACAGTTTGTGTTCACTTCTGAATGTAAACTTTAAAGTCCACAATACTGGACAATAAATACATAGATTGTAGTAGTAACATTTTAATGACTGTCTTCTGTGTCTAATAAAAAAAAAACAATACGTTAGTCAAGACACATAAATGCAAATAATATCTCTACTTCTCTCTTCTGTACACAAACACATAGGGCCAGATCCACAAAGCAGTTACGCTGGCGTATCCATTGATACGCCGCGTAACTTCTAGGTTGCTCCGGTGTATCTTTGTTTTGTATCCAAAACAAGATACGCCTGAAACTGTGCTAGATCCGACTGGCGTACGTCTTAGTACGCCGTCGCATCTAAGGTGCATATTTACGCTGGCCGCTAGGTGGTGCTTCCGTCGATTTCCACGTCGAGTATGCAAATTAGCTAGATACGCCAATCCACAAATGTACGTCCGGCCAGCGCATTTTTCTACGTTGTTTCCGTAAGGCTTTTTCCAGCGTAAAGTTACCCCTGCTATATGAGGCAAAGCCAATGTTATGTATGGACGTCGGGCAAGCGTCGAATTTTCCGTTGTTTACGTCGTTTGCGTAAAACGTTCGCGAATAGGGCTTTGCGTAAAATTACGTTCACATCGAAAGCATTGGCTTGTTACGGGTTAATTTGGAGCATGCGCACTGGGATACCCCTACGGACGGCGCATGCGCCGTTCAAAAAAAACGTCATTTACGTGGGGTCAAGACGTATTAACATAAAACACGCCCACAACTTAGTGATTTGAATTGCGCGCCCTTACGCCGACACATTTACACTACGCCGCCGTAACTTACGGCGCAAATTCTTTGTGTATATGGGAAATACGCTGTAAGTTACCGCGGCGTAGTGTATCTGAGATACACTGCTGGACTTACAAATGCGCCGCGCTACGTGGATGTGGGCCATACAGTATACAGCAACCATTGCAAAACCTAATTGATAGAAAAGGTAATTGGACCTATAAGATAATCATGCACATGCGCACATTACCTCTATAAGATAATCACATCATGAAACGATCATCAGAGTTTGGTATTCTACGCGTATATATTTATTAATACATGTACGTCGTTCTAAGTCCGAATCCGACCCGTCGTATCTATGCGCCTGATTCTTAGAATCAGTTACGCATAGATATCCATTAGATCCGACAGGCGTAAGTCTCTTACGCCGTCGGATCTTAACTGCATTTTTTTTTACCGCTATGTGGTGCTTGCGTCGAATTCCGCGTCGAGTATGCAACTTAGCTAGATACGGCTTATTTTGTTTACAAGAGGGGAACCCTGCTGACAGTCATAATTGCTAAGGACATGGCAGCCACCCACTCCTTAATCACCAGTTATTCTGTTTCTATTGTTTACATTCTGCCTTCAGCGGGGAACCCCACTGACAGTAGGTGAGTGATATTTGTGAAGGACGCGGTGGCCGCTGCTCCTTAACAAGCAGCTATTCTGGGCTGTTTTTTTTCAAGCAACATAACGAATTAATCCAAAATAGCTACTGAAAATTGCTAATCGATTCGGAAGAACAAATCTGAATATACTAAAAAAAAGTTCTGAAAATTAATCTTAAGAAATATGAGGAAACAAAATAATTTACTAAACGAATGAATCTGAAACAAAACTATTTTTTTTAGTTGTGCACATTTATAGTGCACATCTCTACATATGCATGTTGTTTTGGGCATGCATGTATGTGCGCTCTCTTATTTAGGGGTATGTGCATGTGTTTTTGCAATCCTTGATGTTATTAAAACATTATATATCATTTTTTTATTTTGTTTTATTTTTTAAGAAAAATTGTAAAAAAAAACCTTCCCCAGTTAGTTATTTTTATTTATTAGTCATTATTATTTAAAAACTTGGTTTCATCCATTTTTTTTTTATTTTTGTATTGCCTCAAAACATGTTCTGTGCATGCTCCAGCGGTGACATCATAGGGCGGCTGGTGCTTTCAGAACTGGGGAGGTTCACTAGAATATCAGCTGTTCAGATGTTGTCTTTCCATCTTTATCCATGCCCTTGGCCAAGGTACTTGGAGAACTTTGTAGCTGACCCATTCTCATCTTCACACAAGTTTCCCATGTTCCTCAACATGATATGAAGTTTATTAACCCTGAGAGTAAAACACAATATGTCTAATAAAACAATTGATTAATCCTACTAACTACACTATGCTTTTGGTGCTGCGTCCCATGTTCTATTTTTTCATTTGCACATATTTAGAAAAATGTAGGTGAATTTTCATAGAATTTATTGTGCATCTGCTTCAAGGTTCGATATGTTGTGCATTCAGAGATGGTATCTGCAGAGGCATTTTGTCCACACAACTGTCGCTCACTGGATATTTTCTCTTTTTCAGACCATTGTCTGTAAACCCTAGAGATGTTTGTGCGTGAAAATCCCAGTAGATCAGTAGATCAGCAGTTTTTGAAATACTCAGACTAGCCCATCTGGCACCAACAACCATGCCACATTCAAAGTCGCCTAAATCCCCTTTCTTTCCCATTCTGGTGATTGGTTTGAATTTTAGCAGATTGTTTTCACCATGTCTAGATGCCTATATGCATTGAGTTGCTGCCATGTGATTGGCTGATTAGCAATTTGTGTTACCAAGCAATTAAACAGGTATACCTAATAAAGTGGCTAGTGAGTGTATATGAATAGGCAAATATTAGATAATATTCAAACAGTGCCTACGGATAAAGTTGATTTACTTGAATGAATATGCATAACATTGATGTGGTGTATTTATCCACATAATCTAAATTAGTGAAAAAGTAGCTCATCACATGGAAAAGGTAAGTTAACTCACACCACTTCCAATCCTTGACATTATAATCAGGTGCAAATAATTTGAACCTCCGTATGGAGTATTCAGGTAGAACCTGTCTTATTTAAACTTTAGATATCTAGGGCCAGATTCACAGAAGAAATACGCCGGAGTATCTACTGATACTCGGCGTATTTTCAAATTTGCCGCGTCGTATCTTTAGTTTGAATCCTCAAACCAAGATACAACGGCTTTTGGCTTCGATACGACAGGCGTACGGCTTCGTACGCCTTCGGATCGTAGGTGTAATACTTCGGCGCCCGCTGGGTGGAATTCGCGTCGTTCTCCGCGTCGGGTATGCTAATTAGCTTTTTCCGGCGATTCACGAAAGGTACGCACGGCCGTCGCATTCTCTTACGTCGTCGCTAGTCGGCTTTTCCCGGCGTATAGTTAAAGCTGCTATTTCTTGGCCTATATTTAGACTTGCCATGTTAAAGTATGGCCGTCGTTCCCGCGTCTAATTAAAAAATTTTTTTTGCGTAAGTCGTCCGTGAATAGGAAAGGACGTAACTCACGTCGACGTTCAAAAAATTACGTCGGTGCGACGTCATTTTGCGCAAAGCACGGCGGGAAATTTCAAAACGGAGCATGCTCAGTACGTTTGGCGCGGGAACGCGCTTAATTTAAATGATCCACGCCCCATTTGAATTAGGCGGGCTTGCGCCAGAGGGATTTACGTTAGGCCACCGCAACTTTACAGGCAAGTGCTTTGTGAATCAAGCACTTGCCCGTAAAACTTGCGGCGGTGTAACGTAAATGCGATACGTTACGCCGCCGCAGATATCTCTGAATCTGGCCCCTAGGATCTTTGCAATGGACATGAATGGTGTCATAAGGACAAGATCAAAATAACATTCTAATGTCTAGTACACAAGATGAAAAATTGGACAATAATCTGATCGTCAGTACACAGCTTTCACGACAGTTCATGCAAAACTTCAAAGAGACAAGCATGACATTTTTCTCGTACGAGAACAGAACGAATAAACAATTTTCATTTTATCAGTACAGTATTCATCCATAAAAATCGAGTGACCAAAGCTGCAAATTCTCAGAAACGATACATTACATCATTGCAGGAAGTTGTATTACCTCTTACAAGAATTTCCGTAACTCTAGTGACCTATTCATTTTCAATATAAGACTGGCATGAAAATAAAAAACAGACAATCATTTGTCCAATATTCTTATTGTGTGTGACTTAAAGTGTCACTAAAGGATTTTTTTTTACCTTACTGCAGTCCTGGTTTCATGTCCTCATTGTTCGTTTTTGCTCTGATGTTGCTGTAATTCTTCTCTGTTCTGGACACTTCCTGGTTGTCTGTTTCCTGATGACCACAGTACTGGGAGATTCTAGTTTTCATTTTCATTTTCCAAACCATCACTATGGCTCTGTACATGCACAGAGGCAGGATAACATGCAAAAACGAAACTAGATGCAAAAACGAAACTAGAGGTACATTATATGATTGATTTTTTATCTATTTTTAATCAATTTTAAAATGAATCAGTTAACTATTATGTCTCTATACCCTGTTAACAGTCATTTCAGCAAAAAAAAATTTTTCCTTTACAACTCCTTTAACCACTTAAGGACCCCTTCACGCCGATTTACGTCAGCAGAATGGCACGACTGGGCACATCAACGTATATGTACGTTGCCCTTTAAGCCCAGCCGTGGGGTCGCGCGGGCACGTGCACGCGACCCGGTCCGAAGCTCCGTGACCACGGCCGCAGGACTCGCGGACCCGTTCACCGCTGGAGTCCCGCGATCGGTCCCCAGAGCTGAAGAACGGGGAGAGCTGTGTGTAAACACAGCTTCCCCGTTCTTCACTGTGGCGCCGTGATCGATCGTGTGTTCCCTTATATAGGGAATCACAATTGATGACGTCACACCTACAGCCACACCCCCCTACAGTTAGAAGCAGACATGATGTCACACATAACCCCATCAGCGCCCCCTTGTGGTTAATTTCCAAACAGCAATTGTCATTTTCACAATAAACAATGCATTTTAAATGCATTTTTTGCTGTGAAAATGACAATGGTCCCAAAAATGTGTCAAAATTGTCCGAAGTGTCCGCCATAATGTCACAGTCATGAAAAAAATTGCTGATCGGCGCCATTAGTAGTAAAAAAAAATTGTTTTTATAAAAATGCAATAAAACTATCCCCTATTTTGTAAACGCTATAAATTTTGCGCAAACCAACCGATAAACGCTTATTGCTTATTACCTGAGCTCCCTCTCTATTCAGCGATGTTGCGGGGATTCTCCCTGATTGGCTGAGACTTGGCTCCAGCTGCTGTCAATCAAAGTCAGTGAGCCAATGAGGAGAGAAAAGGGACGAGTCCAAGCCACAGCTCCATGTCTGAATGGACACACAGAGCAGAGCTTTGGCTCAGGTGCCCCCATTGCAAGCTGCTTACTGCAAGCTGCTTGCTATGTGGGCACTTTAGCAGGAGGGAGGGGCCAGGTGCACCAGCAATGGACCCAATAAGCAGGTAAGTATGAAATGTTTATTATTTTTAAACCCCCAAAAATGTAAATAAGACTTTAGTATCACTTTAATGCCCTCAAAAAGAAGATTGTGAGTGCTTAAAGATTTAAAAAGATCACACAATTATATAAAATCAGTTATTTCACTGTAAGGCGTTTAAAAACCGACATTATTGCATAGTCTTCATAATTAAATTCATGTAAGCCTAGGTGGTAATCTGAAGAACTGCTGGGTGTGGTATCTTTAACCACTTGCCGACCGCCGCACGCAGATGTACATCGACAGAATGACACGGGCAGGCAAATGGGCGTACCTGTACGTACCTTTAAATTTTCCGGCCAGCAGGCGTGGGTGTGCTCGCACCGCCACGGGAGAGCTCGCGCCCGCCGCGTGCCTCGTGAGCGTGTTCGCGGGTCCCTGGAACTCGATGTTCTTGGGCGGCCCGCGATCGTGGTGAACAAGGCATTCCCCTATTCTGCCTAGTGACATGTCACTGATGGCTGTTCCCCCGTGATCGGGAACGGTTATCAGTGATGTGTCACGTTTAGCCACACCCCCTAACATTAAGAATCACTCCCTAGTACTGACTTAACCCCTTCAGCGCCACCTAGTGGTTAACCCCATTCACTGCCAGTGTCATTTTCACAGTAATCAGTGCATTTGTATAGCACTGGTCGCTGTAAAAATTACAATGGTTCCAAAAATGTGTCAAAAGTGTCCGATGTGTCACGATAAAAATCACTGATCGCTGCCATTGCTAGTAAACAAAAAAAATATTGATAAAAAGGCCATAAAACTATCCCCTATTTTGTAGATGCTATAACTTTTGGGCAAACCGATCAATAAACGCTTATTGCGATTTTGTTTACCAAAAATATGTAGAAGAATACGTATCGACCTTGTGAAGGATGTCAGTGTAAATCTCCCTGCTTGGTTCATGTGTCACAAGCTATTGACATGTTAATGACCCTTCCTCAGCCAGCTCCCTAGTTCAAATGGTAATTGATTTATTGTGTGTGGGAAGGAGACCGGCCTTACTGTTTACAATGATTAGATAAGGGGCTCATGTTAATTATTCTGATTGCTTCATTGTGGTCAGGCTGTTACACCTAGTAATTAACTCCAGTGATGTCTTTATCTAAAGAAACATGTCTGCATGGTCGGCTCCGACTTGTCTCCTATAATCTGTATGGGAAACCCCACTGTGTGAGGGGGGCGTTCCTAACAGGCTGTAACCACATATAAGCTGAGTTTTTGTGTCAATAAAGTGTCTTGTTCCAGCAGTAAGCTTGTCTCATGTGTGGCTTTCTGGGCGATTCCAGGGATATCCCTCCTCGTGGAATATTGGGGTGATTGTCGTTATGGGAAGAAGGGAACGTTGACGGGGATATCATACCGATACCGTCACAATTGGTTGGTAGCAGCGGGATTTTTCCCTTCTATTCCCCTTCACACCCGGATTCCAAGCAGACACTGGAAGAACTACTGGAAGTTCGTGGAAGGATCGCTAGCAACAAAACCAAGCGGGTCATCATAGCAGAATTAATGGAGCTAGACCAGGAGGACGGGATTGCAGCAACGCCAGCAGTACAAGAGATGGAGACACCAGTGATTCAGGAGGAGGAATCGCCAGCCAACAAGCTAATGAGAGAGAAGCTAGCGTGGTTCGGCCCGAACCCAACGCCGGATGTGGTTCTGAAAGTGATGGACCTGTTAGCGGAGGAGGATAAACAAATAAGGGACGCAGAACTACAGAAGGATAAACAAATAAGGGACGCAGAGCTACAGTTAAAACTGGCAGCAGTCCAACAAGCAGCCGCACCTTCTACGAACAGTGAGTACAGCACAGCAGACGCAAGGAAGATTCCGTTTAGCGCTTTTAAAGCTTTTGATGAAAAGGACTGTGAAATTGATAACTACCTGGCAGACTTTGAGCGACAATGTAACCTGCACCGAATTGCTAGAAGAGAGTGGGTTGCAATATTGTCAGGCAAACTGTCAGGCAAAGCTTCTGATGCTTTCCGGACCGTGCCAGATCAGGATATCCATAGCTACGCCCGGGTTAAAGAAGCGCTCCTGGCTCGTTATGCAGTAACCCCAGAGTCCCACCGACAGAAGTTCAGGGACTCACGCAAAACCACGAAAGACTCTTACGCAGAATGGGCATGCCAGCTGTCCCTGTCGGCCTCTAACTGGGTTAACAGCAGCCAGGCTACCACCGCAGAGGACATTTTGCAACTAATGCTCCTGGAGCAATTTTACAATCACATCCAGACGGATGTCAAAGATTGGGTGAGAGATCGCAGGCCCATGACTCTACCAGAGGCCGCGAAGTTGGCGGATGAATATGCGGATACTCGCAAGACAAACCAGGTCACACCACGGGTACAACCTCCACAACCAACGGCGCCCTCACACCCACCAGCCGCTAGATACCAACCGCCTAACAGACCGATGACATCTAGCCCTCGCTACCCACGCCAGGAGGACAACGAACAACGCTGCTTCCGGTGCAAACAGTTGGGTCACTTCAAGCAGAATTGCCCCATGAACGACAACACCAGGTCAAATTGGTCTCAACCTGGGTACCGCCCACCAGCAGCAGCCCATTGTGTAGACTCGGCTTGGGATCTCCAGGAGCTGGGTCCGGAAGAACCATTGGGCACCCCTTACGAAGACCTCATGGTACAATCTGTTATTACGGACAACAGGGAACACCATTGTCAGCTGGTCATGGGCGACCGCCATGAGCCGGAGGGGCCTTGGAGGGAGCTGGGCAGAAAGAGGCACCGCCAGCTACCCTCCAAGAAGAAGAGGTCCTGGAAGTCATATAACCAGCGGACCTGGGAGGAGAAGAAGCGACTGGAGGAGATGGAATCGCAGCGGGCGCCCCAGATGCGGGCCGAGATGTTCGCCAAGGGCCCACCGGTGGCCCCTTACACCACCACCCAGTTCCTGATGATGAAGGACCACGTGGAGAGCCTGCAGGACATGAGCAAGCAGGATCTGATCCGTGAGTACATAGAGCTGGAGGAGTGCATAAGCCGCATGGAGGAGGAGAACAACCACCTGAGGTCACAGCGGGCTGACCCCCCCAGGCTCCATGAACTGGAGATGGAGCTGGAGAAGCTCAAAGAGGAGAACCGGCGGCTGCGGAGGGAGCAGGGGGTGGCTGACCTTATGGGGCTCTGAGTCCCCTCTCCCCCCCCCCCCCCGGACTCTGAGCACCAGTGCTACAGCATTTCAACAAATATAACTTTTTCTTTTTATGAATCTCCTGTGATTGTCACTTCAGAGCCATAACCTGCCCCCTCCCATAGCGGGACACCTAGACGGCGGCGCACAGACCCATTCGCTGTCTTCACACTGACTTCTGGTGACTTTGCAGATCGTACAAAGACTTGGGGACTGACCGGCGTGTGATCTGACGACCCGGTAGCATACCTGAGTCGGAAGCAGTTACCAATGGAGGTCAGTCACGCCAAACGGAGTTAACCTCGGACTAAAAGCTCTGAACCCGTCAACCCTACTGGACCAGGGAAGGTCCAACCGGGTTTGCCGGAGCAGGGAGAAAAAGGGGGGCCATTGTGAAGGATGTCAGTGTAAATCTCCCTGCTTGGTTCATGTGTCACAAGCTATTGACATGTTAATGACCCTTCCTCAGCCAGCTCCCTAGTTCAAATGGTAATTGATTTATTGTGTGTGGGAAGGAGACCGGCCTTACTGTTTACAATGATTAGATAAGGGGCTCATGTTAATTATTCTGATTGCTTCATTGTGGTCAGGCTGTTACACCTAGTAATTAACTCCAGTGATGTCTTTATCTAAAGAAACATGTCTGCATGGTCGGCTCCGACTTGTCTCCTATAATCTGTATGGGAAACCCCACTGTGTGAGGGGGGCGTTCCTAACAGGCTGTAACCACATATAAGCTGAGTTTTTGTGTCAATAAAGTGTCTTGTTCCAGCAGTAAGCTTGTCTCATGTGTGGCTTTCTGGGCGATTCCAGGGATATCCCTCCTCGTGGAATATTGGGGTGATTGTCGTTATGGGAAGAAGGGAACGTTGACGGGGATATCATACCGATACCGTCACAGACCTAAACTGAGGAAAAAAAATATATTTTTTGGGGATATTTATTATAGCAAAAAGTAAAAAATATATATATATTTTTTTTTTTTAATTCGCTCTATTTTTGTTTATAGCGCAAAAAATAAAAACCGCAGAGGTGATCAACTACCACCAAAAGAAAGCTTGATTTGTGGGAAAAAAGGACGTCAATTTTGTTTGGGAGCTACGTCGCACGTAAGTGGCCTGGTCTTTGACCAGTAAAATGGTCCAGGGCTTAAGTGGTTAAGGAGTTAGTTCACCTTTGCCAAAAAACTTCCTATACAGGTAAGGAGCACTTTTAGATAAAAAAAAACTTAAAAAAACTGTGCAGCTTTGACCAACATTAAATAATGCCCTTGCTAAAGGTGTATTTACATAACTTTTGGCGCCTGACTAAAAAACCCCCAGAGATGGCATCATACCATTCTGCCATGTTACTAGGACATCACAAAGACATTCCCTGCTGATTCAAACCCCTACCGCAAACTATTTTTCCACTGTTGCATTAGCTCTGAGCCCTGCAATGCTGCAATGAAGGAGATAGTGGATCTGGATCTGGATAGTGGAGGTTTGAGAGCTCACTTCTGTCATGGTGGGGGTGAGCAGTAGCAGATGGGAGTGTCTTAGCAATGTTCTGGGAGCAAGGCAGCATAGGACGATGCCATCTCTGGGAGTTTTTTCGCCAAGGTTGAGGAGGCACATACATGGCCTACACTAATTACAAGGGCATTATCCAACTTTTGCCAAAGCTGCAAAGTTTGTTTTAACTGCAGGAGCCCCTTACCTGCATATGCAGCTATTTGGTAAAGGTGAACTCACCCTTTAAGCTTCATACATATCATCCTATTACCTGGGTGTAAATTAAGAGGTACATATACAGTACTTGCTGACACAATTAGAATGTAGTTGTATGCCCCATTTTATGGTTGGGTTTGAATTTCATGATTTGCTTTTCCTTTATTATTCATTGGGAATCCCAGATTTGTGAGCGCAGTGATTGATAGAATCTACCAAGATTGGTTTTCCAGAGAGCTTAAAATTAAATATTTTATGGATCCATTATGGAACCTTTGAATCTATTACATCTTCATATTTAATTCCAGAGAGATTTAGTTATTATCAAATACGTACTACATTAACACCAATAAAGCTGATGTGGGGCTTTCCTTTCATATCCCCTTTCCATTTATCAGGAAATACCTTAGCTAGATCCTGTAATCCATTCCCCATGGGACCTATATATAAAATACTGAGAGATTTAGACTTATGGATGTCAAAAGTATATATTTAAGAAATTCGGTAAGTTGAGGGAATATTAAATTACCAGAAGGGCATATAACATAATGTTATGGAAAAGTTATTAGCTCTGATCTTCAGGCGTTGTAGTTATGTAATTTATTAACAGGGCTTATCTCTGTGAACTGTCTTTAAGATATTATTCTGGCATCAAGAACATCTGTGATAAATATAAAGCTATCAGGCTTTATATCAGGCTTTGGAATACATGCCTAAATATTTCATCTGCTTGAAAATCGAGCAGTTATTGGTAGAAACTGGAGACATAAAACACACGACATTTAACACCCAAGACAATGTTATATCTGAATTTTCATTCTACCCTGAGCGTATGCAAAAGTATGTTAAATATGTTTATGCAAATTTCCCCTAAAGTATTTTACACTGATTTTACACTGAAGGAAGAAATAATGCGCAAGGCGAGGAGGAATGAGCAGCTGACTTTGAATGACAGGAGATACTAAAACTCCTGGCTTGGCTATTTTCATTTCCCTCCTCATGTTTTTGTGTCCCCCCCTCCCCTTCCGTTCAGGTTTCAACTGAAGACTCGTTAGACCTGGCCAACCCAGAAAATGAGGACAAATTTAGGTTGCTTGCTTTGGGACTGGGAAGAGCTGGAAGGTTGGGAATGGGGTGGGTTGGGGGGGTGGGGGCTGGGGACCTACTTTTGTTTATTGTTTCCTGTGGGTGGGGTGGCTTGATACTATCGGGGTTTGTTTGATCACTGTATTGCCAGCCAGAAGTCTTGCTTCTCCGTATTGGGTCAGGGAAAAATTACATCTAGGATTAGATGATGCCACATTAGCTTTAACCTGCAGGCTGTGTGTGTGTTTTGTTGCAAATTCCTACACCTACTTGAGTTACCACTTTATAGTTTGATTCAGCAGAGTCGAGTAGCTGACTGTTTACTTGGTTTCGGCTGCCTCCCTCTTCCCCCACTGAGTGCCTCCACACCTATCTGTTGGGTGACAGACACACTATCACACCTCCTACTCAGGTTAGCATAATTCTACCTGTGAAGGGAACTCTTTAATTCACTCCTTTATCTTTTACTCTTCTCTTTTTCTGATCTTTCTCTATACTCTTTCCTTTTTACCTATTGGTACAGTCAACTTTAACTTGTGTATGTGACTATAATTGCTTTTAGCTAATTTGAGACCTATAGTTTTACTTTTCAGAGACGCTCTACACCACCTCGCTCTGAGTTCTCGTCATGGCTTACGCGGACCTAGCCCGGAACCCATTCGTAATATACCACAATGTCAAGGGCTTGAACATCCCTTAGAGATGATCCACATTTTTCAGAGAACTTAAAAAAGGTAGGCCACATTTTGTACTCTTACAGGAGACTCATTTTAAAACACACCATGTCCCTAGACTGACATACTCCTATATAGGGAGGATTTTCACGCAACGTTTGATGACTCCAGGGCTAGAGGGGTTTCCATTTTGATCAACAAAACTGCACCTTTTACCCTACAGGAAACGATGATAGATCCCGGAGGCAGATTTGTGTTTCTGAAGGGCTTGTACAACAATGCTCCTTTGACGGTAGCCAATGTTTTATTTTCCAAATAAGTCACACTTCTCCTTTTGCCAGTAAGTAACACAGAAACTTCTGGGGTTCACCTCGGGATGGTTAATCCTGGACGGGAACTTTAATGTACCGCTTGATCCGCTTACTGACACTTCCAATGGGAAAACTTGCATTACGTATCGGACCCTTAAGCGGATCAAATCTATGCTCCAGTCCTTACTTTTTTTGATACTTGGAGATTCTTACACCCTGACGGACGTGATTTCACATTTTTCTCTCCTCCTCATGACCGACATTCCCGCATAGATTATCTCCCAAAAAGATCTGACATTGCTTACGGGTGCACACATAGGTATCCAATCCTTTTCAGATCACGCCCCGGTCCCAATCTTCTTGAATGATCTTGCGTCTTCGCCAAGAGCCCACACTTGGAGGCTTAACATGTCCCTATTGACCGATCCTGACCTTCTGGTGGAACTGACTACCTCGATCACTGAATTCTTCCAACGAAACTCTCTTGAAGACACTGACCCACTCACAGTATGGGAAGCCCACAAATGCAGGATATGGGGGGAACTCATGGGGATGGGTGCGCGACGTAAGAAAGATAGAGAAAAACTTGTACAGGCCCTAGCAGGATGGATCAAATACTAAGACAGGGACTGCACAAGCAGTTCCTGTCCATCCAGATGGCCACCGAACTTCTAGAAAAAAGGAAGGCCCTCCAACAGCTCTTTGATGACAGATCAAGGAGGTATCTGTTTTTCAGAAAACTGATTTATTATGAATCTGGTAACAAGTCAGGTAAGCTCCTGGCAAGGGCCTTAAAGGAACAGAAGTCTAGGAACTTCATACAGGGTATTAGAGGGGGAGATGGTAAACGGGATGTTACAACTGACTTGATAGCCAGACATTTCCATGACTTCTATACACTACACTACACTACTATACAACTTACCTGCTCAGCATAGATTGGGGGATATGGAAGGAGAGAGGCCCCAGATTATTCTGGATTTTCTTGTGAAAAGTGGCATGCCTGCCCTTTCTGACTCAGACGTGTCACTTTTAGAGACACCGATCACGGTGGAGGAAGTGACTTCTGCCATTAAACAACTTAAGCCAGGTAAAAGCCCAGGTCCGGATGGATTCTCGTCCATCTACTATAAGTCCTTTGCCCAGATCTTGGTGAATCCTCTGCAAGCTGCCCTGAATTCTTTGTCTGAACCCAGAAGGGTCCCTCCCAATTTTTTATCGGCCCATATCACATTCATAAAGATGGTAAGAATCCTACGGACTGTGCTAGTTACAAAATGGCCACTTATGCGGACGACCTACTTTTTTGCTTAACAAACCAATTAATGTCCCTGCCTGTCCTGATGAAGGAGTTTGCTATTTATAGCTATGTCTCCAATCTCAAGATAAACTACGCCAAATCGGAAGCCCTGAATGTCTCCCTATCTGATAGATTGCTAAGTCAAGTGAAATTGACGTCCTCTTTTAGATGGCCATGAAATACCTGGGGGTTTGGCTCACACCCAGACTGACAGAAACTTACGGACAGAACTTCCCCACGTTTATCAAAAATGTTAAGACTGACTTAGAGAGATGGCAGTCGGGACTGTTTTCTTGGTTCAGACGTGCCGCCATCATTAAGATGGTAATTCTCCCCCGGTTGCTATACCTATTTCATGCCCTTCCCCTCAGAATTCCTATGACCTTTTTTGCCTCGCTGAAACCATTCTATTGAGGTTTCTTTGGAACTCCCAAAGGCCTAGAATCAGATTTTCCCTATTGATGAAACCCAAAGAGAGAGGGGGCATGGGTATCCCAGATTTTGTCTCCTACTATCAGGCTTCACATCTGACTAGAATCATCGACTGGCATTGTCATGGTGCAGTGAAAGATTGGGGGACCCTGGAGGCGGATTCAAGTCCTCAACCCGTTTGGATACTCCCCCTGGGTGCCCTGGAGAAGCTATCCGAATAGTCTTAAAAATCACCCCATTACTGGAGGTACGCTTGAAATCTTCCATAAGCTGACTAAGACCCTAGACATTTCTTCTCAACCTAGTCCGCTGACGCCCTTGAAAGATAACCCTGACTTTGAACCAGGCATGAATAACCCTCATTTTCGATCTTCGGACACTTTGAAGCCCCTCCTGGCAGGGGACTGCTTCAGCAAGGGAGTAGTGAAAGATTCTCTTAGGACGGAGGCGAATACACCTCACTTGCCTTTTTGAGCCTTCCTACAATTACGCAGTTATTTGGGTAGGCCAACGGTTAAAAGCAAATTTCAGAGGCCCCTTACAGCCCTGGAGTCTGTCTGTCATGAAGGTGTGCGCTGTATAAAAAACACTTCCTTGGCCTATGTGGGGCTCCAGGACCTGAAGCACAAAGCAACAGATGAACTCAGAGTGAGAATGTTGAAGGAGCTGCACGTAGAGATCACTGTCAAACAGTGGAGGTATGCCTGTATTTTGACACATAAATGTTCCATAAGCACTAAGAAACGGCCTACAAAATCATGACTCACTGGTACAACACGCCGGCCAAACTGCATGGATGGAACTCTCAGATTTCAGACTCCTGATGGAGATGTAGTAAGAAGAGAGGGACATTGCTACACATTTGGTGGCAATGTCCAAAAATAGCGCTTTTTTGGGAAAAAGTTGTTGCTCTCATTAAGCAGATAACGGAAACCAAAGTTAATTTGAATGCGGCTGCATGCTTGCTACACATCACTAATGTTTCCCTGAAGAGATACAATAACTCTCTGACGAGGCATCTCCTGAATGTGGCGAAGTCCCTAATTTCACTTTACTGGAAGTCACAAAGAGTTCCATCCACTGCTGAATGGTTGAGGAGGGTGTCTGACATTTACACCATGGAGGAAACTCTAGCTCAGTCCACTGATAGCGTCGAAAAATTTCACAAAATTTGGCAGCCATGGCTGCTCTTTAGGTACTCTGCTACATAGATGGATAACGTGTCCTAAGTGCCCTTGTATATATTTTTTTGGAGGGTCCTGGGTCGTCTCTGGCGCCCGGGCCCTCTTATCTGGATGAGTCTGGGTTCATCTTCAGTATACTGACTATTACTGTCTCTTTCTGTTTATATACTCTTCTTTTTCTCTCTCCTGCTCTCATTCCAAAGTGCAGATCGCGTGGTTGTTGCTTGCTGTGTCTGTTTTGTTGTTGTTTCAATATAACTGCAGTCACTTGAGGCTGAGGTAGCAGCCATAGTTCTATGGGCTCGTATAGGCTATTGAAACGCTTTAGAAATTGCTACAGTACTGATGATACTTAGTCCTGGTAACATAAGATTGACGACTTAATCTCCATACTTTATGGGTGCCTGACCTCCTAGGTTGCGAACTGTTGTTTATTTGTACCTGTTTTTGCCTCATTTTAAGCAGAGGCCTCTGCACTTGACTTGTATTGTAATACTATACATTTGCTTCAATAAACTTGGAATGTTAAAAAAAAAGAAGTACCCTGATACAAATAACTATGTATCAGGGTACTTCTTTTTTTTTTAACATTACAAGTTTATTGAAGCAAATGTATAGTATTACAATACAATTTATCTTAAATTCCTTTTGAAAAAAGGCAATATGGTCACCTTGACACAGAGTCATGTTGCAGAAAAAGGCACAGTAGGTCTGCAACGAGGAAAGATCAGCTGCAAGTAGATCACAGGCAAAGCTAGTGGCTAGTCTTTTGACCTCTGCTTGTCATTTTTGGACAGCCTCCGGAGTTTAGTTCCTCTTAAAGAGTATTCTTTAAAGAAAAATGAATAAAAGATAGAAAAAGGATAAAAGTTAATTCCCTTTATACCACTAGTCAACAATGACAAAACAGCAGCAATCGTTATTATTATTGTTTTTTAGTTTATCAAGTTTTATGACCAGTCTCATAAAAAAATCATTATAGCCCAACTCCAGCGAAAACTTTTTTTTAGCTTTGGACACAGGGGGAAAGAGAAGAGAATTGTAGTTTATGTCCCAATTTACAAGAATTCTCCTTACATTAGAAATAGAAAGCAATGGGAAATATCTCCAGTTGACTACAATTATTTTTTTGTAAGTAAACAACTGCTTCTCTAATTTTTTGCCTTGCTGTCAGTGGACAAAAAGTGATGCAAAATTTCCCCGGTGGAGTACTGGACAGCAATACAAACTTGACATAAGTATTTACTCCTCACAAGACAAAAAAAATATATATATAGACTGGAGTGGGGCTTTAAATATATTTTTACATACATCTACAGCCATCATCCCACACTCCTCTGAACAGCACCACTGAAACTGGAGGAGGATGTTCTCAACTAGTCATTGGCTTGAATTTCCCTAAACACTTTTCTGCAGGGCAATTTTTTGCCCATGTTAAAATCTGAGTTTTCTTGCTAGAAAATTGCTTTAAACCCCCAAACAATTACTGTATATATTTTCTGAAAGCAGGGGCACTGTAGAACAAAATGGTGGCCGTTGCAATTTATGTTCAATGATGCTTGTGCAACTGTTTATCAAATGCATATTTTAAAGAAAACATACACTAAAATGAATTTTAGCACAAACAAGGATAGTATAACACCAACGTTTTTAGTAAAATATAAAATATTGGCTTGTGTCAAGTAAATAGATACTGTATCAAACATGTCATGCCTTAAAATTTCAACAACCTGTGAAATGACAAAAAAATGATGGTATCTAAATATTTCCAATAGGCGATGCTTTAAAAGCCTTTACAGGTTATCAATTTAGAATTAACCATGGGTTATGGCTCACAGCTACTCTTTACATATTACTGCATACCCTGGTGTGTGTGGGGCAGTGGGGTTGCTTTTAAATGTTATTATTATTTTTATTTATTTTATTATAATTGCATTTTTAAACTTTTTTTTCTATTTTTTAATTTAACTTGCATGCAGGACAGATGACAGATTCTGATTATGGAGACATCAGGGGTCTGTTAGATCTTTCATGTTACCTCTGTCCTTCACTGCAGCTAATCAAGCACAGACTGCACATTATTAACTGCTTCCCTAGCCGCACAGGATAGACAGCTCTGAACCCAGAAGTGATTAAATCCCAGTCACTTTCAAGTTTATTACTCACAGAGGCGATCGAGTAATGGGTGAGAAAATTTGCCACTGACCTGAGTTCCTTGGAGAAGGGGAATCCTGGGAACCACAGTGGGCAGTGTCGTTGGGAGGGGGCAGCATATCCACAGTACCGTAAAAGTAATTGTCAGGCTCTTTAGTAGCATTTACAACTCTACAGCCACTCAGATTGTTTTTACATGAAAGCCCAGAGCAAACTGAAAAAAACAATAGCAAGCTTATGACTGCAGAGCAGCTGTGATCTTGTTTTAGTTCCTCAGTCACCAGGATGTTTATAAACGTACCTTGATAGACAAGGGGTTAAATAAGGAGAGAGCTCAGGATTGACCTTGATCTCTATGTCATTCTTAATTGGCCAGTCAGCAGACAGGGAGAGGAGAAGTGACTAAATAAGCAGATCGTAAGCAATCATAAGCAATCGTTTGTAAGTAACGTACTTACAAACGTTGAAGTTAAAAACAGCGTGTGTATTAAATGAAAAAAGCTGGCCGGCATGAAGGAGCCCTCCTCCTAAGCGTGGTGACGTCAGTGACGTCACCACGCTTAGGAGGAGGGCTCCTTCATGCCGGCCGGCTTTTTTCATTTAATACACACGCTGTTTTTAACTTCAACGTTTGTAAGTACGTTACCTTTTAATTAAATTGTGTTACCTCGCGGAATTACGCTATATGCGCCTTTTTTTCTATCATACAATCATATGCTTTGGAGTGGCCTATATCAGGATAATCGGGACGCTGTCTGCTCCATCTGAGATCCCTGGGGAGCCAAAGGCCGTGGCTGGGTTATAGCCAACCGCTTGTATTACTTGCCATCTGGTAAGCGGCTTACACTTACGGTGGAGGGATTTCACCGTAAGCAGGTATTGTTCCCTCTAGATACCCATCAAATGGATGAGTACATGTGTGAAAGATATTGAACTATGCCTCTGAAGAATGATTGTAATAATAGGAGTAAGGCAGAACTCCTACCATCTTATATTGGGCATACACTGGAGATCCTGAGATTAGCATTATTGCAGGGAAATGTTACTATTCCTGGCACTGAAATATCATTTTTTTTTTAATTCATCTCTTTTTTGTGCTTTAAAAATATTTAAACTTGTCATTAAAAACACAATACCTAATAATTTACAAATGGGCAAAATATTAGCATGCAACTCTTATCTAATATGTAAAATATAAAAAAAAAAATTCTAAAATATCCTAATTCATAAAAACAGCTTAAAGGGTTAGCTTGTCTTTGTATTAACATATACACTGCGATAAAGGGCTCTAGTTTAAAAAAAAAAAAAAAAAACATTCTTTACAGGAGACAAATTGAGCTTACTTTAAATGATAAGCCTGTATGACAAGTGTGGCTTCTTTGAAGCCTAGCCAAAACTATTTTCATTCAGTGCATTCACTGTGTCCTGCATAGAATCTAGAACATAAGATCCATTAGGCGCTAAGCTTAGCCACCTCTGACAGGGGGAGGGATGACTTTTAGATCAGGGGTAGGCAACCTTTGAGAGATGGAGATCTACCTGGACAACATTTAGGAGATCAAAGATCTCCTGCAGTGACCTCGATTTTTTTAAAGCAATTACCTAGCAAGCCCCCAATAAAGGTGGCAATAAAAAACCTAGAAAAATGTACTACAATTAATGTCACTGTAAAAATATACCCTTAGCCTACCTATAAAATTAGCTTCAGTGAGAAACTCAGCATTCATTTGTGTTCACAATTTTTTTTTTCATGTCTGGGGAGTAATTGGTTACCCCCACAAGTCTGATGCCAGAGATCATCATGAAGGCAGAACATCTAGTACTGCAGGCTAATTTTCTTGACTAATTTCAGTCCTGGCTGCCTGCTCTGATTTCTGGCCAGTGCAAGTAGTATGTAGTGCATTGTACAGGGGTTAGTAGTATGTAGGGAAGTGTACAGAGGTTAGTATTATGCAGGGCAGTGTATGGGGGTCAGTAGTATTTAGGGCAGTGTACAGAGGTCAGTGTTATGCAGGGCAGTGTATGGGGGTCAGTAGTATGTAGGGCAGTGTACAGATGTCAGTAGTATGCAGGGCAGTGTATGGGAGTCAGTAGTAAGTAGGGCAGTATACATAGGTCAGTAGTATGCAGGGCAGTGTATGGGGGTCTATGTGGGGGTGGGGGCGCTAAAAATTTGTGCTAAATATATATGAATAATTGCTACATAAATATATATTGTGCTAGGTATACATATTAAACAAAATCACCAGCTCCTAAGCAAAATAACATATCATAAATAAGTAATGATGAATATATGAATGTTTAGATTAACATTCCACAAATAAACAGTGTAATGATTTGTAATTTGTTTTGCTACTGTGACTAAGAAGCCATCACAGCCATGCCTACTAATGGCATGGCTGTGATTGGCCAGTTCAGCATGTGACCCAGCAAGTGACCCAGACTCTATATAAGCTAGAGGGACATAGCACAGCTCGTCACTCTGCTTTAGATAGGGTAGGGAAAGGCTGCTGCAGATCTGATCTGAGGGAGAGATTTAGATAGGAGTCAGACTGTCCTGCTACAGAAATCAAAATACACCAGCGCTGCATAGGTTCCTGTGAGATACTCTGCATTAGATAGTTTAGGGAAAGGTTCCAGATTGTTCTTATAGGGAGAGAAATATATAGGAGTCAGTCCTGCTTCACAAATCAAATTGCAGCAGCATTGCATATTTTCCTGTGAGATACTCTGCATATTACACCAGCACTGCCTAGGTTCTTGTGAGATACTCTGCATATTACACCAGCACTGCCTAGGTTCCTGTGAGATACTCTGCATATTACACCAGCACTACCTAGGTTCCTGTGAGATACTCTGCATATTATACCAGCACTGCATAGGTTCCTGTGAGATACTCTGCATTAGATAGTTTAGGGAAAGGTTCCAGATTGTTCTTATAGGGAGAGAAATATATAGGAGTCAGTCCTGCTTCACAAATCAAATTGCAGCAGCATTGCATATTTTCCTGTGAGATACTCTGCATATTACACCAGCATTGCATATTTTCCTGTGAGATACTCTGCATATTACACCAGCACTGCCTAGGTTCCTGTGAGATACTCTGCATATTACACCAGCACTGCCTAGGTTCCTGTGAGATACTCTGCATATTACACCAGCACTGCCTAGGTTCCTGTGAGATACTCTGCATATTACACCAGCACTGCATAGGTTCCTGTGAGATACTCTGCATTAGATAGTTTAGGGAAAGGTTCCAGATTGTTCTTATAGGGAGAGAAAAATATAGGAGTCAGTCCTGCTTCACAAATTAAATTACAGCAGCATTGCATATTTTCCTGTGAGATACTCTGCATATTACACCAGCACTGCCTAGGTTCCTGTGAGATACTCTGCATATTACACCAGCACTGCATAGGTTCCTGTGAGATAGGTCAGTAGGATAGAGGGCAGTGTACAGAGGTCTGTAGACACACGTATGTTGGGGCGCAATAGTGGGGTTTCTTTGCGGTCTACCTGTTGGCGGTCGACAGATAGCCCGCGATCAACAGGTTGCCAACCCTTGTATTAGATTGTGTGAGCATGTCTTAGAAGCTGAGTTGCACCTAACAGATTTCACTACCTATAGTCTGTACAGGATGCTGCAGATGTCACGAAAGCTTTAGGCCAGACTTCATGAAAGCCACATTTGGCCTACAGGATTTTCATTTAGAGTAAGCCTATTTTTTTTTTTTTTAAGCTGGGGCTCTTTTATCAAAGGCAAGTGTACCCTTTAATTCAAACCTACAGGGTAAAAAATGGAAAACAAACTGTTAACAATAACATAACTACATCCAAAGGCAAAACCGAAAATAAATGCATGTTTCTTTATAAATGTATCCACAAGTGACAAAAATGTTAATGAAACTATTCCCATTTCTCATATCTCACATGATGTGCTTTAACCTTAAATGTTATGAAAACTGATAAGAAAAAAGATTAAAATAATAATTTAGCTTGTTGCTTCAGACCAGAGTGATGTTTCAAGGCGTATTATTAGGATTGGAAATGGTCTGCTTTTGCCAGCTTTGTCCATGCTTTTAGAATGTAAATTTATATTTGTATTGTGGTCTCTTCCTATTTATATAACTGTCTCTCACATTTTTTGGAATTCAAATTCTGTTTCCTTATGCTGTTCCTTTCAACCTATGTCACCAGACCGTCAAGAAAGATCTCAGCTGCTTAGCAACAGACCACCAGGCCTTTTCTTCTGTGCCTCATTGTGGTTTGAAATTAGTTTTTTATTTAAAATAAGAAACAGTTCTTTTTCTGATATTAGAATATCTTCAGTGATATTTGATGAACATTGCTTGTTTGCATTTCCATAGTTGTTTTCCTTTTTAATAAAATGCACCTAGAAATATGTTCCATATACCAGCAGATAATAATTGAAAGCATATGACATTTGATGCTGTATGATAATGTACTCTCAGAAACTCAATCTGGAACAATTGCTTTATTTTGTGGCATTTTAAAACCTAGCAGATTGCATTAGTGAATCACAGAGCAACTCTGAGGCAAAGATAAAAACAGTGCAATGTAAATGCTAGCTGTATAACATATATAATAATATACTCAAAAAGATTACTTATTTACCCTACACAGGCCTCTATTTAATGCACTGTTTTCAAATTCTAGTGAGTCTGTGCTGTAAAACTTTATTTTTTTATGCTTGATGTATCACTTATTAGCAGTGGCGGCTGGTGCTCAAAATTTTTTGGGGGGGCGCAAAGGAAAAAAAAATTGCAGTCTCACTGTGCCCAAACGCAGCCATTGTTCCATGCCATCAAACGCAGCCACTGTGCCATCAATTTGCACCACTGTGCCATGCCATCAAATGCAGCCACTGTGCCATCAATTTGCACCACTGTGCAATACCATCAAATGCAGCCACTGTGCCATCAATTCGCACCACTGTGCCATGCCATTAAATGCAGTCACTGTGCCATGCCATCAAATGCAGTCACTGTGCCATCAATTCGCACCACTGTGCCATTCCATTAAATGCAGTCACTGTGCCATCCATTGTCACCACTGTGCCATGCCATTAAACGCAGCCACTGTGCCATCCATTGTCACCACTGTGCCATGCCATTAAACGCAGCCACTGTGCCATCAATTGTCACCACTGTGCCATGCCATTAAACTTAGCCACTGTGCCATCAATTGTCACCACTGTGCCATGCCATTAAACGCAGCCACTGTGCCATCAATTGTCACCACTGTGCCCTTTAATGGTCGCCGCTGTGCCAATGGTCGCCGCTGTGCCAATTGTCCCCACTGTGCCCTGTAAATTGCTTTCTCCCCCCCCCCCCGCCCGGCACTTACCTTTACTGGAGTCAGGCATCCACGTCCCACAATGTCTTCTCCCGCCCTCGATGACTGACAGGCGTCTCAGCCAATCAGGTTACCGGTAGCCAGAACCGGCCAACCTGATTGGCTGAGACGCCTGTCATCTTATCCAAAAGGCGTACAGTTTGTGCGCTCCGAGAATAAGCTTCCAGGACTCGAGGGCTGTATTGGGAAAGCCTATCAGAGCTTTTGGCTTTGATAGACATTTCCGTACAGCCAACCAGCTGGCGTTATTCAGATGGCCAGACATGAGCGCGACCATCTGAATAACAGCGGCAGCAGCGATAATAACATAGATTCGTGCAATGCATGAATCTATGTTATTTCAGTGGCGGTGAGAGCCAGAGGGGGCGGCGCTCCAGCGCCCTCTATGGACGAACCGCCACTGCTTATTAGATTAAAATATTCAAGACAGCTTTGAATCTCATTGGTGGCTGTAAAGAATTTCTTCTTACTACTGATTTGATTAACTGGGCTTGCTGTATGACTGCAAGAAGTCTATGGTGTGTATGCATTTGGGATTAAATCCTGCATTACAAAAAGGTTGGAATAGGGCCTGGCCAAATCACCAGATCATCAACAAAAATATTAGGGTGGATTGGTACATTGCAGCAATATCAAATTCAAAAGTCTGAATGTCCGAGCAGGTTTTTCATTTCCCCTTTATAATGATCAAAGTTTTTTATTTTTTTATTGAAACCTTTAAGTTCATGAGTGCCTAGCCTGTGGACATTTAGCTTTTAATATAGTCTTACCAAGAATTAAAAGAGCTTTAAAAAAAGCCATTCCCAACTTCTCGAGCTGCTTGTATGTGAAGTTATTCCTTCTTAACCACTTGACCACTGGGCACGAAAACCCCCTTAATCACCAGACCAATTTTCAGCTTTCGGTGCTCTCACAATTTGAATGACAATTACTCAGTCATACAACATTGTACCCATCTGAAATTTTTGTCCTTTTTTTCACACAAATAGAGCTTTCTTTTGGTGGTATTTGATCACCTCTGCGGTTTTTATTTTTTGCGCTATAAAAGAAAAAAGACTGAAAATTCTGTAAAAATAAAAAAAAAATTCCAGTTTCTGTCATATTAGCAGGTTATTTCTCACACACATCATATGCATACTACAAATTACACCCCAAAACACATTATGCTATTCCTCCCGAGTATGGCGATACCACATGTGTGAGACTTTTACACAGCGTGGCCACATACAGAGGCCCAACGTGCAGGGAGCACCATCAGGCGTTCTGGAGCACCCAGGCCAATTTTGACATTTCTCTCCTACATGTAAAAATCATCATTTATTTGCTAAAAAATTACATAGAACCCCAAAACATTATATATGTTTTTTTTTCAAATACCCTAGAGAATACAATGGCGGTTGTTGCAACTTTTTATCTTGCACGGTATTTTCGCAGCAATTTTTTGAACGCGTGTTTTTAAAAAAAAAACTGTTTTGTGCTTAAAAAAAACAAAACAGTAAAGTTAGCCCAATGTTTTTGCATAATATGAAAGATGAAGTTACGCCGAGTAAATAGATACCCAACATGTCACCCTTTAAAATTGCACACGCTCGTGAAATTGCGCCAAACGTTGCTACTTAAAAATCCCCATAGGCGACGTATTGCAAGGTATTGCGGAGTATTGGGGGGGTATTGCAGAGTATGGGGTGGTATTGCAGAGTATGGGGTGGTATTGCAGAGTATGGGGGTGGTATTGCAGAGTATGGGGGGGGTATTGCAGAGTATGGGGGGTATTGCAGAGTATGGGGGGGAGTATTGCAGAGTATGGGGGGGAGTATTGCAGAGTATTGCACTCATACTTTAGCGCTTATCATTATTTTTATATTGCAGAGTATTGCGCAGGGATGGCTGGATCTGTGACTGCAATTGTCACAGATCCAGCCCACAGTGCGGCGGCTGCTGCTGCCGCCCGCTCCCCCCCCCCTCCCTCTCCTCTCACACTGTACCGAACGGTACAGAGAGGAGAGGGAGGAACCGGCGTCATTACATGACGCCGGTTTGTTTACAAGTGATCGCGCCGTCATTGGACGGCGCGATCACGTGGTAAGGAGCCGCTTCCATTGGTTCCTTACCGCGATCCGTGTTGCTGCGGGTCCCGTGGACCCAGCGAGCGCCGGTGATCGCGTGTGCGCGCCCGCTCGGGCGCGCAATTCTGACTCTCTGGGAGGACGTATATTGACGCCCTCCTAGAGTTAGGGAACCGCCTTGTAGCCGTATTTCGGCTATAGGGCGGTTACCAAGTGGTTAAACATCACCAAAGATCACAACAGTTAGCCAGATTCAGGTAGACGTGCCTATCTTTAGGCGGGCATAGCGCATCTCATATACGCTACGCCGCCGTAAGTTAGAGAGGCAAGTACAGTATTCACAAAGAACTTGCGTCCTAAGTTACGGCGGCGTAGTGTAAATGGGCCGGCGTAAGCGCGCGTAATTCAAAGTAGACTGTAGTGGGTATCCCAGTGCGCATGCTCAAAATCACATCTCAAATCGTCAATGCTTTAGACGTGAACGTGTGTGTTTTAGCGAAACTTTTTAATCACACATAACACTGTGGTTTACCGTTTCTATGGTGTAGCGCTTCAAGTGGGAGTTTCTTTGTAGATGTGAACGTAACCTACGCCCAGCCCCATTCTGAATCGACTTACGCAAACGACGTAAACTACGTGAAATTCGACGGCTGTCCTGACGTCCATACTTAACATTGGCTGCACCATCTTTTTGTTGGTTTATCTTTACGCCTGAAAATGCCTTACGTAAACAGCGTATCTTACATACGACGGGCGTGCGTACGTTCGTGAATAGGCGTATCTTGCTTATTTGCATATTCTCGGCGTAAATCGCTTATATGCCCCTAGCGCCCAGCGTAAATATGCAGCTAATATACGACGGCGTAGGAGACTTACGCCGGTCGTATCTTAGCAACAGAGAAGCGTATCTCAATTTGAGCATACGCTTAAAGATACATCGGCGCGGATTCAGACTTACGACGGCGTATCTACTGATACGCCGTCGTAAGTCTTTATGAATCTAGCTAAAAGTCTTTAAAGTTGGTCTCTGACAACTTAGAACGCTAGTATAATTTAGAGGGCTGGCAGGTTGACAAGATTCTTTTGAAATAGAAAAATAGCTAAGATTTCAGTGAACATTGAAGATTAATTTCTCCCCACTGCTTATAGCTATATAGATAAATGAGGGTCTGCCTTAAAGTGCTTTCACCGCTGGTTGAGAATATTTAAACACTTTAGTTTGCATAGTCGTTTTCACTTTAATATCAGCTTTTCATTTTGCTCCCTGTGAGATTCTAATAATTTATTATGGCATGGTCATTGAGATACTCTGGCTAGGTACATTGGGATGCAATCCAAAATTAATGGGACCACAAAGCACTTATGCGCACTGTGATAATGCAAGGTGAAATGTGAATTTTTACCATGTGTTACTACAGTGCATGATTTTGAAAGGGTTCAAATATATAATATGTGTGAGGATATCTAATGTTTGTAGTGTAACAAGGGCAGGGGTGGACTGACCATTTGGGCCTCATGCCACTAGGGGGCCCCATCAGGGCTGCCAGCCTCAGTAAAAACAGGGACAGTATGTAAAAATCTGTGTTTTTTTACATCTGTCCCTGAAATATCCCATACCAATTTCCTTTTGGCCTTAAAATCCCAAGATTATAGCTGCCCCGCCTCTCCAGTACCTTCTCAGTGTATATATGTATACTGTGTGTGTATATTGTGTGTATGCTGTGTGGCCCCATAATCTATTGCCTGGGGGCACCATAATCTCCTATTGCCCAGGGGCCCCATAATCTCATATTCCCCTAGGGCCCCATAATCTCCTATAACCTGGAAGCCCCATGAGTTGTCAGTCCACCCCTGAACAAGGGTATATGCTTGTGTAGTATACACCTGTACATTCTGTTGTGATGTTAACACATGTATATTTTTCATTCGTGTGTGTTTCTTTTGATAATCCCTTTCATTAAAGCCTCATACACACAATCAGATTTTCGGATGACCTAACATCCGTTTTTTTTGTTGCATGCTAGTCTCATGTCGAAAGTGAAGAGGTTACTAACCATACAAAAATTCTCGTATGTAAGAAAACAACTTCAGAGGTGACGTAATGTGTTGACTAGTTTTGTATGTATTCTTTCATTTCTGAGCATGTGTAGTCATAGTCTTACATTTTTTTTTCACACGAAAACCATACTAATTAAAAGAAATTGGGACGTTGAGGTCAAGTATGACGAAAATGTTATAGTCTGCAGGTCCAGATTTTGTCTAACGAAAATCCAGAATCCGCTGTCGAAAAAGCACCATACTAACGATCTGAAAATCGGCCGATCGTTAATCGGATGAAATTTTACTTCCGATTTTCGTATCGTGTGTAAGGCCTTAAGAATAAGCCGCCAACTAATGGCAGTGGAACAAAAACTCAATGGTATGTGTGTTAAATTAAGTTGCAGTGTGCAACCATTAGCACCTGTGGTGTTGTGCCTAAATAAGTGGCATAAATTGTGGTAATGCATTCTACTGCAACAAATAGATGTGAAGAAGTTCTACATATGAAATGTGTATGTTTTTATGCATTTTTTACAATGTTTATAAAATTATTTTTAGTTTTTTTTTATTATTATTATTTTATTTATTCATATAAATATATTGCATACAATCTTCTGTGACTTGAAGAAGCAGAATTTGTAGCTTATATATTTTTTTTTTTACTGTTAATCTTCAAGTACTTATGCAAACTGCATATGAAACTGTCACTGATAAACAACAGGGCTTATAAATAGTGTATTTCATCCATTAATAGTAATAAGGTATTCACTTCTTCACAGACGGTAAGATCCAAGCCATGCACGCTATTAGTTTTTGCTAATGTGCCCAAAAGTGTTTATACATCACTATTTCAAGACTGCAGGATATTAATTTTGCACATATTGCAAACAAGGATTTAGCATATTATAAAAAAAAATCCTCTGCATACATTGCATACTGTAGACATATTTATTAAACGAGTTACACATCTATTTAAACACGTTATTTTGCCTAAAGTGTTGACATGACTTTTATTTAAATTTTAGAGCACCCCCAAAGCCTGTGCATCTAGAAAATGAGTGATAAAACATTAATGAAAAGGTACAAAGAAGCATTTGAAGTAGGCAAAACAAAAACAGTCACTTGGCTGTCCCTCCCAAGACATTGGGAAGTTGTTTATTGAAGGTCAAGCCTAAAAAAGTTACCTCCATTGTACTATATGTGATAGTGAATTTGAGGTTCCAGTTCCATTGTGTCTTTATACCCCTTCAGGCTCATTTTCAGAATTGCCTGACACAAACAGGAAATCACCAGTGTGCCTCTTCCACATTATTAATTGACTTCCTATTTGTCAGGTCACCTGTGGCCAGGTGACAAGTGCACCCCGTTGGGGTCAGGGATGCACCACAGGGTAGTGAACCCTATGGCCGACTGCTGCGATCAGAGAGGAAGCGTGAGCCCAAGATTCCCCAGGGCGCAGAGTCTAAGACCCAGCTTTGTGTTCACCAGAGCCTCTGGTGGTGAGGATGGCCTTCGCCGCAGCTGGATCCAGGTCGCGACCCCTGGGGTCCCCAAGGTCACGCTCCGCAGGGAGAGGGGGGAAGCAGCAACCAGGACAAGCGATAGTGATGGGTAAGCCGAGGTCGGGGCAACAGGCAGACAAGGGTAAACAAGGAACAGGCCAAGGGTCAGGGAAACAGGCAAACAGGAGAAGTCAGAGACGAACCAAGGTCGGTACACAGGAAGGTAAACGTAACACACTGCAGACAGGAACAAGCTACAAACAAAGGTTGAACAGCACTGCAGACCTGTAGTGCAACAGTTAATATAGACTTCCTGGGATGGCCTGGGTGGGGCCATACAGGGAGGAAGGTGATAAAAGAAGCAAGAAAGAGGGTCAGGCCTCTAATGAAGACATGAGACAGGTAAGCTGCCAGACTTTATTGCATATCCATGACACTATTATTGTTAATTAACCACTTAAGGACCGCCTCCTGAACATATACGTCGGCAGAATGGCACGGCTGGGCACATGTACGTCCTGTACTAGTACCCAGCCGTGGGTCACAGGCGCGTGCCGCGGCACGCTCCTGCGACCCGGTCCAAAGCTCCGTGACTGGGACCGTGAGATTGGCAGACCTGATCGCCGCTGGAGTCCCGCGATCAGTCCCCGGAGCTGAAGAACGGGGAGAGCCGTGTGTAAGCACGGCTTCCCCGTTCTTCACTGTGGCGGCAGCATCGATCGTGTCATCCCTTTTATAGGGGGACACAATCGATGACTTCACACCTACAGCCACACCCCCCTACAGTTGTAAACACACTTCAGGTCACACATAACTCAGCGCCCCCTGTGGTTAACTCCCAAACTGCAACTGTCATTTCCACAGTAAACAGTGCATTTTAAATGCATTTTTTGCTGTGAAAATGACAATGTCCCAAAAATGTGTCAAAATTGTCCGAAGTGTCTACCATAATGTCGCAGTCATGAAAAAAATCGTTGATCGCCGCCATTAGTAGTAAAAAAAAAAAAAAATGCAATAAACTATCCCCTATTTTGTAAACGCTTTAAATTTTGCGCAAACCAACCGATAAACGCTTATTGCGTTTTTTTTTACCAAAAATATGTAGAAGAATACGTATCGGCCTAAACTGAGGAAAAAAAATATTGCATTTTTTTCAAAATTGTCGCTCTATTTTTGTTTATAGCGCAAAAAGTTAAAAACGCAGAGGTGATCAAATACCACCAAAAGAAAGCTCTATTTGTGGGGAAAAAAGGATGCCAATTTTGTTTGGGAGCCACGTCACACGACCGCGCAATTGTCAGTTAAAGCGACGCAGTGCCGAATCGCAAAAAGGGGCAAGGTACTTTGCCGGGTCTTAAGTGGTTAAAATGATCGTGTGTGGGCTGCACATCGTTTTTCGGTTTCTGAAAAACGCCCCAAAAAAAAATTCGAACATGCTGCATTTTTTAACTTTGTTTTAAAAAATTTTGTTTTTCGGGTAGTAAAAAATTATCGTGTGTGGGCTAAAATTACGTTTTAAACCTGCGCATGCTCAGAAGCAAGTTATGAGATGGGAGCGCTCGTTCTGGTAAAACTTCCGTTCATAATGGAGTAAGCACATTCGTCACGCTGTAACAGACAAAACAAGCCTGAATCGTCTTTTACTAACAAGGAATCAGCTAAAGCAGCCCAAAGGCGAATAGAACTTCCCCTTTAGAGTGCCGTTGTACATGTTGTACGTCACCGCACTTTTTCATAAATTTTTAAAAACGATGGTGTGTGGGCAACGTCGTTTTTAATGATGAAGTTGGAAAAACTTCGTTTTTTGGACATGCTGAAAAACAACGTTTTCTTTAATGCCGAAAAATGATCTTGTGTACGCAGCATAAGTTCTCTTTTACACCAAAATCTTTTTTTCTCTAACACTAATTAAATACACTTTAGATTACTGTATGTATAAAGATACGGTAAATAAAAAAAGAGAGCAACCAAACCCCAGAACTACTCATCCCTAAGGCCCCATACACACGAGAGGATTTATCCGTGAATACGGTCCAGCGGATCGTTTGCACGGATAAATCCTCTCGAGGATTTCAGCGGATTTCTCTGCGATGGAGTGTACTCACCATCGCATTGAAATCCGCGCTGAAATCCTCTGGCGATGACGTGTCGCGCCGTCATATGAGGAATTCCACGCATGCGTCGATTCATTGCGACGCATGCGGGGGATCCCTTCGGACGGATGGATCCGGTGAGTCTATACAGACCAGCGGATCCATCCGTTGGGATGGATTCCAGCAGATAGATTTGTTTAGCATGTCAGCGAATATTCGATCCGCTGGAATCCATCCCAGGGGAGAAATATCCGCGGAAACAGATCCGCTGGAGTGTACACACCATAGGATCTATCCGCTGAAACCCATTCGCTGGGATTTTTCAGCGGATGGATTCTATCGTGTGTATGGGGCCTAAGAAACATCTCTTTATACCCACCCTATCCCACCCCATCATAATATCAATTTCAGTTAACATACCTTGAACTTAAGTACGATCACTATTTTTACAGAACAGAGATAATATCTAGAACTTCTAAGAACATGGTTACGCTATCTGCCAAGTACTTGCTGATTTTATGACTTGGGGACAATCTGAAGCATCTAAAAATTGTAGTATTGTCATTGTCACAAAAGGAAACAAAGAATCCAATTGTTTTCATAACAGAACAGTGTTTTTTTTTTTTACAAAAAAGGAAGCCAGTAAGGCTAAAAACAGTCTTTTGCTCTGTGGTGCACCCATGTTAATACTATGTGTACATGTGCTACAATACAACACTCCAGTTGTACATGTGTTACAACACTAAAACACAGTGCTTTAGTTAATACTAGGGTTGTCCCGATACCACTTTTTTAAGACCAAGTGCAAGTACCGTTTTAAGACCAAGTACAAGTACATTAAGCAAAAAAACAGAAAAAACATAATGTAATTATAGGAGTAAGTACAATTGTTTGTTACTTTGAGTTGTCATAAACAACATAATTTATATACATAACAAACACAGAGCAATGATAAAAAAAAGCCAGCCCGGATGTGTTGCGCACAAAAATGGTAGGTAAATATCGAGGCTTTTCCATCCCCCAGGGGTCCTTCCATTCTATGGCACTTTCCCTGTCCAGGTTTTCTTCATATATGCAATCACTTTGTGAGATGTAAGTATTACTTTATAGCAGGGGTGCCCAACCAGTGGCCCGGGGGCCACATGTGGCCCCTGGAGCCACATGTGGCCCGCGGAACGCCCTCTGATGTGGCCCGTGACCTCATGCTCTGGGATGGAATACACTAGAATAGAATACTGTTATTAAAAGGTACGTTTATTACTAAAATCACAGTGTATATATGGGCATATCTTTTCATCAGTGATTACTGGGCTGCTTTCAAACTGATAACTTGCACTAAGCCATATACTTCTATTACCTGTGAGTTTGGTGTGCTTTCTGAAAGTGCATAACACCTACAGGATATAATAGAAGTCTTTGGCAAAGTGCAGCTAACCTGCAGGAAAGCCACAGGTGAACTGTGCTGCACTTGTGGTGCAGGTAAACAACCATGCATCAGTGTGAATGCAGCCTTAGGCCCCTTTCACACAGTCAGTACGACCCAATCGGACAGACCAATCACTTCTAAGGAGTGGCAGATGTAAATGGACTTGTGTCTGTTTACAAATGCCTACCTCCAATCTGATCCAACAAAAAAAGGAGTAGAGTGGGCTCTGTAGAGTAGAGTGGGCTGCCATCCACCTGCTCCGTTCAATGTGGCCCGTGACCGGTTACCAAGTTGATTAAGTGGCCCTCGCTCTTCAAAAGGTTGGGCACCCCTGTTTTATAGAGACATCAATTCCTTTTTTTTTTCTTCTTCTTCTTCTTCTTCGCTCTCTGTGTTTGTTATGTATATAAATTATGTTGTTTATGAGAGACTTAAAGTAACAAACAATTGTACTTACTCCTATAATGACATTATGTTTTTTCTGTTTTTTGCTTAATAGACAAACTAAATGCTCTGTACTTATATACAAACCCTGAAGAAGGAGTTATACATTTGTCTCCGAAATATGTAGATTTTCATCTGCTCCCATATGCATTGACCCATCTGTCAACATTGGAGTGTATCTACATGTATTTGAGCAACTTGAATTGTATGCTAGAGTCTGTTTTTAAAAAAAATTCAGTATTGTATGTACATATTTAATTTTTTTATAATAAATATATTTTTCTACTTGTATATATACGTTTGGCATTCCATATGGTTATATTCCAATCTATATCATCCCAGGGGCATTTTTTCCTAAATTTTCCAACTCCTGTCCTCAGGACCCACTAACAGGCCAGATTTTATGTATTACCTTGGGGAGTTGCAGACTAGAATACTGTAATCACTGAGCAGCAAATGATAACACCTGGGATGTATTTCAGTTATCTTGCAAACATGACCTGATAGTGAGTCCTGAGGACAGTAGTTGAGAACCACTGCTTTAGGCAAAAAAATGAATAGTACATTAAAAAATAAACTAAAAAGCAGTTGTGTTTCAATACTTTTCACATTTTTGCATTTAATTCAGAACTGCCCCCCCCCGATTACCTCTTACCGCCACTGAGCCAGAATATCATGGACCTGCTCCCGACCTGTGAAGGGACAGTTAGGCTGGGTTCACACTATTGTGAATTGAATGCGGGTTTCCCCACATACAATTCACAATAGCAGGAGATTTTGACTAGCTCTCTATGGAGCTGGTTCACATACCTTTGCAGCAGGTCTGGTGTGTTTTGCACTGTGCATCTTTTGGTCTGTTTCAGGTCCGAATAAAGCCCAAAATTTGGGCAGAAATCGGACCTGAAACGGTGGACCAAGATGCACCAGACCCCAGCTTTGAGACAGATGTGGTGATGGTGTGAGCCCAGCCTAAGGAGAACCAGCACAGTCATGAGCACATCTCTGTCACTCTGCTTTCTCCTTTCATCGCCAAGTTCCTTTTAAGCAGATGAACAATTTGACTCCTTGTGTTGCATAATTTTCTCTCCTGTTTGAACCCTAATTAACCCAAAAAACAAAGATCTCACATAAACTGACCGGCCAATAATGACTGTACTTTTTTTCCTTATTAGGCTGATGCTTACTTTAAATTTGCACTGGTACTAAAATTATAGCAAATAAAATTTATGATTTGGATAGCAACATCTGTGTCATTATTACTAAGCATATGTGCAGAAGTCGGCTACCTATTCTGGCACATGTGTAACACATTTAGTTTAGAATACTGCCTACATAAAAGCAAAGGGGCCTGTAGAATATATTGCTTTAAAAATAAAAGCTTTTATGAGTTTTACTTTTGGCATGCTAACTTCACGACAATTCAGCAGGTACTTTTAAAAGGACAAACTTTTCACAGTTTGCTAGATTCATATTCATAACAGCTCAAGGTGATCTTAGTTTCATCACAAACATCTGCTGCTACATTGCCCACGTTGTCTTTTGCCAGATATTTACAACTCCTAAGATGCCAGGTGTTCTTGTCTGGTATACTAGAAGTGTTTTCCACCTGAAGAATTTTGTCTACAATAAAATAATTCAATCTCCTCCAGAAGTAAGGTGCTCTTAATGCTGTTCTTTTTTTAAATATGTACTATCAAATATCATAATCAGGCAAGTGTAAAATATATTTGTAGCTTCACTTGAACAAACTGCCAATAACTTTATTTGATCTCTTTTTTTCTTTCTGAATAATTATGGCTTTATTCAGATTTTAGATGTTTATCAGAATTAATTAGAAAAACTTGTTAGTTTTGAAAATAATACAAAAAAAAAAAAACGTATTAGACTGCCAGAAATGTTTCTTTTTTTTAAATATACAAAGTTTGAAATAACAGTTTTCTGTAAAGTGTAACATATCCATTCCAGACCTAAGTAAGATGAGTTGTTTATTAGTGTTACAAACACTATTGAAATCAATGGTGACGGAATTCAGATGGGCTGTACATGTTGCACTCCCACAGCTAAATGGCAGATTTGCAGCTAAGTTTAGACTGCTCAGAAACTCAGGTGAGGTCAATGACCATATAGTCACTGACCTCACGTGGGATTTTCAGTGGTAAATTTAAATTACGATAGTTAGGAATCTGGGGCTAGATTCACAGTCCGGCGGCGCAGCGTAACGTAACCCGTTTACATTACACCGCCGCAAATTTTCCGAGTTAGTGCCCGATCCACAAAGCACTTACCTGGAAATTTGCGGCGGTGTATCGTAAACAGGTCCGGCGCAAGGCGGCCCAATTCAAATGGGGTGGGTACCATTTAAATTAGGCGCATGCCCCTGTCGCAAATTTCCCGACGTGCTTTGTGCAAAATTACGACGCGCCGACGTTTTGTGAATCGCAACGTGAAAAAAAAAACTTGCGCCGGGAAACAGAAAAAATGTAAAAAAAATTCAAAAGCCACGTGGGAAAGACGGGCATACTTTAACATGGTGGAGTACTTTTACACAATGTTAAAGGTGCCCTATCTTTGCGACGGAAATCTAACACTCGCGACGACGTAACGTCGGGAAAAATCTTCGTGGATCGCCGTAACTCCTAATTTGCATACCTGACGCTGTATTACGATGTAAACTCCCCCCAGCGGCGGCCGCGGTATTGCATCCTAAGATCCGACAGTGTAAAACAATTACACCTGTCGGATCTTCTGGCTATCTATGCATAACTGATTCTATGAATCAGTCGCATAGATAGAACAACAGATACGACGGCGTATCAGGAGATACGCCGTCGTATCTGCTCTGTGAATCTGGCCCCTGGCCTTTAGTGGTGGTGGTAGTGCAAAATGTACAGATTGGTAAATGACTGGTCATTGTGATTGTTTCATGGACAGGTCCATCACTGATGCTTGGTGGAGATTCAGAGTAGACCCAGCAATTGGTCCTGTTTGCTTTCTTAGCTAGTTGGAGGATACGCAAAGCTAAAAATATAAATAAACAAAGATACTTCTCATCCTTTGGTGTAGTTGAGCAGCTTCTTGCAGTGGCTAGTGTGGATCCAGTTGTGTCAGCCATTAAGCTTTTTTATAATGACCCAGTCACCTGGTTGGAAATAATGTAAACCGGTTATTGTGTCACGGTCCAGGAGGGACTCATGAACCCTGTGGTGGTCTTTTGAAGTTCATGTTACAGTGACTGCACCTACCCCATCAGCTGAGAATGTCGACAGCTGCTGAGGAAAGTACAACCCTGTTTTTGGTTGACTTCCAAACAAACCTCATATGGTGAATGACTGTGGTCACTGCATAACATGTGCGTGGCTTACCATCTGGGGTGTAATACCTGGAACCATTGACAAAAAGGTTCTTAGCATCTGGGATGGGAGCCTCCTTCACCGGACTGCTGCTTGCTGATTCAAATTCCATCAAAGAAAGACAGTCATGGAACATGTCATCCTACTAGGTCACAAACTTGGCTAGAATTATTGGTTTGAAAATTGTCATTCTTGCCTTTATCCCCCCATTTTTTTCCTCATTACAAACTGGAGGAAGACACGCAGGGTCTAGAATGGTGCAGAAAAAACAATTAAACAGTGAAATAGCCTATGATACTTTTACCTTCTTTGGCAAGAGTATTTATGTATGTGTACAGCTATCTACATACACCTTCTTTCTATGTACATATACTTTCAGAAACTCCTTGGACCTGAAAAGATACTTATAAACAAAATGTATTACTCTATCCTTCATCTTTAACCTGCAAAGAATGGCAAATAATATAACATGTGTGTACATTGGTAAATTGTCACTGACATTCCCCAAAACCGACAACGAAACCCTCTGTAACTCTTAGGCCTTGTACTCACGACCGGATCTGTGCGCTGGAAACTGTCTGCCCGACAGTTTCCGGCGTACAAGGCTGATTTGTGTTTTGTTCCGCTGGCGTGTACACACCAGCGGACCAAATTCCCGTCGTACCGGAACGCGTGCACGTAAACTACGTACGACGTCACTATAAAGGGGAAGACCAAAGTTAATGGCGCCGCCCTCTGTTCCTCTTTTGCTAGTTACGGGTTTGCTCGTGTTAGTGAAGGTTTGGTTAGAGCTGATTCGCGCTTCTCGGTCTCCAGGCTTTGACAGCGTGTATTCACGGGTTCAGTGCGTGTGCTTGCGGTAACGTAGTTGTCATTCGGCTATAGGCAAGCAGGTTGTTTCTGCTTTAGCAGTTGCATCCTGTGCGCTCGTATCTGTTTGTCACGCGTTTGTCGCAGGTAGTGCTGGATTTGCGAGTGCTTTCTGTTTCAGTGTGTTCTTGACTGACCAGCCGGCCGGTTTGAAGCCATGATGGAGCAGCAGCGTCAATTTTTGCGAGTTGGTGCTGTTTATGGGATGGCTGCTGGATATGTTCATTTGTCCAGTACTTTGACCAGAAACAGGGGGCGGAGGCGTTTCTGGACCAAGAATTGGTTGCGCCAGCGTGACCAGTTCTCACATATGCCTCTGCTTAGGGAACTCCAGGAGAATAATCCTAATGACTTTAGGAATTTTCTCCGCATGACGGACCCCGTATTCAACCGTCTGCTGGATCTTCTGTCCCCCTATATCACGAGGCAGGACACTGTGATGCGCCAAGCCATCACGGCCGAGCAGAGGCTTATTGCCACGTTGCGGTACCTGGCGACTGGGAGGAGCCTGCAGGACCTCAAGTTCTCGACAGGCATCTCTCCGCAGGCGCTTGGGGTCATCATACCGGACACGTGTGCTGCCATCATCAAAGTTATGCATGAGGAGTATATTAAGGTAAGTTTCCTGGCTCTAATAATGTGGCCAACTAACTTTATTTTTTTTTTCCCAGATATGCTGTGTGTTTAACTAACGTTACCTTTTCTCCCTATGCATGTTGATATCAGCTTTACATGTTTTATTCTTGGCCTACCTGCATATTTGTCCCTTACCCAATATTAACCTGTCCAGCATGCTATCCTAGGGACAAACCCACCTTGCCATTTTTTCAAACAGGACTTTTTGGTTTTTGTGTCCCCCCCCCCCCCTTCAAACTTTTATTGTCCCCATCAGAGGGCTGTGGAGTCTCTTAATGAAGTGGCCCTATATATTTCATTTCCCAAATTCTCCATGCACATTTTTCTAATGCAATTTTAATACTGTGAACTGTCACAAGGATGCTTGTAGGATGTATTTGTTACAAAGTACTAAATCTCTAATTTTGTTTGTCCCCACAGCTACCCTCCACACCACAGGAATGGCAGTCTGTGGCTTCCCAATTTGCCCAGCGGTGTGATTTTCCAAACTGCGGTGGAGCAATAGATGGGAAACACGTCCGCATTGTGCCCCCACCCCGCTCGGGGTCGTACTATTATAATTACAAGGGTTATCATAGTATTGTGTTGATGGCGGTGGTGTCGGCACAGTATGAGTTTCTATATGTGGACGTGGGGAAGAACGGCCGGATGTCTGATGGGGGAGTGTTCGCACGGACTGATTTCTATGATCGTCTCCAAGCTGGTGGTCTGGCATTGCCACCAGATGAAGATAATGTGGAAGGACTTCCGTTTGTGTTCCTAGCGGACGAGGCTTTCGGGCTTGGTCCTCACCTCATGCGGCCTTTTCCCCAGAGGACCCTCACCTCAGAGAGGAGTGTGTTTAATTTTCGGTTGGCCAGGGCTCGGAGGGTAGTCGAGAATGCCTTTGGGATACTCACCAACCGGTTCCGCCTGTTCAGGACATCGATACATCTGGCGGAATATAAATTGGACACCGTTGTATTTGCCTGCTGCATTTTGCACAACTTTTTACGCAGGCACTCCCAGACGTACCTACCCGACATCGGTTCTGAGGCAAGACTACCCTCAGATCCCCTTCCCGGGCTGGACACTGGTCGCGCTGGCTTGGCCCCCCAATCAGCTCGTGAGGTACGCGACAAATATGTTGAGTACTTCATGGGTCGGGGGGCCATTGCTATGCCAGATCATATTTCTTTCTAATTCGGCCCCCAAAGAAAGGAATATTCTCAAAAATAATAAATAATTAGACCATTGGACTTTATACAGTTGTTTGTCATTAATGCTTTTTCTCTTTTTCTGTCTTCCTGGTTCTCTAACTAACTTCTTCAATTGTAATGCATAATTGATTTCTCCACTTTTAGTAACTAACCACATTTTGCACAGTATTCACTCATCTACAAACAGGGTATTGAGTCTAGAAATAAGAAGCAACTCCATTTGTAAATGTTGAGGTCAAGTTTTTTAATTTTTGCTTGTTCATGACCCCAAAAATAATTTTATATTTTTTTCATTACTCCCTGCTTTTGTACTTAGGAGTCTACAAAATTTTTTTAAACTTTTTTTTTTTTTTCAGGTAATTCAACCAAAACTATTATGCAGATTATACATTTATTAACAAGTTCACTTTTTTTTTTCTCAAATATAGTTAGATTTATTGTTTACATATATATATATATATATATAGATTATATTTGGTGGGGTGTTTACCGCCTTAATATTATTTTTGGGCATATTTTTTAGGCACAAAAAACAATAATTTTTTAACCATTTTTTTTGTTTTTGGTGTGTTTTTCTAAAAGTAAATTTTTAGGTGAGAATTTGGAGTCAAATCTCTACTTCACTAAATTCAGTGATTAGAGAGATTTATAATTCTATATATATATTTTTAAAAAATTTTGGCGTTGTTTATTCTTTATGGTCTAAACTTTATAGTATCCCAAAATGTTCAACATGGTCAAAAAGTAACAAAATCCAATTCCAAAAATATAAAAACTCACAACAGCAGTCAGTCATGGTGTGCTTTCACACTGGAACACGCCAAAATTGGAAGATACACACATTCAGTGCAAACTCGCCAAATGTCATTGGTTCAACAGACAAATGGCCACATGTGCTATCTGACATCATGGGTGATCAATGTCTGTGTTTTGTGGGAGCAAACCCTTCCTCTCAACTACTTGAGGATGGAGGAGGGGGTTGGACCCACAAAGCACAGACATTAGATATTCTGTGATGGCAGATAGCACATGTTGGCACACTGTGTGTGTATCTTCAAATTTTGGCGTATTCATTATTCAAACTGTAAAAATGTTTGTGGGGGCGGGGGATGGGCGGGGGGTGTTTCAGTCTTTGACACGGCCCATCATGTCAATAATGTTCTTAAAATTAGATTCGATGACCATCATTCTTTGCCGCATATTGTCCATTTCCGTGCTGCATTCCAAAAGGACATTTGTTACATTCTGTTCCATGAGAAACATCCTTTCACGCATATTGTGCATTTCAGTGCTGCACTCCATTACCTGCTGAATAATTATAGCAGCACTTGCACGTGAAAATATTGGCACACCATCCTCCTCCCCTAAAACAAAAAAAAAAAATGGCATTTACAACATTATTTTTCAATGAGGCCTATCTACATATGTTTTTTTGAATCAACCTAGGGTGACACTGACCTGATGGGCTTCTCCTTTCCACCTCTTCGACATCTTCTATCACTCCTCCTTCTTCCACCACCTCCCCATCATCTTCAATCACTCCTCCTTCTTCCACCACTTCCCCATCATCTTGGACTCCTCCTTCATCCATTAATCCATCTTCTTTCAATTCGCCAAATTGTTCTTCCGCCACTTGCCCTTCATCTGCTATGACTTCTAAGTCCAAAATTACTTCTTCCTCCTCTCTTCCTTCCTCCTTTCTTCCTTCCTCCTCTCCTTCCACATCCTCCTCTCCTTCCACATCCTCTTCTCCTTCCACATCCTCCTCTCCTTCCACATCCTCCTCTCCTTCCACATCCTCCTCTCCTTCCACATCCTCTTCTCCTTCCACATCCTCCTCCTCCTCCAAATGTTGAGATGGCAGATTTTGGCCTTGTCTGGCCCTCTCTGCCTCCTCCAAATGCTGGCGACTTCTTTCCCCTGAAATAAACCAAAAAAAATGTAGACTCATCAGCACACAGATATTGGAGAGCATAAATCGCACACATTGCTTAGAAGATGCTTTCATTTAGTTACTTTTATCTTTCACCAAACCTACATTTTGCAATTACTTCTATATGGCAAGCTCTGATCCTGCCCCTTTTTAGCAAAGTGACACACATGGATGTCCCCCCTAAACTGTATTTCTGGGAGACCCTACCAAAACCCATTTTTGATTTGGGGAGACACAGGTGCTCTGCATTGCAGATGTGAAAACATCTGCTTTATTACCACTGTTTTTAGAATGAATCCTGTTTGCCTTTCCCATTCTCATACTTTTTTTTTCTAGAACTAGCTTTTACACAATGTTTACAAACAAAGTTTTTGGCCAGTGAGCCATGTCCAGGTGTGTTGTTCCTGGAATAACCGAGCCTTTCTGATAAACTATGTGATGTTACGTTGTTTACTAAGAACACTGTTTGTAAATATGTAGTTATTTATGTTCTAAAAAATAAATGACAACATGTCTTTAAAATTACAAGCAGGCCAAGGAGGCAGATGGTGAAATATACATGGCAACACATTATTGCAGACAATCACCACCCCCCCCCCCAACCCCAATATATATTTACTTACTTTTACGCAGAATTTTAAGTATTTTCTTCATCTGATGTGGCTCCCTCAATTTTAAGTCTGACCATCGTTTCCTCAGCTGTTCCTTGGACCTGGTGATCCCAAACATCCTCTGCATTCTCCTCGCCACCTTGTCCATAATATGTGCCTTTCGGCGGTTAGGGGTCTTGTATGGCCCTAATTCCCCATCATAGTCCTTTTTTCGCATGATGTAAACTAACTCCACCATTTCCTGGAACCGCATATTAGTGGCTTTATATCTTCTTTTCCTTGATCGGGACGTCCCTGCCTCTGTCCCTTCACTTGTGGCATGAGAGCATCGTGCCCGCTCGTGTGACATCGCCATCTTTCCTTTCCCACAGAGATTATGGGCGTGGAAAAGATGAATTCTTACGCCATGGGCGGAGAAGAGGGCGGCGTTTAATACATACGCGGAGTGTAGAGAATGCAAACAACGTGTTTACGTCCGTTACGCGGAGAATCTTCGAGCGCATCCAGAACATACACAGTTAACGCCATATTTCCTAAACTCATTGATTAGGGGCCTCGCAAAGGTGACGAGGGCGGGGTTTCATAAATACGCGGAGTGTTTAAAAGGTTTACGCCGTGATTACGCATCTTACGCGGTAATTAGGCGAGCGTGAGAAACGAGGAGCGAGAGACAGGAAGGTAAGGAAATTAAAAATGTGATCAGCAGAGGCCTTGAAAATGTAGACACATGGGATGGGGGTTTGGGCTGTTGGTTGCACCCTTTTTAAGCTATTCTGTCTATGGGGTACCACAATGTTATTTTGGTATCCAAATGCTTTTGGACACCTCACAAAATAGAGATGTGAACAATGCTGTACCTCATTGACAAGTTTTTGAATGGTGTATTCAGATCAGGCAAAGTATTGTTCAAGTGTTGGTTGTACAGAGGTCATTAGGAAGTGTCTTTTATGTCATCCATTGTCAGGGGCATGAGATTTACACATGAAAGAGTGCCTAGATGAAAACTGTCATTTGTAAGCATTGTTTAATTTAATATATTTAAAATATTTACTGCAATGTGAACAATGGCTCTGCATCTAGCAAATCAATGTTTGGTACAAGCAATGCGGCCGAGCTGCCAATCATTGTTTAAACAAGAGAGACTGTGTTTGGAATTAGATATAGGTAATAAATTTGAAGACACATATTAGATCAAGGTCAACGCTGATCCTTTGGAATATTTATTTTTCTGTGGTTTATGTTTTTGTAATCTAGACTCAAAAAGAAATCTAATTTATCAAAAATTACAATGGACCTCCTACAAAGCAAGGAATCTATAGAGGCCTTACTTCAAAAATACCAGGACACGCCCATCCTGTGGAATTCAAAGCACTCTTTATATTGCAATAAAGAGGTACGAGCGGCAGCACTAGAAGAGCTAGCAAATTATATGCAAACTTGGGTGCCAGGATGCACTGCCAACATGGTGAAGGATAAACTTGCCAACCTCAGAAGCACATACAGGAGAGCATACAAAGCTAATAAAAGCCAAAAATCGGGAGCAGCAGCAAGACAAGCAAAGGAACCCAAACTGTGGTATTATAAACAGATGGCTTTTTTGCGGGACGAAATGGAAGGCAGGAAAACGATGTCCAGTCTTTCTTCCAACCTTTCCTCCATGCTACCTTCCAGCGGACATTCCCCAGATGACCACAGCCCTGCAGAGTCGGAGGAAGAGGGCCTGGCTGACAGAGATGCAGATCTGCCACCCTTCGATGAGGAGGTATAGTAGTTTCCTCTATATTTATGGCGTAAATAATTCTTGGTGGATTAATGATTAGATATTGTAAAAATAAAACCAAGCTGGGAAAAAGCAAACAAAAAGGTGTACAGACAAATAGGTGTCAGGGATGACAACTGCAGGGGTCAGAAGTAGAGTGTATTCAAGTAATAATGAACAGAAAATACTAAACGAAAAACATGAAAATGAGTGTGGTTTTATTTAGCGAAATTGTAAAAAAATTCCTTTTTTTTCCACACAGGAAGAAGAGATCAGCCAGGAGGTGGCAGATCCTCAGGTGTCTGTCAGCCAGGAGGAGGCCGGGGTCAGTGGCAGCCAGGAGGAGGCCGGGGTCAGTGGCAGCCAGGAGGAGGCCGGGGTCAGTGGCAGCCAGGAGGAGGCTGGGCCCAGTGGCCTGCAGCAGGTCCACCCGGCCAGGAGAACCACCACCAGCCAGTCTTCTCCCCCCCAGGTGAGGCCATCAGGCCGAAGGAGGCAGTTGAGGCCTGTGGAGGAGGCAAGCCTCCGCATGATCCAGGAGGCAAGCGCCATCATGAGGGCCCCCCTCAACCCCACAGAGGCCTTCAGTGCCTCATTGGCCCATGATTTAAATGAAGGGGAGGAGGACCAGAGAAGACTGGCAAAGGCCCTGATGAACCAGGTCCTTTGGTGGATGCAGAGGGGCCTGCTGACCCCAGACACTGGGCTATGTGACCCGGCCCGGCTTGCGGAACACCATCCTCCTGCTGCCACATCAACCCCACCTGCAAGACCCCGTGTTCGATCCGCTGGAAGGCTGCCTGGAGGGAAGGCTGGAAAGAGGAGGAAACGTTGATTTTCTGCCTTCCATTTCCTTCCACATAAAGGACATCTTGTTTGTACTACCACAGTTTGGGTTCCTTTGTTTGTGTGCTGCTGCTTCATATTTTTGTGTTTGGCTCCTGAGGCTTGGAAGTTTATCCTTCACCATGTTGGAAATGCAAGTTTGCATATAGTTTGCTATCTATTCTAGTGCTGCCGTTCTTTTTATTTTTTGTGATGACATTTGCCTGAATAAAAGGCTTTTTGCTTTCATTTGAAAACATGTCTATTGTTTGATATACTGTGGGGATTATTAGGCAGCAAACCTTTAATAAATATACAATGGGTAATTTACAAAGGACACACTCCTTGGGGGGGGGGGGGACATTTGGTGTGCCAACATGGTTTAATATTCTCTAATGAAACACCAAAAAAAAAAAAAAAAAACATGTAAAAAAAAAATAGTTTAAATGGTGACATAACTATAAACAAATAAATAAATTAAAAAAATGCACATTCCTTTACAAAAATGACTACTCTAAATTATGGAGGACCACCAACCAAAACACACGTCTGGCATAGAAAACATTATTAAAGGATTACATCACAAGCAAGAAATGTGACATTTCAGTATGGGACAACTCTATTGAAATTGCATCAGCAAGAGAACGGGGTTATTCTAGCAAGAGAAGAATTAATAAAACGAGGCTTTAAAATGTGGTTTAGTGCGCCTTTTTAAGACATTGTTCTCTTGCTAGAATAAAAGGTTTCTAATGACGAATGTGCCATATCCCAAAGAAACGCGAGTTTTACCTGAACGAGCGCTCCCGTCTCCTCATTTGGACTGAGCATGCGCGGGGTTTTTGTACGCTGCTTTTGTGTACAGACGACCGAACATGTCTGACGGACACGATTCCAGCAGACTGTTTTAAAGCAAGACCAGGAAACAGTTGTTCGTTGGAAAACGGTCTGGCCGACGATTGTTTGCTGGAATTCTGTCCGTTACTGCCTACACACGAACGAACATGTCCGCTGAAACTGGTCCGCGGACCAGTTTCAGCAGACATGTTTGGTCGTGAGTACGAGGCCTCAGGCCCCATACTCACGACCAAACATGTCTGCTGAAACTGGTCCGCGGACCAGTTTCAGCGGACATGTTCGTTCGTGTGTAGGCAGTAACGTACTGAATTCCAGCAAACAATCGTCGGCCAGACCGTTTTCCAACGAACAACTGTTTCCTGGTCTTGCTTTAAAACAGTCTGCTGGAATCGTGTCCGTCAGACATGTTCGGTCGTCTGTACATAAAAGCAGCGTACAAAAACCCCGCGCATGCTCAGTCCAAATGAGGAGACGGGAGCGCTCGTTCAGGTAAAACTCGCGTTTCTTTGGGATATGGCACATTCGTCATTAGAAACCTTTTATTCTAGCAAGAGAACAATGTCTTAAAAAGGCGCACTAAACCACATTTTCAAGCCTCGTTTTATTAATTCTTCTCTTGCTAGAATAACCCCGTTCTCTTGCTGATGCAATTTCAATAGAGTTGTCCCATACTGAAATGTCACATTTCTTGCTTGTGATGTAATCCTTTAATAATGTTTTCTCTGCCAGACGTGTGTTTTGGTTGGTGGTCCTCCATAATTTAGAGTAGTCATTTTTGTAAAGGAATGTGCATTTTTTTAATTTATTTATTTGTTTATAGTTATGTCACCATTTAAACTATTTTTTTTTTACATGTTTTTTTTTTTTTTTTTTTGGTGTTTCATTAGAGAATATTAAACCATGTTGGCACACCAAATGTCCCCCCCCCCCCCCAAGGAGTGTGTCCTTTGTAAATTACCCATTGTATATTTATTAAAGGTTTGCTGCCTAATAATCCCCACAGTATAACAAACAATAGACATGTTTTCAAATGAAAGCAAAAAGCCTTTTATTCAGGCAAATGTCATCACAAAAAATAAAAAGAACGGCAGCACTAGAATAGATAGCAAACTATATGCAAACTTGCATTTCCAACATGGTGAAGGATAAACTTCCAAGCCTCAGGAGCCAAACACAAAAATATGAAGCAGCAGCACACAAACATAGGAACCCAAACTGTGGTAGTACAAACAAGATGTCCTTTATGTGGAAGGAAATGGAAGGCAGAAAATCAACGTTTCCTCCTCTTTCCAGCCTTCCCTCCAGGCAGCCTTCCAGCGGATCGAACACGGGGTCTTGCAGGTGGGGTTGATGTGGCAGCAGGAGGATGGTGTTCCGCAAGCCGGGCCGGGTCACATAGCCCAGTGTCTGGGGTCAGCAGGCCCCTCTGCATCCACCAAAGGACCTGGTTCATCAGGGCCTTTGCCAGTCTTCTCTGGTCCTCCTCCCCTTCATTTAAATCATGGGCCAATGAGGCACTGAAGGCCTCTGTGGGGTTGAGGGGGGCCCTCATGATGGCGCTTGCCTCCTGGATCATGCGGAGGCTTGCCTCCTCCACAGGCCTCAACTGCCTCCTTCGGCCTGATGGCCTCACCTGGGGGGGAGAAGACTGGCTGGTGGTGGTTCTCCTGGCCGGGTGGACCTGCTGCAGGCCACTGGGCCCAGCCTCCTCCTGGCTGCCACTGACCCCGGCCTCCTCCTGGCTGCCACTGACCCCGGCCTCCTCCTGGCTGCCACTGACCCCGGCCTCCTCCTGGCTGACAGACACCTGAGGATCTGCCACCTCCTGGCTGATCTCTTCTTCCTGTGTGGAAAAAAAAGGAATTTTTTTACAATTTCGCTAAATAAAACCACACTCATTTTCATGTTTTTCGTTTAGTATTTTCTGTTCATTATTACTTGAATACACTCTACTTCTGACCCCTGCAGTTGTCATCTCTGACACCTATTTGTCTGAACACCTTTTTTTTTGCTTTTTCCCAGCTTGGTTTTTTTTTTACAATATCTAATCATTAATCCACCAAGAATTATTTACGCCAGAAATATAGAGGAAACTACTATACCTCCTCATCAAAGGGTGGCAGATCTGCATCTCTGTCAGCCAGGCCCTCTTCCTCCGACTCTGCAGGGCTGTGGTCATCTGGGGAAGGTCCGCTGGAAGGTAGCATGGAGGAAAGGTTGGAAGAAAGACTGGACATCGTTTTCCTGCCTTCCATTTCGTCCCGCAAAAAAGCCATCTGTTTATAATACCACAGTTTAGGTTCCTTTGCTTGTCTTGCTGCTGCTCCCGATTTTTGGCTTTTATTAGCTTTGTATGCTCTCCTGTATGTGCTTCTGAGGTTGGCAAGTTTATCCTTCACCATGTTGGCAGTGCATCCTGGCACCCAAGTTTGCATATAATTTGCTAGCTCTTCTAGTGCTGCCGCTCGTACCTCTTTATTGCAATATAAAGAGTGCTTTGAATTCCACAGGATGGGCGTCTCCTGATACTTTTGGAGTAAGGCCTCTATAGATTCCTTGCTTTGTAGGAGGTCCATTGTATTTTATCCAAAATTATATTTCTTTTTGAGTCTAGATTACAAAAACATAAACCACAGAAAAATAAATATTCCAAAGGATCAGCGTTGACCTTGATCTAATATGTGTCTTCAAATTTATTACCTATATCTAATTACAAACACAGTCTCTCTTGTTTAAACAATGATTGGCAGCTCGGCCGCATTGCTTGTACCAAACATTGATTTGCTAGATGCAGAGCCATTGTTCACATTGCAGTAAATAATTTTAATATAGAAAAATAAACAATGCTTACAAATGACAGTTTTCATCTAGGCACTCTTTCATGTGTAAATCTCATGCCCCTGACAATGGATGACATAAAAGACACTTCCTAATGACCTCTGTACAACCAACACTTGAACAATACTTTGCCTGATCTGAATACACCATTCAAAAACTTGTCAATGAGGTACAGCATTGTTCACATCTCTATTTTGTGAGGTGTCCAAAAGCATTTGTAAACCAAAATAACATTGTGGTACCCCATAGACAGAATAGCTTCAAAAGGGTGCAACCAACAGCCCAAACCCCCATCCCATGTGTCTACATTTTCAAGGCCTCTGCTGATCACATTTTTAATTTCCTTACCTTCCTGTCTCTCGCTCCTCGTTTCTCACGCTCGCCTAATTACCGCGTAAGATGCGTAATCACGGCGTAAACCTTTTAAACACTCCGCGTATTTATTAAACCCCGCCCTCGTCACCTTTGCGAGGCCCCTAATCAATGAGTTTAGGAAATATGGCGTTAACTGTGTATGTTCTGGATGCGCTCGAAGATTCTCCGCGTAACCGACGTAAACACGTTGTTTGCATTCTCTACACTCCGCGTATGTATTAAACGCCGCCCTCTTCTCCGCCCATGGCGTAAGAATTCATCTTTTCCACGCCCATAATCTCTGTGGGAAAGGAAAGATGGCGATGTCACACGAGCGGGCACGATGCTCTCATGCCACAAGTGAAGGGACAGAGGCAGGGACGTCCCGATCAAGGAAAAGAAGATATAAAGCCACTAATATGCGGTTCCAGGAAATGGTGGAGTTAGTTTACATCATGCGAAAGAAGGACTATGATGGTGAATTAGGGCCATACAAGACCCCTAACCGCCGAAAGGCACATATTATGGACAAGGTGGCGAGGAGAATGCAGAGGATGTTTGGGATCACCAGGTCCAAGGAACAGCTGAGGAAACGATGGTCAGACTTAAAATTGAGGGAGCCACATCAGATGAAGAAAATACTTAAAATTCTGCGTAAAAGTAAGTAAATATATATTGGGGTTGGGGGGGGGGTGATTGTCTGCAATAATGTGTTGCCATGTATATTTCACCATCTGCCTCCTTGGCCTGCTTGTAATTTTAAAGACATGTTGTCATTTATTTTTTAGGACATAAATAACTACATATTTACAAATAGTGTTCTTAGTAAACCACGTAACATCACATAGTTTCTCAGAAAGGCTCGGTTATTCCAGGAACAACACACCTGGACATGGCTCACTGGCCAAAAAGTTTGTTTGTAAACATTGTGTAAAAGCTAGTTCTAGAACAAAAAAGTATGAGAATGGGAAAGGCAAACAGGATTCATTCTAAAAACAGTGGTAATAAAGCAGATGTTTTCACATCTGCAATGCAGAGCACCTGTGTCTCCCCAAATCAAAAATGGGTTTTGGTAGGGTCTCCCAGAAATACAGTTTAGGGGGGACATCCATGTGTGTCACTTTGCTAAAAAGGGGCAGGATCAGAGCTTGCCATATAGAAGTAATTGCAAAATGTAGGTTTGGTGAAAGATAAAAGTAAATAAATGAAAGCATCTTCTAAGCAATGTGTGCGATTTATGCTCTCCAATATCTGTGTGCTGATGAGTCTACATTTATTTTGGTTTATTTCAGGGGAAAGAAGTCGCCAGCATTTGGAGGAGGCAGAGAGGGCCAGACAAGGCCAAAATCTGCCATCTCAACATGTGGAGGAGGAGGAGGATGTGGAAGGAGAAGAGGATGTGGAAGGAGAAGAGGATGTGGAAGGAGAAGAGGATGTGGAAGGAGAAGAGGATGTGGAAGGAGAGGAGGATGTGGAAGGAGAGGAGGATGTGGAAGGAGAGGAGGAAGGAAGAAAGGAGGAAGGAAGAGAGGAGCAAGAAGTAATTTTGGACTTAGAAGTTATAGCAGATGAAGGGCAAGTGGCGGAAGAACAATTTGGCGAATTGAAAGAAGGTGGATTGATGGATGAAGGAGGAGTCCAAGATGATGGGGAAGTGGTGGAAGAAGGAGGAGTGATAGAAGATGATGGGGAGGTGGTGGAAGAAGGAGGAGTGATAGAAGATGTCGAAGAGGTGGAAAGGAGAAGCCCATCAGGTCAGTGTCACCCTAGCGTGATTCAAAAAAACATATGTAGATAGGCCTCATCGAAAAATAATTTTCTAAATGCCATTTTTTTTTTTTTTTTTAGGGGAGGAGGATGGTGTGCCAATATTTTCACGTGCAAGTGCTGCTATAATTATTCAGCAGGTAATGGAGTGCAGCACTGAAATGCACAATATGCGTGAAAGGATGTTTCTCATGGAACAGAATGTAACAAATGTCCTTTTGGAATGCAGCACGGAAATGGACAATATGCGGCAAAGAATGATGGTCATCGAATCTAATTTTAAAAACATTATTGACATGATGGGCCGTGTCAAAGACTGAAACACCCCCCGCCCATCCCCCGCCCCCACAAACATTTTTACAGTTTGAATAATGAATACGCCAAAATTTGAAGATACACACACAGTGTGCCAACATGTGCTATCTGCCATCACAGAATATCTAATGTCTGTGCTTTGTGGGTCCAACCCCCTCCTCCATCCTCAAGTAGTTGAGAGGAAGGGTTTGCTCCCACAAAACACAGACATTGATCACCCATGATGTCAGATAGCACATGTGGCCATTTGTCTGTTGAACCAATGACATTTGGCGAGTTTGCACTGAATGTGTGTATCTTCCAATTTTGGCGTGTTCCAGTGTGAAAGCACACCATGACTGACTGCTGTTGTGAGTTTTTAGATTTTTGGAATTGGATTTTGTTACTTTTTGACCATGTTGAACATTTTGGGATACTATAAAGTTTAGACCATAAAGAATAAACAACGCCAAAAAATATAAAATATATATATATAGAATTATAAATCTCTCTAATCACTGAATTTAGTGAAGTAGAGATTTGACTCCAAAATCTCACCTAAAAATTTACTTTTAGAAAAACACACCAAAAACAAAAAAAATGGTTAAAAAATTATTGTTTTTTGTGCATAAAAAATATGCCCAAAAAAAAAATTAAGGCGGGAAACACCCCACCAAAAATAATCTATATATATATATATATATATATATGTAAACAATAAATCTAACTATATTTGTTAAAAAAAAAAGTGAACTTGTTAATAAATGTATAATCTGCATAATATTTTTGGTTGAATTACCTGAAAAACAAAAAAAATTAATACAAAAATTTTGTAGACTCCTAAGTACAAAAGCAGGGAGTAATGAAAAAACTATAAAATAATTTTTGGGGTCATGAACAAGCAAAAATTAAAATACTTGACCTCAAAATTTACAAATGGAGTTGCTTCTTATTTCTAGACTCAATACCCTGTTTGTAGATGAGTGAATACTGTGCAAAATGTGGTTAGTTACTAAAAGTGGAGAAATCAATTATGCATTACAATTGAAGAAGTTAGTTAGAGAACCAGGAAGACAGAAAAAGAGAAAAAGCATTAATGACAAACAACTGTATAAAGTCCAATGGTCTAATTATTTATTATTTTTTAGAATATTCCTTTCTTTGGGGGCCGAATTAGAAAGAAATATGATCTGGCATAGCAATGGCCCCCCGACCCATGAAGTACTCAACATATTTGTCGCGTACCTCACGAGCTGATTGGGGGGCCAAGCCAGCGCGACCAGTGTCCAGCCCGGGAAGGGGATCTAAGGGTAGTCTTGCCTCAGAACCGATGTCGGGTAGGTACGTCTGGGAGTGCCTGCGTAAAAAGTTGTGCAAAATGCAGCAGGCAAATACAACGGTGTCCAATTTATATTCCGCCAGATGTATCGATGTCCTGAACAGGCGGAACCGGTTGGTGAGTATCCCAAAGGCATTCTCGACTACCCTCCGAGCCCTGCCCAACCGAAAATTAAACACACTCCTCTCTGAGGTGAGGGTCCTCTGGGGAAAAGGCCGCATGAGGTGAGGACCAAGCCCGAAAGCCTCGTCCGCTAGGAACACAAACGGAAGTCCTTCCACATTATCTTCATCTGGTGGCAATGCCAGACCACCAGCTTGGAGACGATCATAGAAATCAGTCCGTGCGAACACTCCCCCATCAGACATCCGGCCATTCTTCCCCACGTCCACATATAGAAACTCATACTGTGCCGACACCACCGCCATCAACACAATACTATGATAACCCTTGTAATTATAATAGTAGGACCCCGAGTGGGGTGGGGGCACAATGCGGACGTGTTTCCCATCTATTGCTCCACCGCAGTTTGGAAAATCCCACCGCTGGGCAAATTGGGAAGCCACAGACTGCCATTCCTGTGGTGTGGAGGGTAGCTGTGGGGACAAACAAAAATAGAGATTTAGTACTTTGTAACAAAAACATCCTACAAGCATCCTTGTGACAGTTCACATTATTAAAATTGCATTAGAAAAATGTGCATGGAGAATTTGGGAAATGAAATATATAGGGCCACTTCATTAAGAGACTCCACAGCCCTCTGATGGGGACAATAAAAGTTTGAAGGGGGGGGGGGGGGACACAAAAACCAAAAAGTCCTGTTTTAAAAAATGGCAAGGTGGGTTTGTCCCTAGGATAGCATGCTGGACAGGTTAATATTGGGTAAGGGACAAATATGCAGGTAGGCCAAGAATAAAACATGTAAAGCTGATATCAACATGCATAGGGAGAAAAGGTAACGTTAGTTAAACACACAGCATATCTGGGAAAATAAAAATAAAGTTAGTTGGCCACATTATTACAGCCAGGAAACTTACCTTAATATACTCCTCATGCAGAACTTTAATGATGGCAGCACACGTGTCCGGTATGATGACCCCAAGCGCCTGCGGAGAGATGCCTGTCGAGAACTTGAGGTCCTGCAGGCTCCTCCCAGTCGCCAGGTACCGCAACGTGGCAATAAGCCTCTGCTCGGCCGTGATGGCTTGGCGCATCACAGTGTCCTGCCTCGTGATATAGGGGGACAGAAGTTCCAGCAGACTGTTGAATACGGGGTCCGTCATGCGGAGAAAATTCCTAAAGTCATTAGGATTATTCTCCTGGAGTTCCCTAAGCAGAGGCATATGTGAGAACTGGTCACGCTGGCGCAACCAATTCTTGGTCCAGAAACGCCTCCGCCCCCTGTTTCTGGCCAAAGTACTGGACAAATGAACATATCCAGCAGCCATCCCATAAACAGCACCAACTTGCGAAAATTGACGCTGCTGCTCCATCATGGCTTCAAACCGGCCGGCTGGTCAGTCAAGAACACACTGAAACAGAAAGCACTCGCAAATCCAGCACTACCTGCGACAAACGCGTGACAAACAGATACGAGCGCACAGGATGCAACTGCTAAAGCAGAAACAACCTGCTCGCCTATAGCCGAATGACAACTACGTTACCGCAAGCACACGCACTGAACCCGTGAATACACGCTGTCAAAGCCTGGAGACCGAGAAGCGCGAATCAGCTCTAACCAAACCTTCACTAACACGAGCAAACCCGTAACTAGCAAAAGAGGAACAGAGGGCGGCGCCATTAACTTTGGTCTTCCCCTTTATAGTGACGTCGTACGTAGTTTACGTGCACGCGTTCCGGTACGACGGGAATTTGGTCCGCTGGTGTGTACACGCCAGCGGAACAAAACACAAATCAGCCTTGTACGCCGGAAACTGTCGGGCAGACAGTTTCCAGCGCACAGATCCGGTCGTGAGTACAAGGCCTCAGTTTCACGTTCCTACAAAAATAGGTAGGAGGTAGACATGTGCGGTTCATTTCGCACAAATCAAAAATTCATACGAATTTACGAAAATTCATATATTCGTAAGCATCCAAAATCCAAATTGCTATGCTTCCGAATTTTACGAAATATGAAAAATATGAAATTTCGTTGACGAATTTTGGATTACGAATTTTGGATTACGAATCTTGGATTACGGAAACGTGACTTGTGTTTTGTTGACCAGAGGTTTTCTTCTGCTGCTAAAGGGTTGGGAAAATGACTTTTTTTAATATGGGAGTGGGAGACTGGTACTGGTAGTTGATTGGAGATTCAGAATCAGACAAAATAAGAATGTTCGAATGTTAAAATATTGTTTTACTATTGTTATAATAATTACCATTATTCGTTATAATGAAGTTAAAAACCCAGGAAGTCAGCACAGCACAGGGATGGTGATAGCCCCTCATAATGAGCACAGCACAGGGTTGGTGGGAGCCCCTCATAATGAGCACAGCAGGGGCACAGCCCCAGAAGGAAGTCAGCAGAGCACATGGATGGTGGGAGCCCCTTATTATGAGCACAGCACAGGGATGTTGGGAGCCCATCATAATGAGCACAGCAGGGGCACAGCCCCAGGAGGAAGTGAGCACAGCACAAGGATGGTGGGAGCCCCTCATAATGAGCACAGCACAGGGATGGTGGGAGCCCCTCATAATGAGCACAGCAGGGGCACAGCCCCAGGAGGAAGTCAGCACAGCACAGGGATGGTGGGAGCCCCTCATAATGAGCACAGCAGGGGCACAGCCCCAGGAGGAAGTGAGCACAGCACAAGGATGGTGGGAGCCCCTCATAATGAGCACAGCACAGGGATGGTGGGAGCCCCTCATAATGAGCACAGCAGGGGCACAGCCCCAGGAGGAAGTCAGCACAGCACAGGGATGGTGGTAGCCCCTCATAATGAGCATAATGAGAGTTGACGACTACCATATTGAGAAAGGTATTGTAGCTTGGGCCGTTTATTTGTATTTCGTAATTTGTGTCCGAAATTCAATTTGGATTGAATACGAATTTTCATTAGGTTTGTTAACTTTCCACAACAATTACGAACATTCATTATGATGAATTTAAAAAGCAAAAAATACCTTTGTCAATATGGCAGTTGTCGACTCAATATGCTTATTATGAGGGACTCCCACCATCCCTGTGCTGTGCTCATTATGAGGGGCTACCACCATCAGCGACTCGTCAGACGACTTAGCTGCCTGACAAGTCGTGCTCTGTTCTGTACAATGGAACCATTTTAATAGGAGCGACTCAAGTCGCTCCGACTTAGAAAAAGGTTCCTGTACTACTTTGGGACGTGGGCAGATCGTCTTGCCGAGTTGCTCGGCAAGTCGTGCTGCCCCAGTGTGAACCGGCTCTAAAACATGAGACAAACAGTTAGATACAAATGTGAGGGAGATATTTCATAGTTTCCAAAACAAAAATTAAAAAACAAAACAACCAGATGGAATTCGGCCTTCACTCTTTTAGCAATAGAAAAAAATACTACACATCCATCAACCCATTTATCATTACAGATTTCTGAAGCCACAGCTGAACTACTTTCAACTTATTTTTATTCTGGGATCTCGTACCTCCAGACATAAAAAGTACCTTCCGAAGGAATACACCTTAGGCCGTGTACAGACGACCAAACATGTACGATGAAAGTGGTCCGCCGGACCGTTTTCACCGTACATGTCTGCCCGGGGATTTCTGTATGGTGGCTGTACTTACCATCATACAGAAATCCGCGTGTAAACAATCCGCGGGGTGTGGCCGCGCCGACGATGACGCGGCGACGTGGGCGGCCCTGCCAGTTCAATGCTTCCACGCATGCGTCTAAGTCATTCGACGCATGCGAGGGATGGCGGGCGCTCGGACATGTACGGTAGGTCTGTACAGACGACCGAACATGTCCGAGCGGACAGGATTCCAGCGGGCTGTTTTAAAACAAGTCCAGAAATATTTGCCCGCTGGAAAATGGCCCGGCGGGCAAATGTATGCTGGAATCCTGTCCGCTCGGGCCTACACACGACCGAACATGTCTGCTGAAACTGGTCCGCGGACCAGTTTCAGCAGACATGTTCGGTCGTGTGTACGGGGCCTTACTGGTACCTTCAGACTATATATGCCAATCTTTAAGGGGTCTCGTGTCCGGAGCCCCAAACCCAGACCTCATGTGCGGTGCAGCTGTCTGACTGGTGTGGAGTTTTCCTCCAATGCATGGATGACCAACATTACCCATGATGATCCAAATCATTTTTTTGTGCAAACTCTGCATCCAGAGAACCCTGCGTTTTACTTACAGAGTGGTTACTCTGTACCCAAAACTGTATTACAGTATAAAACTTTGCAAAACAACTGGAATTCTATTTAAAAAACCAAGGCGATTTCCATCGTCCTTCCAAAGTCCCTTTGTCCACATGTTTATTTCAAAAGACCCCAAGCTCCCCCCACCAACTTCCTGTTGATACATCACATCCTGTAAAGAACTTCCTGTTGCATGCTCGGCTCTAAAAACCCATCTAACCGGTTTAAATGGGTGAATTTTCCAGTCTCTGATACTACGTACCAAATACAGTTTTGAAAGGCCTTGGATATACCACCACCACCACCCCCCCCCCCCCCCCCCCCCATTTTTCCATTTTCCTATCTCTTTCTTTTTAATCATCTGGGTGTTTATTATGTCATTTTGATATACATTACTCTGCAATAAACTCTATAGGAAGAAATAGTTTCTATCCTCTGCTAGTAAGTATATATTTTTCATATGCGATTTTTATATGCAATTTTTTACTAAATCTTATTAATGATGGACTGACTGACTGTGATGGTAATTGTGACTATTATGTCGATCATTCCAGCAAAATATTTGGCCGCTAGCAACGCTAGAATACCCTTTTCTCTTTCCTCTTCATATGATGAGCCTTGAGGTCCAATCTGGAGTCTCCCATACGGGTTAATTGTATGCTGATAAGGTATTTGTATATGTGCATTGTGTGCATGTCCTTTGGATATGGCAGCGACTAATGTTTTTTGTATATTATTTTGTATGTTATTAGTATATAATGTCTGACTGATGTGTTTTATCATAGTGTTATGTACTGGAACGTACCTTGTAGCCAGAGCCTAGTGTGCAGGAAGAGGTCTCTCTTACAGCCCCGGCTCTGGAGCTGCTGAAGTTGGGACAGCAAGCTCGGGAGCGCGGCGAGGTAGGAGTGCCTGGTGATGATAGCAGCTCGGCACGGTTGGTGGTCCTTCGGAGCGGTGGTTGCAGGAGACAGCGTCTCTGGAGCTGGCACAGGCACTGGATAGCAGGAGCTGGTGAAGCAAACCGGGTAAGCAGATAATCAGGTGGGTTAAGCAAGCGTAGTCAGATTCAGGCACAGGAGAGCAGAGTGGAGTCAGAGCAAGCCAGGGGTCAGAGTGGAGAGGGTCGGATGGTCAGACGGAGCCGGGTCGGTTTGAGGTAACAGGTTACAACAGGTCACAGATTTCACTGATACAACGCTGCAGATCAGACAGCAAAGTGTCACTGCAGCTGTTAGCTTTTTAAAGGCTGAGTGGCGCTAATCGCGCATTAACGAGCATGTGCGTGTGTAGTAGGCGCATGCGCGCGCACATTTGGCACGCAGATGCGCGCAATTGGCACATATCCGTGTGCATGTGGGGCGCGCCTGCGCACATGAATAGGTGACTGGTGCTGATTCCGACCATTAGTATGTGTGCGCATGCGTGCACGCCGGAGCCTATTGGCAGGTCCCTGACACATAGATAGTGAGACCTATTATTTTCGATCATCCTCAAGTGTGTCCTGATGAAGTGAAATAGCGAAACACGTTGACTCACAGGGGCTCACTGCTGTCCATTTGGTGTCAACCTTCTGTTCACATCATAGTTTTATGTATCTTTCTGTGTTTAATGTATGTTTTTTTAACTCTTTCTAAACCTTATCTGTTTGTGAGCGATTTTTTAATAAAATACATTTTTTTATTATACTCTTGTCCATCTTGATACAAAGTCTGACCCAGAGCCTTTGAAAAAAAAAATGTGACTCATTTTTTCACAAACACGATCCTATACAGATGGGGCTTTAGGAGTGTTCTATCTTTTGACATCTGGATTACAGCACAATGGCTGATGAAAGCCGGGCCACATGGTGACTACAACAAAATGACCGATGACAATCGGACCACTTGGTGACTGCAAAAAAATGGGCAACGACAATCGGACCACATGGTGACTTTAACACATGGAATGCAGTTGCACAAACCAAGATTTCTTCACTAATTTCTTTCTTCACAGAAAACCAAAATTTCTCCTCACAAAAACTGACTACACAATTGAGACACCAAATGAACACCTAATCGTAGACACACACTTTAGGCTACATCAACTAGGGCCCATAGGAACACAGGCTATCCAACTAAACAAACACAGCCCCAACTGCCAACGTTACATAAAACACAAAATAACATGGCTCAAACATACACTCTTGTTTCCAAATAAAGTTCATATACTTACTCTGGCATCAGCTTCTATGGGAACAAGACATTGAGAAATACAAACAGCAATGGTTGCATGCATGATCTTTTCATCTCAAAATAATAGAGCTCTCCCATGCTATTGTCCAAAAAAACTGAGACCACCCACAGGGCGTCTCCCTTTCAACAAACAGGTACTATTGTAAGTGATGTTCCCAGCAATGCATGACCTTCCCCCCTCAGCCACCTGAACACTTGAAAATGCGGCAGCCATTTTCAAAAGTAACTTAACAAACCCTTTCCTAAACGACCATCTAAGTCCACTAAACCATTTGTAAAAAAAATATTATTACATTTATGGGGACATCAGTTAAACAATATACACAACTGGCTTGTTGATCACATAAATAGGTAATAATCACAATTCATACATTTCTAATTCTCATATGCATCACAAACTTATTACACAGCATCAGTTAGTTACACAACCTGCTCAGTCATACACAACATACAGTCTCCTTACACAAACATTTTAGGTTGTATTAAATGGGTCCTATATGGGAGGTAAGTATCCCAAACAATACTGACAAATCATATACATAATTAACATACAATTACAATCCCTCCAGTATACCAAAAGATGAAAAATGTGTTCTTTTGCAAAGCAGAACCTACCCAACACATCGGACCGGGAAAACGTACCCCTTTGCCTCAGGACAACAAAGTATTTCAACCAGTTTGATGTCCCGGACTGGGATCCACTCTCCTCCCCGATCTGATGTGAATGAGGTTCTGTTCACTCCTTAACTGGCTCACCATCTGTCATGGAGATTTCTCTATACACCATGCGTAATCCATGTCTCCTGCACTTTAAGCACCCTTCTCAGCCTTTTGGTATAATGTATCTTAGTAAACCCATTTCCTGTATAAGTAAACAGATATGACCACCATGCTTACAAACTTATGTCCTCTGCTCGATCAACTGGCCTGATCCTGGGAGCAATCTTTATTTATATAACAATAGAGCTTGATGGATTCACAATCGACCAATCAAGCATTCCTTCAAACAGGAGGGGTTATACTGAAAAATGACTAGGAGTCTTATGCCCTGTACCCTGGCCCTGGTCAGAGCTTCCGATGGAAAAAGTCTGATGGAATCCATTGATCCCCCATTATGGGAAATAGGACATGTTAACAGTAGGCATGGGATCAGGAAGGAATGCACATTTTTTGACTGCCAATTTGTGTGCATCTTCAAAATGTGGCTTTTACAGGGGTAAAATCACCTTATCTGATGAAGGCCAGATCAACACAGTTTTGACACACTATAATGTCTGATCCTGCCTCAGTTTTTCTACGTTGAACTATGTAAGTTCCAGAGTTGTGTATGTTATGTTTTGAAACATGCATGTTTATACAAAAATATATATATATATATTGTAAAACTTGAGAAAAAATATATGTTTTAATTTAACCCACAAATTTTATAGCGCACATGTGAATGTGCACAGAGTAAAAAGTTTTCTAATCAACAATGTGTGGCTTCTTCTTTCAATGCTCAATACCAGTTTTTGAAGTAATTTTGTGTTTACAGTGACAATGAGGGTTATTTACTAAAGGAAAAGTGCACTAGGAGACAGCTATAAAATAAACATAAGCAATAAAGGAAATTCAAGATTTTAGCAGATAATTTATTAAAAAAATATTCATACATTGTCTGGCATAGCAATGGCCCTCCCTACCTGTAAAATAATCGACATATTTCTGGCTAACGTCACGGGTGCTTTGCAACTGAGACAAGATAATTTTGGGCATTTTGCCATGAAAAAATGTGCAATATGCAGCAGGATAATATGATGTGGTTAAGTTTGAAGTCCGCCATATGTATTGCTGTCAGATATAGGTGGCAGTTGCAGTCCGTCTAAAGAGGGCGCTGGAGCGCCGCCCCCTCTGGCTCCGCACCGCCACTGAAATAACATACATTAATGCATTGCATGAATGTATGTTATTGTTGCCAGCTGCCGCTGGTCTATTCAGGTGGCCCGGACCTTGAGCGCCGACCACCTGAATAACGGCAGCTGGTTGGCTGTGCGGAAGTGCCTATCAGAGCCAGCGGCTCTGATAGGCTTTCTGAGTACAGCCCTTGTCTCCCGGATGCTTATCCTTGGAACGTACGGGGGGTGCATTCCTTGGATAAGACTGACGGCCGTCTCAGCCAGTCAGGTTAACCGATTCTGGTTATCAGTAACCTGATTGGCTGAAGCGTCACCAAGGCGGGAGAAGACATCGAGGGACGTGGAAGGAGAAAGGTAAGTGTATTTTACAGGGCACAGCGGCGACAATGGGCACAGAGGCGACAAAGGGCACAGTGGCATCAATGGGCACAGTGGCGACAAAGGGCACAGTGGCATCAATGGGCACAGTGGCAACAATTAAAGGGCACAGTGGTGACAATTAAAGGGCACAGTGGTGACAATTGGCACAGTGGCGACAATTGAGGGGCACAATGCCTGCGTTTGATGGCATGGCACAGTGGTGACAATTGATGGCACAGTGGCTGTGTTTGATGGCATGGCACAGTGACTGCGTTTGATGGCATGGCACAGTGGTGCAAATTGATGGCCTAGTGACTGCATTTGATGGCATGGCACAGTGGTGATAATTGATGGCACAGTGGCTGCGTTTGATGGCATGGCATGGCACAGTGGTGACAATTGATGGCACAGTGGCTGCGTTTGATGGCATGGCACAGTGACTGCATTTAATGGCATGGCACAGTGGTGCGAATTGATGGCATAGTGACTGAAGTTGATGGCATGGCACAGTGGTGATAATTGATGGCACAGTGGCTGCGTTTGATGGCATGGCACAGTGGTGACAATTGATGGCACAGTGGCTGCGTTTGATGGCATGGCACAGTGGTGACAATTGATGCCACAGTGGCTGCGTTTGATGGCATGGCACAGTGGCTGCATTTGATGGCATGGCACAGTGGTGACAATTGATGGCACAGTGGCTGCATTTGATGGCATGGCACAGTGGTGACAATTGATGGCACAGTGGCTGCATTTGATGGGCACAATGAGGCTGCAATTATTTTTTTTCGTTTGCGCCCCCCCAAAAATTTGGAGCACCAGCCGCCACTGATAGGCGGAACTGACTGGTCACTATCCCGAAGGAATTCTCAATGACTCTTCGGCTCTGGCCAGCCAGTAGTTAAAAACCCTACTCTCTGGGGTGAGAGTCCTTTGGGGGAATGGTCTAATCAGGTTATCACCCAGACAGAATGCTTCATCAGCAATAAAGACGAATGAGAGTCCTTCAACATTGTCTTCATCAGGTGGCAATGCCAAGCCACCCCTCTGGAGACGTCTGGAAAACACAGCTCGGCAAAATGAGGTGCCACAGTCTGCCATTCCTGTGGCGTTGAAGGAAACTGTGCAGTTAAACCAGAAAATAATATATTAGTACTTTTGCACATAAAATTGCAAGCAGATTACACAAAAACATTCTTGCCAAACATCAGTATAACATTTATTTAAAGGAGTATTTAAAGACAACAATATAAGGCCCACTTATCCGATTCCTCACCCCCTCTGATGGCCCATTGTAAACATTTTAGGGGGGTTCTAGCTGAGTTTTGGACCCCAAAAAAAGCCTCTGCCACTCTGTCTGAATTTAATGAGAACTAAAATATTTGTACACATTTTAAGGGGTGTTTATGGTAAAGGACTACAGTGGAGCTGACAAAATACATTGTTAAATGACTAGGCTAGGTTGGTATGGGCCAAGGATAGCATGCTGGAGAGGTTAGTGAAAGGAAATATGCATGTAGGCCAAAAAAGGAGCATTAAAAGCTTACGGCATACATGAGGACAAAGAGGACATTCACAGCATATTGCAATCATGGTAATTAGGGAATAATGAAGGAAATACAATACATTAGCATACATTAAATGAATGAATGAATGAAAAACTTATAAAGCACGGCGCATGCGAACTGAATCGCTTCTGGGCGCTAATACATAGAATGTGATGTTAAAGGAGAAAGTGGTGTGATGTTAAAGGAGAAAACTTACCTTAATATAGTCCTTCTGCAGGACTTGAATGATGGCAGAACAGGTCTTTGGGATAATGATCCCCAGAGCCTGGGGGGAGATGCCTGTCATGAACTTGAGGTCCTGCAGACTTCTCTCTGTCGCCAAGTAGCGCAACGTGGCGACTAGCCTCTGCTCGGGAGTGATGGCTTGCCACATGCAGATGTCCTTCTTGGTAATATAAGGGGACAACAAAGCCAACAGACGGTGAAAAACGGGGTCCGTCATCCGGAGATAATTCCTGAAGTCATCAGGATTATTCTCCTGGATCTCCCGCAGCAAAGGCATGAGACAGAATTGGTCACACTGGAGCAACCAATTCTTTGTCAATGAACCCTGTTCATGGACTGAGCTTGGGTTAAAGCAAGAACCCCAACACCAAGCCCATGAACAGCACAAACTCTGCGACGAGTATGTAACCGCAACATAGCTAGAAAATGGTCGGCTGGTCAGAATGAACTAAACAGAACGCACTGAAGAACAGCAAGGCCTATGAAGAACGACCTGAAAATCAGAAATGAGTGGACAAGAACTCACTGAAAAACAGATACTAAAAAGCTTGAATCGTCTCTCACCAAACTTTTACTAAAACGAGATCAGCAAAAGCAGCTCAAAGGGTGGCGCCGTTGGAATTGAACTTCCGTTTTATATTGTCGTCGTACGTGTTGTACGTCACCATGTTTTTGACGGTTGGAATTTGGTGTGACCGTGTTTATGCAAGACAGCTTGAGCGGAGTTCCGTCAGAATTCCGTCGGAAAAATCATCCGAGTTTATTCCGACGGAAATATAGGGTCATGTGTACAGGACATTATGGGCATGTCTGGGTGGAGGCAGTGTGTACGATTTCCCGCCCCCTGTACCTGGAAGCCATGCTCTCTAGTAAGACGAAGGAAGGCGCATGGCTTGAAATCATGAACATTGTCTCCAACCATAACAATTCAAATGCTCACATTTTTACCGTGGGGGAAATCCTTATTCTGTGTTTTTCAGAGATCCCCACTATGCAAACACTATGCAAACACTTCTCTAAATCCCCACGCTCCAGATGACGTCAGAGTGACAAAGCACGTAGGGTAGAGTCAACGTGCGTCCTTGCACCACTTCCGGTCGGCAACGTTAGTGTCAGTAATACATGCTTTTAATGTTTAAGCTAAATGTGAGTACGTTTCCATATTCCTTTTAACATAAAAGTTTTATCAGTATTATACTATTGGGGTCCATCTCTCCTTTACATGGTAATCAATTGGAGTATCACCAAGACATCTCGGACTGAATATTTTCCAGCTTGCTACACAGTGGCACATTGTAACAGGCGCTCCGTGCTGGAGCGCATACGGCGCTCGCGTGTTGACGTCATCGCACGGCACCGTGCTGCGTTCCAGGTTGGGTGTCAGCGGGTGTCAGCGGATCATCCGCTGACACCCAATCTCATGCGGATCTGCAATCCTCCGATTCTGCAGAGGGAGGAAAATCCTATTTTTCCATCCGTCTGCGGATTGGATCGGGTGAACATGGACAGAAGGTCCGTGTTCATCCGATCGCCCCATAGAGGAGAGCGGAGAAAAGATAGGGCGGTCCCTGCACTGCCTTGTCATCAGCCAGGTCAGCGGGGATCAACGGAGCGATTCCTGCTGAGCTAGCGGAGGTTCACGGGGCGGATCATTACTGATTCGCCCTGTATGAAAGGGGCCTTGATGTGAACCTTGTTGCCATGTTTCCCCCATCAAAAAAGACAACACATGTGTAGGAGTATGTCAGATAATATCTGTTTATTGTGGACTGAATTAGGTTTTGCAGGGACAACTGCTATGCTGCCTCCTTAATTGTAGCGCTCTGGGAATCCTTTGTTATGTACAAAACATTCACTTTAAGACTATTTTCACACTGGAGTCGCCCATTTCAGTGGTGCTTTAACGCTGTTTAAGCGGTGATTTTTGGCCACTAGCGGGGCACTTTTAACCCCTGCTAGTGCCCGAAGTGGCCTAAGAAGGGGTTAAAAGCACCTGTGATGCTGCGCTTTCAAAGCACTTCCCATTCATTTTATTACCAAACTGCCCCAAAGATGTTGCTTGCAGGTTTTTTTCTAGCGTGCAGCATGCGCACCGCCCGGGTGTGAAAGCACTCAGGCTGTCACATTCGGGCAGCATGGGAGGCAGTTTTCAGGCTCTTTACAGGTGCTGTTTCTAGCGCTAAAGCACCTGAAAACTGCCTCAGTGTGAAAGGGGTCAAAAACAAATATTGTGTGCATACAGCCAAAAATAAATAAACTGATGCAAAACAACATTTAAAAAACATAAAATGTCAAATATATGACCAGTATGAAATAATCCTCAAACCAACAAAATTTCCTTTTGACTAGCTTTCATACATAGTTAACACACATATTAAACAGTTTAACCACTTAAGACCTGGACCATTATGCAGGTAATGCGGCGTGGCTTCCAAACAAAATTTACGTCCTTTTTTTCCCACAAATAGAGATTTCTTTTAGTGGTATTTGATCACCTCTGCGGTTTTAATTTTTTTGCGCTATAAACAAAAATAGAGCGACAATTTAAAAAAAAAACAATATTTTTTACTTTTTGCTATAATAAATATCCCCCAAAAACATATACAAAAAAACGTTTTCCTCAGTTTAGGCCGATACGTATTCGTCTACATATTTTTGGTAAAAATAAAATTGCAATAAGCGTTTATTGATTGGTTTGCGCAAAAGTTATATCGTTAACAAAATAGGGGATTGTTTTATGGCATTTTTATTAATATTTTTTTTACTAGTAATGGCGGCGATCGGCGAATTTTTTTTGTGACTGTTATACTTACCTCCACTGTGCAGCTTGTTTTGCACAGAGTGGCCCCGAACTTTGTCTTCTGGGGTCCCTCGGCGGCTGTCTCGGCTCCCCCCACAAGGACTCAACACCTTCATGCGAGCTTGCATGGTGTTGAGTTCTTGCGGGCGCGCTCCCGTGATACAGCCGGCGGCCATAGCCGCTCACTGTATCACTCGGCCCCGTCCACGGCGCGCCGCATCATTGGATATGATTGACAGCAGCGCGAGCCAATGGCTGCGCTGCTTTGAATCCATACACTGTAACCAATCAACGGCCAGGCAAAGCGGCGAAGAAGATGTCGGTGGCGAGCACAGGATTTTTGAGGGGGTCGGTTAAGTATAACGGGGGGGCTGGTATTGTCGGATTTCTTTTCACCTTAATGCATAGAACTCATTAAGGTGATTTTTTTTTTACCTTTACAACCCCTTTAAATGCTTGCAAACTAAACAAAAAAAAACGAATTAAAAAACAAAATAAAAAACAAAACAAAAACAAAATCAGACAATTCCATAAACCATTATATTAAACCTTTCATTTGTCTTTTATTTACTGTATTTACTTATTTCAATTAAATTGAAACTCATAATGAACAATAAGAAAAAGTTATTTTTCTATACATACCGCTGTACATTTACAATATGTTGCAAAATCTTTGCTCAAAACAAAAAAGCAATAACTTGTATGTGTCTCCAGATTCTGTTTATTCACAAAATAGAATTTTTTTGCTTATCTTGTTTGCGTGTGTATGTGTGGCAGAACAGAGGAAAACTCTCAGGACTCATCCAGACAAAAATATATTTTCTCCAATGTTTCTGTTGTGTAAAGTAAATCGACAACCCTCAGGCTGAAATCATAATAAGACACACCACACAAAATATATACACAAACAAAACCTACCCTATATATACTTGTGTTCAATAATGCTTTGATTTGTGCCTCAGGATATTACTTTTACTTGACTGAAACACTGCAGTAAATATATATTGTTTTCAGAATGCAAGCCATGTGAGTTCATCCCTTTCCTATAAGAACACATACACGAGAGGATTTATCCGCAGATACGGTCCAGCGGACCGTATCCGCGGATAAATCCTCTCGAGGATTTCAGAGGATTTCTATGCGATGGCGTGTACACACCATCGCATTGAAATCCCCGCTGAAATCCTCTGCCGATGACGTCGCCGCTATTATGACGCGGCGACGGGCGCGACGCTGTCATATAAGGAATTCCACGCATGCGTCAAATCATTATGACGCGTGCGGGGAATCCCTTTGGACGGATGGATCCGGTAAGTCTGTACAGACGAGCGGATCCATCCGTTGGAATGGATTCCAGCAGATGGATTTGTTGAGCATGTCAGCAAATATCCATCTGCTGGAAATCCATCCCAGGGGAGATTTATCTGCGGATAGATATCCGACGGAGTGTACACACCATAGGATCTATCCGCAGAAACCCATTTGATGGGATTTATCTGCGGATAGATTCTATGGTGTGTATGGGGCCTAAGATACAGTGCATGCATCACAAAGCAGCAAAGCATATTATTACAAATCGGCCAACAGTGTCAGATGTGCAAAAACTTTCCTGAGTGCCAGAGACCATGGAGTTTAAGCGGTATTAAACCCAAAACCAATAATGATATATATTTCAGCTTACCAATCATTAGGAGTGGTGGCTGCATCAGTTTTCTTTTCTTTGGCTTTTCCCCCTCTGTTTTCACCTGGTGATCTGGCGAGTAACACACCTTCTGTATTAGGATACCCTGCCTCTGGAGGAAGGAGCACAGGGGACACCTTTGGACAGCAACAGTGCCAGTGTAGGGAGCACTTTTTGCAATTCGGCACTGCGTAGTTTTAACTGACAATTGCACGTCAAGGTTGCACAAAAAAAAAATTAAGGTCCTTATTTCCCCACAAATAGAGATTTCTTTTGGTGGTATTTGATCACCTCTACATTTTTTTTTTTGCGCTGTAAACAAAAAAATAACGACAATTTTGAAAAGTAAACAATATTTTTAACTTTTTGCTATAACAAATATCCCCCAAAAATATATATAAAAAGCATTTCTTTCTCAGTTTAGGCCATTATGTATTCTTCTACATATTTTTGGTAAAAAACAAAATCACAACAAGCGTATATTGATTGGTTTGCACAAAAGTTAGCATCTACAAAATAGGGGATATAGATTTATGCAATTTTTTTATATATTTTTTTAATTAGAAATGGCGGCGATTTGCGATTTTTTATCGTGACTGCGACATTATGGCGGACACATCAGACACTTTTGACGCTATTTTGGTACCACTGACACTTGCAGGGAAGGGGTTAAACACTAGGGACTATCAAGGGGTTAAGTGTGTCCTAGGGAGTGATTCTAATTGTAGGGGGGATGGGCTACCACTGACATGACAGCAATTACAGCTCCCAATGACAGGGAGCAGTAGATCACTGTCATGTTACTAGGCAGAAAAGGGAAATGCCTTGTTGCATCTCCCCGTTCTGCCTCTCCCTGACACAATCGCGGGACACCAGCGGACATTGAGTCACGGAATACGCGGTGGGCATGAGTGCGCCCACTAAGCCGCTATTTAAAGGGGACGTACCTGTACGCTCATTTGCACAGTGGCCATTGTGCTGACGTACATCATCGTGCGTGTGCTGGTCGGCATGCGGTTAAAGAACATATCATACAGGGATATGGGAAATAATTATAGACACTGACACACGTACACCTACACAGGTTGAACTGGATGGACTATTGTCTTTATTCAACCTTATCTACTATGTAACTATGTAAATATATTAACACATTGAAGCCAGGCTCCAGATAATACTTTAAAGTACAAAACATATGGAATGATCAGTAAACGGTTGTAAACAGAGCACTGTGATTGAAATTTGTTAATCCATCCATTTCAATATAAATGTGTAAAGTCCATCCTTATATTCACATATATCAGATTACTAAAACCTGAATAAAAAGTCCATCCAAATTATCCATGTGCGGTATAAATCCTAAACGATTAGCCGTCACCACACCTCGTGAGATCTCTCCCCTATGGTAATGAACTCACCGGATAAAATATAGGAATGCACCAGTGTTAACATCCACTCAAAGAGTTACGATCCGATCCTTCCATCTAAGTGTCACTATTGACAAAAAAGATGCATATACATAGCGTAATTCCATAAAATAAAACTAATTCAAGTATATACAGCAAACATTTTGGGGGAAAGGTATTACATAAATAAATTAAAGCAGATTATTATTGCTAGTGCTAAATGCTTTGTTTAATTTCTGCAACTGATACATTCTGCTGGAGAGCTTGTTCTGTTGAAAAACAACAGACTTACTGGGCCAGATTCAGAAAGAATTACGTTGCGCAGCGGCGGCGTAACGTATCCCTTTTACGTTACACCGCCGCAGGTTTACAGCGTAAGTGCCTGATTCACAAAGCACTTACCTGTAAACTTGCGGCGGTGTAACGTAAATCCGCTTGGCGCAAGCCTGCCTAATTCAAATGGGGCGGGCACCATTTAAATTAGTCGCGTTCCCACGCCGAGCGTACTGCGCATGCTCCGTCCGTCAAATTACCCGACGTGCATTGCGCTAAATGACGTCGCAAGGACGCCATTGGTTTGACGTTAACGTAAATGGCGTCCAGCGCCATTCACGGACGACTTACGCAAACAACGTGAAATTTAAAATTTTGATGCGGGAACGACGGCCATACTTAACATTGCTTAGACCACCTAGGAGGCAGCCTTAACTTTACGACACGTATCGCTACGGAAACGACGTAAATTTAGATCGACAGGCATCGCGGACGTTCGTGAATCGCCGTAACTAGTCATTTGCATATTCTACGCCGACCGCAATGGCCTCGCCACCTAGCGGCCGGCCTAGAATTGCAGCCTAAGATCCGACGATGTAACACAAGTTACACCTGTCGGATCTTAGGGCTATCTATGCATAACTGATTCTATGAATCATTTGCATAGATACGACAATCGTATCTCAGAGATACGACGGCGTATCAGGAGATACGCCGTCGTATCTCTTCTCTGAATCTGGCCCACTATATGCATCACCTGATGAAAATAGAAGAAAAAAGGTCTAAAAAAGAAAATGAATGCAGCAATCACATCTAAGGCCCCGTACACACGACCGAACATGTTTGCTGAAACTGGTCCGCGGACCAGTTTCAGCAGACATGTTCGGTCGTCTGTACAGCTGAGCGGACAGGATTCCAGCGTACATTTGCCTGCCAGACCGTTTTCGAGCGGGAAATGTTTCTAAACTTGTTTAGAAACAGCCCGCTGGAATCCTGCCCGTCGGACATGTTCGGTCGTCTGTACAGACTTACCGTACATGTCCGAGCGGCCGTCATCCCTTGCATGCGTCGAATGACTTCGACGCATGCGTGGAAGCATTGAACTGCCAGGGCCGCGCATGTCGCCGCATCATCATCGCGGCCTCGTTGCTGCGTATCGTGTACGCGCGGATTTCTGTATGATGGTGTGTACAGTCATCATACATAAATCTCCGGGCGGGCATGTATGCTGAAAACGGTCCGGCGGACCGTTTTCATCGTACATGTTTGCCCGTCTGTACGAGGCCTAAGAATTGGTAATCTGCAATGAAATACATGTGTGCTTTTGAGTTTATTACTACTTTAAATCTTTAGAGTGGTTCTAAAGGCTGAAGTTTTTTTTTACCTTCATGCATTCTGTGTGCAGCTCCCCTTAAGGCCCCCAAAATACTTACCCAAGTTGTATCTTGATCCAGGGATGTGCAAGAGAGCAGTGGCTTTCTTGGCTCTCTGCCACCTAATTTGCTCAGAGAAAGCAGCGGGGCTGAGCCAATGCCCTGTGTGTCTTATGGACACACAGAGCTTGGCTCAGGAGCGAGCATGCATGAGTGCCCCCATAGCAAGCAGTTTGCTATGTGGCATTCAGCAGGGGAGATGAGCCAGGAGCGCCATCAGTGGACCCAAGAAGAGTTTGTGTTTGGGAAGAAGGATTGGGGTTGATCTGTGCAAAAACATTGCACAGAGCAGACAAGTACAATGTAACATGTTTGTTATTTTTTTTTTTAAACTACCTTTAGTAGCTGTGATTTCCACCAGCAGAGTGGCTGCAAGAGTAGCAGAGGTAACAACTAGCTTTGAACTTAGGCCCTGTACACACGATCAGTCCAAACTGATGAAAACGGACTGAAGTTCAGTTTCATCGGTTCACCGATGAAGCAGACTGATGGTCTGATGTGCCTACACACCATCAGTTCAAAAACCGATCGAGTCCAACGCGGTGACGTAAAACACAACGACGTGCTGAAAAAAATGAAGTTCAATGCTTCCAAGCATGCGTCGACTTGATTCTGAGTATGCCCGGGTTTGGAACCGATGCTTTTGCGTACTAACCACCGGTTTTGACCTATCGGTCAGGCGTCCATCGGTCCAATTTTAAAGCAAGTTCTCTGCATTTGGACTGAAGGACAACAGACCGATGGGGCGTACACACGGTCGGTTTGGACCGATGAAACTGAACTTCTGTCCGTTTTCATCGCTTTGGAATGATCGTGTATACGAGGCTTTAGGGTACTTTCACACTGCTCTGTAGCAAAGTGCATTTTTACCGCAATTTTGTTGTGTTTCAGATGCGTTTAGTGGAGTTGATAACCAGTGCTTTGATATAATGTATGAGAAAAACAAAACAAATATAGCAGCTAGCATAATTTGCATGACAAACAAATGAATAAAGTGATATTTTTTTAAAAAAATTCACATTTCTGATGCGTTTTTGGTTTTGCCTGCACCTATAAAAAATGGATATGTGACTCGAAAATGCAAAATTGTGGTGTGTTTTTATAGCGATTTTACCACGATTTAGCCATGATTTCAATGGGAAGCTGTAGCCTGCAGGACTTTGCAAAACACACTGTACCTGTAATGCAGTGGTGTGAAAAGTCCAATAGGATTTAAAGGGAAATATTTTTCTTGCATTTTTCGTGCAAGGAAAAAAAAAACACAGGAGAAACGCATCAGTGTGAAAGGCCCATTACACTCCGTCTTTATCATTGCATTAAAGGTAGCTTCAGAGTGTGATTATTAGCTAGAAAATATTTGTATGTCCATATATTATTTATTATAGGTATTTGAGCTTAGTGAAGCTGATTTTAGTAGTGAGGCATGGTTCACATTTTGTGTCATTGCTCCAATGTATTAAATTATACCGCTGGACCTGGTTCCCACTAGATGGTGCCTTAATGGTAACACTTTCTTCTGCCCCTCGAGTCATGCGATTATTATTTTAAAAACACTGCTAGTATAAGCTGCATAGGGGTTTCTGTATATTAAGGGCTACTTTTTATCTGTTAAGACCAGCAAACACATAAAGGAGACACATTTATGTTGTAATGAACTGTAGTGAGTCTACTGTCTTCTTCTTTTGACATGCTCTTCAGCTCCTTCACCATCTAATGTTTTGCTGAATTTAGCCACAAATTGCAAGACAGAAGCCAGAAGAGTGGAAGCAATAAGCAAAATGTTATTGCAAATAATTAATTTTGAGACATGATGCCGCCACCTCTAACCCTACTGCCCTAGGCAATGGCCCACTGGTACTTCTATAGTTAATACAATCCTGGATGTCAATGACTTGCCTGCTATGGCAGTCTCCTAGTATAACCATAACTGTTAATTTTTGAATAAAAATGTGACTTTTATGACTCAAGGGACTGTTTGTTCTGTCCCTGGTTGTCAGTGATTGTTAACCTGTTTTTCCATGTATTAGTAAGAGTGACATCTAAGGACATCATTGGCTCAAGAGGAATTCCAATAGAGAGAAATAAATAAATAAGAGACATATATTTATTTTCTCTGATTTAATGTATTGTACCATCACATTATGCTTTAATAATATTTAACATTCTGATAAAAATAAAATCTCTTTGTAAATGTGGAATTCCATTTATTCACTTTCTTTCTGGATCACCATTTCATTCTTACATGTAAAGGTCACCATTCCATACCATCTGGCTTTGAAAACCTAAGTAATTGTTAAAAAATGCATAGTATGTGGCTCACTTTAAAAAACAAAAAACAAAAAAAAAAACATTTTTTTTAGTGCTGCAATGCATTGAAGCAAGAAGCTTGGTGTCAGAGATGAATTATGCTGTAATGTATGAATTCACACATTAGTTATAATGTAATGCAATCAATGTATGTTCAATAAACAACACAAAGTAAGCCTGAAAGTGCTGTCAAATGAATCTTACAAAGTAAAAAAGGGCATTTAAAGGGGTTATAAATTCAGAAGGTTTTTAACCACCTCAATACCGCACGCCGTCATATGACGTCCTGGTACTGAGGTGGGGATATCTGAATGATGCCTGCAGTTACAGGCATCATTCAGATATCCTTCTTTTCAGCCGGCGATTATGTGCACCATAAGAATGATCATAGCGGCTTGATCGTTCTTATAGGCAGCGGGAGGGGACTCCCCCCTCCCCCCACCATCCGGTGCTTCTCCGTGCTCTACCAGGCCATTGGGGGGCCGTAGAACGAATCGGCCGCCTCGCGACGAGCCTCTATGACCGCCGGAGGCCCCGGGCGCGACATTATGACGTGACTCCCGGGTACCCGGAAGTAAACAAAGCCGCAATTGCGGCTGTCGGCATGCGAACAGTGATTTTTCTTTTTCACAATCTCATGCTTTCAAGCCTGGAGGAGAGATACAGGGTCAATAAGACATCTCTCCATAAATAAGACCGTTCACAGTGATTCCTATTACAAGGGACGTTTACATTACTTGTAATAGGAATAAAAGTCATAATTTTTTTTTTAAAAAGGTGTAAAAATAAAAAAAATAAAGTAAAAAATGTTATAATAATTAAAACGCCCCTGTCCCCGGTAGCTCACACTCAGAAACGAACACACACGTAAGTCCCGCCCACATATGTAAAAGCCGTTTAAACCACACATGTACACAGCCCTGTACACGATCAGTTTGTCGGATGAAAACGGACCGATGGACCGTTTTCATAGGACAAACCAATCGTGTGTGTTTTCCATCGGTGAAAAAAAATAGAACATGTCATTGCCAGGAATGCACTCACCATTGCCAAGAATGCACTCACCATTGCCAGGAATGCACCCACCATTGCCCATAATGCAGCACCATTGCCAGGAATGCACCCATCATTGCCAGGAATGCAGCACCATTACAAGGAATGCACCCACCATTGCCAGGAATGCACTCCCAATTGCCAGGAATGCACGCACCATTGCCAGGAATGCACACAACATTGCCAGGAATGCACACAACATTGCCAGGAATGCAGCACCATTGCCAGGAATGCACTCACCATTGCCAGAAATAGACTCACCATTGCCAGGAATGCACTCACCATTGCCAGGAATGGACTCACCATTGCCAGGAATGGACTCACCATTGCCAGGAATGCACTCACCATTGCCAGAAATGCAGCACCATTGCCAGGAATGCAGCACGATTTGCCAGGAATGCAGCACCATTGCCAGGAATGCAGCACGATTTGCCAGGAATGCAGCACCATTGCCAGGAATGCAGCACGATTTGCCGGGAATGCAGCACCATTGCCAGGAATACAGCACGATTTGCCAAGAATGAAGCACGATTTGCCAGGAATGCAGTACCATTGCCAGGAATGCAGCACGATTCCAGATTCCAGTGATATTCCCTCGGATCTTACCAGTCCATGGTCCCCCGAGAAAGCAGTCTCCCTTTCCCTCTCTCAGCCCTCCCTTACCCTAAACAGCAGCCGACCGCAGCCACATTTCTCTCTGGCCACCTGAGCGGCGCAGGCCCATAGGACAGACCGCGGCTGCACCCTAAAATCATCCAGCCCCCCCCAGCTTTCTCCTACCTCCTTTTTCCCCAGGTCGCCAGCTATCGAGCTCCACAGAGCTGCCACCCAACCGGCAGTGAGCCCCGGAACGCTTAAAAAGGTAAGCGCCCGCTCCCCATGACAGTCCGCGGCTCCCTTAGGAAAGTCCGCTGCTGCTGCCTAGCGGCACGCCGTTCGGCACTTATGATCCCATCCACAAGGCCAGCCGCAAGTTTATTGCCCCAGACCACCCTCCACCTTGAGCAGCCATGGCGGCTCACCCCCCCCTCCCCTCTCCCGAGCCAACGGCCTCCACCTCCAGCAGGAAAGTCTGCGGCTCAGGCCTAGTTCCGTCCGGCGGCCATCTTGGTACACCCAGCTGAAGAACTAAGGAACCAGTTCACCTATCCCTACCCCCCTCAGCCTCCATAAGACCATACGGGAACTAGCAACCCCCCCCCGGGCCACCAACATCAGGAAATCCGGAAGGAAGGTGGACAGACCGTTAAGCACCAGCCATTAGTGCTACAACCTAGCACTCTCACCCTCACTTCATCCCCTCTTTTTTTCCCTCCATCACAACCTCCCCTTACCTGCCGTGCCTCCACCAGAGGACCGTCAGCCGCATGATGTGGGACCAGGGCTTTTTTTCAGGGGGAACTTGGGGGAACTGAGTTCCACCACCTCTGGCTCAGTCCCTTTGGTGCCTGCTCACCACAATCACTTGTAAACACAGAAGTCTGGTTTCTGTGTTTACAAGTGACAGCTCTGCACTCTGTGTGTAACCCCCTGAACTCTACACTCTGTCAATCATCGCCGTGGTGGCAGATTTAAAGCCCAAGCGCTGTGTTAAGCGCTCCAGCTGAGACCAGACCTAATTAATGCAAGGAAAGGCTGCTGTATGCACAGCTATCTAGGTGGCTCTGCCTTTTCATCTTTGGACTTTGTCCTAATCAGGTATTTACCTTACAAGCTTTTTGGCTTTGTGCTTACACACTGTGAGCATTAGGGATTTGTTTGTTCTGTGCATTTTTTGGCACTGAACTATCCCTATTTACTTATAATATACTTTTTTATTTCTCCCCTTTTTTCTTAACAGAGCGGATGCCGCTTTTTGATCAGGTTATTTGAGGGGCTGTGAGAGTGTCTTCCTTCCCCTTTATCCTCTTTCAATCCATATCTATGGCAAACATTAGACTGTTTCTACTGACAATAGGCATTTTTGCTTACTATTGACAGGTATATATATTACATATATTGTTCATTATAACAAGTTTTTGGAGTGTATATTCTCTTTACCCACTGTTGCATAATATAACTGAGAATAGTTTGCATATGTGTTTCCACATGTGCTTTTCTGATTTTTCAGATCAATTCTATTAATGGCTTAAAATCTTGCTGTGGTTCTCCTGAACTATTCTGTTTTCCCTGAGGACTCTGGTTCCTTCCTGTATGGTCTGCTGTCTTTTGCTGTTTTACCTTTTTGGTAAGTAAATATTATTGTTTTCACTTTTGGCCCCTGTTTATATGTAGTTGAGATCCTTGAGCATGCATTATCTATAATAACTGATGTATTCATGATCAATATTTTTCTTTTCCCTTTTTTGACATTATTTACCAAAATGTATTGATATATAAATGATTGTTTTCAACAGTCATTTAATTATATGTCTTGTTGTTTTTTCTTTTGATATTTAGCATTGTATGTCTGAAAGCTCCTGAAGAAACTCGTCGGAGTGAAACATGTAGAGCTGACTTAAACAATGCTTCGTCTTGATATCACGTATTTAATCGAGATGTATTTAAAATTTATCGTATTTATGGCATATTAATTATTTGTGTAATAAATTATATTTTCTAATTTTATAATCAAATTTTGTCTGATTATCTACTTGCACCGTTCAAAAGCCCCGGGGTCCTTTTGGTTACCCCCTTTCCCCCCCCCCCCCTTCTCATTTTTTTCTACACTCTGTATGTAATGTAATCCTGGTATTTAATGCCCCTTTAAAGACCCTTCTACTGTTTATGAAATCTGAACGGGGTCGTGGTTGAGTTCCTGCACCTATTTTCTGAGAAAAAAAGCTCTGCGTGGGACAAGTAGGTCTCGACCATTGATTCACAAACAGGTAAGGACCCAGCCCTCTGTCACCATAGTAAGTTGATCCAGGGTTCACCCGATTGCCTCTGAGGGATCAGGAAATAATTTTTCTCCCCGGCTGTAGCCAATTGGCCTTGCTCTGCGTTTTTTTTTCACCTTCGCCTGGATCAACTGGGGGGGTCAGATTGGGGGTCCACCCTATCGCCACCGTTCATCATCATTAGCATTCTCCACCAGATAGTTACCACCATCGTTATCACCAGCGCTATTACCACTGACCATCTCATCATCTTCGGCGCTTTTTGTATCATGGTTAACATGAAATATTCAGCAAAAACCATTCGTGGTCTAAGGACTACCGCTGCAATGCTACCGGATGCCATGAAAAAAATACTACAGAAAGAACAACTGCTAAGAATCGATCGACGATCGACCTTCAAAAACAGGACGGCACCATCTCAGATACAACAGTTATCATGCGCCCTGATCAACACCCTAAACAGCAGCCGACCGCAGCCACATTTCTGTCTCTCTGGCCACCTGAGCGGCGCAGGCCCATAGGACAGACCGCGGCTGCACCCTAAAATCATCCAGCCCCCCCCAGCTTTCTCCTACCTCCTTTTTCCCCAGGTCGCCAGCTATCGAGCTCCACAGAGCTGCCACCCAACCGGCAGTGAGCCCCGGAACGCTTAAAAAGGTAAGCGCCCGCTCCCCATGACAGTCCGCGGCTCCCTTAGGAAAGTCCGCTGCTGCTGCCTAGCGGCACGCCGTTCGGCACTTATGATCCCATCCACAAGGCCAGCCGCAAGTTTATTGCCCCAGACCGCCCTCCACCTTGAGCAGCCATGGCGGCTCACCCCCCCTCCCCTCTCCCGAGCCAACGGCCTCCACCTCCAGCAGGAAAGTCTGCGGCTCAGGCCTAGTTCCGTCCGGCGGCCATCTTGGTACACCCAGCTGAAGAACTAAGGAACCAGTTCACCTATCCCTACCCCCCTCAGCCTCCATAAGACCATACTGGAACTAGCAACCCCCCCCCGGGCCACCAACATCAGGAAATCCGGAAGGAAGGTGGACAGACCGTTAAGCACCAGCCATTAGTGCTACAACCTAGCACTCTCACCCTCACTTCATCCCCTCTTTTTTTCCCTCCATCACAACCTCCCCTTACCTGCCGTGCCTCCACCAGAGGACCGTCAGCCGCATGATGTGGGACCAGGGCTTTTTTTCAGGGGGAACTTGGGGGAACTGAGTTCCACCACCTCTGGCTCAGTCCCTTTGGTGCCTGCTCACCACAATCACTTGTAAACACAGAAGTCTGGTTTCTGTGTTTACAAGTGACAGCTCTGCACTCTGTGTGTAACCCCCTGAACTCTACACTCTGTATGTAATGTAATCCTGGTATTTAATGCCCCTTTAAAGACCCTTCTACTGTTTATGAAATCTGAACGGGGTCGTGGTTGAGTTCCTGCACCTATTTTCTGAGAAAAAAAGCTCTGCGTGGGACAAGTAGGTCTCGACCATTGATTCACAAACAGGTAAGGACCCAGCCCTCTGTCACCATAGTAAGTTGATCCAGGGTTCACCCGATTGCCTCTGAGGGATCAGGAAATAATTTTTCTCCCCGGCTGTAGCCAATTGGCCTTGCTCTGCGTTTTTTTTCACCTTCGCCTGGATCAACTGGGGGGGTCAGATTGGGGGTCCACCCTATCGCCACCGTTCATCATCATTAGCATTCTCCACCAGATAGTTACCACCATCGTTATCACCAGCGCTATTACCACTGACCATCTCATCATCTTCGGCGCTTTTTGTATCATGGTTAACATGAAATATTCAGCAAAAACCATTCGTGGTCTAAGGACTACCGCTGCAATGCTACCGGATGCCATGAAAAAAATACTACAGAAAGAACAACTGCTAAGAATCGATCGACGATCGACCTTCAAAAACAGGACGGCACCATCTCAGATACAACAGTTATCATGCGCCCTGATCAACACAAGATCCGCAGTAAAGCACAGACAGGAAATCCATGATTTCATCATTCAACACAACATAGACTGCCTCTTTGTCACAGAAAGCTGGCTAACATTAGATTGTAACACCATTCTAGGAGAACTTGTGCCAGAGAATTATGGTATCTTTACCGAAAACAGAGTGGGGCAAAGAGGAGGAGGCCTAGCAGTGATTTACAACTCCAAACACCACCCCAGGACACCATCCACATACTACTATGTTATAGACCGCCAGGCCCAAAGACACATCTCTGTACATCGCTGACAGAATTTATCTCTACCTACACCTTAAATACCAAACACCTCCTGTTACTTGGGGATTTCAACCTCTGGGCCCACTCTACACAGGATCCTGGCGCCGACGCCTGCATTGACCAATTGGAAGGACTGGGTCTGCAGCAACTGATATGCGCGCCCACGCATGCTTCAGGCCACACCCTCGTTCTCATCTTCAAACAGGATATGGATATCAACATAATGGAGAATAGGCCCTTACCCTGGACAGATCACCATGCAATCAAATTCAAAATAACTACTAACACCGTCTTAAAAAAAAAACGCCAAACCCATTAACAACACACTGGACACGATCCCAGAAAAAGCTCCACTCGGAACTCTTCAAAAGTACACTATTAAACAAAATAAAAACAATAGAACAACATCAAACAGCAGTAGAAACACTTAACTCCATCAACAAAGCACTACTACAGATCGCAGACATAATCGCTCCAAAATGCAGAACCCTCATCCGGAAAAACAACTCCAGTTGGTTCAATGACACGCTCACATTATTGAAGCAAGAACGCAAAAGAGCAGAAGCCGCCTGGAGAAAAAAATTAACAAAGGAAAACCACACAATTTACAAACTAATCACTAAAAAATATAACAAAGAAATCTTTAAAGCAAAAAAAGATAATTTTTCAAATATCCTCGCAAAAGCCCGTAACCGTCCCCGCACGTTTTTTAACTTAGTCGCTCAGACCATGAATCCAGCCTGCCTAGAGGCTCCAAATTATGAAACACAAGATTTTTGCAATGAATTATCGGATTACTTCATTAACAAAATTGAAAAAATCTGTGAAACAATTCAGAAAAAATAATCTACAAGCCCCACCCCTTTAAATCAAAAAGTTAATATCAATACAAGTACGCCTCAATCAACAAAATTTACACTAAAATCAATTTCCATCGACACCACAAAAAATATCATCAGAACCCTATGAGATAGTACTTCGCCTAATGACATCATTCCCACAAAACTGCTGAAAGAATGTGCCAATATTTTGGCACCGGCGATCACGCACCCTATAAATTTATCTTTTAAGGAAGGTACGGTACCAATCTCCCTAAAACAAGGCATAATTAAACCCATTCTAAAAGAAAACAACCCCAAAGACCCAAACCATCATTGACCCAAAACAGGCCTAACTGTCTTCTCTAAGATAATGGAGAAAGCAGTAGTGCAACAGCTACAACACCATTTAGACACCCACAAACTACTGGACCCACTACAATCGGGTTTCCGTCCTGGTCACGGGACAGAAACAGCACTTCTCAAAATATGGGATGATGCTCTCGAAGCAGCAGACACAGGAGAATCATGTCTTCTGATACTGCTGGACCTGAGTGCTGCCTTTGATACAGTAGATCACACAATGTTGCTGACGTGCCTAGCAGAAGTAGCTAGAGTTGCAGACTCGGATCTTCTTTGGTTCTCCTCCTTCCTGGAAAATCGATCCTAGACAGTGAAACTAGGTCCTTTTACTTCAGAAAAACGTACCGTGTCATGCGGAGTCCCCCAAGGGTCACCCTTGTCGCCTGTACTATTCAATATTTATCTCCGCCCTCTCCTCAAAATTATCAGTAACCAGGAGTTACTCTACCATTCATATGCCAACGACACCCAACTTTATTTTCGTATCAGCAGCAAAAAGGATCATTCTCTCGGGCTAGAAAAATGCCTCACTGATAGAGAACTGGATGACGGAGAGTTACCTTAAACTCAATGGATCAAAAACAGAACTTCTTCTGCTCCACGCAAACTGAAAGAGACTAGCAACGACGACATGGACGCCACACGCCCATTCTGGGACAAACCATTACCCCTAGCACCAAAGTCAAAAGCCCCGGAGTCACCTTTGACTCCGACATGACAATGAATGCACAAATAGGTTCAGTAGTCAGCGGATCTCATCACCTGCTGCGCCTGCTACGTAGACTTGTTCCCTTCATCCCAAAAGAAGGCAATGCAGTAGTGGTGGGAACAATAATCAACTCCAGGTTCGACTATGCAAACGCCCTTTACCTTGGTCTCCCAAAATACCAGGTTGCTCGTCTACAAGTTGTCCAGAATACGGCGGCACAACTTGTAACAGGAAAAAAAAAACTGGGAATCAATCATTCCCTCCCTCAGGTCCCTTCACTGGCTGCCTGTGAAGGACCGGATCACATTTAAGTCCCTCTGCCTGAAACACAAATGTGTACAAGGAATCGCTCCACAATATAATACCACAACCCCAATTGCGTTCTCTGATCAACTAATCAAAATCTACTTAAAATCCCCAAGGCCCGTTACAAGACCAAAGGAGAACGAAGATTTGCAGTCCAAGGACCCCGACTATATGCATTACTAACCAATATCCGAACGGAAATGAATCACCAGGCCTTCAGAAAAAAACTCAAGACCCACCTATTCTGAAGGCCAAATTAGAAGGGGAAATGGAAATGCACGCACCATTTGCCAGGAATGCAGCACCATTTGCCAGGAATGCACTCACAAGCGCCAAAAATTAAATACAGGAGAATCTTCTGTTTACACAGTGGCATCTTTAATAGAAAATCTATTACAGAGGCCGTCCGTAAACAGGAAATTCTCCTGTGTGTGTGCGGCAGTGGCAGCGTTTGTCCTGCCTCCTCCCTGTCCCGTTCCAAGGCATATACATCTTTTGTGACCCCGGTGCTGGGAGATCGTCGGGGGCCACAAAATATATATATGTCTAAATAACCTGGCGGGCCATTCAAAACTGGAACGCGGGCTGGACTTTGGACATGCCTGCACTAGAGGTAGTTGGCTTAGATTCACATTCACGACTTACCCAGAGACTGTAATCGGAGAACACTGGCTCGGTGAGACGCAGAAGCCTACCTGCCCGTGGGAACGTTTCTCCCCCACCTAGACGGAGGAAAATGGGGGACTCCTTTATATAAATAGGAAGATCTGATAAGTCAGAGAGAGGGAGCTATGTAAACAGTGTTGATTAGAAAAAAGAGGGGCGCCACATTGTTATAACCGCTTGGGATCTGCACACCCCGAACTTCAAGACTGTAATTTGTTTATATTTGATTTTTAAATTGTACTGCCACTTGGCAGATAAATAAAACTATCTATTTTTCTATAAATCATAGTAGTTGCATCTCTTTCTTACACGCCTCAGAAGCACAAGTAAAGTCCAAACCTTTTTTTGAAACATAGTTGCATACTTTCAGGGTATGGTGCCTCTGTAGGAGTACTTGTGATTCCACACCTACCCCAACCCCTACACATAAAGATGGATCAGAGTCATCTGGTATAATGAATATCAAATTTACTTTATTTCACCAAAAATATGCATTTTTGTGGCTTTAAACTGTCACTTCTTCAGTTCAGGGTGGTAAACTGATGTCTGTGGTTGTACAATAGATTCGAAGGAGATTGAATAAAATATGATGTATACATTTTTCACATCCTTACTGCTCTTACAGTAAAGAACCCTCTACGCATTTTAAGGTTAAACCAATTCTCTTCTAATTTAAGTGAACGGCCGAGTGTCTTTTTAAATCCCCTTTCGCAAAAAAAATGTATTCCTATTGCGAGGTCACCAGTACGGTATTTGTACATTGAAATCATATCCCCCTCAAGCATCTCTTCTCCAGAGAGAATAAGTTCAGTGCTCATAATCTTTACTCATAACTAATATCCTCCAGTCCCTTTATTAACTTTTTTGCCCTTCTCTGGACTCTCTTCAGTTGCAGTACATCCTTTCTGAGGACTGGTGCAAACACCAGTAAATATTACATAATTTTATATTGTGTTTTTTTATTTATCCATTATATTTATCTATATATATATAGATATAGATCAGCCATAACATCATGACCACCCACCTAATATTGAGTATGTTCCCCTTTTGCTAAAACAGCACTGACCCATTGAGACATGGACACCAAAATAACATCCACCTGAATGTCAGGACAGAAGGTTTCCCAGCAGAACATTGCCCAAAGCATCACACTGCCTCTGCCCACTTGCTTTATTATACTGCATCCTGTTGCCATCTCTTCCAAAGGTAAGTGACACACACACACCAGGCCATCCGCATAATGTAAAAGAAAATGTATCTCTTCAGACCAGGCCACTTTCTTCCATTGCTCCCTAGTCAAGTTCTGATGTTCATGTGACCATTGTAGAAGCTTTTAGCTGTGGACATGGGCTTCACAGCCCCATACACAAAAAACTGAGATGCCCATTTTTTTCTGCTTACACCACATCAACTTAATGGACAACATGTTCACTTGCTGCCTAATATATCCCACCAGTTTTGAGATGCCATTGTAACAAGATATTCCCTTTATCTGCCAGTGGTCATAATGTTATGGCTGATCGGTGTGTGTGTGTGTATATATATATATATATATATATATATATATATACACACAATATTTATGTAGAATTTTATTTTATCTATATATTCACCATATTTTAATCAATCTTCTTCGATCTATTACACAACCCTATGTGTTATGTTCTTTAAACTCTGTACCCACAGACATCAGTGTGTCCCCCTGAATTGAAGAATTGGCAATTTAAAGCCACAAAATGCATCCTTTTGCTTAAATAAAGCAAATTAGATGGGCATTTAACCAGATCACTCCAATCAATCTTAACCACTTGAGAGCCGCGCTATAGACGAAAGACGTCCACAGCGCAGCTCTCAAGTGCCGGGTGGACATCCCTGGATGTCCTTTTATGTGCATTACCCGCGCGCGCCGCTGGGGGCGCGCAGCGGGTAAACACTGTGCCCGGTGCATCGCTCGGATGCTGATGTGTGTGCCTGGCGGCAGCGATGTCTGCCAGGTACCCACAATCGGCGGTGACAGCAGGGACGTGGAGCTCTGTGTGTAAACACAGAGCTCCACGTCCTGTCAGGGAGAGAGGAGACCGATCTGTGTCCCTTGTACATAGGGACACAGCATCGGTCACCTCCCCCAGTCAGTCCCCCTCCCACACAGTTAGAACACACCCAGGGAATACATTTAACCCCTTCCTCACCCCTTAGTGTTAACCCCTTCCCAGCCAGTCACATTTATACAGTAATTTAGTGCATTTTTATAGCACTGATCGCTGTATAAATGTGAATGGTCCCAAAATTGTGTCAAAAGTGTCCGATATGTCCCTTCGCAATATCGCAGGCCTGACAAAAAAAATTGCAGATCGCTGCCATTACTAGTAAAAAATAAAAAATAAATCATAAAACTATCCCCTATTTTGTAGGCGCTATAACTTTTGCGCAAACAAATCAATATACACTTATTGTGATTTTTTTTAACAAAAATAAGTAGAAGAATACATATCGGCCTAAACTGAGGAAAAAAATATAAAAAATAAAAAAAATATTGGGATATTATTATAACAAAAAGTAAAAAATATTGTGTTTTTTTTTTCAAAATTTTCTATATTTTTTTGTTTATAGCGCAAAAAATTTAAATCACAGAGTTGATCAAATACCACCAAAAGAAAGCTCTATTTGTGGGAAAAAAATTATAAAAATATAATTTGGGTACAGTGTTGTATGACCGCGCAATTTATCATTCAAAATGCTGAAAGCTGAAAATTGGTCTGGGCACGAAGGGGGTTTAAGAGCCCAGTAATGAAGTGGTTAATGAGTACCTCTGCTGCTACCAATGGGCTACCAATGGGCTTTTGCGTACCTCTCCTATCAAACCTACTCCTTTTTATAAGCTTTTCTGTTTTGTATTTTATGTTGGTAGTGAATACACTGCCTAAATTAAGTATATTTAATTTGTTTATTAATTATAACACAAAGTCTGATATCATTTATGGATCAAAAAATAGTGTTATCTAATACAAACATTTACATAGACATGCTCTCCATTGCACCCTGTAATTTCACGTGGGAAATGAACAAATACAAATATAGGTATTATACATTTTATAATAAACCAAATTATAGGTTGAGTTTCAGAGGGCTAATCTCTTTTTGGGGATTTATTGAATGTTACATTTAAAGAAGTAAAAGTATCTTGTTTTTCATCTCTCAGCCCTTTTTATTGTAATAATCATGAGTGATATTTGACATTTTTATCAGCTGGCTCAAGAAGTAAAATTGCTGATGTTCTAGATAGAAATTTTTAAATTGTTTCAGTTATAATACAGCTTTTCAACAGTACATTTACATCTAAAAGGATATAAGAAATTACCCATGCATGCAGCCAGAAAGCTGCATTACAGAAATAAAATTATAAAAGGAATTGATCTATAGGCCTCACATAAATTATTATTACATTTTAAGTCTTATTAAAAGAGATTCTCCCCGCAAAATAGTTTTTAAACATTTATTGTATTGAATGAAAGAAATGTGCAGCGCTAATAAGACATGTAAACCCCAGGTCTAAACCTAGAGAGCGGTAAACATGTATTTCTCCTATAGACTTTTTTTAATTCAATACGTTTTTATTAAATTTTTCAAGAGATAAACACAATGAGCAACACGTTATGTACAAATCATCAGAAAATCTCGATAACTTAGTTGCAAGGTAAAAGTTATACATCAATATACCCGTATACTGTATTGAAGGAATATGCTTCTAGACATGTCTTCCCTCTAGGTCAACAGAACTCTCAAACTGGTGTGGTCTCGGGAAAAGAGCGGGAGACCAGAGGGCATAAGGAGAGGAAGGAGTAAGGGTGGATCTCCCTCCACACCCCCATGGGATCTAACTGTGTACTTCCTGAGAGGGTCCAGCCCCCCCCCCCCCCCCCCATCCCCACATAGCAACAATAACAAGACCTACATGAGTGAAGCAATAAAAGTCATATTCGAGATTGTCAAGATAGCACAGTAGAGGGTAAGTAAACATCAGTGAATAATGAAAAGGATAGAGAGGATGAAAGAGAAGAGGGGAAAAAATATAAAAGAAAAAGAAAGAGAAAAGAAAAACAAAGAGAAAAAAAAAAAAGGGAGAGCAGGACACATACAGATATCAAGTGATTATATGCACATTTGAAGTCTGTATCTACTATGGGCGCTCCATGTATTCTCAATAGTTAAAAATATAAATCCTGTTAACAGCTATGTTTCATCTTGTACCACTCAGTCCACGGACTCCACCTTTTGCAAGCCATCACATATCTGCCTTGGGATGCTGCGAACATTAGTTCATATCCTATGTGCGTGTTGACTGTTGTAATTATTTCCTGCAATACGGGAACCCTTTTGTCTCTCCAGTGGCGGGTGATAGCCAATCTGGTACCCAGTAGTATATGGGAAACAATCCCTCTACTGAGTTTTGGGATAGAGTCTATCTCCAGCGAGAGCACAGCAAACCCCGGGGTTTTAGGCACCCTCCCCTGTATTACTTGGGTCACCAGGTCAAAAACTGCGTTCCAGATCGGGCGTAAGTGTGGGCACTCCCACAGTATGTGGAATAGAGTACCCACATGGCCACATCCCCTCCAGCATAGTGGAGATGCCTGAGGGCTGAATTTTGAGATCCTAAAAGGGGTCAAATACCATCTTAGCAGCACTTTCTGGTGTTGTTCCCAAAGATTTATGCATCTAGTGGAGGCGTAAGTAATTTGTAGAGCACGTTGCCATTGTTCCGAGGAATAAGAAGTAGCTAGGTCTCTCTCCCACGCTTCTATATTGGTGGATTTCGTAAACACTAGTTTATTACTTATAGCACTATAAAACAGGGAAATCCCTTTTATGTTGGTATATTGATTGGTGAAGTAAGTGTTATCCTCCAGTGGAGTTGGATCGAGAGAGGCGGACCATTCTTAAGGAAATGGTATATTCGCAGGTAAGTAAAGTAATCAGCCTCCCCAGGCCAAACTCCACCTGGAGTGATCTAAATGTCTTTCCCCTGGGGCCTATCATTAAATCGGAGATGTAAGCTATTCCCTTCTTAGACCAATGAGTAAGATTTAAGTCTGGGATAACGGCTGTGAGGCATGTTATCGGCAAAGGAAAAGTCTTCCCAGGATGATGTATCTGGGGTATCTGCGTAAGCATATCCCACGCTTTCAAAGAGGCCATCATAGTGGGAGACATTCCGTCTGGAGGCCTAGATGGAAGAACAGATGCCATTAGAAGATCATAAAGACTCCCAAGGGTATATTGGATTTCCTCCAGTTCTTTCCATCTCTTGGCTGGCGAACTAGGGAACCACGTCTTAAGTTGTGTCAGAATAGCAGCCGTATGATAGTCTCTGACCACTACATTTCCCACCCCCCCTGCCCCTCTAGAAGCTATGGAATTCCTAAATGCCCACCTTGCTTTCTTGCCTTTCCATAAGAAACGATTGATCAGATCTTGGAGTTTAACAAAAAAGGAGTTAGGGGCTGGGATGGGGAGAGTCCTGAACAAGTAAATTATTTGTGGGAGGACCATCATTTTAAAGGCCGCCAGGCGGCCCGACCACAGCAGTTCGCTTTTAGCCAACTCCTGCAGCTTAGCTGGGAAGGAGGCCAGGAATGTTGTATAGTTGGACGTATATAGTTCCTTTGATGCAGCTGTCAGTGTGATACCCAAATATTTAATTCCTTTGTTGCTCCAGGTGTACGGAAACCGTGAACTGAGTGAACATCTTAATCCATTGCTAATCCCCATACCCAAAATAAAAGACTTATTTTCATTAACTTTGTAGTAGGAAAGTTTCCCAAACATTTGAAGTGTTTCATGTACCGCAGCCAGGGAAGTATTGGGGTTTGTAAGCATCAAAATAATGTCGTCAGCGAAAAGGCTGACAACGTGTTCCGTTTTAGACGTGGGAAATCCACTGATGTTGTTATGTGTTCTATTATGCGAGGCAAGGGGTTCTAGAATTAAGTTGAAAATCAAGGGTGATAAAGGGCACCCCTGGCGAGTGCCATTGGTGATAGTAAAGGGTCTAGAGAGCGTCCCAGAGGTAAACACCCTGGCTGATGGCGATGAGTATAGGGCCAATATTGCAGAGAGGATGGGTCCAGTGAACCCAAACCTCTTCAGGACCATCTCCATATACCCCCAGTGGACCCTATCAAAGGCCTTCTCTGCGTCCAGAGCAAGGAGCAGAGAAGGCCTTCGCTGCACCTGCGCCAAGTGAACAACATTGATCAGCCGCCTCGTGGCGTCTGAGGCCTGTCGCCCCTTGGTGAATCCGACCTGGTCAGGGTGAATCAATACAGGTAATATATCCACTAGTCGGCTTGCAATAAGTTTGGCGTATAATTTAATGTCGCTATTCAATAATGAAATGGGTCTAAAGTTGGCTGGAGTATCCGGATCCTTCCCTGGCTTGGGCAAGGTCACGATAAGTGCTTATAGCATTTCTGAGGGGAAGGACGAGGAGGCGGCAGCTTTGCTAAATACTTTTCCAAGGTAGGGTGTCAGGATGGTCTTAAACATCTGGTAGTATTCCCCTACAAAACCATCAGGACCTGGGGATTTGTTGGAGGGGAGGGAATCAATAATTTTTTGGATCTCCATAATAGTAAAGGGGGAGTTTAGGGACTCAATTTGTGTCGGGGATAGTTGGGGCAGGGACACTTTGCTCAAAAAATCATTTATCATAGGGGCAGTGGGTTGATGCGTGTCTTTGTCTTCTTTTAAGTTATAAAGAGTGCCATAGTAATGGCTGAAGGCATCTGCCACATCTTGAGGATGAAACAATTTTGTTTTGTGTAAGGGATGCAGAATGTAAGGGATTCTGGTTTTAATTCTTCGCCCCTTAATTTTGTTTGCTAGCATTTTGCCAGCCCTGTTGCCCTGTGCATAGTAGGTCATCTTCAACTTTTCTCAAAATCCTCTAATAGGAGGAGCCTGAGGTCACTTCTCAGTTGTGTGAGCCTAGCAGACAATGCCTGTGAGGAATGTTTTTTATTCTCACATTCTCCCCTTGCAATTTCCTCTGTGAGGTCCCTGATTTTTTTATGCCGCTGCCTCCTCGCCCTAGCCCCCAATTGGATAAGTATCCCCCGAATATGCGCCTTATGGGCAGACCACAAGGTGAATTGATCCTGGGCAGGTGTGTCGTTTATAGCAAAAAATTCTTTTAGGTGCTTTTCTACAGTTTGTCGCACATCAGGTTGTTGCAATAGAAACGTGTTAGCCCTCCACACAGGGGGAGGATTGGCGGGCGAAGCATCTTTAAGAGATATAGAAATTGAAGCATGGTCCGACTACGTTATGTCGTTAATAGATGCGGAGACAGCCCTAGTCAGAGTGTTGTAGTCAGTCAAAAACAAGTCTATCCTGGTATACGTGCGATGAGGAGCCGAAAAAAAGGTAAAGTCTCTTTCTCCAGCATGGAGACACCTCCATACATCGAACATCTCTGCATTGTGGATAGATCCCTGAAGGGACGCCCCCATCCTATGTGCTCTGGTCGTGGAGTCCATGGCTAGGTCTGGCACAGCATTGAAGTCCCCACACATCACAAGAAGACCTCTCTTAATAGACTGTAGTTTCCTCATTAATTTGTTGAAAAATTGTGTCTGGTGGACATTCGGAGCATAAACGTTAACAATTGTGTATGTCACTGAGTTGATATCACACACCAGGACCAGGAATCTCCCCCCAGGGTCAGCCAACTCCATGTGTAACGTGAAGGCTACTGTGTCTCGTATAGCTGTTAGTACCCCCTTCGTTTTGGTGTTAGCGTTGGCAGCGAATACATGGGGGAAGTTTCTATGGGAGCACTGGGGTGGGGATTCTCTGCTGAAGTGTGTTTCCTGGGCGCATATGATGTCACTCTTATGTAGCGTGGCTTCCTTCCACATGGACCGTCTCTTGACAGGGTGGTTTAGGCCCCTAGCATTAATAGATAAGATTGTGATCGGCATCTGCGTACCAGGGAAGATGTGTATTCTGTGGCAGGATCGATCCCTGGAGGGTCGTAACTCCTCCTGGCGGGCCATGTATCAGTGTCTGTTTAGGTTTATGAACAAGACTACTCACTGCGTCCCCGAATTGGCAACTGCCTCTGGAGACGACCATCCGAGCCGTAGGTCCATGGTGCGGAGATTGAGCATAACATCCAGCAGAGCTCCATCTTAAGGGTTCATTGTCATCTGCATGTATCCAAAAACAAAAGAAAAAAGAAGGAAACAGAAAGGTAATACAAAAAAATAGTTGGGATATCAACGGACATCCGGCCATTTCCATGGCAACAGAAGGTATCACAAAAAGGTCATGCCCGGGTGCAGCTGAATACTGCTCAGGTTCAAGGAGGGGTAAGTTCATGCCCAAAACCCATCGCGGTAACCACGAGAGACCTTAAAGATCCTAACGAAGGACAAAGTGGAGATTACTTATGTGATCTGGCGTTTCTTTGTGTAACCTGTTTCCAAACGGGGGTGACAGTTGCTCTTTGGGAAGTTGGTTTGTCGCTCTCGCTGGAACTCGGCAGGATCTCCCATTCTTTCAGTAGCTTGATTCCCCTGTCCACAGTGTCTACATTAAATGATCTATCCTTGTATGTGATGACAAGCTTAGTGGGAAAGCCCCATTTGTAGGGAATACTATGATTCCTCAGAGCCTTGGTGATAGTGCCAAGATTCCACCTTTTTTGCATGGTGTGCTGGGAGAGATCAGGGTAGAATTGCAGGTTTTGAAATCTGGAGGGAATATTATCATTTCTGCGCATCGCCTGCATTAGCTGCTCCTTCACATGAAAAAAGGTCATGCGTAGAATCACATCTCTGGGTACATCAGCAGGTAGGAAGGCAGGTTTTGGAAGCATGTGGATCCTATCTATTGTAATGTCTACTTCGGTAAGGTTAGGGAGGAGAGACGAGAATAAGTCGATCGCATACGATCGCAGATCCAGGGGTTGTATTGACTCAGGGACTCCCCTTATTTTCATATTGTTTCTCCTGGATCTGTCCTCAATGTCTGCTAACTTGTTTTTGATCCAGTCACTGCTCTCCTCCTGAGCTTCACTAGCATCCACTAGGCTATTAATGGTGGAGGCATACTCCCCCATCTTTGTTTCGATGTGTTCCACCCTGTCTTCCACCTCCCTCAGCTCCCCACTCACTTTATGAATACAGTTCATCATATCTGCTTGAAGTGAGCTACGTAGTGTCACCAACATGTCCCTAAGTACAGTGTCCATCACAGGCTGGTTACTAGTAGGGAAAGTGGCAATGGAGTCTGGTAACTCACGTGTGTCATCCCCAGATTCTGTCATAGGGCTCACTGCAGGGCCGCATCCAGCGCCATCCAGCCTCATCCGAGCTTTTGCAGGGCTGTCGGAGGGAGAAGGAGTGGATTGTTGGTCTCCCTGAGGGGACATCTGTGATCTGTAGTCCGAGCGGGTTCCCCCACTGCGTTTGGTCTGGTTGTTGGGCACGGGTGTTGAGGCCGCGCCGGCGCCATCTTGCCTGCCTCCGTCCCTCGGGACTGTAAACATGTCCATCAGGCGCTGAGGTTTCACGGAGCCCTTCCGCTTGTTAGTCATGATCCCCGAGTGTGCCCAGATCGGGTCGCACAGTTGTAAAGCCAAAATTAGTCCTTTTGTAGGTTGTTTAGTGCCGTTGTTCGCTCGTGGATTGCGGAGCTCTCTCTCTATGCTGCCATCCGGCTCCGCTGCAGGCCGCGCCCCCCCCTCCTATAGACTTTTAAAGGGTGTTCCGCGGCCTTTGAATTTGCCGCAAACACCCCAAATTGTTTGCTATTCGACTTGAACATCGGGCTCATCCCTATTCACAGTGCCTCTTACTAAATGCCTCCAGCTGTCTACTTTCCAAAAAGGGGTTTTTATGCATGCTATTGTTTGGATGGGTTGTCCTTGATAGGGGTAATCCATGTTGGGCTAAGACTGCGTGCGTCATCTGAAGAAGAAGGAGGGTATGAAGGTACTGTAAGAAAAGAGAGAGAAAGGTGGTAGGGGGGAGGGAGGTAATGAGGATAGGTCCTGGGGGGGGGGTGAAATGATAAAAATATAATTTGCATACAGTACTGCATGATCGCGCAATTGCCTTTTAAAGTAGCCCAGTGCTGAATAGAAAAAAAATGGCTCGTCATGGGGGGGTAAAAGCTTCTGGAGCTCAAATGGTAATTGGGGGACATCACTGGACGGTGGCAATCTCATCAAAATTGCACATATCTTGTTTTTGAAATGTCATGGACAGTAAATGAGTTTATGGGAAGCAACAGTGGGGATTGAAGTATAGGGTTAAAGGTGGAAACTAGTCTAAGTGCCGGTTCACACCAGCGCGCTCTGCGAGATTGCATGTAATTTGCACCGCACTGCAGTGTAAATAACATACAATGTCCGTGCGATGCGATTTCAGCCAGATAGTATGGCTGATATTGCATTGCATTTGGACCAAACTTGCACAGGACCCTTTATTTGGTCCGCACCAGGATCAAATTGCATCGGATTAACTGTCAGTTTGCAGTGTGATATGCAAACTGAAAATGGGGGTCTCATTAACAATGTATTGACACTCCTTGCAGTTCGCATATGGCAGTGTGAACTGCTGTGCGAGTCGGGTGCGATGCAGGAACCCACAGTGGATTTGCAGGATTATCGCATCACACAAGTGTGAACTGAGCCTCTGAAGACTGGATGTAATGCCTCGTACACTCAGATGGATTTTTCTGACGGAATTCCGTTCAAGCTGTCTTGCATACACACTGTCACACCAAATTCTGACCATCCAAAACGCGGTGACGTACAACACTACGACGACCCAAGAAAAATTATGTTTAATGTTTCCGAGCATGTGTCGACTTGATTCTGAGCATGCATGATTTTTTCTCCGTTGGAGTTCCATACAGACGAACGGAATTTCTGATAGAATTTTTTTTTATGGGAAAAAAAGAGAACACGTTCTCTTTTTAAAAAGTAAACAAGGCAAATAATTGCGCTAAGGGGAAAAGTATTTAAATTGATACAGAAATTATGATAAATTGTGTTAGATCAAAAACTCCAGCTGCAACACCTACAAACACGTGATATACATGTGAAACAGAACAAAAAAATCAAAAAAAGGTTTGCGCTAGTATTACCACCTAGTGAAGTGTGTAATTATTCCATAAATAAATATGTGACTACACCATTAACATTCCTAAAGGAAGAAAAATGTATGCATAAATAAATAAATAAATAAATAAATAAATATAGATGTCAATGTCCTAATCGGGCCAAGGCTGGCACACCTGGAACAATTGCCAAATACAATGAATGGAGGCAGTTCCCAGCGAATCACTCAGGAGTGTAAGTCAGTCCTCACACAGTAAAAAAAGAAAGAAAGGTTGCGCTAATAGCACATTAATCTGTGACTAGACAAAAAAAAATATAATAAATTTATATGTAAATGTAAATAAATTAAATTGAATTAAATTAGTATATATATATAAATCCTGTTTGAACAGGATCAATATCACACCAAAAGGCGTTTGCCGTGTGCAACCGTGTGAAAGCAGTCCACAATAAATAAGGAAATTAGTTTAAATAAATAAATTAAATAAATAAATAAATATGTTAAATTAAATAAATAAATTGTTATTATTACCCAAGGAGGGGGGCTGAGGCTGAGCCGTGAGGCCACAACCACTCCTCCAACACCAAAATGAATGAGACATCAGGTAAATCACAATAGTAAGCAAAGTGACATGTGTTTTAAAAAAAAACAGTCATAGTAATTAAAGGACGTCTGTGAATCAGATGAAAAGTCCCAAGGACCACATATGTGGTGAAAAACATAAATGTCCCGATCCAACTGACATCCACTGTAGCAGGACGATTAGCAGAAGTAGAAATCCACCACCAATTAGAATTGAAGTTGGTAAAGGAGGAAGAAAGGGATCCCAAAGATCACACCGGGCGGAGCTACGCACTGACGTCACTGCGCTGTCTGTGACCCGGAAGCACAGGCGTATGATTTTGCTCTATATTTGATCTCTGTTTTATATGTTTTATGCCGGCAATTTTAAATGCATGTAGTGTGTTTCTGGCTACAAATCTTTTAATAAACCTGCCTAACGGTACCTCACGATCTCGAGCCCTCATTTTTTCCTCCTGGGTACCCCATTGGAAGATGGAGCCTGTGAGTTGAGACCTTGAGTGGAGCGGAGAGAGGTGGTGTATGGTTACCTTGCAAGAAGCAGCTGGAAGCGTGGGAGTTTACAGTTCCTGGTACATCCGATCGGTGGATCAATACGCCTGAATTCATGGTGATCTGGTAAGAGCATATACTTACCTTTGTCCTGCCGGTGTGATCTTTGGGATTCCTTTCTTCCTCCTTTACCAACTTCAATTCTAATTGGTGGTGGATTTCTACTTCTGCTAATCGTCCTGCTATAGTGGATGTCAGTTAAATCGGGTCATTTATGTTTTTCACCACATATGTGGTCCTTGGGACTTTTCATCTGATTCACAGACGTCCTTTAATTACTATGACTGTTTTTTTAAAACACATGTCACTTTGCTTACTATTGTGATTTACCTGATGTCTCATTCATTTTGGTGTTGGAGGAGTGGTTGTGGCCTCACGGCTCAGCCTCAGCCCCCCTCCTTGGGTAATAATAACAATTTATTTATTTAATTTAACATATTTATTTATTTATTTTATTTATTTATTTAAACGAATTCCCTTATTTATTGTGGACTGCTTTCACACGGTTGCACACGGCAAACGCCTTTTGGTGTGATATTGATCCTGTTCAAACAGGATTTATATATATATACTAATTTAATTCAATTAAATTTATTTACATTTACATATTCATTTATTATATATTTTTTTGTCTAGTCACAGATTTATGTGCTATTAGCGCAGCCCTTCTTTCTTTTTTTACTGTGTGAGGACTGACTTACACTCCTGAGTGATTCACTGGGAACTGCCTCCATTCATTGTATTTGGCAATTGTTCCAGGTGTGCCAGCCTTGGCCCGATTAGGACATTGACATCTATATTTATTTATTTATTTATTTATGCATACATTTTTCTTCCTTTAGGAATTTAATGATGTTCTCTTTTTAAGTCCATCGGAATTTCCGATGGAAAAACTCAGATGGCGCACACACACAGTCGGAATATCCGATGAATAAATTCCGTCGGACTTTTCCCATTGGAAATTCCGATCGTGTGTACAAGGCATTAGCCTGTTAACGAGAGTGATGAAACAGGTATGTCCAACAACATGGAGGAAGAAATTGTATTTTAGTACAATCCATTGTGCTTATAACTTCCTTTGCACTGCACTGAAATCCCAAACAATGTTACTGTATCAACCTTCCCAGTTCTTTTTGGTAAACTACAGAACCTTCCCTTCCATTGTTTTCTGGAGATGAAGTTGAGGGAAAAGTGTTTATAGTCTAAAAAGGACAGCAATCAAGAGTGATGCCGCATACAAACTACCATTTTTCATGACGTGAAATTTTTAAAAATGGTCATTAAAAACGACCGTGTGTAGGCTCCAGAGCATTTTTCTCGACGTGAAGAATGGGCATTAAAAATTTAGAACATGTTCTAAATTCTTGCATCGTTTTTCACGTTATAATTTTTCACGCCGTGAAAAATGGTCGTGTGTAGGCTTTAACGATGTGAAAAAAACTTGCATTTTTAGAAGCAAGTTATGAGACGGGAGCACTCGTTCTGGTAAAACTAGCGTTTGTAATGAAGATAGCACATTCGTCACGCTGTAACAGACTGAAAAGCACAAAGACTGAAAAGCGCGAATCGTCTCTCACCAAGCTTTTACTAACACAAAATCAGCAAAAGCAGCCCAAAGGGTGACGCCATCTGAATGGAACTTCCCCTTTATAGTGCCGTCGTACGTGTTGTACATCACCGCGCTTTGATCGAGCATTTTTTTTTCACGATCGTGTGTATGCAAGGCAGACTTGACAAGAATCACGTCCAAAAAAACGTTGTTTTTTCTAGGACATTAAAAGTGGTTGTGTGTACACGGCTTGACAGTACTGCTCCTTTATATATAGCAGGACAAGTGTAGTCAACCTAGGATGTGTTACTGCCAGGACCATCAGGTGAAAATAAATGGGAAAAGGGTCTGGAAAAAAAGAAAACTAATACAGACACCATAACTTGACTAGTAAACAGCGATATATTGTGTTTTTGTTATTGGGTTTAGATACACTTACAATATTTAATGATTAGAATGTACATTTATATATTATATAACATCATTTTAAAGTAATAGTAAATCATCCAAAACAAATGCAAAAAATGTCCCCTGCAAAATAATAGCATAATGTGCCAGTATGCATCACATACTAGCACATTATGAAAGACTTACCTTAGCATGAAGCCCTCCAGTGGCATGCTGTTACTTCTTACAGGGCTTCATCAGGTCTTCCTTCCGGGTCCGCGGGCTTTGGCTGTTTGACTAGCCGAGCAATGACTTCACAGGAGTCACGGCCGCAGCTCGCCTCTCTCAATGAATGGCATGCCGTCCATTGAGAGCTCAGTGCTCATGTGCTGGTGAGGCCAGCGGCTGCTACTTTAGTAAATATCTCCTAAAAGGTGCATGTTTAGGAGATATTTGCTGTACCTACAAGTAAGCCTTATTTTAGGTACAAGTAAACAAGATAGGCTTTACTACCACTTTACCACAAAGGCAAGCTAAAAAAATGTTGATTTGGATTAACATATTTTGAGAAATAATATAATACCGTATTTTCCGGCGTATAAGACGACTTTTTGGATGCAAAAAAATGCATCCAAAGTCGGGGGTCGTCTTATACGCCGGGTACGGTCTCCGTGCAGCTGCGATCGTCATAATTTCAAAGCTGCGCGCCGTCTTCTCAAGACCGTCCTCGCTGTCCTGTGATAGGCGGAACAGAAATCTTCCCAGCAGCGCCTCTGTTCTGTTTTCCGCCTATCACGGATGCCTTCTCATCCTCGGACGAGATGAGAAGGCATCCGTGATTGGCGGAACATAGAACAGAGGCGCTACTGGGATAATTTGTGTTCTGCCAATCACAGGACACGCTGAGAAGACGGCGCGCGGCTTTGAAATCATGGACGCTCGCAGCAGACGGAGACTGTCACCGGCCTGCAAAACGTGAGTGATGGCACAGTGGGGGGGAAAGTGGGGGCATGCAATGTGATGGCACTGTGGGGGAATGCAATGTGATGGCACTGTGGGGCATGCAATGTGATGGCACTGTGGGGCATGCAATGTGATGGCACTGTGGGGGAATGCAATGTGATGGCACTGTGGGGCATGCAATGTGATGGCACTGTGGGGGAATGCAATGTGATGGCACTGTGGGGGCATGCAATGTGATGGCACTGTGGGGGAAAGTAATGTGATGGCACTGTGGGGGCATTTAATGTGATGGCACAGTGGGGGCATGTAATGGCACAGTGGGGGCATGTAATGGCACAGTGGGGGCATGTAATGGCACAGTGGGGCTTGAAAAAAAGGGGGTAGTCTTATACAGTGAGTATATCCCAAAACCAAAAATGTTCCTGGAAAATTAGGGGGTCGTCTTATACGCCGGGTCGTCTTATACGCCGGAAAATACGGTAGTGATGTTTGGGCTGGCTTTGTTTATCATTAGCTTGTGGCATTTTAAATGTCCTATCTTGAAACATTGCTGCGATTGGATCTGGCACCTTTAATATTCTAAGCAGACAAAAAAATGGGAAAGATACCTATTCATTATTATGCTGTATTCATCTCATGTAACAGCAATAGTTTTTGACAAGTGCCAGAAGTAGATCAATAAAGATGTCATAGAATTCTACACAGACCAGTCACTTCTTTTACTATAAAAAGCCTAGCTCAGACTTGATATATTTTCTGGTATTGCTGCATGAATACATTGCATGATCAATCTCAGGATTTTTTCCAGTTGTTATGGCTTTGTCTTGTTTATTGGTAGACCAAATACACTGCACATGACTCAGACTGGGGGGAAAAAAACAGTTAAAAATATTGCCTACCATTATTTTTCTTTGAAATTCAATAGTTTCAAGCAATTTAAGCTGTATTAGTAAAGATTTGTTTTTAAGTATAGGAGGTATATTAAAAAGCAGTCCATAGAAGTGTGAGTTATTACTCCCTGAAGTTACTATTAAAGAATATCATTACTTTATTTTGTCTGATGGAATCAAATGTTATGAGAAACTGAAAGCACATTTTGTGGAATATTGATAGGGGTGTATTAAATGTCTAAAAACTGTTTTTTTATTTTTTTTATGGCAGTCTAACTTGCTCATGCGGCTTTATAAAAGAAGACAATATTTGCGTGAAAATTAGTACATACCGTATTTATAAGGATGCATTCATTTGTTATAATTAACCAAGCTGAAGGCCTGATTTACAAAATTTGAGACCATACTGCAAGCAAGTAGTAATTAACCCCTTGGAACTGGCACCTGACACTCCCTTAAGAGGTTCAGAATGTTGGGAGGTAGGGCTTATGGTCATGTGACCGCCGTGATTGGCTGTCGCGGTGGCCAAGTGGTCGGATAGCTCCCGATCGCAAGCTTTTTGTTAGCCTCCGGTAACGGGAGCGCACAGGGCATGCACTCTCAGCACAGCTTTATTTGCACTAATGCACGGAATTATGCGTCCCCACTGCACCAAGGCCAACCCACGAGAGCCCTCATATTCGATGTAAGAGGTTAAAAAGGAGTTTACCGGAATTCCTGTGATTGATCATAGTCATGTCTATATATAAAAACACGGTATAAGAATAAAACTGTTCAGTCTCTGTAGTATTAAAATACACAAAACAGCGCTAAAAAATTAATAATGATAGACTCGTGGTAAAAACCACTGAATAAAAGAAAGTCTTGGATGTAGTGAAGGTGATGTAGACAATCCAAAGTGCTGAATGGTGTGTCAGTAGTGGTAATCCTAGCATGCACCTTCCACCAGGGAAAACAATGATCTCAATCCACCACGTGATGCACTCTCCCCAAGGGGGTTAAACTCATCAGAAGACTGAAAAATCAGAGCCTTAAGTAAGCGAATACATCAGCCACTTTGTCACGGACCATCACCAGCAGGCGGGGACAGCAGGCACAGGAGCTCCACACAAGGTCATAAAAACAAGAAACAGCAATATAGTGTAATCCTGTTTATTAGTCCAAAGTAGCCCATACACTGAAAGCCCCCTTAAACCTATCTACATACATCAAATCACAATTGGTTCAGTTTAAGGTAGTTTCAGTGAACTAAAGTTTGTGCGCCAAATCCAAGTCCTATTGAAGTCAATGGGAGCTGCATGATAAAAAAAAAGCAATTCCCACTTCCTAAGTTAACAGGTATATCAAAAAATGGCAAAACAGTTCAGTCTCTGTAGTATTAAAATACACAAAGCAGCGCTAAAAAATCAATAATGACAAACTCGAGGTAAAAACCACTGAATAAAGAAAGTCTTATGCCGCGTACACACAACCATTTTTAATGGTCTAGAAAAAACAACATTTTTTCCACTCGATTCTTGCCTACACACGATCGTGAAAAAAAAAATGCTCAAGCAAAGCGCGTGGACGTACAACACGTACAACGGCACTATAGAAGGGGAAGCACCATTTGGATGGTGCCTTCCTTGGGGCTGCTTTTGCTGATTTCGTGTTAGTAAAAGTTTGGTGAGAGACGATTTGCGCTTTTCTGTCTTTGTGCTTTTTAGTCTGTTACAGTGTGACGAATGTGCTATCTCCATTACGAACGCTAGTTTTACCAGAACGAGCGCTCCCATCTCATAACTTGCTTCTGAGCATGTGCGTTTTTTTCAGGTTGTTAAAGCCTACACACGACCGTTTTTCACAACGTGAAAAACGACAACGTGAAAAACGACACGAAAAAATAGAGTATGTTCTTAATGACATTAAAAAAAATGTAATTTTTCACGTCATGAAAAATGGCCGTGTGTACGCGGAATTAGATGTAGTCAAGGTGATGTAGCCAATCCGAAGAGTTCACTCTTCTAAACCATCAGATCATGCCTTTTTACACATCTATGTATTTGTATTTTCTTTCAATATACCGTGTTTCTCAGAAAATAAGCCTGGTTCTTATATTAATTTTGGTGACAAAAGACACAATAGGGCTTTTTTTCGGGGTAGGTTTTACCGTGTAATGTGCTGTCTTCTCTCCCCCTCTACCTCCCTGCCTGTCAGGAATCCCCAGTGTAAATTGAGTTAAAAAGCTTGTAAAATCCTATAATCCACTCTCTTACAGTAGTATATAATGTATAATGTGTATGTTTCTGTAATATAATTGTGCCAAATACCTTCATTATAGTGCCGCTCTTTGCTTCCGTGACCTGCTGGAGCTCTCTTCCCCACTCTAAGCACTGCAGAGGGGGGCCAGGATCCCCTGCTAACAGCTGGAAGAAGAGGAGGAGAGCAGCGGGAGGTCAGCTGAGTGCCGATCAGCGCTGCACTGGAGGTATTTGACACATCTATATTACAGAAACACACATTGTTCATGATATACTACTGTAATAGAGTGGATTATAGGATTTTTCAAGCATTTTAAACTAGGGCTTACATTGTAGCCCTCCTGAAAAAATAATGTTTGGTCTTATTTTCGGGGTAGGTCTTATTTTTGGGTAAACATAGTACTAGAGAGATATCCCTGCAGCATCACCAAGATCAATGATTTTAGCAAGTCTGCCTATGACCTTAGTGAATTAGGCATCTGAAGGTTCATACACAGTAAGATTAGTACTGTATTTTCCGGCTTATAAGACGACCTTTTGTATGTAAAAAAAATGCCTCAAAACTCGGGGGTCGTCTTATACGCTGGTACCTGTCTGTCAGACTGCGGGCATCCATTATTTAAAAGCCGTGCCTCCTCCTCAGGCTGTTCCGTGATAGGCGGAACACTAATTTTCCCAGCAGAGCCTCTGTTCAGTGTTCCGCCCATAACGGATGTCCTCTCGTCCGAGGCCGAGGATGAGAGGACATCTGTGATAGGCGGAACACTGAACAGAGGTTCTGCTGGGAAAATTAGTGTTCTGCCTATCACGGCCTGAGGATGAGGCGCGGCTTTTGAATAATGGACACCCGCAGCCTGACAAACTTTGCAAACAGGATAAGGCAGGGAGATCGTCAAGACAGGCAATGGCACAGTGAGGTCGGCATTGGCACAGTGGGGTTGGCAATGGCACAGTGAGGTCGGCAATGGCACAGTGAGGCATGTATAATGGCACAATGAGGTAGGCAATGGCACAGTGAGGCATGTAATGTAATGGCACAGTGAGGCATGTAATTTAATGGCACAGTGAGGCATCTAATGTAATGGCACAGTGAGGCATGTAATGTAATGGCACAGTGAGGCATGTTGTGGCACAGTGAGACAGGTAATGTAATGTAATGGCACAGTGAGATTTGAAAAAAGCTAAAAAAAAACCTGTTTCTGTCAGCGGTTGTTCCTGTCAGCGGTTGTTCTGGCTACCCCTCAGCACTGGGGCGGTTTGCAGGCGCTATTGCGCTAAAAATCGCGCCTGAAACAGCAGGCTGAAAGCCTGAAACCAACATGAAACAGCGGCTACTGTTTCTCCACTGGAGCGGTACGCTAGCAGGACCACTCCAAAAGTCCTGCTAGACGCATCTTTAGAGCGGTGAAGGAGCGGTGTGTTTACCGCTCCTCCACCGATCCTTCCCATTGAAAGCAATAGGAAACCGCGGCTATACTCTGCAGAGGCGCATTGCCGGCGGTATTAACCTTTTTTCAGCTGCTAGCGGGGGTAAAACCGCACACCGATAGCGGCTGAATACCACCGCACCTCCCGCCCCAGTGTGAAAGGGGCCTTAACTTTGAAAGCAAACAATTTGTTAATTATTGCACTGCATATAGAGAGATGTGTGACCTAAAGCTATGGTATAGTGAGAAATACATACTGTGCAGGCTGTTCGCTGTTTGTTCGCTGTTCATAGACGAAAAATTGGGACAAATGTGGAGTTTCCCCCACACATACTCTGTGTCAACTGTAACCAATCAAATACACTAACCCCCATAATTAGTATTAAGCAGTTAAATGTAGCCCAATAAATATTTTCTGGTACTAAAAGTTACAGTGTATTTTTTTTTTACCAAAGTCCATTTAAAAAACTATTTTATTATCTGTTCTGTTAGCACCACTTTCTTACGCTTCCTGATGACGTAATCCATAACGAAACGTACGTCGAGGCGCAGATTGGTCACGCACACGCACGCTACTTCCGGGTCGGTGGGTGTTGGAGGTGGAACGCACGCCAGCACACGCGGAGATGGAGACCTGCTCTCTCATACTGACATAACGCTCAGCAGCCTCAGTGCCGGGACTTGGGCACCGGACATAGTAAGGAGCCATTTGGCTGTCTTCTTGTTTTTATCCAATTTTAAATAAAGCAGTGTTATACTATTGCGGTATTTCTCTTCTATATTCGGCGGGATTTGACATCTGTTGTCTGGAGTACTATCGTTTGATTTTGGATTCCTCCTGTCTGCAATGATTATTTACATTGGGTAAAACAAGCCTATTTGACCTCTTTTTAGTTAAAGGGTCCATTACTGTTGGTAAGGAGCCAATTTATTTATTCACGTCGGGTGAATGTTTTATGTCTGGTGAAGGCTTCACTTTCCATTTTGGATATCTACTTTCATCACACAACTTTTCAAAATATACAACATAAAGGACTTTTTGATCACAAATATATTTCTTTTGCACAGCAGCAGATATTATATTCAAAATATATATATCTTATATGGACTATTTATATTATTTCTTATTTTTATAATTGTATATATTTTTTTGCTAGATACACGATATTGGTATATATTATATGCACTGTTTATTTATTAGCGCCCCCTTTTCCCTCACCCTTCTTTTCACTTTCTTACAGACTCACTGGTTAATGTTACAGATTACAGAAATAGTGATAACTTGCCAAAAGTTAACATTAAGAACATCCATCAGTTTATATTGCATTTACAGATCAAAACCTCTTTCTTGACTTTGGCCTCTCATCACAATATTTGCAGTTTCTAGAAGATCTTTCATTCAAGCATTCCCAGAAGAATTAACACATCAAGCTATTCATTTGGAAATAGCCTGTGATCCTGAAATATTCTGGAGTTATGCCTTTGCAATATTAATATCAATTAATTTTTTGGTATTTGGGAAGACCTTTTCATTCATGCAAAAAATCAAATATTAATTCACAGGAAAATACTCCATCTGTTACAGGAAAGAATGTCAGGGCCAATACTTTTGTCGCGGCTCTTTGATGGAGCAGCGGTGAGGTATTAAAATGCTTCATTGTATTTAAAGTTCCTTAAATCTTAAAGTTTGCTGCATTTATCTGTATGGAAGCATTTTATTTCTGATGATGCAATTTCATTTCCTACTAGTAGCAATTTCATTGCCCATAAGTGGGACCAGCATTGGGGTTCACAGCAACAAACAGTAAATCAATTCAGCATCTATCCACTTCACCATCAATGTCAGGGCTTGCGTGGAAAATTAATTTCCAGGATCATATCAAGTCAGGCTGCTGAAATCATTGTGTGCCTCACTTGAATAAAATCACCATAGCTCTGGGAAAGATGAGTGCCAGCAATGATATTTATTAAACAAAATGAATAACTTTCTGAATCCATGGAAACCAGAGAATGAGGACATAGGCAGATGCAGTAAGTGTAAGGGCCATCAAGTGCAAAAAAGGCTTTTTAGTATTTAGTTATTTTCAGTATATTTTATGGATTCACCATTTTTTATCACTTCATCTAATGTGACAACTGTAAACCAAACAGAGAAGAATGACTCCTAAAGCAACTCCTAGACCATTTTCTTAAAATTAAAGTGTGACAATTTTATCATATACTGTATTGTTCACTCCATAAGACACACTATAAAAAAGGGGGGAAATGTCTCTGCGTCTTATGGAGTGAATACTGACCAGGCCCCTCCCCCCCTGTTGCCACCGCCATGTTACAGTACAGAGCCAGCAGCGGCCCGGCCATCACCTGTGAGCACCGAGCGATCTCCCGCTGGGCCTGTCACTCAGCCACAGACAGAAGACTTGGCGGCCGCTAAGGTTGCTCTGTCTTCTATCTGAGTGACAGGTGGATGCATACAGGAATGTCAGTCTGTGCGAGGTGGAAGTGGCACAGGTAAGGCTGCATTTCATGGTGCTGATCAGGCTGCATTTTATGTGCACTGGTCAGGCTGAATTTTATTGGCACAGGTCAGGCTGCATTTTATTGGCACGGGTCAAGCTGCATTTTATTGCCACTGGTCAGGCTGCATTTTGTTGGCACTGGTAAGGCTGCATTTCATTGGCACTGGTCAGGCTGCATTTCATGGGCACTGGTAAATATTTTAGCACACCATTTGGTTCGGAATATTTTTTTTCTTGTTTTACTCCTCTAAAAGTGCGTCTTATGGTCAGGTGCATCTTATGGAGCGAAAAATACAGTATGCAGAAAATAGAATAAATGCCAGGAACATCTTTAAAAACAGGATGTATATTACACAGTGTATAACATACAGATGTTAAACCCCTTTGGAAAAGTATTTATTGGTCAAGTCAGCTTCTTTAGAGCAGGGCAGATATGTAGTACAAATTATATTTTTTTCTTGTAAAAGGTCTAATCCATCTGGAAGCAACATATACAGTACGATTCATAAATATATATATATATTACTAACAGATAAGTGTATGCATACAAAAGTGCATGTACTGTATATAAGCACAATTTCAGATAAAAAAAATGTGTTCAATGGTCTCACCCAACTAAGGCTAACATATAATTTCTTAAAAACTCATGCATGCAAACACAACTCCATCATTAATATTCAAAAAGTCCATCAAAACTCCATCATTATAAACACAATTTAGAAACCATAGAATAATAATTAGTTGCTTACAAATTATAGTAGAAGGTAAGATAGGGCAGATAAAAAAAATACCATCCTCGACAGAAAGGGGCAGCACATATAAAGGGAGAGGTACCACCCCAAAACACTAGTGGCGTGCCTGTGGGCATGGAAAGGAGGTTTAGGAAGCCAACATCAATATCATAGCAATTGGCATATCTCTGTGGTCTAGGGTGGTATACCTGTTGGGTTAATCTAGATCTGTATTTATTTTATATCCCCAACATAAGCAACTTTCCTGTGGTCTTCGGCCATACTGTCGTCTTGTTGTGCATGTGCTGCATCCACCAATATGACACATGGGCCTGTATTGTTATTTCCTCTGCCAGCTTATCTGCACAGACACCAGTTTTCTTAGTTGCTCACATTTCTGAGCAGCTCTCTATGGCAGTTATAATTAACACCCACAAGGACCCAGTGAAGAATGACACAGAGATCAGATGTCATTTAAAAAATGGCACTGGAACAACCAAATATGTTTTCAGCACTATTGAATCAATTAAGGGAGATTGGTTGTAAAGTACCGCAAGGAGTTTTCAAGTCTGTATTTTTTTGGAATACCACTTGTGTCCTGTGTAACACAAGAAATGCCATAAAAGCTTAAGGAGATACTTTAGGGAAGCCTGTCATGAGGGAAAGATGGAAGTTGCCATTGTTAACCTTTCCTTCTGAAAATGCTAGTTGTTTATCACGCTGACACTTTTATTTTAATAATTTGAGACAATGGAGTTGATTTTTTTGAAGACAAATAAGCTGTTCACTTTGCAAGGGTAGTTGAACTTTGCACAATAATTTCCCCCAGAGCTTAGAGAAAATTTGACTGAGCAAAGAATACCTGATCATGTGCAAAAGAAAAAAAGAGCATTTTTGCTTGCACATAATTGGATGATGAAAGTCAACACAGCTTCTCACCATTCACTAAGCTCTGGGCCAAATTCCCTTGCAGGGTGCAACCTCCCTTGCAATGTGAACAGTCTATTTCCCTTTAGTAAGTCAACCCTAATGACTTGGAACAGAACTGTTGGTAAAGAGGAATAAATTCACTCTGACTTTGCTTCGTGCTTTGAGTCAGGGATTGAGCCTTTAGTTCAGAGGGTATAAAAAACAACCAGGGAACTAGCATTTTTAGAGCATTAAAGAAAGTCTTGATGTGACATGAAATAATGTAGCTTGCTAGAGCACTGGGCTGACTTTTCATTGGGGCACATTCTGTGCCAAGGAAGTTTTACTTTTGAATTGAAAAAGGTCTCCTATGATGATTATTATTATTATTATTATTATTATTATACAGGATTTATATAGCGCCAACAGTTTACGCAGCGCTTTACAATATAAAAGGGAGACAATACAGTTTCAATACAATAAAATACAAGACGATAAGAGGGTCCTATTACAATCTAATGGGATGGGGCAGGTGGTAAAAAAGGTTGTAACTGTGGGGAATGAGCTGATGGAAGTGGTAAAAGATTAGATGGAGGCGTGATAGGCTTCCCTGAAGAAATTTTTTTTTAGGCATTGCCTGAAGGCAGCTAGAGTAGGAGATAGCCAGACAGGTTGAGGTAGAGAGTTCCAGAGGATTGGAGAGGCTCTGGAGAAATCCTGGAGATGAGCATTGGAGGAGGAGACAGGGGAGCTTGAGAGTAGGAGGCTTTGAGAGGAGCAGAGAGGACAGTTTGAGTGATATTTGGAGACAAGATTGGTGATGTAGCTCAGGGCCAGGGCTCAGGTGCATCCAGGAGGAGAGAAGAGATCCTGGAAGGAGAAGCACATGAGAGAGCAAGGAGAGGACAGTGGGAGAGAACACTGCTAAGAGACTCCAGGAAGGACAACTGGTTGCAGCCAGGAGGGCTGGTGAGTGAAGTACAGTCGGGAGGACTGGGGAGATAACTAGATTGGTGCAGAACCAGAAGAGAAGACTCTGGGAAGGGCAGTGGCAGTGGAGAGAGGTAATGGCAGCCAGGCTGGCTGGCAGGGCCTAAAGACAGTTATTTGGGATTGGTAGCTGAATAGAGAACAGTTAGCACCTGAACTATTTCTATACCACAAGGACCCGAGGTCCCTGCCCTCAAAAGGCAGTTTACTGAGGTCTGGCTGAATTAGTGTCAGGCCTAACCATGTGGTGCTAGCTAGTCTGGAGGAGTAACAGTCTGCAGCAAGGGAAGTGCTGGTGGAGTAACAGTCTGTAGCAAGAGCAATTCTGGAGGAGTGAAGGATAAGAGGTCTTAAGCAAGAGTTTGTGCTGGAGAGAAAACTGGAGTGCATATACTGGAGTGTATATAGAAGTCCCAAGAAAGTTGAACTGAATGTTCCTGGGCATCCCATAATTTCCCATTTCCCATCCAAGTTCAATCCCCTCAATATAAAGCAAACTTCATCTCTGAGTGTCTGAGAGATGGATGCCAGGCTGGGCAGGGTGGCAGGTGAACCACTACATTCAGCAACTCCTATGGGGACATGGCTACAGATACATTTTGCCAAATTTTGCTGTGTAACTTGCAAACAAAAAGACAGTCAACATAATGTTTAACTACTTCCCGCCTGGCCTATAGCAGAATGACAGCTGGGAAGTGGTTCAGTTATCCTGACTGGGAGTCATATGATGTCCAGCAGGATAACCCACGATCGCGAGCCGTGGGGGTGCACAGCATGGTGATCAGTGGTTTGGTGTGTCAGTCTGACACACCACATCACCGATTTCGGTAACGAGCCTCTGACGGAGGCTCTTTACCACATGATCAGTCGTGTCCAATCACATGGGGGTCTGTGCTGATTGTTTATCAGTGTAGCCACCCCCATGGATGCCCACCCAGGACCATCAGGGATTCCACCAGGACCACCAAGGATGCCCACAAATGAACCCCAACAGGTATGCCACCCTAGACCACAGGGATATGCCAATCAGTGCCCAGGCAGCTGCCAATCAGTGTCCATTAAAAATGCCAGCCAGTGCCATCAGTGATGCTTATCAGTGCAATCTATCAGTGTCACCCATCAGTGCCGCCTATCAGTGCCCAGCAGTGCCACCTATCACTGCCCATCATTCCCGCGTATCAGTTCCACCTATCAGTGCCGCCTATCAGTGCCACCCATTAGTACCCATCAGTGTCGCCTATTAGTGCCCATCAGTGCACACTAGTGTCACCTATGAGTGCTCATCAGTGCCACCTATCAATGCCCATCAGTGCTGCCTATCAGTGCCACCTATATTATGCCACCTGTGCTTTCAGCCTCCTCCAAATCTCCAAATTCCTGTTTTTTGCGGCTATGATCTGACATCCTGTAAGAGGGTGGCTCTGTTCATTCTTACATCTTCACAACAGCATGTTCCCGATGTTTTGTGACTCTATCCAGCCACATTATTGTTGGTTGCCCTTTTATTTCTTACCTTCAACTTCTCCCAGCATATTTAAAAATTTCCATTGAGTTGGCTCTTCCCATGATATGTCTAAAAATAACATACCTACAGTCTAGTCTTTTGGACATCTAGTGGAAGGTTGAACATGAAGGTTCCATCTGCTTTTTTTATTTGTTGTCAATAATATTTTTAGAATTCTTTGTCTACACCAAGGTTCAAAGCATACTTTTCCTGTTTTGTGTCATTACATTCCAGCTTTCACATTCATAGGAGTGCCAGAAAATACCATAAACTGGACTGTTCTGATCATTGTTCTTATAAACACATCAGTACTTTTGAAGATATTTTCTAGTTCGTTTATCATTTTTTTCCATGGTTCATTGTATTTTTTGACTGTTGTTGTAAATAATTATTCCAAGGAAGCAGGAACTATCTACTATTTCTATGTCTCCATTATCAACTTTGAAGATAGCTGTCCTTCCTATTTTCATAACCTTAGTTTTCGCAAATGAAACCTTTATGATTTTCCTCCAGACCTGCTTCTCTCGTTATATGTTCAGGATACGGGTTGATCAGAGTATGCAGCATTGTCTTATTTTTTGGCCAGTCTTAAACCAATCTGTTTCGATTTTAAGTCATCACTATGATTTTTTGATACATGTAGAGGTTCTTTATAAAAACCCATTTTCTTGAGGACATTTTATATCACATATTTATCAGAGTCAAAGGCTGGGTTGTAACCTATAAACACATGTTGACTTTCATCGTGTACTCCTTGGCTTATTCAGTCATCCAGTATGTATCTGCAACAATGTTCTCAGTTCCTCAGTTTTTTCCAAATACTGCTTGTACACCTGGTAATTCAGTTTTAATGTAAGATTTTAGTTTGTGTTGAAAACTCTGTAGCATAATCTTTATGTTTATCTTGAGCATTAATTATATGTATACTGTTACAGACAGCCAAACCACAGCCGGAGAGAGCCTACCCTATCCACGGCTGGGTTTACAGAAGACCAGAGTATAAAGAATAAGTGATCTTCTCTAGTGCATGCACAGCAAACCTTCCAAGGCCAGTAAGCATGCAGGATTCTTTGGGTCAAAGAACTGCTCTAAATTAATCCTATCCATCTGGCTATTCAATTGGGGATGATGTGGGAAATTCAGGGTAATGCCAAAGGCTGGTAATAACAGAAAACAGGGAGGGGGAGCGAGATTGCCACTGTCTAAGCATAGTAGTATTAGGGAAAAAAAAGTGGATGTTAAAGCGGAGCTCCACCCAGGAAAAATAAATGTACAGTATACTCACCCAAAATACCTGTTGCTATGCGGAAGTCGTTAATCTGCCTCTTCCTAAGCCGCGTCTTCTTCTAGTGAATGGGGCGTGCTGCTTTCTGGGAACTGTGTGTGTTCCCAGAGAGCAGCTGCCCATTCACAAGTCGACGCGAGACTCGCGCATGCGCAGTAGGAAACGGGCAGTGAAGCTGTAAGGCTTTACTGCCTGTTTCCCTTAGTGTTAATGGTGGCGTGGGACCTGCAAAGACCGAGGGATCGGCATGGGGGGGGGGGCATCAGCGCGGGCGAGTAGGACAGGTAAGTGTTCTTATTAAAAGTCAGCAGCTACACTGTTAGTAGCTGCTGACTTAAAAAATGTAAAAATTGCAGGTGGAATAAGTAATGCACTCACATACACATGGATAAAATACAGCATACCAATATGTTCAGTAGAGAAATCAACGGATGGCAACTTCTTAAGGATAATTTGATGGATATTAAAAGAAAAGAAAGAGGAGAGAGGGAAAGTGCACCACTCTGTGTAGTAATAAAAGGCCATGTACGAAAAATAAACAGATGCAATTTATATAGAGGTAGTGTAACACAGGCATTGGCAAGTATGCCAAGAAGCACTATAGTTTTTCATAAGATGAGAACCAGAAAGAACCCACACGGGTGTGTATGATTGGAGGCCACTGTAGCTAGCAGGAAGCAAGATAACTGGCCAAGAGGGGGGGGGGGGCATGATGACATCATTCATAATTAAGCGACGCTACATGTCTTTGTGAAGCACCAAAGTCTTTGCACAAGGCCTTACAAAATCTAGAGTACCCCTCTATTCAAGGTAATGTGTGTCGAAAAACCATGTGGACAAAAGACCTCCTTGATGAAAAAAAAAAATGTGTACCAGCGCTGAGGGAAGTGAAACCAGGAAGATCAGTCAACAGCAACCCAGGAAACAGGGCAATCCTTGGAAACGTGAACGATCTAATTATTATTATTATTATTATACAGGATTTATATAGCGCCAACAGTTTACGCAGCACTTTACAATATATACACATGCCATAGGGATACAATGCCATAGGTAGAGGCTGAAGAAAACCTGAGTGGTCCAATTTGCAAGCTTTGGTTTGGGCATCTACCAGGAAGACCAGGATGAAATCTTTGATATCACACCAGATACTGGGCCACCATTATGAATAAGTGCATAGGTGGTGGTAACTGCCCAATGAACTTTTACTTTCTTAGCAACTTCACCGCAACCAGAAACACCAGAAGACCTGGACAGGTCATCTGCCTTACTCAGTGCTATAAGTGATGGTGAAGGTAAATCTTGTAAAGAATAAAGCCTATCAAACAAGGAACTCTCAGTCACTGATAGTATACATCTTCATACAAGGTTGTCTACTGCCTGACACATTTTGAAGGAGTAAAGCCCCAGTCCCAAAATAAGTACCATCCACTTCAAGAAAAAGTGGTTTCTAATGCCCCGTACACACCATCACTTTATGTGATAAAAAAAACGACATTTTTAAAAACGTCAATTTAAATGACCGTGTGTGGGGGAAAACGTCGTTTTATGTCTTGTGAAAAACGACAAAAAAAAATTGAAGCATGCTTCAATTTTATGTGTCGTTTTTCAAAACTTTGTTTTTTTGTTTCACAGAAATTGACCGTGTGTAGCAAAAAACGACGTTTAAAACAACGTTTTTAAACCCGCGCATGCCCAGAAGCTAGTTATGAAGCGAGCTTCAATGGAAAAAAGTAGTGAACGTAACCTCACTTTGCTAGAGCATTGTGAAAAAACGATGGTGTGTAGGCAATGTGGTTTTTGAAAATTAAAGTTTCAAAAACTTTGTTTTTTACTTCACAGAAAATGTTACTTCACATAAAGTGATGGTGTGTATGCGGCATGAGAGTTAGGTAAGGACAAGTTTACATACATAGGGCCAGATCCACAAAAGGGATACGCAGGCGTATCTGCTGATACGCCGTGGTATCCCTGTTTCTATCTATGCGGCTGATTCATAGAATCAGTTACGCATAGATATTCCTAAGATCCGGCAGGTGTAATAGTTTTACACTGTCGGATCTTAGGATGCAGTACCGCGGCCGCCGCTGGGGGCATTTCTCGTCGAAATTCCGCGTTGGGTATGCAAATTAGCACTTACGGAGATCCACAAAGGTTTTTCCCTTCGTTAAGTCTCCGTAAGTGTTAGTTTTCCGTCGCAAAATTAGGGCTGCTTTTACAAAGTGTAAACTTAGTACACCATGTAAAAGTATACCCTTCTTTCCCGCGTCGCTGTCAATTTTTTTTTTCCCGCCGCATCTCTTTTTTACCTGTCGCGATTCACAAAACTCGGCGCAACGTAACGCAAAGCACGTTGGGAAAATCGCGTCGGGAGCATGCGCAGTACGTCCGGCGCGGGAGCGCGCCTAATTTAAATGGGACTCGCCCCATTAGATTGGGCCCGCCTTGCGCCGGACGGATTTAAGTTACACCGCTGCAAATTTCAAGGTAAGTGCTTTGTGGATCGGGCACTTAGGTAGAAATTTTGCGGCGGTGTAACTTAAATCGGAATATTTAAGTTGCGCCCGCTGGCTGTGGATCTGGCCCCATAGTTTACTATTTCCTGTGTAGTCTACTGAAATTACAAAAAAAAAATTAAAACATTTCAGCTGTACCAGTGGTGAATAAACCAAAGTTCCACCCAAAAGGGGAATCTCCGCTTGTCTATCCATTTACTCTCCTCCGCTACCACATTTAGCATCTTTTGGGGGGAGGTGGGAGCGGGTACCTAGTTTTGACAGCCGATTGAAAAATCAGGTGAATCAGGTGAAGACACCACTGGATTCCTGGACAGGTAAATGTCCTAATGTTAAAAGTCAGCAGCTACAGAATTTGTAGCTGCTGACTTTTATTTTTTTCTGAAGGAGTCTGGAGCTCCTATTTAACTACCTGTCATCCACCAACAGTACATATACTGGTAGTGTGTGAGACAACCAGGCTATGAGACGTACCCGTATGTCATGGTGTACCTTATTTGGATGCAACACATTCTACTGCATTTCTGGCATTGAGGCATGCTGCATCAGTTGTGTTGCTTTAGTGCATTGGGCACTAAAACACAGCAAAGTGCATGGCCTGGTATCGCATAATCAAAAGTGTGAGGGCAGTTATAAAGCTTGCGTTACTATATAATTAAAGCACAAAACGTATCCTGAGTGAACGTTATTTTAGTATACAGTTTCAGCACTATCACGCTTATTTAAAAAACCTGGGAGAACATTAACTATCACTTATTATTTGATTTGCAACATATTGCTAAAAATCTGCCCCTGACATTAGGATGCTGTCAGAATATCAACAAAGAAATGTTTGTAAGCCACAGCTTGAGCTTCATTACTTTTTTGCACATAGGGCATAGCTAGTCTATACTCCATTTCAGTGGCGGCTGGTGCTCAAAATTTTTGGGGGGGCGCAAACGAAAAAATAAAAAAATTGCAGCCTCACTGTGCCCATCAAATGCAGCCACTGTGGCATCAATTATTACCACTGTGCCATGCCATCAAATGCAGTCATTGTGCCATGCCATCAAACGTAGTCACTGTGCCATGTCATCAAACGCAGTCGCTGTGCCATGCCATCAAACGCAGCCGCTGTGCCATTCCATCAAACGCAGTCACTGTGCCATGCCATCAAAAACAGTCACTGTGCCATCAATTGTCACCACTGTGCCATGCCATCAAACGCAGTCACTGTGCCATCAATTGTCACCACTGTGCCATGCCATCAAACGCAGTCACTGTGCCATGCCATCAAACGCAGCCACAGTGCCATGCCATCAAACACAGCCACTGTGCCATCAATTGTCACCACTGTGCCATGCCATCAAACACAGCCACTGTGCCCCTCAATTGTCGCCACTGTGCCAATTGTCACCACTGTGCCCTTTAACTGTCGCCACTGTGCCCATTGTTGCCACTGTGCATGTCACTGTGCCCTTTAATTGTTGCCACTGTGCCCATTGTCACCACTGTGCCCTTGATGCCACTGTGCGCATTGATGCCCATTGTTGCCACTGTGCCCTTGATGCCACTGTGCCCATTGATGCCCATTGTCACCACTGTGCCCTTGATGCCACTCTGCCCATTGATGCCCATTGTCGCCGCTGTGCCCTGTAAAATGCACTTACCTTAATCCTTCCATGGCCCTCGATTTCTTCTCCCGCCTTGGTGACCCTTCAGCCAATCAGGTTACCGATAACCAGAATCGGCGAACCTGATTGGCTGAGACGGCCGTCAGTCTTATCCAACGAACGCACCCCATACGTTCCCTGGATAAAGCATCCGGGAGACAAGGGCTGTACTCGGAAAAACAATCAGAGCCGCTGGCTCTGATAGGCACTTCCGCACAGCCAACCAGCTGCCGTTATTCAGGTGGTCGGCGCTCAATGTCCGGCCACCTGAATAGACCAGCGGCAGCTGGCAACAATAACATACATTCATGCAATGCATGAATGTATGTTATTTTCAGTGGCTGTGCGGAGCCAGAGGGGGCGGCGCTCCATCGCCCTCTATGGACGGACCGCCACTGCTCCATTTCCTATATATATATATTAATTAAATTGTAGCCTGTGGTCATCTTTTCCAGTCTTTTAACTTTTTATTGAAACATCTTGTATCAAAAAATTTAACATGATACCTTGTTAGCACATCTTTTTTTCCCTTTACTTTTGTTACTATTGTGATATTTATTGCTTATGATAGTTTTGTTTTTCAATTCTGTTGCAGTTTTGAATATAACAGTAGGAACTAATAACCTGCTGTGTTACTGTTAAGAAATTAGCATGAGTGACTGTAAATGCCTGAAGTTACTACCACTCAAAGTAAAGAGTAAATGTCTGTTAAAGCTTACCATTTTCCAGCAAAAATACATAAAAATGAAAGTCAAGTAAATATCATATACAGTTTATACAGCATATGTAAAAAAACAATTATATATATATATATATATATATATATATATATATATATATATATATATACATACATACGCAGGGCTTTTTTTCAGCAGGAACGCGGGGGAACGCATTTCAGGCACCTTCAGAACTGAATATATATATATATATATATATATATATATATATATAATGGCAAGGAGTGCTGGGGTGTGCTGGAGGGTCAATTGATGCTGGCAACTGGGGAATCTATTGTTGCTGTAGGGCAGCGGTCATCAACTCCTGTCCTCAGGGCCGATTAACAGGCCAGGTTTGCAAGATAACTGAAATACATCACAGGTGATATAATTTGCTGCTCAGTGATTGCAGTATTGTAGTCTGCATCTCCCCCAAGGTAATACATAAAAACCTGGCCTGTTAATGGGCCCTGAGGACAGGAATTGATGACCACTGCTGTAGGGGATATGTTTTCATGGAGACAAGGTATATATTGTTGCTGGGGAGGTCTTCTGTTGCTCATGGGGGATTTATTGTTGCTGGGGTAGGGCTTATGTTGCAGGTGGTCAATAGTTTCTGGGAGGGATCTACTGTTGAGGGAGGGGTCTAATGTTGCTATGGCTGCTGGAGAATCTATTGATGCTTGCTACTTGGGAATCTATTGTTGCTGAAGGGGATCTATTTTTGCAGGGGGGGTCTATTGTTGATGGGTAGGTCTTCTGTTGCTCATGGGGGATTTATTGTTACTGGGGTAGGGCTTATGTTGCAGGTTGTCAATAGTTGCTGGTAGGGATCTACTGTTGAGGGAGGGGCCTAATGTTGCTATGGCTGCTGGAGGATCTATTGATGCTTGCCACTTGGGAATCTATTGTTGCTGAAGGGGATCTATTTTTGCAGGGGGGTCTATTGTTGCTGGGTAGGTCTATTGTTGCTGCTGGGGGATGTAATGTAGCTGCGGTGGGTCTTATGTTACAGGGGGTCAATCATTGCTGGGAGAGATCTACTGTTGAGGGAGGAGTCTAATGTTGCTATGGCTGCTGGAGGATCTATTGATGCTTGCTACTTGGGAATCTATTGTTGCTGAATGGGATCTATTTTTGCAGGGGGGTCTATTGTTGCTGGGTAGGACTATTGTTGCTGGTGGGGGATGTAATGTAGCTGGGGATGGGTCTTATGTTGCAGGGGGGTCAATCATTGCTGGGAGAGATCTACTGTTGAGAGAGGGGTCTAATGTTGCTGGCTGCTGGGAGTCCATTGTTGCTGGGGAAGATCTATTGTTGCTGGGGCAGATCTATTGTTGCTGGGGTGTTCATTGTTGCTGGACCTATTTTACTGCCTTTCTTGTTATTATTAACAAATTCCATACAGAATACTTAGCACCACAAAATGAGACTTGGTTCTGTATTCTCTAAAAGAGGGTGGTACTGGGAGGTGGGTAAGGGGCGGACTTCGGAAGGGAGGAGTTCCTGCACCTATTTTCTGAGAAAAAAAGCCCTGTATGTATATATATATATATATATATATATATATATATATATATATACACACACACACACACACATACACACACATATATATATATATAACAAAAGTGCGTAAACCCCTAAGTGAAAATGTCCAAATTGGGCCCAATTAGCCATTTTCTCTCCCCGGTGTCATGCGACTCATTAGTGTTACAAGGTCTCAGATGTGGATGGGGACCAGGTGTGTTAAAGTTGGTGTTATCACTCTCACTCTCTCACACTGGTCACTGGAAGTTCAACACGGCACCTCATGACAAATAACTCTCTGAGGATCTGAGAACCAGAATTGTTATGCCCCGTACACACTATCCGAAATTCCGACAGCAAAAGTCTGACATTTTGAACGGAAATTCCGACCGTGTATATGCTCCATCGGACTTTTGCTGTCAGAATTTCCACCAACAAAAGATTGAGAGCTGGTTCTCAAATTTTCAGCCGGAAAAGAATCCTATCGGAAAATCCGATCGTCTGTACCAATTCCGGCGCACAAAATTCAGATGCATGCTCGGAAACAATTTGACGCATGATCGAAAGCATTGAACTTAATTTTCTCGGCTCGTCGTAGTGTTGTAAGTCACCGCATTCTTGACGGACGAAAGTTCAGAGAAATTTTGTGTGACCGTGTGTATGCAAGCCAAGCTTGAGCAGATTTCCATTGGAAAAACCGTGTGTGCGCGGCATTACTCTACATAAAGATGGCCTAGGCTATAAGAAGATTGGCAAGACCCTGAAACTGAGCTGCAGCATAGTGGGCAAGACCATACAGTAGTTTAACAGGACAGGTTCCACTCAGAACAGGCCTCGTCATGGTTGACCAAAGAAGTTGAGTGCAAATGCTTAGCGTCATATCCAGAGGTTGTGTTTGGGAAATAGACGTATGAGTGCTGCCAGCATTGCTGCAGAGGTGGGGGGTCAGCCTGTCAGTGCTCAGACCATACGTTGCACACTGCATCAAATTGATCTGCATGGCTGTCATCCCAGAAGGAAGCCTCTTCTAAAGATGATGCACAAGAAAGCCTGCAAACAGTTTGTTGAATACAGAGACCAAGATAAACTTATTTGGTTCAGATGGTGTCAAGCGTGTGTGGTGGCAACCAGGTGAGGAGTACAAAGACAAGTGTGCCTTGCCTACAGTCAAGCACGGTGGTGGGAGTGTCATGGTCTGGGGCAGCATGACTGCTGCCAGCACTGGGTAGCTACAGTTCATTGAGGGAACCATGAATGCCAACATGTACTGTGACATACTGAAGCAGAGCATGATCCTCCTCCCTTCTGAGACTGGGCTGCAGGGCAGTATTCCAACAGGATAAGGACCCCCAAACACACCTCCAAGATGACCCCTGTCTTGCTAAAGAAGCTGAGGGTAAAGGTAATGGACTGGCCAAGCATGTCTCCAGACCTAAACCCTATTGAGCATCTGTGGGGCATCCCACAATACTTACCTGAGCCCCATCTAGATCCAGTGATGTTGTAGGAGTGCCTCAGCTGCCCAGGACTCACCTCCTTATTGGCCGAGACAGCAGTGAGGCGCCATTGGCTCCTGCAGCCCTCAATCAAAGCCAGTTCGCCAATGAGAAGAGAAAGGGGTCGAGGCCGGGCCGGGCCATGACTCTGTGTCTGAATGGACACAGGGAGCTGTGGCTCAGCTCAGGTGCCTCCATAGCAAGCTGCTTGCTGTGGAGGCAATCAACAGAAGGGAGGTGCCAGAAGCACCCAAGCGGGACCCATGTTTGTTATCTTTAATTAAAAAAAATTAGACGTAAGTATCACTTAAACTTTTCCTGCCAACTCATCCTTAAATCCATTTAAAAGTTAGCAGCTACAAAAAGTGTAGCTGCTGACTATTAATTATTAGACACTCACCTGTCCAGTAATGCAGGTGTACAATGCCCTGAACACTTGAAAAGTGTGGTGTGCATTTGTATTCAGCCCCCCTGAGTCAATATTTTGTAGAATCACCTTTCGCTGCAATTACAGCTGCAAGTCTTTTTGGGGATGTCTCTACCACCTTTGGACATCTAGAGAGTGAAATTCTTGCCCATTCTTCTTTGCAAAATAGCTTGAGCGCTGTCAGATTGGATAGAGAGCGTCTGTGAACAGCAATTTTCAAGTCTTGCCAGATTCTTAATTGGATTTAGGTCTGGACTCTGACTGGACCCTTCTGAAATATGAATATGCTTTGATCTAAACTATTTCATTGTAGCTCTGGCTGTATGTTTAGGGTTGTTGCCCTGCTGAAAAGTGAACCGCAGCCCCAGTCTCAAGTCTTTCGCTGACTTTAAAAGGGTTTTCTTCTAAGATTGCCCTGTATTTGGCTCATCCATATTCCCATCAACTCTGATCAGATTCCCTGGCCCTGCTGAAGAAAATCATCCCCACAACATTATGCTGCCATCACCATGTTTTACAGTGTGTTCAGGGTGATGTGCAATGTTAGTTTTCCACTACGCATAGCGTTTTGCTTTTAGGTCAAAAAGTTAAATTTTGGTCTCATCTGACCAGAGCATTCTCTTCCATATTTTCTGTGTCCCTCACATGGCTTCTCACAAACTGTAACTGGGACTTCTTAGGGCTTTTTTTCAATAATCACTATCTTCCTGCCACTCTCCATAAAGACCAGATTTGTGAAATACACGACTAATAGTTGTCCTGTGGACAGATTCTCCCACCTGAGCTGTGGATCTCTGCAGCTCCTCCAGAGTTACCATGGGCCTCTTGGCTGCTTCTCTGATGAATACTCTCCTGGCCCGACCTGTCAGTTTAGGTGGACAGCAATGTCTTGGTAGGTCTTCAGTTGTGCCACGCTCTTTCCTTTTTCAGATGATGTGTTCCTTGGCCTTCATGATGCTGTTCTCTATGGTTTTCCAACAAACCTCTGAGGGCTTCGCAGAACAACTGTATTTATACTGAGATTAAATGACACAAAGGTGGACTCTATTTTCTAATTTGGTGACTACTGAAGGCAATTGGTTTCACTAGATTTTAGTTAGGGGTATCAGAGTAAAGGGGGCTGAATACAAATGCACACCATACCTTTCACATATTTATTTGTAAAAAAAAAAACATTTATCATTTTCTTTCCACCTCACAATTATGTGCCACTTTGTGTTGGTCTATCATATAAAATCTCAATAAAATTAATTTACGTTTTTGGCTGTAACACGACAACATTTGTAAAATTTCAAGTGGTGTGAATACTTTTTCAAGGCACTGTATATATATATATATATATATATATATATATATATATATATATATATATATATATATATATATATATATATATATATATATATATATATATTTATATATATATATATATATATATATATATATTTATATATATATATATAGATATATATAGATACATCTATATCTAAATACACACACACACAGTATGTGTGTGTGTGTATATATATATATATATATATATATATATATATATATATATATATATATATATATATATATATATATTTATGGTCATGCCCCTTTGGCCAAGACAGATTGTGGAGAAGAATATGCTGAAAAAAGTGGCTGAAAAAGGGAATGGGAGGGAGGGTATCTCACACTGGAACTGACAAAGGGCATGGGCGAGTGGTCTGCTTAAATATCCCCCAGGCCACAAATTCAGGCCACCATACTGGCCTTATTATTTATGGTCATGGCCCATTGACCGAGACAAACATGGATGATATAAACACGCGATAAGACTTACAATAACATAGACCTGAGGTGTTCCTTATGCAAAGAAAAGGGGGTAAAATACCCAGATAGGGAAGTAATTCTTTATTGACACTGTCATCATTAAGCATGCTTGGTAAAGGCTTGTGCCATTTCCACCTAAGGATTTGGAATGTGTCTAGTGAAGCAGGTGGATTTCCATCTGCCTAATTTCTTGATCACATGGTCTGGCACTCTGTGCTGAGATGCAGCTGAGGCTGCACCAATCAGAAAGGAATTGGCTTCCACTTAGGGGGCTGGTCGGAAAATGCAACAATGGGCTAGAATTTGATTGGCTAGGTTGGTGGTGAGACAGTAGTCGGTCGAGTACTGTTACTGGGCACCGGACATTGTTCTTTTGAAAGAGGTTGTTGTTTACCCAGGTTCTGGATTGTTGAGTTTTGGAGACCGCAAGATGAAGGACCTAATGGTTTTGAAAGTGAGTCAGGTGGTGTCTGTATTGTATCTGGCTGCCAATGCCACTAAAGGTAAATTTGCTAGGCTATAGAATATCGCAGAAGGACAGGTAGATGGCTGCTTAGATGATTAGACTGGGCATAACCCTGAACGAGGAATGTGAAAGGATTTTAGACATGTCCCTAAAGAGGACACTTGTGATGGGCGGGCGTTTTCTGTTGGCTACAGGCTGGCGCTTCTGGATGGACTGTCACTCTGGTCTGAACATCAGAGACTGCTGTGGATAAGGAGGAGACCAAGGAGTGCAGCTGGCAGATGTCCCAAGAGATGGACTGCAGGGATATCTGCTGGGTGCTGGGCCCAGCTGCAGCTGGTGGCAGGAAGAGGAGCCTGAAAAGCTCTGCCTTCCTGGCCGTGGTGGGGTAGGTAATGTCCTGGCACCTAAGCTCTGCTATGAGCTTGGCAATGGTCCATCCCCTGAGGGAATTCTCGCTTCCGCTCCCTGAGCCCACGGAGGGTGACAGAGGGGCGGATGTGAAGTCCTCACTGCTGGCCTGCGACATGGCTCTGGCTATAAGACAAAAACAAGGGGGTGCATGTGTTTAAGAGGAGGCATAGCAGTAAGAATTGAGAGCGCAGTGTGATCCAGAAAATTTAGACTAGAAAAAAAAGGAGAACAGGAAAAGAAATGACAAGCGTAGATAGAGCCAACTGTGTTCTATTGTGTAGAGTGGAAATTTAGAAAACGCAAAAAAGTACATGGCAACCGAGGTGAGCCAGGAGGTAAATATCCAGGTAACCAATAGTTTGGGTGCCTGTCTGTGCTGAACACAAACCTGTGGACCAGAACTCCAGGGTGTACTGGGGCAAGAAGCTGAAGTCTGGTATGGCCTACGTAGGGATGTTGTGGTCTGCTGTTGAAGGGTCGCCCTTTAAAAACAGAGTGTAATGCAGAGACAAATGTCACAGTAACTAACGCCCGATGAGCATCTCAAATCATGTATGTGAAGTAAAGGTTTAGTGAAAGGGTGCTGCAGGATAATGTGACAGAGGAACCCATGAACTATACACCTGATTGACGCCTTAGTAGCGAGGTCCTGGTTGGGATCGAAATATTAGTAGAAAGTGATTGAAACTGCGCAACCCAAAAAAATGTGTTGAATAAAATAAGTGACTTGCCTGGAAATTATCTAGCAATGCCATAAACTACACAATTATGCTGAAAAATTTGCATAAAAAATATCACAATACTATGAATAAATTGTGCTAAAAGTCCAAAAAAGGTAGGAAGATAATAATCAGTGTCCAAAAATGCCACATGTGAATATAATGTTGCTAGAAAGATGTTGTCATATCAAAACCGAACATCACTAGTACGTTGATAGGTATCATGCAATGTAATCCATTTAACGCTAAGTGAATGGCCGCTTATCGGATCGATGGTGATATTGGGCTCGCAGCAGTGCCGACCTGCCCTTGGGAAAAATCCTTTCAGTTATTCCACACACGGATTAATCATGGATTTCGGAGCTGGATACTATAAAGATGGTTCACAAACCGCTGCGGATGGATCCAGGGTCCCTCGGACACAGGGATGTGTGGTGTATTTTCCGTAATTGAATTGCAGCACCCAAATGTTTCACAGGTGAGGTTCATTCCTCTCCATTTTGTTAGTGAGATTTTTATTTTCTACACTTGACTATAGAGAGCAGCGTGGATTTTTCACCTTTCCAGTTCGAAATATTGGTCGACCGGAGACCCGTAGTAGGGTGACATAAGTGCAATACATACCTTATATTTATATGATATTTTATTTTTATTTTTTTAAACAAGCTGTCCCACCCATGTTATATGTGCCTGGCCCGGGTGAAGGTGCGATCCCTATGTTTTTTTTTAATTTTTTTTCTTTACCTGAGGAAATAGCATCCAAACTTGTGCATGATGGGACCTGAACTCGACTGACCTAAGAAAGAAATGACAGACAGAAAGCAATGAGTGGGTCATATGAATTCCACTTGAGACAAGTGCCACTAAAAAATGATGTGTGGCTTATTGTGTGCCACTGAGGATGTGCTTGCAATGATTGCAAGAAGTTATGGTTGGATGCGTGCTTGCAACAATTGCAAGGAGTTATGCTTAAAGGGGTTGTAAAGGATTTTTTTCCCCCCTAAATAGCTTCTTTTACCTTAGTGTAGTCCTCCTTCACTTACCTCATCCTTCCATTTTGCTTTTAAATGTCCTTATTTCTTCTGAGAAATGCTCACTTCCTGTTCCTCTGTCTGTAACTCACCACCGTAATGCGAGGCTTTCTTCCTGGTGTGGAGAAAGCCTCTTGAGGGGGAGGGGGCGAGCTTGAGTGTCAGGACGCCCACTAACACAACTGCTTTCTCTATCTGCAAAGTAGAGAATGTCCTGACTTGTCAGCTCACCCCCTCCCCTCTCAAGAGGCTTTCTCCACACCAGGAAGAAAGCCTCGCATTACGGTGTGTAGTTACAGACAGAAGAACAGGAAGTGAGCATTTCTCAGAAGAAATAAGGACATTTAAAAGCAAAATCAAAGGATGAGGTAAGTGAAGGAGGACTGCACTAAGGTAAAGGAAGCTATTTAGGGAAAACATTTTTTTCCTTTACAACCCCTTTAAATGCGTGCTTGAAATGATTGCAAGAAGTTGTGCTTGGATGTGTGCTTGAAACTATTGGACAAATTTGTGCTTGGATGTGTGTTTACAATGATTGCAAGGGAGTTTATGTCACAGAAGATGTTTCTGTAGTGACTGTGAGAAGTTTCTGTTACTGTACGTGCTTGCAACGATTGCAAGATGTTTGTGCTGTTGGAGACATGCTTGCAACAATTTTAAGAGTCTGTGCTGCTTGAATTGTGCCTGCAACAATTGCAAGAAAGTAACCTACTGATAATTGAAAACAAGGATAGCAGAAAAATGTAATGTGTAGGAATGAACTGTGACCCTAACAGGTTGTAGCTGTGCAACAGATCCAATACGAATCAGTTGTAGGGTAGCAGGTGAACAAATCGGTGTGTGAAGTGCATCCATATGAATCGATGTGCCGCCGACACGACTAGATTTGCATTAGGCTGTGATGTGTATGAAAACGGATCCGATACAAATCAGTTGTAGGGTAGGACGTGAACTGATACGAATTGGTGTGTGCAGTTTGTCCGATACGAATTGTGCCACCAACGCGACTAGATTTGCATCGGGCTGTGATGAGTAGGAAAACGGATCTGATACAATTGGTAGGTAGGGTAATGACATGAACGGAGAAAATAACGTGAAATGATACGAATCGGTAATAGGGGAAGCGTCATGAACCGATACGAATCGGCATGCAATGTATCCATTGCGAACAGTTGTGCCGCTGTCGTGACTAGGTTTGAATAGGACTGTAGTGAGTATGCAATGTATGCAATGCGAATCCAGCAAATAAGACAGGAATAAAGACTGCGCTTTGGAGACCTACAAACAATTTGTACGTTCCGCTGCGGGAAACCGAACATGCAAAGTAGGGCATACAATGAACAGGAATTATTTGAATATAATATGAAACGAGGTTACAGATCCTACATGCGACATTGAGCAAGACTCGATTGACAAAACTACGAATAAAGCAACCGCAAGACACCGAATTCGGGAACAACAGACTCACAAACACAAAGTGAGCTGGGAAGAGTCGGCCTGGTGACATAAGGAATTGTGCACTGAAACCGACAAAGGGCATGGTCGAGTGGTCTGCTTAAATACCCCACCGGCTCCTCCCTCACTGCTCAGGAATCTAAGTGGATCTATCCAAAGTCTGGACCAACTGAGTGACTTTAACCCGCTGTCCGCTAAATGCACTCCTGTGACCCACAAGAAAAGTCAGGCCAAAAGTGTTTTGGCCCTACTTCTCCTTAAAAAAAATCATAAAAGACCCAGCAATTAAATAGTAATGTGGAGGCAACCACAAAAGTCAGGAGCTGAGTCTGCCAGCTCTTGAACTCTAGTCTCCCAAGGAATAGTGCATGACTTGCTTTAACAATTGCAGTCATTACTGCTTCCTTGGCAGATTACTGTGCTCCACACATAATCCTGCCTGCTGTCCTGAGATACCTCTTGTTTCTGACCTTGGATTGTGATCCTGGTGCCGGCTCTCTGCTGCCTGCCCTGACCCTAGCTTGTGACCCTGACACTGTTTTTTTGCTACCTGCACCAACCCCAGCTTGTGACCTCGATGTTGATTTTTGTGCCTCATGATCTGCACTACTTGATTTCTCTTTCACCAAGAATTGTGCCTAGCCTGAGTTTTCAGAATACTTTTATCCACTCTTTACAGGTACACACTGTTGGTTTAGCAAGTGTATTATTAACGTATTTTCTAAGTGATACTTCTGAAAAATTGGTAATTTAATGAGAATTTAACTCAGCATAAACAGCTATTTTTATGCCGCGTAGACATGATCGGAAATCCCGACAAGAAACTTTTGGTTGGAAATTCCGACCGTGTATAGGCTCCATCGGACTCCATCGGTCTGCCGGAATTTCCGACAGCAAAAATTTGAGAATTGGTTCTCAATATTTCCAACAAGAAAAGTTCTTGTCGGAAATTCCAATCGTCTGTATGCAATTCCAATATGCAAATAATCACGCATGCTCGAAATCAATTTGATGCATGCTCGGAATCATTAAACTTAATTTTTCTCGGCTCGTTGTAGTGTTGTACGTCACCGTGTTCTTGACGGTCGGAATTTTGTGTGACCGTGTGTATGCAAGTTTGAGCCAACATTCCGTTGGAAAAAAATCCACGATTTTCTTGTCAGAATTTCTGATCGTGTGTACGCAACATTAGATATTTTTTCACTTGCAATTTATTTTTCTATGCAGTAGAAGTACTTACATGGAAGCGTCCTTTTAGCTTTTCCAGCTTGTTCCTAATTAGAGCAGTTGATTGGGACATGGGGGCTAGTTGTACATCTAGTGTTTGATAGCTCTTTAGGCCGCGTACACACGATCAGTCCATTCGATGAGAATGGTCCGAAGGACCGTTGTCATCGGTTAACCGATGAAGCTGACTGATGGTCTGATGTGCCTACACACCATACGTTAAAAAACGATCGTGTCAGAATGCGGTGACGTAAAACACAACGACGTGCTGAAAAAAACGAAGTTCAATGCTTCCAAGCATGCGTCGACTTGATTCTGAGCATGCATGGATTTTTAACCAATGCTTTTGCATACTAACCATCGGTTTTGACCTATCGGTTAGGCGTCCATCGGTTCAATTTTAAAGCAAGTTCTAATTTTTTTGACGAAGGTTAACTGACCGATGGGGCCCACACACGATCAGTTTGGACCAATGAAAAGGTCCTTCAGTCCGTCTTCATCAGTTTTGACTGATCGTGTGTACGCGGCCTTAGGCTTTTGGCCACATATGAACAATATAATTTTGAAAATGGGCTTCATACACTGTATTGTATAAGTTTCCTCTTAATCAATTTTAGTGTTTTTTCCTCTAAATAACACATTTAAAAAAAAAATTAAATGCACGTGTCTCCACTTATATGGAAATTACAGCATTTAACAAGAAAAGGTTGTGTTTGGCCTGCTTGGACCAGGATATGCTGGTTCAAATAAACACATCACAATGCAAAGCAGCTCAAGCACAACCTCTGGACTGTCATGTACTTGCTCTACATTGGCATTTTGCTCACCTGCTTTTGATGTGCATTTTTTATGTAAAATGCAAGAAAACAGTACCTGTGTACATGAACTCATACTGTCATTAGACCTACTGACTACATTCTCTACCACAGAACCTCTAAACAAGGAAAAGGTGATCAGAACCTGAAAGATATATAAAACCATGTAACATTTCTAAAAATGCTCTCACTTCAAAAATTTCAAAGATCCTATCAAAGTTAATCAATGCAACTTGCCCCTATTATTATTTTGCTTTTAAAACAATAACACAAAACCCTTTAGCCTTCACAAATCACAATATCATCTCCTTCACAATATCATCTCCAAAATTCAGGAAAAGTACTAATTAAAACAAAAAATTAGTTAAAGCCATGATAATTAATCTTATGGCTGACATTGTATACAGTAGCTTTTTATACAAATAATAGAGCATTTACTTTAATGGAATTCTATGAATTGTGGTTAATCTATTATTTTAAGTGTCTAAATGTGTACTGGTTCATTTAATTACTTTGAACATTGTTTCCTTAGTCATTGTTTAATTTTCTTTTTCAAGAACATTACAATAAAAAAAGTTTTCATATTTAAGCAATGTAAGTATGTTAAAACCTTTGTATAAAATGTACCAACATATGGAGAGTACATTTACATGTCTTTCCGTCACCTGCGATCTAGCGTGCAGATGGTTCAATTAGCACTTAAAACACCAAAACAAAGAAAATACAAGTTTTGGAAATAGAAATAATGTTTTTTTTAACATATAGTTGTCATACAGGGTTGTAGATCACTAGCACTGTAATTTTTGTACATCAAAAGAAAAGAGGAAAAAAAATCAAAAGATCCATTTAAAAGATTTTTTTTTAGTTTAACATCGAAAATGACTGGCATAAGTTCAGCTCTTATTCATATTGATCTAATGGAAAACAGATGGCCTATTTATGGAAGCTGCATATTAAAGGACATTTGCACCCTTATGATGTTCCTACTAATGGGTAAAATGAACCACTTCTAACATCTTAAGCTGTCTGCTGCATTAGATAATAGGTATGCTTAATTGCCCTTGACTGAATGCTGCTTGCACCTTATCATGCTGTATCATTTAAACTGTAGCAATGAAGAGTTTTGGATTCATTGTGCTTGCTGTAAATTAGTATTTAAAATAAAATATATCTGATGTATTTTCAGGTATGTCATACTCTTTATACAGTACACACTGTTTAATGCTGCAAAATTGTATTTAACCATTCAATAATATAAACCTTTTGGAACCATTCAAATATTCATAAACCAAAAAACAATGTGTAGCGTTCAGGTTTTTATGTTTATTGTTTATTGAATATTTTTGTTAAGCGTTAGGTATCAAAACGCTACCCGGCGACGGGACCACGTGCCATTCGCCGTACATACAATAACAACAATAAAATCACAGACATCAAAGCCGTTAAAACAAAGAAACATTAAAAAACAATAGCATAAATCAAATAAAAATAGAAAAAAACTGTAAAAGAGCCCTGAGAAGAAAAAGAACCCCTATCACCCCATCAGTTTCCACCCACTGTTGCACAGCCATCTACCCAGCCTCAGTCCACAGAAGGGTTTTCAGTCCCTTCCGGAACTGGAGCAGGTTTGAGGTCTGCCTGAGAGCCAACGGCAGGAGGTTCCACTCTCTAGGTCCCAACCTCGAGAATGCTCTGCCCCCCCACTTTTTTAATCTAAACTTTGGGACCTCCAGACGGAATTGAGTGGCCACTCACAATGAACGGCCAGTGAGATGTCTTGTCAATTTCGCCTGGAGGTAAGTAGGACCTAATTTATTGAACGCCTTAAAAACTAAGATTAAAACCCTGAATCTGATCCACTGACCCACAGGCAACCAATGAAGGGCTGCCTGGTGCCCAGAGGTTGGGCCTCTCAGATTGAGGGCAAACCTTACCGCTTGATTCCGGACTTTCTGTAGGCATTTGATCTGGTAGAGAGGTAAACCAGCCATCAGCCCGTTACAGTAGTCCAGATGCGGAAGGATGAGGGCGCGCACCACAACGATCCTGGCCTGATCAGTCAGGTTGGGCAGAAAGCGGTGAAGCAGCCGCATTTTAAAGTGGCAAGTTTTGACAACCTGGTCCAGGCGTGGTCCCAGGGTTAGGCCCTCATCAATGTGGACACCCAGCGTCCTCACCGCAGATGCAGATTTAGGGAACTCACCACCTTCGTCAGGCCATGATAACACCCAAACCTCTCCCGTAATGTTGCCGAACCGCAGCACCTCCATTTTGGCCCGGTTGAGCTGAAGGAAATTGAGCCCCATCCATCTTTTGATGGCGTCCAATCCCTCAATCAACCTAGCCTCAGCCGCAGGAGAGTCGGCTGAAATTCTGGAAAAGAGTTGGGTGTCGTCAGCATACGACTGAAAACGGAGTCCCATCCCCGCTATAAAGGCGAGGAGAGGGCGAGGGTAGATGTTAAATAAGAGGGGGGAGAGGGGAGAACTCTGGGGGACCCCACAAGTCACCTTTTTAGGGTCGGAATAGTGATCCCCCATCTTCACCCTAAACTCCCTATCCTCCAAAAACGAAGCGAACCAAGCCAAGGCTGGATCGCTTACCCTCGCCACCTCCCGTAGTCTAGAAAGAAGTATTTGATGGTCGACCGTGTCGAATGCTGTGGACAGATCTAAAAGGACCAAGATGTCAATCTATAGAACACATTTCGGAAACCAGAAATACATTTTTCTGTGACATTATGTTAGTGTATTGAAGAAACATGACCACTTTGGATAACAGACCCTGTTTGGGTTTGAACCAGTTTACCCCATTGCACAAGGGAAACCAATCCACTCCGCAAATGTTGTAGAGCTTATGTTATAAAAGGATAACATACCCTTTTAAACACTTGATGTGAATTGATACATTTTTAAAAGGGACTTTTGGGTAAGGCAGGAATAGATTATTATCCAGTGGTAGCAAAAGTCATTGTAATGTTGTAAATGATGCTGCTCAGAACTTTACTGTGTAGGAACAATAATCTGATCATTGCGAAGGTGCCACATCCCTAATGCCGTGTACACACGACCGTTTTTCATGTCATGGAAAAAAACTTTGTTTTTCTCAACGTGTTTTTTGTCAAGCCTGCCTTGCATACACATGATCGTGAAAAAAATGCTTGAGCAAAGCGCAGTGACGTACAACACGTACGATGGGGAATTTCCATTCAAATGGCACCACCCTTTGGGCTGATTATGCAAATTTTCCTTCTCATAACTCGCTTCTGAGCATGCATTTTTTCACGACGATAAAAACGAGGATGTCAAAAACGACGAGAAAAAATAGAGCAGGTTCTAAATTTTTAATGCCCAGTTTTATCATCGAGAAAAATGCTCTGGAGCATACACAGGATAATTTTTAATGACCAAATTAAAAAAAATTGCATTTTTCTCGTCATGAAAAATGGTCATGTGTACGCGGCATCATAGTAATTTAAGGCAGAAGCAGAAAGCACAGACGGGGATTTTGTAGGCACCAATTGACCACAATTAGTTAAAAATCTAAACACATTTTTTATTGAACATTGAATAAAAGAAATTGCCTTAAAACATTTATCTGTCATTGTTGGCCCAGTGTTGCCTAATCAGTCAAGACAACCCCACATATACAGTATATGTTGCACAGTAATTGTTATGCCTCGTACACACGATCGGATTTTCTGATGGGAATTGTGTGATGGCAGTGTTTTGTCGGAAAATACGACCGTTTGTATGCTCCATTGGACAATTGTTGGATTTTCCAACAAAAAATGTGGGATAGCATGCTTTAAATTTTTCTGATAACCTTTGTGTCTTGTCGGATTTTCCAATCGTGTGTACACAAGTCCGTCGGAAAAAAATCAAAAGTACAAACACGCATGCTCAGATTCAATGCTAACCATAAGACAACATTAGTAGAAATTGTCCAAAGGGTGGCACTAAAAAGAAGAAAAACCACATTGTTTCTGTTTGCTAGTTGAAAAAGTTTTGCCATTTGCATGCAGAACAAGTTCATGGCCAACGCCCTTCAGACAAAATTCCACAGCTTTGTCTGATGGAAATCTGATCGTGTGTACGAGGCTTAAAGGCCTGTACACGCGATCAAATTTTCTGACGGGATTTGTGTGATGGCTGGGTTTTGTCGGATAATCTGACCGTTTGTACGCTCCACCGGACAATTGTTGTCAGAATGTCTGACAACAAATGTGTGATAACATGCTTTAAAATTTTCCGACAACAAATGTGTCTTGTCGGGTTTTCCGATCATGTGTACAACAGGTCCATCATAAAAAAATCAAAGTACAAACACGCATGCTCAGAAGTAGGGATGAGCTATATGGTCGGGTCAAACATGAGTTTGACTCCAACATTGGCTGTTTGCCCATTCGCCAAACAGCGAACAATTTAGGGTGTTCGCGGAAAATTCGAAAATCTGCGGAACACCCTTTAAAAGTCTATAGGAGAAATCTCAAGTGCTAATTTTAAAGGTTAATATGCAAGTTATTGTCATAAAAAGTGTTTGGGGACCTGGGTCCTGCCCCAGGGGACATGTATCAATGCAAAAAAAGTTTTAAAAACAGAAGTTTTTTCGGGAGCAGTGATTTTAATAATGCTTAAAGTGAAACAATAAAAGTGAAATATTCCTTTAAATTTTGTACCTGGGGTGTGTCTATAGTATGCCTGTAAAGTAGCGCATGTTTTCTGTGCTTAGAAAAGTCCCTGCACAAAATGAAATTTCTAAAGGAAAAAAGTCAGGTTTCCCATTGCATCAGAGGGGAGGGTAGGGTCACCCGTACTCATCACTGGGTAACCTCTGTCGATTCCCCTTGCATCTCTGGCCCCGCCGTCATCATTATAAGAGCTGTCAGGCTGGTGACGCATCATTCGTTGGGTGCCTCCGGTGGAGGCAGGATCGTGTGCGTCGTATCCTCGCTGGAGATCATCACTGGAGATCAAGGATACATTACATCACTGCAGATCGAGAATGGATTACATCGCTGGAATCTTTTTTTTTATTTTTATTTCAATTTTTTTTCAATAAAGGACTTGTCCCAAGCTGTCTCCTGTCGTTTTTAACATTTTGACACTTTTTTGTGAAATGGTAGGTACCAATTCACATGGGGGGGCTGGGATCTGGGGGTCCCCTTTGTTAATGTGGGCTTCCAGATTCCAATAAGCCCCCCCGCCCGTAGACCCCCACAACCACCGGGCAAGGGTTGTGAGGATGAGGCCCTTGTCCCCATCAATATGGGGACATCCTCCCCATGTTGAGGGCATGTGGCCTGTTATGGTTCAAGAGGGGGGGGCGCTCTCTCATCCCCCCTCTTTTCCTGTGGCCTGCCAGGTTGTGTGCTGGGATAAGGGTTTGGTATGGATTTTTGGGGGGAACCCCATGTCATTGTTTTTATTTTGGCACAGAGTTCCCCTTAAAATCCATACCAGACCCTCCAAGTCTGGTATGGATTTTTGGGGGGAACCCCCACACCATTTTTTTATTGGTGCAGGGTTCCCCTTAATATCCATACCAGACCTGAAGGACCTGGTAATGGAATTTGGGGGGACCCCCACGCATATTTTTTTCAATGACTTTCAATTACTTTTATCTGTATTGCCGGGACCCGACAATTCATTATAGCCACGAGTTGTTTTAAATTACTTTTTTTTCCTTTAGAAATGTCATTTTGTTCAGAGACTGTTATAAACACGGGAAACATGTGCTACTTTACAGGCATATTATAGACACCCCCCAGGTACGAAATTTAAAGGAATATTTCACTTTTGTTTCACTTTAAGCATTATTAAAATCACTGCTCCCGATAAAACAGACATTAAAAAAAAAATTGCATTGATAAATGTCCCCTGGGGCTCCCGGGTCCCCAAACACGTTTTATGACAATAACTTGCATATTAACCTTTAAAATTAGCAATTTTCGATTTTTCATGTTCGTGTCCCATAGACTTTAACGGTGTTCGCATGTTCGAACAAATCTTTTGCCTGTTCGCATGTTCTACTGCAAACCAAACCGGGGGGTGTTCGGCTCATCCCTACTCAGAAGCAATGCTAACCATAAGACAACATTAGCAAAAGTTGCCCAAAGGGTGATGCAAAAGAGCAGAAAGCCACATTGTTTCTGTTTGTTAGCCGACAAAGTTTTGCCGTTTGTATGCAGAATAAGTTCACGGCCAACACCCTTCGCATAAAATTCCACGGCTTTGTCCATTGGAAATCTGATCGTGTGCATGGGGTTTTACAGTACCCAAACTTTGGCACAGTTATCCATTTAAGGCCAGACCTTTTCTGGCACTTTTGTTTACAAGTAAAAAATCTGTATTTTTTGCTGAAAATTTACTTAGAATCCTGAAACATCATATTTTATTTTCAGAGGCCCTAGAGAATAAAATGGTGGATGATGACATTCACACTATTAGCCAGATTCACAAAGAGTTACTCATCAGTAGATACGCAACTCGGAATCTAAGCCGTCGTAAGTTTAAGTGTATGCTCAAACTGAGATACACTTAAACCTAACTTAGGGTGCATTTTTTCCGCTGGCCACTAGGTGGCGCTTCCGTTGAGTTCGACATAGAATATGTAAATGACTAGATATGCCGATTCATGAATGTACGTGCGCCCGTCGCAGTAAAGATACGCCGTTTACGTAAAAGGCGTTTTCCGGCGTAAAGTTATTCCAACAAATAGCTGGCCTAGCCAATGTTAAGTATTGCCGTCAATACTTTGTAGAACCACCTTTCGCTGCAATTACAGCTGCAAGTCTTTTTGGGGATGTCTCTACCAGCTTTGCACATCTACAGGTAGAGAGTAACATTTTTTCCCATTCTTCTTTGCAAAATAGCTCAAGCTCTGTCAGATTGGATCAAGAGAGTCTGTGATCAGCAGATTTCAAGTCTTGCCACAGATTCTCAATTGTATTTAGACTGGACCATTTTAAACACATGAATATGCTTTGCTCTAAACCATTCCATTGTAGCTCTGGCTGTATGATTAGGGTTGTTGTCCTGCTGGAAGATGAACCTCTGCCCCAGTCTAAAATCTTTTTCAGTCTAACAGGTTTTCTTCTGAGATTACCCTGTATTTTGCTCCATCTATCTTCCCATCAACTCTGACCAGCTTCCCTGTCCCTGCTGAAGATGTTTCATGGTGGGATGGTGTGTTCAGGGTGATGTGCAGTGTTAGTTTTCTGCCACATATAGCTATTTGCTTTTAGGCCAAAAAGTTAAATTTTGGTTTCATCTGACCAGAGCACCTTCTTCCACATGTTCCCCCACATGGCTTCTCACAAACTGCAAACTGGACTTCTTATGTACAGTAGGTGAACCCGATTTTGTGTCAATCTCGCTCTCTTTCTCGGCGAGATTGAGCACCTACGAGCCCCATCGCGGGAGCCAGCGCCGAGCTGGCTTGCCGCGATGGAGACAGAGCCGTCATAGAAGCGACGGGAGATCCGACTTGGATTCCCGCCAATTCTACACGTGTGCGGCGTTTGTTATGAATCCTGAGGGGGAAGTCCCCGCCGGATTTTAAATAAAAATCCGGCATGGGTCCCCCCTCAGGAGCATACCGGGCCCTTAGGTCTGTTATGGGTTGTAAGGAGAGCCCCCCTACGCCGAAAAAACGTACCTACCCATGTGATACCTACCACATGGGTAGGTACAGAGCATGATGGGACTGTGAGGCCTATATAGGTCCGATGCAAGGCGCGCATCCGTCATTTCAGCGAGGAGGACCGGCGAGTCAACATCGGGAGAAGAAGAGAAGTGAAGAACATGACGTCACAGCGCGGAAGAAGACGTACAGCACGGAAGAAGGGACCGGACTGCGAGACGAAGAACCGGGGTGCGAAGAGTCAACAGCGGAGAGCGGCGAGACCCCCCGGATAGCGGAGAAGACCCGTCGGGATAGCGGAAGAAGAAGAGCCCCGCCGGAGGAAACCCGCCGGGGGGGTGGGGGCTTTTTTAAAAGCCACCCCCCCCGGCGGTGGAAGAGAACCAGACGGCGGCCCCCACCCACCCGAAGACGTCAAAGAAGAAGCCCCCCCTGGTAAAAGAGCTAATAAAGAAGACAGGGGGCGGCCTCCGGAGCAGAAAAATAAAATATTTTAATACACTGTGTGGTTTATTTGTGTTTTTACCACTTTTCTTGCAGGTGAATGGGTAGGGGTACGATGTACCCCATACTCATTCACTTAGGGTGGGGGGCCGGTATCTGGGGGCCCCCTTATTAAAGGGGGCTCCCAGATTCCGATAAGCCTCCCGCCCGCATACCCCGACAACCAACGGCCAGGGTTGTCGGGAAGGGGCCCTGTCCTCATCAACATGGGGACAGGGTGCTCTGAGGTGGGGGGGCCGCAGTGCGCCCCCCTGCCCCAGAGCACCCAACCCCCCCATGTTGAGGGCATGCAGCCTGGTACGGCTCAGGAGGGGGGGGGGGGCGCTCGCTCGTCCCCACTCCCTTCCTGGCTGGCCGGGTAGCGTGCTTTGGATACGGGTCTGGTATGGATTGTAGGGGGACCCCCTACGCCGGTTTTTTCGGCGTAGGGGGGCTCTCCTTACAACCCATAACAGACCTAAGGGCCCGGTATGCTCCTGAGGGGGGACCCATGCCGGATTTTTATTTAAAATCCGGCGGGGACTTCCCCTTCAGGATTCATAACAAACGCCGCACACGTGTAGAATTGGCGGGAATCCAAGTCGGATCTCCCGTCGCTTCTATGACGCGCTTGCTGGGATGTGCTGTCACTATTCCAGTGAGTGCAAGATGTCGGCGAGATCTCGGCACCGTGTCGCCGAGTATCAGCGCGACGCTGTCGTGCTAAAAGCACAATATCACAAACACCTACTGTATTTCTCTCAACAACGGTTTTCTTCTTGCCACTCTCTTCCATAAAGGCCAGATTTGTGGTGGACACAACTAATAGTTGTCCTGTGGACAGATTCTCCCATCTGAGCTGTGAATCTCTAAAACTCCTTCAGAGTTACCATGGACCTCTTGGCCGCTTCTCTGATTAATGCTCTTCTTGCGTGGCCTGTTAATTTAGGTGGACAGCCATGTCTTGGCAGGTTTGCAGTTGTGCCATACTCTTTCCATTTTTGGATAATGAATTGAACGGTGCTCTGTGAGATGTTCAGAGCTCAGGATATTTTTTTTATACCCTAACTCTGCTTTAAACTTCTCCACAACTTTATCCCTGACCTGTCTGATGGGCTCCTTGGCCTCCATGATGCTGTTTGTTCACTATGGTGCTGTAACAAACCTCTAAGGGCTTCATAGAATTTAGTAATTTATTATTGCTTCTAAACATCCATTTATTATAAATATTTTTTTTTATATTGGTAAAGGTTGTTTTGGCAGAATTCTGATGTAGCATGCAAGTGATTTTTTTTTGTTATTAATTTAAATTTCTGTTTTGTTTCACAATAGAAATGAATTTCAGCAAATCCAAAATTTGGAAGTTTAATAATATGTGGCACTCTTTGTACTGTTATGTTTGGCCAAGGCCAAAGTCCTAAAACATTGAAATCACAAGCAAGTTGCAAGCTTGTTGCATTGAAGTCATAAGCAAGTCGCAATGTAAAGCTGAACTGGAAACCGAATAACTCTGAATCTTCCAAAATAACTTTAGAAAATACTCACCGATTTGGGACAAAGAATATACAAAACAAATCTGAATATACAAAATGAATTCCAAAAACAAATCATTCTAACATAATGAATATGACCAATGAAATGATTGACTTAATGAATGAATCCTAAACTAAATAAAATTTATTATTTTGTCATGCCTATCTCTAGAATGCAGATTCTAGTTTTCCGGTCACTCACTATGCCCCTTTTCAATAGTATTCAGTTTTCTTATGCCCGTCTTCCATACTGGCTTGAGAAAGAAGCCGTGCCTTGATATGGATTTCTACACAGATGGTGGGATGCTTTTCTCATTTACCAGGAAGTTCTGTAGGATGGAACAACATGCTGATGTAGATCTGGTCTCTGTACAGGGACTGGCAACTGCACAGTTTTAGCCCCTTTGGTACTGGTGGTCTGGCACCGACAGTTGTTTCCTTCAACTGTGTCCTCTACCTTTCCTTGACTGGCCACAAGATGGGAAGCTAAAATCTCTCTCTACCCCATGCATCAGTTCCTGTTTTCTGGACATGGTCTCAAGTGGATACTTTCAGGTTATCCAAGTGTTTGTTTTTACTACTGATTGGAGTTCCCTCTTTTGTATCCTTATCAGTCTCACAAGATTTGGTCCCTTGGCTATATTACAGTATTGCCTGTTGAGTTTTCCCTGGGCATATGGAGTATTTTTCAACTAATCTAGTGGCAGATTGCTGAATTTTTTGGGATTTTCTATATTCTCAAAAAAAAATTGTATACTTTGAATTTCAATTTTTGTGTTTATATTTTGACCCTTGTGCACCTGTATGTTTTTTTTATTTGATTGGAAAGGGTTAGTGTGAGGGTCGGTGTATCAGAGTTGTAGCAAGGCTTAGTTTAAGGGAGGACTTAGATAGAAATCTGCACCGGATGTTCGGTGTTGAAAGCTACCAAAGCAATATGTACTGTATTATTTAAAATTATACTACAAATTCAGATCCTGAAATGTTGTGACATGCTCCATAGAATCACTTTGATACTTTCCTAAGCTAAAAAAGAAAATGAGGGTGTCGTATGGGTTTCATGACGGCTTTCGCATGTCTTACTACTATCACACTAAATATATATTTTATATTCCACTTTGACTAACAAGTATCACCATTCATTCAAAATGTCTTGTTTGAATTCATTCTTGAATTCTGATTTTGCAGACGGGGCTGAGAGTGCTAACAGCTCAGTGAGATAAAGGAGAAAAAAGAGCCCTCTATACTAAGGCCCCATACACACCATAGAATCCATCCGCAGATAAATCCCATCAAATGGGTTTCAGCGGATAGATCCTATGGTGTGTACACGCCAGCGGATCTTTTTCCGCGGATATTTATCCCCTGGGATGGATTTCCAGCAGATAAATATTTGCTGACATGCACAACATATCCATCTGCTGGAATCCATCCCAACGGATGGATCCGCTGGTCTGTACAGACTCACCGAATCCATCCGTCCGAAGGGATCCCCCGCATGCGTCGCAATGATTCAACGCATGCGTGGAATTCCTTATATGACAGCGTCGCGCACGTCGCCGCGTCATAATCGCGGCGACGGCGCGACACGTCATCGCCAGAGGATTTCGGCGCGGATTTCAATGCGATGGTGAGTACACTCCATCGCATTAAAATCTGCTGAAATCCTCGAGAGGATTTATCCGCGGAAACGGTCCGCTGGACCGTATCCGCGGATAAATCCTCCCGTGTGTATGGGGCCTAAGAAGGAAGTCTATGATTATGGATTTTGAAGACAACAGCCCCCAAGTTTGAGGTATTTCAGGAATTTACACAAATGAAACTACAATATTAGAAACTTACTGTGACATGCTTGGGAGCTTATTATAAACCATGGATGTTAAATGACAATATTCAATACATTTAACAAATGAAATAATCCTGTAATTGGAAAAGGCTGCCAAAACCATGAAATGTTTTAACAAAATATGATGACTGCATAAGTAGGCACTACCAAGATTGATCCAATCTAACCACTGAACTATCTACAATGAAGAGGTCAATTAAATATTGGAAAGGGGAAAGAATATATTTGAGGGCAACTCACTTTCAAAATCACTTTAAAGTACTACAAGCTGAAAATCCCAAATAGGGAATTATGGTATTGATTTTCTAAAAAATGTAATGATGTATAAACAATGACCGAAGAAGGTGAAAGAAAAACCTATTCACCATGAGGCTTAGAATGTGTATCAGCAGATGAATTCAAAGAAGATTAAAATTATCAAAATTTCAAGGATGGTGGTAATGACTATGATTTTATAGATTTTATATGAAAAGGATTCAAATCAAACATTTATTGCAAACCTTATTGCTAATAAGTATATTTCCAAATGTTTAGCAAAATAACCAGCAATATTAACAATAAAAATAATAATTGTTCAGTGTGCTATGAACTGTTGAAATGTGCTGTGGGCTAATGCAAAGAATTGTTCTTTGTGTTCACTATTTAATTAAACACATTTGTGTATAACTGCTAATTATATCTTTTCCATTTACAGCAATGTCCTACTTTTCATAGTTTCTTTTTAATAGTCTTAACCTTTTTTTAAAGGTGCATTGCATAATTTTTTTACTGAAAGTCAATTCAAACCTAGTAGTGTTAATAGGACGATGAAACAGATGTAGATCAAACAATATACATGGTGTAGTTGTCCCCCACCAAAGTGAATAGCATTTGAATAGGGTAAGGCTTGCATACACTTTCTTGAATTGCTTGTGAGATTACACATATTTCTATATGTCTAAGGTACATTGAAACTTTCAAATTTTACTTGCTAAAAGTATTTGAATTTGAATATGTTTGTATAGTAATCTGATGTGGATTCAAAAATTCTGCTGTGTTCAAACAATTTGGATGAATCTACATGACCAGCTTTATAAAATGCTTGGATCTAGGGGCATAACTTGATCACACTGCCCCATTGTGAAATTTTGACGGGGTCCCGTCCCCAAACAGAAGAAAAATTGCAATTGAACAATAATTGAATTGTCATGGTTATGTGATTAAGACCCTGAGCTACAGCATGAAATAGCAAGGAAAATAACCTTAAACATACAATTTGGAGCAGTTAGATACAAAAAAGAGTTACAAGAAAAGAGGTAGCTGACTCTTTCAGTAAGGGCCCATGAAGGTTACAATGCTGTGTGCTGCAGAGCATACATTTTCATAAATCTGACAAGAGAAACCTCAGGATCCTAAAACTAAGCTGCTTTCAAACAGTGAAAAAAAGGAAAAGGTAAAAAACAGCTAATAATGGAGCAGTGCAAAAAATTATTATTATTTTGATAATGTTCCTTACCTACAAATAATAAACATAAACCAGCTGATGCAAAATAATTATTTGCATCCACTTACCTAGTGGTAACAACAAATCCCACATATTCAAAATGTTATCTACTGTATCATAACTTATTAATTTCATCATGGCATGGCTTGCTGACGCTTTCTTCTACAGCTCCGGTAACTGTGAACCTTTTCACCATAAGAATCCACTATACACCTACTCAGCTCACATGCCATGAGCAAGCAAACAAAGAAAAATCCCAGAGGCACAAGTTTAAAGGGGTCTAAAACTCTGATATCCGAACTTTCTTTCAGGAACCCACAAGCCAACATATGTTATGTATACCTCAGCCCTCAAAAAATCCACTCGCCTGCTCGCATTTTGCGAGTGGATTTTGAGGTCTGGCGAGGAAGGGCTGCCTGGGACTCGGGGGGCGAGCACTGCTGGCAGCCTGTATGTAATGGGAGTCCTTCTCCCAGTGACCGTGGAGGGGGAAGAGAGAGAGAGCCGCCCAGATGTTTAGAGCGCAGCACGGGGGAACACAGAATAACAGTTTTCATTTTAATTGCCATGTTCCCAGCCACTCGCTATCAGATCCAGCCCTGCCTCCTGGTCCCGGGAACTTTCATAGACAGATCACCCATCCAATCCTGGTGACGGGTGATCTGTCAATTAAAGTTACCCCGGCCAGGGGGTGGGGCTGAATATGACGTTGAGCGGCGGGAACAAGTAAACGAAAACTGTTATCCTGTGTTCACCGCGCTGCATTCTGATCAATTCTGATCACCTGGGTGGCTCTCCTGTTCCTCTCCTCCCCTGCACACAGGAACCAGGTAGGCTACATTTGGTAAACACAGGCTGCATGGTGGACACAGGCTACATTTGGTAAACACAGGCTGCATGGTGGACACGGGCTGTATTTGGTAAACACAGGCTGCATGGTAGACACGGGCTGCATTTGGTAAACACAGGCTGCATGGTGGACACGGGCTGCATTTGGTAAACACAGGCTGCATGGTGGACACGGGCTGCATTTGGTGAACACGGGCTGCATTTGGTGAACACAGGCTGCATGGTAGACACGGGCTGCGTTTGGTGTACACAGGCTGCATTTGTTCGATACGGACTGCATGGTTAACACAGGCTGCATTTGGTGGACACGGGCTGCATTTGGTGGACACGGGCTGCATTTGGTGGACACGGGCTGCATTTGGTGGACATGGGCTGCATTTGGTGAACACAGGCTGCATTTGGTGAACACGGGCTGCATTTGGTGGACACAAGACTGCATTGGTGGGCATAGGCAGCCTGCATTGGTGGGCACGGATACAGTTGTGGTTAATATTTATTTTTATAACTTAATTCTGCATAAAACATTTAAGTGTCATTTCATGAGATTTATGAGGGCATGTTTAGGGGCAAAATTAGGGGCGGGGAGGGCTGGGTGGGGCAACTGGTGGCGAGTAACCCTTGAGGCCTGGCTAGTAGCTCAGGACTTGAAATTTTGAGCCCTGCCTTATGTTATGTATACCTTCAAGATGGCACCTTTCTCAGCAGGCTCCAAAGCATCTTCCTTGGCTCGTTCAGCTTGCAACATCAGTGAAACTGCTACAAACTGTCCACATCATCATTCTGATTTGGGCAGTGACCAGGAACATAGTGAGCCACTGGGATCCTTGTCAAAATTGCCCTATTGCCAACAAAGAGGAATCTGGAGGCCAAGTCTAGATGGATGGATGAAGTCCACAATTGGGCCATCGCAGACCTTCACTCAAGCCTGCAAAGGGTTCCATGACTGCTTAGACACAGTGTAGACTGTGATTCTGCCACTCCTGTCAACCCAGGGGGAACATCAGGCCATTTTCCTGGATCATCATACCCAGATACAGGTCTAGAGTAGATGACCTGGAGGACAGACACCAAAGGGACAGCATATGCCTGTGGAGCTTACCCGAGACAACACAACAAGATGACCTGCTGTCAACAGTGATAGATATTTTCAACATACTCTTGTGCAACCCAGTAGTTGACCCCATCGATAGATCAGGTGCACAAAACACTGGGTTTCCTTAACAGCCATTTTCAAATCCTCAGCTTTCTGGCTGACCTTCCAACTTTTGTAAAAAATGTAGGCCTGTCTGCAGTGGAATTTTAGTTGTGGCCAGATCCCCCAGGTCCAACATTCCTATATCTTTCATCCTGGGAACCATGGCATACTATTAAACAGAAAAAGCCGTGCCACAAAACAGTCAATTGAAACACACAGTCTCTGAGCTTGTGATTTGGTTCCGTAATTGATTAAAACAGTTGAATGTTCACAAGGTAGGCAGATTGGACCCTGGCGAAAATACTTCATACGTTTTCACACCACCAAGTGACACATAAACAAAAGTGACCCTCCACCGGAAAGAAGAGCCGCTTACCAGAAGGCAAGCAGTTAAGGCAGATGGCTATAACCCAGCCGAGGCCTTTAATCCTTGGACGTTGTCCACCAGGGAGCCCCCTGTCCTTTCAGTATGATGGATGTCAGCTCCAACGTTTCAGATATAAACAAAAAAAGAGGCGCACATAGCGTAACTCTATAACCATACACTTTTATTTTAAAAAAGAAGGTAAAACATACTCACAAACGAGCGTATAAAAACAGCATTTGTATAAATTGCCGGCCGGCATACAGGAGCCCTACTCCTTGGCGTGGTGATGTCACTGCGTGATCCTCCCAGACGCGTTTCGTCACTAATTGGACGTCACTACCCCCATTGACAACGTCCAATTAGTGACGAAACGCGTCTGGGAGGATCACGCAGTTATAGCCATCTGCCTTAACTGCTTGCCTTCTGGTAAGCAGCTCTTCTTTCCGGTGGAGGGTCACTTTTGTTTATGTGTCACTTGGTGGTGTGAAAACGTATGAAGTATTTTCGCCAGGGTCCAATCTGCCTACCTTGTGAACATACAACTGTTTTAATCAATTACGGAACCAAATCACAAGCTCAGAGACTGTGTGTTTCAATTGACTGTTTTGTGGCGCGGCTTTTTCTGTTTAATTTTTGCCTTTGTGTTATCGCACGCCAGCTGCTGCCTGGGGTATAGAGTGGGAGGTACTAGCGCGGTTTCTTGTTTTTAACCATGGCATACTACCTCAGGAAAATCCCATACTTGCCATTGTGGAACTCCTTCTTTCCTTTTCTCATTAAACAGAGACTACCAGGCTATCATCTCATTATGTACAGAGGACTGAATCTAACCTCCTGGACTATCAATCTTGTCATGATACTGCTCTGCTGTCAAGATAGTAAGCCCCGAGATCCCTATCCGCTTCTATTATTCTTATGGACCATTAGCTGGTCTTTATTACATTTGACAGCTGTCCTTTGACATGTTGAGAAAATTGAATTTTTTTGGATTGGTTTAGTGGATCTGTTGGTTGAATTTGCTGAACTGCTCGCCAGAAATCCTTTTAACTTGCATTGTACTCTGGTATACGATTTGTAGCAAATCTCAATTTTGTATTTGCCGGTTTAGAAAAAAAACTGATAATAGTATAGCTACTAAGCTGTTTCGCACACCTACAGCCACAAATGCAATGTTGTACTATAAAAGTGGACATCCACGTCGTTAAAAGGCATCCTTACAGGACAATACATTTTGTACGCTATACACTTATATCATGCAAATATGGATACTTGTGTAAAAAGGATTAATGTATTTTCAAAGGATCTGCCATTCCTGGTGTGATCACTGGAAGTTGTAGGTGTATAAGCATCCTATGAAAGAGTGGAACATTATACTCTGTGATTCAATCTATGTTTGAATGTGGATGGGTCTTGTATATTTGATGGAGTAAGATCACCTTTGGACATTTTTGTGAGAGACATCTATACTTCATTGATATACAACTTTTCACAATGGCTGGTTAATGTATACCTGTAGTTTTTAGATAATGTACCCATATTTTGACATAGAGAGCTTGTGGATCTTGAAAAAGCACTGGATTTAATGCAAAATGGGTTAGTCCAGTAGGCTCAACATTTTGTATTCTATACATTTATATAATGCAAATATGGATCAATTGTAATAAGAAAAAATGTTTTTTAAACATTAATAAAGATATTGGGCTAGATTCAGGTAGGGGCGCGCATAGTTACGGCGGCGCAGCGTATCGTATTTACGCTACGCTGCCGTAAGTTAGAGAGGCAAGTGCTGTATTCACAAAGCACTTGCCTCCTAAGTTACGGCAGAGTATCGTAAATGGGGCCGGCGTAAGCGCGCGTAATTTAAATGAGGATGATGGGGCGTGTTTTATGTTAATTCTTGATGACCCGACGTGATTGACTTTTTTCCCGAACGGCGCATGCGCCATCCGTGGAATTTCCCAGTGTGCATTGCTCCAAAGTACGCCGCAAGTACGTCATTGGTTTCGACGTGAACGTAAACGACGTCCAGCCCCATTCACGGACGAGTTATGCAAACGACGTCAATTTTTCAAATTTCGACGCGGGAACGACGGCGATACTTAACATTGCGTGCGCCTCCTAATAGCAGGAGTAACCTTACGCCGAAAAAGCCTAACGTAAACGACGTAAAAAAATTGCGCTGGGCGTTTGTAAATTTGTGAATCGGCGTATTTAGGTAATTTGCATATTCTACACCGAAAACGATGGAAGCGCTACCTAGCGGCCAGTGTAAATATGCACCCTAAGATACGACGGTGTAAGAGACTTACGCCAGTTGCATCTTAGGCTAATGTCAGCGTATCTTGCTTTCTGAATACAGAAAGAAGAAACGCTGATGCAGATTTGAATTTACGCGGCGTATCTATAGATATGCCGGCGTAAATTCTCTCTGAATCTAGCCCATTGTGTTTCTTTTACAAACTTATTTTTGTGTATTGTATGACACAAATAACATCCCCCTAGTCCAGGCTCCTCTGTTGGTGACTTGAAGTTTCCCTTTTTGTTATTTTTTGTTTACTGATTTAATGGGGGATAATGTCATTTTGGTCCAAATTTGATGCACATACAGCATACACATCAAATTTGCATTGCACAGGCATCACATGTGATTTGCACAGCAATGTGGTGTGAATCACATGCCGTGTCTGACATCGCAATAGTGTAAACCCAGCCTTAATATCACAATTCCATAATCTTTATTGCCCTCTGAAATTCTGGTGTTAGACTTTTGAATGCTGTGTTAGGGCTAATTGCTGGAAAGGGGCATGTTTTAGTACCAACCTGGACAACATTATGGACCTGTGTATAGCTGAGCCCTGGAATCTAGGGGCTCCACAAAGACACAATGACTAACCATTAAATATATTTATTAGTAACTGTATAAACACTCTAATTTTAAAAAAAAATGGGCTCTATCTTTATTATTAATACCCAAAGCCTGAAAAAAGCACCAGTAATCTTTTACTGTAATATTCCGCAAAAAGCTATAACACTATAATTATCTGGCAATATACAAAGTTAGAGGCAGCAGCAGATGAGCTGGGCAGAGAAAACAAGTTTGGGTTAATACTTCCAGCAACATAAAGAATACTGTGCATCAAGATTTACATGAATATGTGATCTATGGGACACCATCTTTATTTAGGAGGTAAACACAGGGCTTGAAGGATGCCTTAATAAAGATGGAAGAAAAATGAAAGAAAGGTCACAGTAAGAAGTAATACTTGATCAAAGCTAATGAACTAAGTAGCACCTAACTTTGAAAAAAAATCATGCATGATCCTGTATAAGAATTCCACATTGCAGATACCACAAAACAACACATCACTACTGGTAACTTTTTTATTTTTTTATTTTTTACAACAGACTCATTTTAGCCAAATAAATGCTAATAATTAATTAGAAAATTATCAACATGTAGACCCCCTCCCTCCTGGGAGATTAAATAGAAACATCATCTAAAATATGCCTCCTATAATAACTTATAGTGGACACAGTTATAAACTGTAAGATAATTAACCACCATGTCATACAAGCATTAAAAATACAACATTTAGCCCTGGTTCACGCTGGTGCAATTTGACATGTCAAATCGCATGTCAAATCGGCGGCATTTGCCAGCAATTGCACCGTACTAATCGGTGTGACGCTGCATCTGCGATGCTGCACCGATTTCAAAAAGTAGTTTCTGTACTGCACAGATGTCTCTGTAATAGCAGCCAAAATCGGGACTGACAAGCGGGAGTTAAATTGTGCGAGTTAAGCTGAACTCCCATGGCTTCATTACTGCAGCCCAGTGTGAACCTGGGCTTACAGTTGTGACAGCAGGCAGGTAAAATCGCCTGGTTGCATCCAGGATGGCAGGTATATGTGTCCTAGATTCAAGCTCTATGCAGATTTCTTACACTAAGTGGAAGTGCTGAGAGTCCTTTAGTGGTGAGGTAATGAGCCCAGCTGAAGTAAGTTGGCTCATTAGGGCCTCTACAAAAATTCTCAGCCTGCTTAGGGAGTTGCTCAATCCTGGAACCAGTTTTGTGCCTGTGTAGACTGGGGGAGCTTAATACCTAGCTGTGTGGTAAGACAAATATTTTGTCCAGTGCCGTGAGACATAGCCTGTGTGGCAATCGTCCTAAACAGGGAAATCAGTGCTTGAGGCAGCACAAGGCTGCACCTAGTTGATAGCCAGGGAGCCTGTGTGTGTAGTAAGTTGCCAAGGGTTTATTTTCATGTTTTTATTTTGTTTTTGTTGCTATTTTTTACCTTGTAAATTGGCCTAAGGAGCAGTGGGCTGGACTGGTGGCCCCATTATTATCTGGTGAATCGCAAAAAGCTTATTATGACCTGGAGCCTTACCAAGAAATAGACTATGATGTGCTGAAAATGGAAATATTGGCACAGCTGGGTGTCACCGTGGCTATCCGGGCTTGGGAAATCCCCCCATGTCTTAGATGTATGATCTCATTTACCTGAGCAGGAAGTGGCGTCAGAGAGAGAGACTTTGACCGCACCAAAGATTGTGGAACGTGTGGTTATGGATTGGTTCCTGAGAGCTCTTCTTACTGCCATCTAAAAGTGGGTAAGCCATGGAAACCCAGAAACGGCAGACAAGCTTGTGGATCTGGTTGGAAGGTACTTAGCTACAGAGAACCTATTCTCCTCTCCCAGGGACTCATAGACTTTCCACCCTAAGACCAGACCATACCCAGTGGCAGGTAAGATGATACCAAGGGTTGAGGGTGAAGAGAGTGAGAGGGCAGGAATTCTACCATATGTCTGGCGAGAGCAGCCTGGGAAGTCAAGGCTGCACGAGGCAGCTAAAAAGATTATTTGTTACCGCTGCCAGCAAGAGGAACATATTGCAGCAAATTTGAAATTTCCCTGTTGTGACCTTCTAAGGGACAGACGTCAGTCGCTGTTTGCCACAGTTGCATGCACTGCCAGTCGGGGTACAGAGAAACATTTATACAAAATGTATATTAATGGTAGTAATGTTGTTGTGTTGCTGTATTCGGGTAGCCTGGTAACATTGGTAAAAGCAGAGTTAGTTACTACCAAGGTCTCTGGGCATAAAAAGGTGGCTGTTATTTGTGTGTATGGGGACACCAGAGAGTATCCTGTGGCTACAGTGTCTTTTGAGACCCCCAAAGGTAACCTCTTATCAGGTGGGGGTTAGTGTCTCACTTACCACATGATGCCATTATGGGGAGGGATTTTCAAAAACCCAGATAAGACTTGTGCTTACCCGTACTTCATTGTGGAAAGGGATCTACTGTATCGAGTTGCTCAAAGGCAGAAGAAACCATTGAGCAACTTGTGGTGCCCAAAACTTACAGGCAGTTGGTGTTGGGGTTGGCCCATGGGCACATTCTTGGAGGTCATTTGGGCGCAGAAAAAAAGCAGAGAGAGAGTATTGCAGAGATTCTATTGGCTTGGGCTCATTGAGGAAATAGAAAATTATTGTTCCTCCAGCCCTGTGTGTCAGAGGTTGGCACCTATGCCACATTTCCGTAATCCACTGGTACCTCTTCCCATCATTGAGGTCCCCTTTGAGAGGATTGCAATGGATTTGGTAGGTTCGTTCAATGGATTTGGTAGGTTTGTTGATGAGGTTCTCTAGGGGGCATCAGTTTATTTTAGTTATACTGGACTATGCCATCCACTATCCATAAGCCATTCCTCTCTGAAATACCTCTGCCAAGATGATAGCCAAAGAGCCATTTCTTTTTTTAGCTGCGTGGGTATTGTAAGGAACTGCTTATAGACCATTGTACCCCCTTTATGTCCCGGCTTATGAAAGAGTTGTGCAAGTTATTCAAAGGGACATAATTGTGTACATTTGTGTATCACCCCCAAACCGACGGGTTGGTTGAAAGGTTCAACAAAACCCTAGAACAAATGTTAAGGAAGGTGGTGGATAGAGATGAAAAGTATTGGGACTGTCTAATACCCTACTGGATGTTTGCCTACAGGTTTTTCACCCTTTGAGTTACTCTATGGAAGACACCCAAGAGGGCTGTTTAACATCGCTAAGGAAACTTGGAAACGTGAGAGTTCTCCCTACAGGAGTGTGATTGAGCATATAGCACAGATACAAGATAGAATTGCACAGGTAATGCCAATCATAAATAAACATTTAGCCTAAGTGCAGTTAGCACAGCAGAGGGTGTACGATCATAGAGCCCATGAAACCCTCTTGAATATTAGAGGCCAGGTGGGAGGCAATATGTGGGGAAGTACAGAGAATGTTTAAATTGGGTGTGATACAGGAGTCCCAGAGTAACTGGTCCAGTCTGCTTTATCACTCATATGCAGACGACACGCAACTGTATTTCCGCATTTGCAACAAAAAGGATCACCACCTCAATCTAGAGACATGCCTCTCTTTGATAGAGAACTGGATGACAAAGAGTTATCTTAAACTCAACGGAGCGAAAACAGAACTTCTCCTGTTTCACGCCAAGTGTATGAATCAACCTGCAACAACTTGGATACCCCCGTCCATTCTGGGCAAAATCATCACCCCTAGCTCCAAAGTCAAAAGTCTCGGGGTCATCTTTGACTCCTACATGACAATGGACGCACAAATAGGTTCAGTATTCAGCGGATCTCACCATCTGCTGCGCCTACTACGCAAACTTACTCCCAAAGAAGACATAGCGGCTGTGATGGGAGCGATTGTAAACTCCAGATTGGATCATGCAAACGCCCTTTACCTCGGACTCCCAAAGTACCAAATTGCTCGTCTGCAAGTCGTTCAAAATACGGCCGCCAGACTAGTGACTGGAAAAAAACCCTGGGAATCAATCTCACCTTCACTGAGAACCCTTCATTGGTTGCCAGTAAAAGACAGAATTGTTTTTAAAGCACTCTGTCTAACGCATAGATGTATCAATGGGAATGCTCCCCATTATCTATGCGACAAAATAAAAGCTCACAACTCCAATCACGTTCTGCGATCCACCGACCAAAATATGCTCCAGATACCGAAAGCCAATTACAAGTCCAAAGGAGAAAGAAGATTCGCGGTCCAGGGTCCCAGACTATGGAACGCTTTACCAACAAGCATTCGGTTGGAGGAAAACCACTTAGCATTCAGGAGAAAGATCAAGACTCATCTCTTTTGATATCAAAGGAGACAGGAACAACAAGCGCCCAGAGGCGATTTAGTTTGCATGTGCCGCGCTATATAAGTTTTCATTCATTCATTCATTCAGTCTCGTAGTGTTAGTGCCCAAACCAGATGGGAGCTGGCGATTATGTAACAATTTTTGACAGTTGAAGAGAGTTACAAATTTTGTCACCTGTCCCATGCCACATATAGATGAATTGTTCGACCGACTGGGAGCAGCCCGGTATATGAAAACGCTTGATCTGACCAAGGGGTCTTGGCAGATTTTCCTAGCCGAGTTGGCAAAGGAGAAAACTGCATTTGTAACCCTGGATGGGGCATTCCAGTATAGAAGAATGTCATTTGGGTTACAGAATGTGCTGGCAACATTTCAGCAGAAAAAAGATAAGATTCTGTGGCCCATCAGAAGTATGCTGCAGCTTACCTGGACAATGTGATTGTCCATAGCACAGATTCGGCCTCACATCTGCCAAAAGTTCAAGCAATGTTAGATTCTATACGGGAAGCTGAGTTTACAGCCAATCCAAAGAAGCGTACCATTGTACAGGTACTGTAGAGGCCAGATATCTTGGGTACACTATTGGGAGGGGAGTAATAAAACCCCAACTCAACAAAGTTGAAGCTATACATAGTTGGCCGTGTCCCAACAGCAAGAAGCAGGTACAAGTATGTGTAGGAATTTCTGGCCATTATTAGCTAATCATTCTTGTTGGGTTAGGAGTAGGGATGAGCTTCGAGTTTGAGTCGAACTCATGTTCGACTCGAACGTTGCCGCAAACAATTAGGGGTGTTCGCGGCAAATCCGAAAAGCCGCAGAACACCCTGTTAAAGTCTATGGGAGAAATCTAAAGTGCTAATTTTAAAGGCTAATATGCAAGTTATTGTCCTAAAAAGTGTTTGGGGACCTGGGTCATGTCCCAGGGGACATGTATCAATGCAAAACAAGTTTTAAAAATGGCCGTTTTTCGGGAGCAGTGAAATTTAATAATGCTAAAAGTGAAACAATAAAAGTGAAATATTCCTTTAAATTTTGTACCTGGGGGGGGGGGGGGGTGTAAAGTTAGCATGTGAAATAGCGCATGTTTCCAGTACTTAGAACTGTCCCTGCACAAAGTGTCATTTCTGAAAGGAAAAAAAGTATTTTAAAACCGGCTTTGCGGCTATAATGAATTGTCGGCTCTGGCAATTCAGAGCGAATTCATTCATAAAAAAAAAAAAATAGCGTGGGGGTCCCCCAAATTCCATTACCAGGCCCTTCAGGTCTGGAATGGATATTAAGGGGAACCCCGCCGTCAATTTAAAAAAAATGACGTGGGGTTCCCCCCAAATATCCATTCCAGACCCTTCAGGTCTGGTGTGGATTTTAAGGGGAACTCCACCCCAAATAAAAAAAAAATGGCGTGGAGTTCCCCCAAAAATTCACACCAGACCCCTTATCCGAGCACGTTAACCTGACCGGCCGCAGAAAAGAGGGGGGGACAGAGTGCGGCCCCCCCTCTCCTGAACCGTACCAGGCCACATGCCCTCAACATGGGGAGGATGGGGACAAGGGCCTCATCCCCACAACCCTTGCCCGGTGGTTGTGGGGGTCTGCGGGCGGGGGGCTTATCAGAATCTGGAAGACCCCTTTAACAAAGGGGACCCCCAGATCCTGGCCTCCCCCTATGTGAATTGGTAATGGGGTACAATGTACCCCTACCATTTGACGAAGCAAGTGTAAATAGTTTAAAAAAAAACACACACACCGTAGAAAAAAGTCCTTTATTAATAAATTAATAAAAATAAAAAAATATCCAGCGGTGACACTCGTTCCCGGCTTCCTGCTCCAATGTTGTCTGTATCCAGTGACGGGTGCGGGTGATCTCCGGTCCAGAGATGAGAAGATCCATCCATCCAGAGCGCAGCATCGCCGACCTCCTCTCACCGCTGGACACAGCCCAGCGAATGAGCGGCTGAAGCTGTGACATTTCTTATATAGGGGAGGCGGGGCCACCCGTCACGTGACCCCGCACCCTCTGCTACGTCACTGGGGAAGACCAGCAAGGGGGAAGACTTAATAAAGATCGGCGATGCTGCGCTCTGGATGGATGGATCTTCTCATCGCTGGACTGAACATCACCCGCAACCGTCGCTGGATACAGACAACGTTGGAGCAGGAAGCCGGGAACGAGTGTCACCGCTGGATTTTTTTTATTTCTTTTTTTATTAATAAAGGACTTTTTTCTACGGTGTGTGTGTGTTTTTTCCAACTATTTACACTTCCTTCGTGAAATGGTAGGGGTACAATGTACCCCATTACCAATTAACATAGGGGGGGTAGGATCTGGGGGTCTTCCAGATTCTGATAAGCCCCCCGCCCGCAGACCCCCACAACCACCGGGCAAGGGTTGTGGGGATGAGGCCCTTGTCCCCATCAACATGGGGGCATCCTCCCCATGTTGAGGGCATGTGGCCTGGTACGGTTCAGGAGAGGGGGGCGCACTCTGTCCCCCCCTCTTTTCTGCGGCCGGCCAGGTTAACGTGCTCGGATAAGTGGTCTGGTGTGAATTTTTGGGGAAACTCCACGCCATTTTTTTTTAAATTTGGGGTGGAGTTCCCCTTAAAATCCACACCAGACCTGAAGGGTCTGGAATGGATATTTGGGGGGAACCCCACGTCATTTTTTTTAAATTGGACAAGAAAGAAAAAAAAAAAAAAAAAAACGATTACCCCCAGATGGGACTTTTAAGGCCAGACTCCAATGTATATATAAAATTTTTTTTAATTTATTAGATATTTGCACCAAGATGGGTAAACACTTAATTACAGAGTAATTCTGGATGTTGGATTACAGAAATCTTCTGGAACAGTCAGAAATTATGTATAATAAGAATAAAAAACATATAAGAAGTAGTGATAAAGTGACACCTGGGGCACACGTCCCATGTGTGGACCCAGGAGAAAATAGGAAACAACAAGAAAGTACTCAAATAAAACCTCGTGAAGATACAATACAATTAGATTAAAAAACACTCTGTAGAGAGTAGTAGAGAAATGCCCGACGCGTTTCTGGTCTATTGATGGAGCAACAGACCTTCATCAGGGGCCACAGGAGTGTGTGATTACAAGCTGTTTTTCTCTCTCGTTTGTGGTAAACCAGGGTTTGAAAATTGACCCTCAACTTGTCGGTTTAGGATATCCCCAGGGCCGACTTATGGGGTCTCATAAGTAAGAAAAGAGAAAGGGGAGGGATGGCTCCGATTGATCCCAAACACACGGTATCCCAAATGTAGGGCTTGTTAGGGCAATAGTGCAGCAGGTCAGGGGTTTTTTTTGAGTCCAATGCGGACGATCCTCTTAGAGTTGCTAGGGGGAATCCCGAGCTCTATATGTAGAGAGGAACCTGGTGCCGAATGCCGTGATTGGGGTATTGTAATACCAGCGTTACTCCCTTCAGCTCGCAGGGTGCTTTTTTTTAAATTGACGGCGGGGTTCCCCTTAATATCCATTCCAGACCTGAAGGGCCTGGTAATGGAATTTGGGGGGACCCTCACGCAATTTTTTTTCTTTTTTTATGAATGAATTCGCTCTGAATTGCCAGAGCCGACAATTCATTATAGCCACAAAGCCGGTTTTAAAAGACTTTTTTTCCTTTCAGAAATGACACTTTGTGCAGGGACAGTTCTATGTACGGGAAACATGCGATATTTCACATGCTAACTTTACACCCCCCCTAGGTACGAAATTTAAAGTAATATTTCACTTTTATTGTTTCACTTTTAGCATTATTCAATTCACTTCTCCTGAAAAAACGGCCGTTTTTAAAACTTTTTTTTGCATTGATACATGTCCCCTGGGACAGGACCCAGGTCCCCAAACACTTTTTAGGACAATAACTTGCATATTAGCCTTTAAAAATAGCACTTTCGATTTCAAATGTTCGAGTCCCATAGACTTTAACGGGTTCTAATGTTCACACGAATATTTGGTGTGTTCGCAAGTTCTGGTGCGAACCGAACAGGGGGGTGCTCGGCTCATCCCTAGTTAGGAGCCGTGTTGTCCCAGGTTTGGAAGGGGGAAGAGCATCCAGTCATTTACCTCAGCAGATAATTGAAATCCCACGAGGTGAAAAATGACTCGATTGAGAAGAAGTGTTTAGCTCTAGATTTCCTTTGGTACTATCTGCTAGGTAGCCATTGTGACCTGGTTAATGATCACTCTCCCTTAATGTGTATGGCTAAAAACAAGGAGACCCATAGAAGATTAAATAGGTGGTTCCTGGACCTACAAGAATTCAAATTTACTGTAAAGCATCACCCTGGTATTCAGATGAGGAATGTGGATGCTTTATCCTGGGTTCATGTGTGCCTGACTACATGTGTTCTAACCCCAAGGTTGAAACAAGAGGGGGGTATGTTAAAAATCGCCTGGTTGCATCCAGGATAGCAGGTATGTGTGTCCTAGATTCAGGCTCTATGCAAATGTGTTCCATTAGTGGGAAGTGCTGAAAGTCCTTCAGTGGTGAGGTAATGAGCCCAGCTAAAGTAAGTTGGCTCATTAGGGCCTCTACAAAAATCCCCAGCCTGCTTAGAGAGTTCCTCCTTCCTGGACCAGTTTTGTGCATGTGTAGACTGGGGGAAGCTTGATACCTGCCTTTGTGTTGAGACAAATCTTATGTCCAGTGCGGTGAGACATAGCCTGTGTGGCAATCCTCTTAAACAGGGAGATTGGTACTGGGGGCAGCACAAGGTTGCACTTAGTTGATAGCCAGGGAACCTGTATATGTAGTAAGTTCCCAAGTTGGCAAGGGTTTATTGTTATGTTTCTTTTTGTTTTGTTGACATTTTTTTTTACCTTGTATATCGTGTAAATAAACTGCACCTTTGTCTTTTCACCTGCAATGCTATTTGCTTCGCCTAATTTTGTGTGGTGAACTTATCCAGGGGATTACACACACCCACTGCATATTTTTCTATCTTCTTCCAAAAAGCTAAAATCACTTAAAATATGCATGATCATGAATGCAGAACTATGTGGTATTCTAAACTACTTTTGTGTTGAGACACAACAAAGTCCAAAGAAATATGAATCCAAGTATTTCTGAGGTTATAATAACATTTTCTTTGCTTGATTCAGCAACTTCATATTATATACAGCAGCTGTGTCTTAAAGCTCTTTAATGTTTGGTTTTATTATGTACCTTAGAGTTTATTAGAAGCATACATTCTGATTGTTTCTGAACAGAATATTTAAAGAGAAAATAAGTTTGTGTACTTCTGGGGTGTACTGTTACTAATTGGATTAAATGCACTTGTTTCTGAATCCCTAATATATTCAAATTAGATTGCAGCATATGCAAATATTCACTAAATGGCATAACATTTATTAATTTTAAATTAATGATTTCCATGTGAATTTCATGCCTGACACTTTAAGGTTTAAGGATAATACAAGAAGTAGTTAGAAAAAGATCTATGTTAAATCAAAACACACCAGTTAACTTTGAGTTTCCATATAATCATGAGCCGAACACCCCTGGTTTGGCCAGAACATGCGAACAGACAAAAAATGTGTGCGAACATGCAGGATTGTTACACTCTTTCTACTGCCTACTACATAAAAAAAGTAGAGTGGGGCCCATATGTAATATCTCTTAGGTGCAAAGATCACGCAAAACATGTAATAAAATTGTATTGTGTATAATTATGTGTCATTATTAGTAAGCCTTTGTTTTTTATGACTCATTTGATTTGGGGGGGGGGGGGGGGTTAAGTCATTGTATCTAAGGGTGTTGATTTACTAAAGGCAATTAGGCTGTTCACTTTGCAAGGGAATTTTCCTTTAGCTAAGTAAATGAGGTGGAAATTTGCTTTGCAAAGAATACACAATCACTTGCAATTCAAATAAAAATCTATGGGCCAGATTCACGTAGCTCAGCGGATCTATAGATCCGCTCGATCTACATGAATTAAGATCCGCTCCCGCAAGTTTAGGAGGCAAGTGGCTAATTCACAAACCACTTACCTCCAAACTTGCGACGGCGGATCCTAAATCCCCCAGCGGAATTCAAATTCCGCGGCTAGGGGAGTGTCATATTTAAATCAGGCGCGTTCCCGCGCTGATTTAAATACGCATGCGTCGTCCGGGGAATTTCCCGGCGTGCATTGCTCCCACTGACGTCAATAGGACGTCAGTGGTTGCGACGTGAGCGGGACTTGCGACGCGCGTGTTCGTGAATCGGCGTACGCAAACGACGTAGGAAATTTCAAATCCGACGCGGGAATGCCGGCTATACTTAACATTGGCTGCGCCTGATAAAAGAAAGGGTAAGTATACGACAGAAAACCGCTACGGAAACGACGTAAAAACAATGCGACGGGTCCGCGTACGTTCGTGAGTTTGCGTATCTCGCTGATTTACATATTATTTATCGTAAATCAGCGGGAACGCCCCCGGCGCCATTTTTAAATTTAAAAAAAGATCCGACAGTGTAACACAGTGTAACACTGTCGGATCTAGCCCTATCTATGCGTATCTGATTCTATGAATCAGGCGCATAGATAGGACCAGTTTACGTCAGAGATACGATGGTGTATCTGTAGATACACCGTCGTATCTCTTTGTGAATCTGGCCCTATATTTTTTCACATTTTCTAAGCCAAGAGAAGATTCCTTTGAAAAGTAAACTGCCTATTTGCCTTTAATAAATCAACCCCAATGTGTAGATAGCATTTTTAGAGATGTTTGTCCACCCAAAATAATTGGCTGTCCAAAATCTGCTCTTCTCCCCCATTTCTATTGCTCCCCAGCAATTGTTTTTTGTACAATTGTCAGATTTGTTGAAGTTTTTTTTTTTATCTGAATATTTGTCACATATATGGCCATACTAAACAGGAGCTTTGTAATGGTGCAATCTAAATTTAAACCTATATTTGAGTTACTCTAATTTGTTTACTCTGCACTTCTAATTGCTGATTGTCACAATCAATGAGTTGTCACAACATTGGCTACCCAGCTGCCACTTCCTGTTTGGTTAGCTTGTCTTTTTCAATTAATTATACTGTATATCTTTTGTTTAACACCTGATGGGGTGAAAATGTATCACTTGTTCTGGGAAAGGAAAGTGGTAACATGACAAGAGGGAAAAAAAATTCTGAGTTGCTTATGTGTGTGTATATATATATATATATATATATATATATATATATATATATAGTGGAAATATTAGCTCAAGCGTAGTTTAATTGAGGGGTCCTGGCTGGCTGTTGTTTATAGAACTTTGATTCTGTTTTAATATCCTTCTTTCACATTAAGGCTAGGTTCACATTGTGCATCTCTACATTATGCTGTTTTATTCATCCATTTTCAATGTTTTTCATGCATTACCATGAAATCTATGGGGCTTGAAAATGTTGCACAAAAAAAAAAAAAAAAATCTAGACTTTTTTTTAAGTTGTAGAGAAGAGAATCACACAGTGTTAACAGAACCCCATAACAATAAATGGTAATCATGTTGGTGTGTAAAATTGCACACATGTGAACAGAGACTTAATAGATCACTTCTGTTCTGAGACAGAGATGTGGACAGCATCCTAGTCCCCTCCTTGTCATTTTGAACAATTAGGTTAGCTTTAGTGTGTAAAGGATCGGCACCAGCTAATAGGGGGTGGGGGTTATGGCAAAATGCCTGTGTAGAGAAAAATCCTTGCACAGTACTCAAACTTTCTTGTACACACATGCACCCCTTGCTGCTTCCTTGCTGCCACATGGACTCCTAGGCAGGGTGAAGCCCTAAGCTACAGTCACTACAAAACTAAAAAGGGATTATGTACAACTGCTTGCTTAGAAACTGTGGACCTAGAGTTGCAAACTTCATCTCTCCCAAGTCTCTGTAAAACCTACACACTCTCGGACTCAGGCCTGGATTTTTCAAGCCTTGAGAATATTGACAAACTTGTTTTTTTCTCTATACAACACACGTCCTAGTGTTGCCTACCCTGTATGGCTGAAAACCCTGGGTGGTGTTTAAACTTTTTATGATCCTGCAGTTCCGTTTCGCCTGCAAAACTGCATTCTAACAGCCATTTTACACTGTGACATTACAATCTCTTATCAGATATTGCCATGCTGCCTCGTTTTTACCTAGGGGTTGAAACACACACTACCCCTTTCTTTGGCAACCGTCATCCATATGGGTACACTTCTGCTTGACTTTTTTCTATTCTGCATATGCTTATACTCTGAGCATGATTTGTGACATTGTTGTAATTTTTTATGGCTTTAGCTAGTGCGGAATCTTTCAGTTGTTCAGTACCAAAATTATTATTTTTGATTTCTGAGTTTGGCACATAATCTTATTTGCTTTTACTATTAGAGCCAGGCAAAACATCTTGTACATTATTCAACACCCCACGGCATTCCTCAGACACACCCACAGTTTCCCATTCCTATCTAAAGCTTCAGGGATGATATAATCAGTTTTGCCTGTAGTGGAAGCTCCTAACTCACCCCCCCCCCATTTTACAAAAGCCTAAAAATGATTTCCTATTATTGCCCACAACATATGTTTCACCATGGATGAAAATTGCCACAATAGAGTTAGACTTACACTTAGTGAGATAGATTAATAAAACAATCTTTAAAGTGTAATTCCAAATCAAGCTACAACAGTTGTCGTTGCAATAGGTTTTTGGGCACATTCTTTTTTTTACCAAGTCACTCTCCTGTGCTTGTAAGGGGCCTACTCCCATTACATTGAATGAATGAATGAATGAATGAAAACTTATATAGCGCAGCACATGCGAATTTAACTCTGCATTCACCAATGAACCAATACCCATTTCACTACACTTTTCAGCTTACACATTCACTTACACATTCCATCATTATCAATATTGTTATCAATGACCACCGTAGTGGTCATCTTCCATGGCAATCTCACTGTACACTAACTCTACTGACACAAGACATTCTGCCAGCAACTGTCCTTACATATTATCTTCCTTACATACACCGTTTTTTAGGCAGTGACCTCAATCTCTTCTGTTACTACAGCATGTGTCATTCCGCACTTTCATTGATACCACTTTGTTTGGCGTCCAATTGTTTTTAACAATTTTTGACTTCTGAGAGGTATCTGCACATGCCTGCTTGTCCATAAGCTGTTTAGCAGCCCCTCACTCTGGCACAGCAGAAAAAAAAGTACATCCCACTCTTACACACAGAGACCTCTTTTAACATTGGTTTAATTTGGGGGAAAAAAAAGTATTACCAATCTAATTGTTCTATGCTCCAATAAAAAGTACTCTGCAGCACTGCTCAGTCTGTCCAAGGAGACACAGCAAAACATAGTGAGAGTAGGGGATTTTCTAAAATTATTAACCTCAGAGGTTGGTGCAGATGTGTATGGTAGCCAATCAGCTTCAAACCTCAACTTTTTTAATTAAGCTTTGACAATAAAACCTGTAAGCTGATTGATTTCTATGCAGAGCTGCACCAGATTTTTCATGCTCCAGTTTCAGTAAATTCCTCCCATTGCACATTTCATCTTTAACCACTTTTCTACCAGTAATTTTTCAGGTTTTGTACACATGTTAAAATGCACATTTTACACACAATTTTTTTATGTCACATGCTATTTGTGCACAAGTTTATTAAATGCATATTTTCAGTGAATAATACACTAAAGTACATTTTAGGACACACACACAGCTTTCTTCATGCCGACCCTTGGCAAGCAGAGCGCACGTTAAGATTGAGCCAAAACTTAGAAGCTTTTGTTTGTCATTGAAACACTCTTCTTCTACTTTGACACTCTAAATCCATATTGCATATTTGCTTTACCACAATCTGCGATAGGCAACATCTTTGTCACACGTTCAGCAGGCCTGATGTCACCAACATTGCTACAAGCAACTGCACACCTCTTGAACTTTTCATTAGGCTCCTACTCCCACAGCAGGAGCTTTACAGTTGCAGTAGCTGAGGGCCACCGCTACCAACACACATTTACCCTTTCTCCTTGCAGACACAGCTCGTTCAGGTACCTGGTGACCTCCCCTCCAGCCTCCCAACTCTTTCAATCATCTTTTCAAAGTAGTCTTTTATTTTTGAATGCTCCACACTTACAGACACTCTGTAGCACAGATGATAGTACTTAGTACCACTCAGCAGAAAAAAAGGAGAGCACTGTCTCTTTAAGGGCTTTTCTATCTTCTGCAGGTTATCCTCACCTGCTACGCATGATGTGTGTGTCTCAAGAACACACTTCACACACTTCATATAAACAGATGAGCTTACTTGTCAACAAGACTCAAAATATGCCCACATAGATACATGACCTAAAGCCGGGTACACATTGGCCGAATGTCAGGAGACATATGCCGGTTCAAAAAAAAATGTCTGACATTCAGCCCATTTGTATGTCGGTCTGTGCAACAGCCAGCAGCTGGCCAACTCCCAATCAGCACTCTCAGCCAATGGCGGAGAGCACTGATCAAAGTGTTCTGGCGAGGGGGCCATCCCCCTGTCAGAACACAACACCTCAGGTGGGGGAGATCGCTGTACTTATTTTGTATAGTGAGTACAGCAGCTCTGACTGGAGCTGACAGTTTTTTTTTCGTTCAACCCTAAAATAACAAATAACTAGGCTTAAAGGTTGCCAAGAATGTTGATTGCATTGATGTTTGTAAATGTACACTGGTCCTTGCATCTCTGTGTATAGTATTCAACTAACAATACTTCAGCACTACAAGACAAATAATCAGATAAAATCAGATGCACATACACACCATTGCAGAGTGGCCTTCAAAGGGTTCCACACCCTCAAAAATGTACTTGGTGACAGGGCAGGTACTCCTAATTTGATTCTTAGAGGGCAGGTTAGCTATTGCGATAGGGCAGTGAAAATTGGCCTCTAGTGATCTCCAAAGGGGGGTGTTGCTTATGGTTTGCCACTGTGCCATTTTGGCCAATTGTGTAGCCTAATATTATTTATAGAAAATTTACAGACCTCATCTGTCCTGTGGCTTATGTCTGCAAAAACTGAATTTGCATACAAATTGTCGTACCTGACGTTATAGCGCTCAAAGTCAAAAGGAGGAAAGAGCAAGCTGCAGGATCCTGGCATTGTACAAACATTTGGGCAATAGAGACATTATCGCTGCTGTGATATTTTCATTTTTTTTGTATAGTTTAAAACCCATTAAACATGTATATTTTTTGCCAGTATAATTATATGAATGCAGAGGTTTTCGTTCCATATTAATACCACAAAACAAATCTTTTATTTCCTACCAGTGACCAGTTATTATTTAAATCTGCTTGTGTATTAAACCGTATATTAATTTGGAATGACCTCTTCATGGCACCTCTTAATTGTTGATGGCAGCAAGCAAAATGTATCTAGACATACAGCAAATTGCTTGGTCATTAGCATTCGTGAAAATACCTGAGAACTCCTAACCTGAATTTTCCTGCACATGGAGCATGTAATTTGATAACTGCAGAAGAAAAAGCAAAACCATTCTTTAGATGTAAGTTAACACTGATTCTCTTACTAAATTGGATTTAACACACAATAAAAGATACAAGCAGCTACCAGCATGCCAATGCTAAAACCTTTTAAAATAAATGCGACACAGTAATTCAAATAAAAAAGTACACAGTTGCCTTCACATATTATCACTTCCTCGCAAATCCAAAAAAGCAAGAGGTTGAGCTCTTGTTTTAGAGTAATGTGTAGAAATTTCAGTATAAAGCTGCACAAGGCTTACATTAAGGGAAACTTAAAACCAAGTGAAAACAAAATAACCTGAAAAATAAAAATTGTTATACTCACACTTAAAGACGCACTGAATACCACTCAACATTTTTTAAATTAACACAATGCCCAGTAATCTATTTGCTAAAATTGCTACCTCAGTACTTGAAAGTTACAACTTTCAAAGCATTCTAGCTCCTGCTCTATTAGTGCTGCTTTCCTGAGCTTCTGGTCTTCACAGGAAACAGTTAAGAGCGGGCAGTCTTGCGCCAGTCAATTAGCTTGAAGACGGTGGGGAAGAGGAGAAGGAAGGATCAGGGTTGGGCCTTGCCATCCTAGGCTATGGGGCTGTGTGTTACCAATGAAGCACACAGTGTACAAAGACATAGTTCGGGTCCCTGTGTGCAAGAATCTCAACATAGAATGCTGTAAGAGAATGAAGCCATCCTGAAACTGAAAACCTGGAGCAGCCATCATGGCAGCCAGCTTAAAATGGAGCAAAAACAAGGATTTAAAGATAAAGGAGCTGCATACTCAGTACATGACTAAATCAGCTGCTGAAATTGCTTAAATAAACTGAAGGTTTAGTAGCGTTTAAAAGCTAAATATAAGAAGTGTGTACGTTCCTATATCAATCTTGGTGTGCTTTGTATATTTCTTCAAGACTTGTACATTAATCCTTTGTGTAAGAGCTTCCTGTAATGAAAAGAAATGGAGCAAATCTTGATAATCAATTCTGGCCATTTTTAAGACTAATAGGCAAGGGGTTGCACAATAAAGGGCATTTTGTAGCTGGGCACAAGAGCATATGTCAGCCATTTTGTTACATTGCTACTAATACACCCATTTCCTACTCATTCTTCTCAAGCTTGCATAGTAACCATTTTCTTTATAGTTCTCTTCATGTGTATTTTTTTCTCCTCCTTCTCAGCTAACCCTGTATCACTCTGCTAACTGGCTATAAGCAGTCAGTGGATTTCATCACTGCAATTCCCAGGACTGGTACACAGAGCTCTGCATTGTTGTCTTAATGGGTACTTAATGTTTCTGCTGCTGGAGTAAAATAAAAATACAATCTTGCAGGCTCCCTCATGCCCAGCATTTTAATGCCAGCTTTGCCAAACACCCACAACATATGCAAGTTTGTTAAAAAAATGATGATTACTGCGCTGTTCCTAAAATATACGTGAATGATAATGCTGCAACTTACATGTGAGACACACACACTACAGTACAACAAAAAAATTAAGCTGGGCAAATATCTGTGACAGTGAAATTAAATAAATTAAAGTGTATATATATGATGTGCATACACATAAAAAAATGGAGAAACTGTCTCGTGTTTCCTCCACTGATCTAAGTGAGTGATCACTGTAATCATGTGTCATACAAATATAAAAAAGAAACCTTATAAAACATAACTCATAATCTTTCAGTGAGTGCTGTAAGAAAAAGGTGATTAAAAAAAATGGGCTAATGTGCCCTACACAATGTAAATCCACATTTACATTTCCACAACAGAAGCAGAATTCCAAAAGGGGGTTTCAAAGATGTAGATTCCTCGCACCCAGAATCTGCAGTGACATGTATACAACACCCAGGAAGGAGTGATATATATATATATATTTATAGTGAAAAGGGATCCTCCACCACCAGGTAGCAGCCGCTTACCAGATTATATTATCCCTTGGTTCGAGAGATCACACACACTTGGGGCCAGATTCTGGTAGAATCTGCAGCGACGTAGCGTAAGCCATTTATACTACGCCGCCGCAAATTACTGGAGCAAGCGCCATATTCTGCAAGCACTTGCTCCGTAATTTGCGGTGGCGTAGTGTAAATGGCCCGGCGTAAGGCCGCGTAATTCAAAGGGGGCGGCTTGTATTTAAATTAAGCGCGCCCCCGCGACGATCGAACTGCGCATGCGCCAGGCATAAAAATAGCCCAGTGCGCATGCTCCAGCTCACGACGGAAAAAGTCAATGACGCCGACGTGAGCGTCATTGACGTAAAGTCGTATTCGCGAACGACTTATGAAAACGGCGTAAACGACGGAAAAAGACGACGCTGACCCGACGCCATACTTAACATGGCTTACGACGGACCTTAGTAAACTTGCCCCTCATATAACAGGGGCAAGTTTACGCTTCCGGAAACGTCGTAAATTCATTGCGTCGTCCGCGCGTACATTCGGGAATCGCCGTAAATAGCTAATTTGCATAGACGACGGGGAAAACGACGAGGCGACACCTAGCGGCGGGAAAAAAAATTGCATTTAAGATCTGACAGCGTAAGAGCCTTACCCTTGTCAGATCTAAGGGATATCTATGCATAACTGATTCTAAGAATCAGTCGCATAGATACGCCGGGCCAGATTAGGACTTACGACGGCGCAAATGGCGGTGCACCGTCGTAAGCCTTTTAAGAATCTGGCCCTAGGAGCTTATTCCCCAGCTCTGGGTCTCTGCATCTCAATGGAGGGAGTTTTCAGAGGTATCCAGCCCAATCATCCACCGCAACAAATAAATATACGGCCCATGTGGAACAGAAAGACACTTCCATAGTGTAACCCGGAAAAATAAATGTATTAAAATAAACATAAAATTGCACTTACAATTGTGCTGGTATATGTAGGCGATACAATTCAATTCAAGCCGGCCGGCTCTCGATCACAGCTCATAGCTTCCGGGACTGACAAAGTATGCAATGACGTCAGCACGCCACTTACCCAAGTAATCGAGAGCTGGCCGTCTCGAATTTATGAATTGTATCGCCTACATATACCAGCACAATTGTAAGTGCAATTTTATGTTTATTTTAATAAATTCATTACACAATCTTATTCGAAAATCCGCTAGGTTATCTATTTTCATTTACATTTATAATGCCGTGTACACACGATCAGTCCCTCCGATGAGAACGGACCGATGGACTGTTTTATCGGTTAAAAAAACGATCGTGTCAGAACGCGGTGACGTAAAACACAACGATGTGCTGAAAAAAACGAAGTTCAATGCTTCCAAGCATGCGTCGACTTGATTCTGAGCATGCGTGGATTTTTAACCGATCGTGCCTACTAACGATCGGTTTTGTCCTATCGGTTAGGAATCCATCGGTTAATTTAAAAACAAGTTGCCTTTTTTTTAACTGATGGTTAACTAACCGATGGCGCCCACACATGATCGGTTTTGACCGATGAAAACGGTCCATCAGACCATTCTCATCGGTTTAACTGATCGTGTGTACGCGGCATAAAAGTTACATTTATGAATGATTACACCATTTTCTACTATTCTATTGTACATGTTCTGTTAATGGAATATCTATTTTGATTATATTATTGTATATGCTCTGTTAATGGAATTATGTCGATTATTATGAAATTCAATCAAATATTTAAAATGCAACGCCCAGGATGCTATGCTTTGAAGCCACGCCAGAAATGATACCCCCTTCAAACAGTATATGTACCCCTGCAGTGAGCAATCGGTACCAATTGCTCAATGTTTTCATTCAGAGTGATGTGTTCATTCAGGATGGTGAGCGCACCATCTTTGGAGAATAAAACCTGATCCTGGACACTAAAATAAAAACTAAGAGGGAAGATCATCTGTGAGACATGAATGGCCAAATATAGGCATGTCCATATATTGTAAATTACATCACCTGGGAGACCCCACTTCTTTGTTTAGCGGCCAGGACCTAGAGATGTCATTTTGCTGAGAGAAGTGACACGTGTCTGCATTTATTTCCCTTTAGTGGGTCAGCAGGCATCAGGCATTGTGATTACTGAGTATCTACATCATTGGAGGACATGATTGATGATAGACGTACATTGTAGGACTTTTGGGTTTATTAAAGGACTTCTCAAAAACTTCTCAAACTGTGTATGTTTTTGTAAAAGAGTCAGGGTACTATGAACCTCTTACTCATTCACATAGGGAGGGCCCTTATCAGGATGCCCCTGTTGTTAAAGGGGATATCCAGGTTATGATAAGCCCCCCACCCGCAGACCCTCCTAACCCTCGCCTAATGTGAAGATGTTCTTATCCTCATCAACATGGGGACAAGGTGCTTTGCCAGAGCATCCTCCCTGGAAAGGTATTCCCCAAATGTGGAGGGCATGGTGCATGGTATGATTCAGGGGGGGCACATGCTGGTTCCCCCTTTCTTGGTCAAACAAGCTAAATGCTCAGAAAGACTGTTTTTTTCTTTTTTGGAGGCTATCACTTTTTTGTTGATTTTTGTGTGGGGTTCTTCAGACCCAGAGGGCCTAGTATAAATTATAAGTAGAACTCCTCACACTGTTTTTTTAAAAACTATCTCTGTGGTTTTCCTTTCCTTTATTCTAAACCCTTATCATAGATGAGGGTCTGATATAGATGTTAATGGGGGACTGCCACACAGAACAAAAAATACAGCATGGGGTTTGGCGGGGATTCCCTGACAGTAAATCAATGGGGTTAAATGACTTCCCTGTTTGCTAAGAATGTGGTGGGTGTCGGTGGCCTATGATTCCTTAACAACCTTCAATAAGAAGACAGCAGCTGTCATATATAGCAGCAGGAAAAAAACAAGCAAATATTCAGTATATGATGTTCATTTCTTGCTGAATGGGCATTTGGATGAGCATCCCTAATTGTGCCTCTGGGGACTTTTTTGTAGCAGTGCCAGTTCATTACTGATTTTGACTATATGTTGTATTGTGTATATATGCTCTATGTTATGTATACCTCAGTGGCGGAATTATAGGGGTCGCTGAGGTCGCCATGGCGACCTGGCCCCTTGCTGCAGGGGGCCCTCGAGGGCCCCCTGTATACAGTGCTTTGGAGGAGCGGAGATGAGCTCCCCGATCCCAAGCCGAACTGTAATCGGCCCTGTGCGGGGAGCTCATCACATTCATTACAAAGTGAAAGCGAAAGTGTGTGCTGTTTGTCTCCCCCTACAGTGCAGTACCCGGCAGGAAGAGCTGCCAGTGCTAAGGTAAAAGACTGCCGTTTTTTATCTACTGTGTGTGTGTGTGTGTGTTTGCATGTGTATGTGTGTGTGTGTGTGTTCATGTGTGTGTGTTTGCATGTGTATGTGTTCATTTGTGTGTGTTCATGTGTGTGTGTGCTCATGTGTGTGTGTTCATGTGTGTGTGTGTTCATGTGTGTGTGTGTTCATGTGTGTGTGCTCATGTGTGTGTGTTCATGTGTGTGTGTTCATGTGTGTGTGTTCATGTGTATGTGCTCATGTGCCTGTGCATATGTGTGTAAGTGAGTGTGCATGCCATGTGTGTATGAATGTGAGTGTGCATGTAAATATGTATGTATGTGAGTGTGCATGTATGTGTTAGTAGCGGTGCGCCCCCCCTCTCTCCAGCCACCCCGTGGCTGCGTTTGATGGCACAGTCACTGTGGCAGAATTATCAGGGTCGCGACAGTCGCAGTTGCGACTGTGCCCTGTAATTCTGCCAAGTCTGGGGGGCCCGCCACACGTCCGTGTGAGACGTCTGCCTGACTGTCAGTGTGTTATGTTGGCTTATACATAGAGAGAATGCAGAGGCGCTGAGATAGCACACAGAGATGTAGGGAGGCGAGGCAGGGCGGACCCTGACAACAAATGAGAGATGGCGGGGGAGGAGCTTTCCCCTCTGCGGCTTCGTGTACCTACCCGGCTCCCATGTGAGGCAAGGCATCCTGGCGGGAGAAGAAGGCACGGTGAAGGTCAGACCCGTGACAGAACAGAAGTCAATAGGAATTCCTGGGGAATCGATTGATTCATTGACTGACGGTAAGTCAATTAAGTGACAGAGGCAGAGCTCATCAATCGATGCCAACCTTCACCACCTGTGCCTCCTTACTGATCCCATCCCCCCACCACTGATCTCATCCCTATCCCCCCATTACTTCTACAACAGAGGTGATGGGGATATAGGGATGAGATCAGTGGTGGGGGGATGCCTGGGATCAGTAAGAGGCACAGGTGGTGGTGGGAGAGGATGGCACGCCACCGCAGCCACCCCCTCAAATAGCACCGCAGCCATCCCCCCTCAAGTAGCACCGCAGCCACCCCCCTCAAGTAGCACTGCAGCCACCCCCCCTCAAGTACCACTGCTGCCACCCCCCTCAAGTACCACAGCTGCACCCCCCTTAAGTACCACCACTGCCACACCCCTCAAGTACCACCGCTACCACCCCCCATCAAGTACCACCACTGGTACTTGAGGGGGGTGGCTGCAGTGGTACTTGAGGGGGTGGTAGCGGTGATACGTGGTAGCGGTGATACTTGAGGGAGTTGGCAGTGGTGGTACTTGAGGGGGGTTGGCAGTAGTGGTGCCATCCTCTCCCACCACCACCTGTGCCTCTAACTGATCCCATCCCCCCACCACTGATCTTATCCCTATCCCCCTATTACTTCTACAACAGAGGTGATAGGGGCGATAGGAATGAAATCAGTGGTGGGGGGATGGGATCCCTAAAAGGCACGGGTGGTGGTGGGAGAGGATGGCACCAACACTGCCGCTGCAGCCAAGTACCGCTGGTACTTGAGGGGGGGTGGAAGCGGTGATACTTGAGGGAGGTGGCAGCGGTGGTACTTGAGGAGGGGTGGCTGTGGTGGCAGTGGAGGTTCCATCCTCTCCCACCACCACCCGTGCCTCTTACTGATCTCATCCCACCACTGATCTCATCCCTATCCCCCTATTACTTCTACAACAGAGGTAGACATGAGAACAGTGGTGGGGGGGTGGGATCAGTAAGAGGCACAGGTGGTGGTGGGAGAGGATGGCACCATCACTGTCGCCGCAGACCCCCCCCCCCCTCAAGTGAAATCAGAAACAGAGTTGTTTACTTTGTCGTACAGTGTGAAAAAATTAAATATCAAAATCAGGCTTTTCGGGGGGGCCTTCATGATTTCTTGCACCGGGGCCCTGAAGTCTCTAGTTACGCCACTGGTATACCTTGTTGTACATTTTATACTTATGGGAACTGCACTCTATACTCTAGGCCAGTGATCATTAACCTTGTCCTCAGGGCCCACTAACAGGCCAGGTTTTATGTATTAATTTGGGAAGATGCAGACTAGAATGCTGCAATCACTGAGCAGCAAATGATATCACATGTGATGTATTTCAGTTATCTTGCAAACCTGGCTTGTTAGTGGGCCCTGAGGACAGGGTTGATGACCACTGCTCTAGGCTATATATGACATACTCCTGACACCTTCATTTTTGCTATATTTTACATTACATACTTCTAACCTCTTGTCTCAAGAATTTCTGAGTAGTCATTGATAATTTACAAAGTTCTTCTCTAACCACTTGAGCCCCGGAAGATTTGGTTGTAAGTCCTTTTTTTTCCACAAATAGAGCTTTCTTTTGGTGGTATTTGATCACCTCTGCGCTTTTTATTTTTTGCTCCATAAACTAAAGAAGAGCAACAACACATTTTTCAGTTTAGGCCAATATGTATTCTTCTGTTTGATAAAAAAAATCGTAATAAGCGTATATTGATTGGTTGGTGTAAAAGTTATAGCGTCTGCAAAATAGGGCAACGATTTATGGCATTTTATATTATTATTTTTTTACTAGTAATGGCGTCAATCTGCGTTTTTTATCGGGACTGAGATATTGTGGCAGACAGATCGGACCCTTTTAACACAGTTTTGGGACCATTGACAATTATAAAGTGATTAGTGCTATAAAAATGCACTGATTACTGTATAAATGTCACTGGCAGTGAAGGGGTTAATACTAGGGGTGATCAAGGGGTTAACTGTGTTCCCTAGTGTGTGTTCTAACTGTAGGGGGGATGGGAGTGTCTAGGGGAAGAGAGAGATCGGTGTTCATACATTGTATGAACACACAATCAGTCTCCTCTCCCCTGAGAGAGCCAGGATCTGTGTGTTTACACACATAGATCCCAGTTCTCGCGCTGTCATGAGCGATCATGGGTGCCCGGCGGTCATTGCGTCCGCCGGGCACTCGCATTGACTCCGTGTACATGCTGCCGCTGCGTTCCCCTAGTGACCAAAAGGCGAAGTGTCATTAAGTTAACATTGTTTTACCCAGCCAAGCCAACCTGCCGCAGTAAAACTGCGGCGGCTAGTCAGCAAGTGGTTAACCACTTCAGCCCCGGAAGAATTTGCCCCCTTAATGACCAGATTTTTTCTGCGATACGGCACTGCAATGCTTTAATTGAAAATTGAGCGATCATGCGATGCTGTACACAAACAAAATTGACGTCCTTTTTCCCCACAAATGGAGCTTCCTTTTGGTAGTATTTAATCACCTATGCGTTTTTTATTTTTTTCGCTATAAACAAAAAAAGAGCGACAATTTTGAAAATATATATATTTTTTTTACTTTCTGCTATAATACATCTCCCCAAAAGAAAAAAAAATGTATTCATCAGTTTAGGCCGATATATATTTTTCTACATGTAGCACTACCCCAGAAGGAGCTGCTGAGTATTTTTGGGTGGCACATTACCTCTATCTTCTCGTTGTCCAGGATGGTAAAGAGAGTTTAAAAAATTCTAATGTCCCCACGATACGCTTCTTTTTCTAAGATTTATTTGTAGAACTTAGTAGAATAGAAGTTGGAGGGGTGGAAGGGTAGGTAAATAGGTTCAGGTGTATAGTCACAAATAGGAAACACTCCTGCTTCCAGCAAACAGTTCTCATTGCCACTCTAGCCAGAGTGGGTATTGCTCACCCCGGATAGGTCCCTCTCACTGGCCTAGCAGCAGGAATGACACACGGAATAAAGTACAGTCTCTGCCACAGACCTTCCTTTATAAGGACAACCTTCAAAACGGTGAGCCATGATAAAAGAGAAACTCTACCATTTCTCCCGATTTGCCTCGATCTCCTCCATAGTTGCTTCTGGCACATAGGGAAACTCCCACCCGTAATCAATAGCTACTCTTTTCATTAGTATTCGTTGCAGACGGGCAAGTTTGGGTAGTGTGCAGGAGTGTCCCAGTCCCGGCATTACACAAGCCTCTGGAGATCTTTCCAGAACAGGCGTCATAATTGTAGGCGCATCTTTTCTGCCAGTAACAATACCTGCATCCATGACAACTTCTAGATTTACACCCAGGGTTTCCGCCCAAGGCGTTGTGTCCCCAGAGTTCATAGGAAAACATTTCCCTGAACTACGGGTAAAGGCAGCATTAAATCTCTTGTCCCACTTCAACTCTGGCTCAAACCAGTGATCATCACCGGCATCTGACAAAGAGTCCATCTCAGAGCCTGCATACTCCTCCACAGGCAAATATGTATGCACAATTTTTATCACTTTATCCCCAGCCTGCTTACCAGTCCCTGTCGCGGTCTCCACGAGGGTAACATCTTCCTCAGAGTCCAGTTCTGGTAGATGCTGGGGTAGGCCTTGACCACAGCCGTGAGAAGCCTCCATGAAGCCCACCTTCTTCCCGGCAGGCATGGCAGGTACAACCGCCGTACAAACACTCTCTGTAACAACATCTGCTGGTGGCTCAGAAACAGTTGCATTAGCGACATCTTTGCTGGTGTCACTCACCATAGCAGGCACGGCAGGTGTAGAGCTGGAAGTAGGCCAGGAAATGGCTAAAGTGATGGTGCCTGTAATCCAGTACACCCGATAGGCGTGGGGTGATCCGGTAGGCTGATCCACCGCAAACAAATACTCTCCACACTGAAGACATCAGCCGAAGGGTCAGAGCTGGACCGCTAATCCTTTGCATCGTGGGCATGACACACAAAGCGCTTCCATATTACCACTGGTATATAGCACGTAACGCCCGTATCCGTCAATGATGCTCCTGTTGGTGCAGAACTCACACTAGCTCCGGCCTGGAACATTACAGACCTCGGTCCTGCTGATGGCGATCGATGGATACGCCGATATGACTGCTTGCGATCTTCACTCTACGATCTAGCAATTAAGACTTTTTCTGCTTCAGACACACTCACGTCTCACGCAGGGGTTGGTAACTCCTCTCCCTTTCAGTTCTTTGCGTGGCACGTCGCTCCATGCACCTTTCTCCGTTGCACGTGCAGCCAACACCTCTGCCAAGTAACCTGACCTTAACCCCTTTGCAAGCACAGTTCAACACCCTGACAAGCTCAGACTCTCAATAGCGAAATAACATTTCCAATCCCGTTGCGAGAGGTAACAGCCTATCCCGGACGAGCCCCCACGTGTAGCATTAGCCCTGAAGGAGCTGCTGAGTAATTTTGGGTCTGTACTCTGCCTATCAACCCCAATATATTTTGCTCGAACCCTCCCGTGAACCCACTAGTTGGGAACTACAATGATATACACAGTAAATAAATTGCAATTAATTATGGTTACCTTATACCGCCTGTCCTGAAAGGTAACAGATAAACTCCACACACAACTTCTGATTAACCAAAAGGTAATGGTTCACTTGTTGAGAAAAATAAATAAACACAGTTAAACAGGTACAGTGGACTGCTTACAGGGCCCTGCAAGAGTCAATAATAGATATCAAACTGGTTCAAATGTCACAAACCAGAATACAGACCCATGTAAGCACATGGTGGAGGGGTCTCTCCAGTACAGTACTATCAGCACTGAAGTACCTCTCCCCCAGGCCTCGCCCAGATCTTAGTAACAGCAATACTGTGCAAAATGAGTATGAACTAATTACTCTATGTATAAGAGTCTATACCTCTTTAACTCCCTCTAGTGGGTAGTCCTTGGACATGTGTCCTAATATGGTGGCCTAGTTGATCAAACTAAGCCTTTCAATCGTTCCTTAACAGTTGATCGATGTCTTCGCTAGCATTGGTCGATGCACATAAAACAATTTGTAATCCAATGGGAGTAAGTGAACTGGAAACGAACGTTTGAGTAAGTATGGTGTGTTGGCAACGCTAGCGCCAATTCCTCTGATGCACAGTCACTGCCGGATGCTACGTATCCTAGCACGTGGCCTGTCAACCTTCAAGTAACAATGATGAGTCTACTATATCCACCTTCCTGCGACACAGTTATGATATTGTTGGGTCCTTCTCACCCAATGAGGCCTCGCCTCTCCGGTATGCTCCCTCTGTAATATTCGGGTCTCAGCCTCTCCGCAACTGACAGTCCCTGGTCTTCCGCGCAGCCGTCACAAATCGCTGGTCAACAGATGCCACTCGTTGCAATGGAATGTAGGCCAAAACACTCCATGAGGGATCCCCTCTCAGGATGGGCGATCCACGCTGGCGACTGTAGGCCCAGGCTTCTCGGGCCTAGGTTTCCTGGAAGCAGGTCTCTGCACAAGCCTTCCGCTTGCTAGGAGAGGTGGTCCCAAGAGAGCGAGCCAAAGACTTGTTCTTCCTTAAATCCCCTCACCCCGCAGGCTGTGCCGGGTGCAAAGCACTTTGGGGTGGCACAGTTGCACTCTTGGCATCGTAGGCTGTCTAATACCCAAGGCGATGGAGTCTTTATATCCCCGCACTTCAACTCCCATAATCCATTGCTTTAATAAAGTAAAATCAAACAAGAGATGGCAATATAACAATTGTCCAACGGAGGGAGCTGAGTTACTTCTTAACTATAAACGGTAGTCTTTCAGCCACATTGTAAAGTAGCACCTTGCTAAAATATTCTTAATTGAAAAAAATCACAATAGGTGTATATTGATTGGTTTGCGCAAAAGTTATTGTGTCTACAAACTACAGGATTGATTTAGGGACTTTTATTTTCTTTATTGTTTTTACTGGTAATGTCAGCAATCTGCAACATTGCGGCAGACAAATCTGACACCAAATTACACTTTTTATTATTACATTGATCAGTGCTATAAAAATGCAATGATCAATGAGTCCGTGGGACCCGCGGGCACTCTCCGGCACCACATGCTATCCTATTCTTACGGACTGACATACAGGTACCTCAGTTTGCGCAGGAGAGCCATTCTTTTTTTTTTTTTTTTTAAAGGGAGAGCCATTCTGTAGCTGTACAGTGGGGATCGAAAGTTTGGGCACCCCAGGTAAAAATGTGTATTAATGTGTATAACGAAGCCAAGGAAAGATGGAAAAATCTCCAAAAGGCATCAAATTACAGATTAGACATTCTTATAATATGTCAAAAAAAGTTAGATTTTTTTCCCCATCATTTACACTTTCAAAATTACAGAAAACAAAAAATGGCGTCTGCAAAAGTTCGGGCACCCTGCAGAATTTAAAGCATGCACTGCCCCCTTTGCAAAGCTGAGACCTGCCAGTGTCATGGATTGTTCTCAATCATCGGATTTCTTTATCAACAAAATTGAAAAAATTCGGGTAAGTATTCGGCAAAACAATACTCCACTCAGCCCCCTCTTCAATCAAAACACTGACGAAACGCCTCTACAATCAACTAAGTTCACTTTGGAACCCATCTCCATTGATACCACTAAAAAATTCATTGGCGCGCTGCGCAACAGCACAGCACCCAATGACATCATTCCCACCAAGCTACTGAAGGAATGTGCCGACATCCTGGCGCCTCCGATCACACAGCTTATAAATCAGTCATTTAAGGAAGGCATAGTGCCTTCCCTGCTGAAAGAGGGCACAATCCTGCCGATCTTGAAAAAACCTAATTTGGATCCTATGGACCCAACTCACCGCCGTCCCATAACAGGTCTAAATGCTCTGTCCAAGATAATGGAGAAAGTGGTGGTAAATCAGCTGCAACAGCATCTGGATACCCACAACCTACTCGATCCATTTCAATCCGGGTTCCGTCCCGGACACGGGACAGAAACGGCCTTACTGAAAATATGGGACGATGCGCTCGAGGCCGCAGACGAAGGAGAATCGTGTCTCCTGGTTCTGCTGGACCTAAGCGCAGCCTTTGACACAGTAGACCATAAATTGCTACTGAGACGACTAACAGAAGTCGCCGGAGTCTCAGAAGATGCCTTACCATGGTTCTCCTCTTTTCTCGGAAACCGATCACAAACAGTGAAACTGGGATCTTTCACGTCAGAAAAACGCACGGTGCCATGTGGGGTCCCCCAAGGATCCCCCCTATCACCGGTGCTGTTTAATATCTATCTTCGTCCTCTCTTTGATATTATCAGTAGCCAAGAACTACTCTATCACTCTTATGCAGACGACACGCAGTTGTATTTTCGCATCTGCCAAAAAAAGGATCATCATCTCAGATTAGAGAAATGTCTCTCTTCAATAGAAAACTGGATGACTAAGAGTTATCTCAAACTCAATAGCGCTAAAACAGAACTCTTTATGTTCAATGCCAGTCGGAAGAGACAACCGACAACAAACTGGACACCTTCGCCCATCCTGGGTCAGACCATCTCCCCTAGCTCCAAAGTCAAAAGTCTAGGAGTCACGTTTGACACCTTCATGACAATGGACGCACAAATAGGGTCAGTAGTCAGCGGGACGCACCATTTGATGCGCCTACTACGCAGACTTATTCCATTTATTCCCAAAGAAGACATAGCAGTCGTGGTGGGAACAATCGTGAATTCCAGACTGGACTATGCAAATGCCCTTTACCTCGGGCTCCCCAAGTACCAAATCGCTCGTCTTCAAGTCGTACAGAATACGGCCGCTAGACTGGTGACTGGGAAAAAATCTTGGGAATCAATCTCACCTTCACTGAGATCCCTTCACTGGTTGCCAGTGAAAGACAGAATTGCATTCAAAGCACTCTGCCTGACACATAAGTGCATCCATGGGAAGGCTCCTAGATATCTATGCGACAAGATCAAAACGCACAATTGCAACCGCATTCTGCGATCCACCGACCAAAATCTGGTCAAGGTTCCTAAAACCAAATACAAGTCCAAAGGAGAAAGAAGGTTTGCTTTCCAGGGCCCCAGGCTTTGGAATGCTTTACCAACCAGCATTCGGTTGGAGCAAAACCACCTGTCTTTCAGAAGGCAGATCAAAACCCTGCTGTTCTGAAGGCATGAGACACAAACAACTAGCGCCCAGAAGCGATTCAGTTCGCATGTGCCGCGCTATATAAATTTTTCATTCATTCATTCATTCATCGTCTGGGAAGACCAGGTGATGTCAATCTCAGGCCTTGTACTCACGACCGGATCTGTGCGCTGGAAACTGTCTGCCCGACAGTTTCCGGCGTACAAGGCTGATTTGTGTTTTGTTCCGCTGGCGTGTACACACCAGCGGACCAAATTCCCGTCGTACCGGAACGCGTGCACGTAAACTACGTACGACGTCACTATAAAGGGGAAGACCAAAGTTAATGGCGCCGCCCTCTGTTCCTCTTTTGCTAGTTACGGGTTTGCTCGTGTTAGTGAAGGTTTGGTTAGAGCTGATTCGCGCTTCTCGGTCTCCAGGCTTTGACAGCGTGTATTCACGGGTTCAGTGCGTGTGCTTGCGGTAACGTAGTTGTCATTCGGCTATAGGCAAGCAGGTTGTTTCTGCTTTAGCAGTTGCATCCTGTGCGCTCGTATCTGTTTGTCACGCGTTTGTCGCAGGTAGTGCTGGATTTGCGAGTGCTTTCTGTTTCAGTGTGTTCTTGACTGACCAGCCGGCCGGTTTGAAGCCATGATGGAGCAGCAGCGTCAATTTTCGCGAGTTGGTGCTGTTTATGGGATGGCTGCTGGATATGTTCATTTGTCCAGTACTTTGGCCAGAAACAGGGGGCGGAGGCGTTTCTGGACCAAGAATTGGTTGCGCCAGCGTGACCAGTTCTCACATATGCCTCTGCTTAGGGAACTCCAGGAGAATAATCCTAATGACTTTAGGAATTTTCTCCGCATGACGGACCCCGTATTCAACCGTCTGCTGGATCTTCTGTCCCCCTATATCACGAGGCAGGACACTGTGATGCGCCAAGCCATCACGGCCGAGCAGAGGCTTATTGCCACGTTGCGGTACCTGGCGACTGGGAGGAGCCTGCAGGACCTCAAGTTCTCGACAGGCATCTCTCCGCAGGCGCTTGGGGTCATCATACCGGACACGTGTGCTGCCATCATCAAAGTTATGCATGAGGAGTATATTAAGGTAAGTTTCCTGGCTCTAATAATGTGGCCAACTAACTTTATTTTTATTTTCCCAGATATGCTGTGTGTTTAACTAACGTTACCTTTTCTCCCTATGCATGTTGATATCAGCTTTACATGTTTTATTCTTGGCCTACCTGCATATTTGTCCCTTACCCAATATTAACCTGTCCAGCATGCTATCCTAGGGACAAACCCACCTTGCCATTTTTTCAAACAGGACTTTTTGGTTTTTGTGTCCCCCCCCCCCCCCCCTTCAAACTTTTATTGTCCCCATCAGAGGGCTGTGGAGTCTCTTAATGAAGTGGCCCTATATATTTCATTTCCCAAATTCTCCATGCACATTTTTCTAATGCAATTTTAATACTGTGAACTGTCACAAGGATGCTTGTAGGATGTTTTTGTTACAAAGTACTAAATCTCTTTTTTTGTTTGTCCCCACAGCTACCCTCCACACCACAGGAATGGCAGTCTGTGGCTTCCCAATTTGCCCAGCGGTGTGATTTTCCAAACTGCGGTGGAGCAATAGATGGGAAACACGTCCGCATTGTGCCCCCACCCCGCTCGGGGTCCTACTATTATAATTACAAGGGTTATCATAGTATTGTGTTGATGGCGGTGGTGTCGGCACAGTATGAGTTTCTATATGTGGACGTGGGGAAGAACGGCCGGATGTCTGATGGGGGAGTGTTCGCACGGACTGATTTCTATGATCGTCTCCAAGCTGGTGGTCTGGCATTGCCACCAGATGAAGATAATGTGGAAGGACTTCCGTTTGTGTTCCTAGCGGACGAGGCTTTCGGGCTTGGTCCTCACCTCATGCGGCCTTTTCCCCAGAGGACCCTCACCTCAGAGAGGAGTGTGTTTAATTTTCGGTTGGCCAGGGCTCGGAGGGTAGTCGAGAATGCCTTTGGGATACTCACCAACCGGTTCCGCCTGTTCAGGACATCGATACATCTGGCGGAATATAAATTGGACACCGTTGTATTTGCCTGCTGCATTTTGCACAACTTTTTACGCAGGCACTCCCAGACGTACCTACCCGACATCGGTTCTGAGGCAAGACTACCCTCAGATCCCCTTCCCGGGCTGGACACTGGTCGCGCTGGCTTGGCCCCCCAATCAGCTCGTGAGGTACGCGACAAATATGTTGAGTACTTCATGGGTCGGGGGGCCATTGCTATGCCAGATCATATTTCTTTCTAATTCGGCCCCCAAAGAAAGGAATATTCTCTCAAATAATAAATAATTAGACCATTGGACTTTATACAGTTGTTTGTCATTAATGCTTTTTCTCTTTTTCTCTGTCTTCCTGGTTCTCTAACTAACTTCTTCAATTGTAATGCATAATTGATTTCTCCACTTTTAGTAACTAACCACATTTTGCACAGTATTCACTCATCTACAAACAGGGTATTGAGTCTAGAAATAATAAGCAACTCCATTTGTAAATTTTGAGGTCAAGTATTTTAATTTTTGCTTGTTCATGACCCCAAAAATTATTTTATATTTTTTTCATTACTCCCTGCTTTTGTACTTAGGAGTCAAAAAAATTTTTTTTTTTTTTTTTTTTTTTTTTTCAGGTAATTCAACCAAAAATATTATGCAGATTATACATTTATTAACAAGTTCACTTTTTTTTTTATCAAATATAGTTAGATTTATTGTTTACATATATATATATATATATATAGATTATATTTGGTGGGGTGTTTAGCGCCTTAATTTTTTTTTTGGGCATATTTTTTATGCACAAAAAACAATAATTTTTTTAACATTTTTTTTGTTTTTGGTGTGTTTTTCTAAAACTAAATTTTTAGGTGAGAATTTGGAGTCAAATCTCTACTTCACTAAATTCAGTGATTAGAGAGATTTATAATTCTATATATATATATTTTAAATTTTTTACCGTTGTTTATTCTTTATGGTCTAAACTTTATAGTATCCCAAAATGTTCAACATGGTCAAAAAGTAACAAAATCCTATTCCAAAAATATAAAAACTCACAACAGCAGTCAGTCATGGTGTGCTTTCACACTGGAACACGCCAAAATTGGAAGATACACACATTCAGTGCAAACTCGCCAAATGTCATTGGTTCAACAGACAAATGGCCACATGTGCTATCTGACATCATGGGTGATCAATGTCTGTGTTTTGTGGGAGCAAACCCTTCCTCTCAACTACTTGAGGATGGAGGAGGGGGTTGGACCCACAAAGCACAGACATTAGATATTCTGTGATGGCAGATAGCACATGTTGGCACACTGTGTGTGTATCTTCAAATTTTGGCGTATTCATTATTCAAACTGTAAAAATGTTTGTGGGGGCGGGGGATGGGCGGGGGGTGTTTCAGTCTTTGACACGGCCCATCATGTCAATAATGTTCTTAAAATTAGATTCGATGACCATCATTCTTTGCCGCATATTGTCCATTTCCGTGCTGCATTCCAAAAGCACATTTGTTACATTCTGTTCCATGAGAAACATCCTTTCACGCATATTGTGCATTTCAGTGCTGCACTCCATTACCTGCTGAATAATTATAGCAGCACTTGCACGTGAAAATATTGGCACACCATCCTCCTCCCCTAAAACCAACAAAAAAAAAGGCATTTACAACATTATTTTTCGATGAGGCCTATCTACATATGTTTTTTTGAATCAAGCTAGGGTGACACTGACCTGATGGGCTTCTCCTTTCCACCTCTTCGACATCTTCTATCACTCCTCCTTCTTCCACCACCTCCCCATCATCTTCAATCACTCCTCCTTCTTCCACCACTTCCCCATCATCTTGGACTCCTCCTTCATCCATCAATCCACCTTCTTTCAATTCGCCAAATTGTTCTTCCGCCACTTGCCCTTCATCTGCTATGACTTCTAAGTCCAAAATTACTTCTTCCTCCTCTCTTCCTTCCTCCTTTCTTCCTTCCTCCTCTCCTTCCACATCCTCTTCTCCTTCCACATCCTCCTCTCCTTCCACATCCTCTTCTCCTTCCACATCCTCTTCTCCTTCCACATCCTCTTCTCCTTCCACATCCTCTTCTCCTTCCACATCCTCTTCTCCTTCCACATCCTCTTCTCCTTCCACATCCTCCTCCTCCTCCACATGTTGAGATGGCAGATTTTGGCCTTGTCTGGCCCTCTCTGCCTCCTCCAAATGCTGGCGACTTCTTTCCCCTGAAATAAAACAAAAAAAATGTAGACTCATCAGCACACAGATATTGGAGAGCATAAATCGCACACATTGCTTAGAAGATGCTTTCATTTAGTTACTTTTATCTTTCACCAAACCTACATTTAGCAATTACTTCTATATGGCAAGCTCTGATCCTGCCCCTTTTTAGCAAAGTGACACACATGGATGTCCCCCCTAAACTGTATTTCTGGGAGACCCTACCAAAACCCATTTTTTATTTGTGGAGACACAGGTGCTCTGCATTGCAGATGTGAAAACATCTGCTTTAGTACCACTGTTTTTAGAATGTATCCTGTTTGCCTTTCCCATTCTCATACTTTTTTTTTCTAGAACTAGCTTTTACACAATGTTTACAAACAAAGTTTTTGGCCAGTGAGCCATGTCCAGGTGTGTTGTTCCTGGAATAACCGAGCCTTTCTGATAAACTATGTGATGTTACGTTGTTTACTAAGAACACTGTTTGTAAATATGTAGTTATTTATGTCCTAAAAAATAAATGACAACATGTCTTTAAAATTACAAGCAGGCCAAGGAGGCAGATGGTGAAATATACATGGCAACACATTATTGCAGACAATCACCCCCCCCCCCCCAACCCCAATATATATTTACTTACTTTTACGCAGAATTTTAAGTATTTTCTTCATCTGATGTGGCTCCCTCAATTTTAAGTCTGACCATCGTTTCCTCAGCTGTTCCTTGGACCTGGTGATCCCAAACATCCTCTGCATTCTCCTCGCCACCTTGTCCATAATATGTGCCTTTCGGCGGTTAGGGGTCTTGTATGGCCCTAATTCACCATCATAGTCCTTCTTTCGCATGATGTAAACTAACTCCACCATTTCCTGGAACCGCATATTAGTGGCTTTATATCTTCTTTTCCTTGATCGGGACGTCCCTGCCTCTGTCCCTTCACTTGTGGCATGAGAGCATCGTGCCCGCTCGTGTGACATCGCCATCTTTCCTTTCCCACAGAGATTATGGGCGTGGAAAAGATGAATTCTTACGCCATGGGCGGAGAAGAGGGCGGCGTTTAATACATACGCGGAGTGTAGAGAATGCAAACAACGTGTTTACGTCGGTTACGCGGAGAATCTTCGAGCGCATCCAGAACATACACAGTTAACGCCATATTTCCTAAACTCATTGATTAGGGGCCTCGCAAAGGTGACGAGGGCGGGGTTTCATAAATACGCGGAGTGTTTAAAAGGTTTACGCCGTGATTACGCATCTTACGCGGTAATTAGGCGAGCGTGAGAAACGAGGAGCGAGAGACAGGAAGGTAAGGAAATTAAAAATGTGATCAGCAGAGGCCTTGAAAATGTAGACACATGGGATGGGGGTTTGGGCTGTTGGTTGCACCCTTTTTAAGCTATTCTGTCTATGGGGTACCACAATGTTATTTTGGTATCCAAATGCTTTTGGACACCTCACAAAATAGAGATGTGAACAATGCTGTACCTCATTGACAAGTTTTTGAATGGTGTATTCAGATCAGGCAAAGTATTGTTCAAGTGTTGGTTGTACAGAGGTCATTAGGAAGTGTCTTTTATGTCATCCATTGTCAGGGGCATGAGATTTACACATGAAAGAGTGCCTAGATGAAAACTGTCATTTGTAAGCATTGTTTAATTTTATATATTTAAAATATTTACTGCAATGTGAACAATGGCTCTGCATCTAGCAAATCAATGTTTGGTACAAGCAATGCGGCCGAGCTGCCAATCATTGTTTAAACAAGAGAGACTGTGTTTGTAATTAGATATAGGTAATAAATTTGAAGACACATATTAGATCAAGGTCAACGCTGATCCTTTGGAATATTTATTTTTCTGTGGTTTATGTTTTTGTAATCTAGACTCAAAAAGAAATATAATTTGGGAAAAATTACAATGGACCTCCTACAAAGCAAGGAATCTATAGAGGCCTTACTTCAAAAATACCAGGACACGCCCATCCTGTGGAATTCAAAGCACTCTTTATATTGCAATAAAGAGGTACGAGCGGCAGCACTAGAAGAGCTAGCAAATTATATGCAAACTTGGGTGCCAGGATGCACTGCCAACATGGTGAAGGATAAACTTGCCAACCTCAGAAGCACATACAGGAGAGCATACAAAGCTAATAAAAGCCAAAAATCGGGAGCAGCAGCAAGACAAGCAAAGGAACCCAAACTGTGGTATTATAAACAGATGGCTTTTTTGCGGGACGAAATGGAAGGCAGGAAAACGATGTCCAGTCTTTCTTCCAACCTTTCCTCCATGCTACCTTCCAGCGGACATTCCCCAGATGACCACAGCCCTGCAGAGTCGGAGGAAGAGGGCCTGGCTGACAGAGATGCAGATCTGCCACCCTTCGATGAGGAGGTATAGTAGTTTCCTCTATATTTATGGCGTAAATAATTCTTGGTGGATTAATGATTAGATATTGTAAAAAAAAAACCAAGCTGGGAAAAAGCAAACAAAAAGGTGTACAGACAAATAGGTGTCAGGGATGACAACTGCAGGGGTCAGAAGTAGAGTGTATTCAAGTAATAATGAACAGAAAATACTAAACGAAAAACATGAAAATGAGTGTGGTTTTATTTAGCGAAATTGTAAAAAAATTCCTTTTTTTTCCACACAGGAAGAAGAGATCAGCCAGGAGGTGGCAGATCCTCAGGTGTCTGTCAGCCAGGAGGAGGCCGGGGTCAGTGGCAGCCAGGAGGAGGCCGGGGTCAGTGGCAGCCAGGAGGAGGCCGGGGTCAGTGGCAGCCAGGAGGAGGCTGGGCCCAGTGGCCTGCAGCAGGTCCACCCGGCCAGGAGAACCACCACCAGCCAGTCTTCTCCCCCCCAGGTGAGGCCATCAGGCCGAAGGAGGCAGTTGAGGCCTGTGGAGGAGGCAAGCCTCCGCATGATCCAGGAGGCAAGCGCCATCATGAGGGCCCCCCTCAACCCCACAGAGGCCTTCAGTGCCTCATTGGCCCATGATTTAAATGAAGGGGAGGAGGACCAGAGAAGACTGGCAAAGGCCCTGATGAACCAGGTCCTTTGGTGGATGCAGAGGGGCCTGCTGACCCCAGACACTGGGCTATGTGATCCAGCCCGGCTTGCGGAACACCATCCTCCTGCTGCCACATCAACCCCACCTGCAAGACCCCGTGTTCGATCCGCTGGAAGGCTGCCTGGAGGGAAGGCTGGAAAGAGGAGGAAACGTTGATTTTCTGCCTTCCATTTCCTTCCACATAAAGGACATCTTGTTTGTACTACCACAGTTTGGGTTCCTTTGTTTGTGTGCTGCTGCTTCATATTTTTGTGTTTGGCTCCTGAGGCTTGGAAGTTTATCCTTCACCATGTTGGAAATGCAAGTTTGCATATAGTTTGCTATCTATTCTAGTGCTGCCGTTCTTTTTATTTTTTGTGATGACATTTGCCTGAATAAAAGGCCTTTTGCTTTCATTTGAAAACATGCCTATTGTTTGATATACTGTGGGGATTATTAGGCAGCAAACCTTTAATAAATATACAATGGGTAATTTACAAAGGACACACTCCTTGGGGGGGGGGGGGGACATTTGGTGTGCCAACATGGTTTAATATTCTCTAATGAAACACCAAAAAAAAAAATTAATTTAAAAAAACATGTAAAAAAAAAATTGTTTAAATGGTGACATAACTAGAAACAAAAAAAAAATAAAAAAAATGCACATTCCTTTACAAAAATGACTACTCTAAATTATGGAGGACCACCAACCAAAACACACGTCTGGCATAGAAAACATTATTAAAGGATTACATCACAAGCAAGAAATGTGACATTTCAGTATGGGACAACTCTATTGAAATTGCATCAGCAAGAGAACGGGGTTATTCTAGCAAGAGAAGAATTAAGAAAACGAGGCTTTAAAATGTGGTTTAGTGCGCCTTTTTAAGACATTGTTCTCTTGCTAGAATAAAAGGTTTCTAATGACGAATGTGCCATATCCCAAAGAAACGCGAGTTTTACCTGAACGAGCGCTCCCGTCTCCTCATTTGGACTGAGCATGCGCGGGGTTTTTGTACGCTGCTTTTGTGTACAGACGACCGAACATGTCTGACGGACACGATTCCAGCAGACTGTTTTAAAGCAAGACCAGGAAACAGTTGTTCGTTGGAAAACGGTCTGGCCGACGATTGTTTGCTGGAATTCTGTACGTTACTGCCTACACACGAACGAACATGTCCGCTGAAACTGGTCCGCGGACCAGTTTCAGCAGACATGTTTGGTCGTGAGTACGAGGCCTCAAAGGTTTTAAATGCCCAGACTCATCTGACCTTGCCCCAACAATCAGCACCATGGGTTCTTCTAAGCAGTTGTCTAGAAAACTGAAACTGAAAATAGTTGATGCTCACAAAGCTGGAGAAGGCTATAAGAAGATAGCAAAGCATTTTCAGATGTCAATATCCTCTGTTCAAAATGTAATTAAGAAATGGCAGTCATCAGGAACAGTGGAAGTTAAAAGCAAGATCTGGAAGACCAAGAAAAATATCAGACAGAACAGCTCGCAGGATTGTGAGAAAAGCAATTCAAAACCCACGTTTGACTGCACGATGCCTCCAGAAAGATCTGGCAGACACTGGAGTTGTGGTACACTATTCCACTATAAAGAGATACTTGTACAAATATGGTCTTCATGGAAGAGTCATCAGAAGAAAACCTCTTCTACGTGGACCGATGAGGTTAAAATAGAACTTTTTGTCCGGAATGAGCAAAGGTACATTTGGAGAAGAATTTAATGAAAAGAACCTCTGTCCAACTGTTAAGCATGGGGTGGATCAATCATGCTTTGGGGTTGTATTGCAGCCAGTGGCACAGGGAACATTTCACGAGTAGAAGGAAAAATGGATTCAATACAATTTCAGCAAATTTTGGATGGTAACTTGATGCCATCTGTGAAAAAGCTGAAGTTAAAGAGAGGATAGTTTTTACAAATTGATAATGATCCTAAACACACCTCAAAATCCACGGGGGATTACATCAAGAGGCGTAAACTGAAGGTTTTGCCATGGCCTTCACAATCTCCTGACCTCAACATAATTGAAAATCTATGGATAGACCTTAAAAGAGCAGTGCGTGACAGACAGCCCAGAAATCTCAAATAACTGGAAGACTTTTGTAAGGAAGAATGGGCAAAGATACCTCAAACAAGAATTGAAAGACTTTTGGCTGGCTACAAAAAGCGTTTACAAGCTGTGATACTTGCCAAAGGGGGCAGTACAAGATATTAACTCTGCAGGGTGCCCAAACTTTTGAAGATGCAATTTTTTTGTTTTCTGTAATTTTTAAAGTGTAAATGATGGAGATCAAATCTATCTTTTTTTGACATATTATAAGAGTGTCTAATCTGTAATTTGATGCCTTTTGGAGATTTTTCCATCTTTCCTTGGCTTCGTTATGCACATTAATACTAATTTTTACTGGGGTGCCCAAACTTTTGATCCCCACTGTATATTGGCATGAGCCAGTCGGCAACTGGTTGAGGTAGGTCAAAAAGCATACATAACAGAAGAGTATCATTTGTTTTAATAAAAGGGTAAAGAAAGAGGTGCCTTCTAAGTATGAACTATAGAAACTTTATGGTACAATAAATGAAAACACTCACTTTGAGGTTAAAAACGATCAGCATGAGGAAAATCCTGCAGCGGATCGTCTCCTTGCTCGCTGGTTCAACAGGCCGTCTGCCGGCTCTGTGCACTCTGTGGCTTAGATGGCAATACAGAGGAAAGGTCTGAGGCGTTCGTAGACTGCAGCGGTGTCTGACATCAACGGAAGTGTTGCAACGCCATTTCTTGCACACTGTCAGTGGAATGGACAGGCGCGTTCCCTTGTCACGCTGGATATTCATGAATTCAACATGCTATTGTGGTGATAGGGGGAAATGGGAGGTGATGATGAAACACAGGTGATGAAACACAGGTGGAGAATAATATGGTCATACAGGTGGGGGGCCATCTAGTGGACATACTGGAAATAACATACTGGAAATAACAATAAAACCAACAATGATAACCAATGTAATGTACTACATTTCAGAATAGGAATGACCATGCAACAAAAAAAAAGGCATGGACCAATAAAAGGTGGCTAAAATAAAAATAGAAACAATGATAAATTGTGTGATAAATCTTAAAATATTGGGATAAAAGCATTTAGACTTGATGTAAGCGTTGGACTTTCAGTCCATCGTGGGGATCATGAGGGCATAATAATGTGCTGGTAATTTAAGAAATGGGGACAAGGGAGCCAAATGGTGGACAGTTGGTGAAACCTCTCTGCTTCAGGGAGACTTTTTGGTATTTGCTCAACAACCCAGACTTCTAGGCCCTGGGTAGATTTTTGGTGGCACTGTGTGAAGCGGTGAGGGATACTGTGTTGATCTGTTCCCTCTTCCACAAAGCGACGGTGCTTACTAAACCGATGTATGAGGGGATGTTTAGTACGTCCTATATACAGAAATTTACATGGGCAAGTAATGCAGTACACCACCAAATCGGAGGAACAGTAGTAAAATTCAGCGATTTTGTGCGTTTTTGCCTTTTTTAATGAAAATATATGTGACACAAGGTTTGGCAGGAAGAATGGCTTTGAGGTGTGGATCTTCACCCCTGGATATCACCATCGATCTTGCATGTTTTGTGCTCTCCCCTGATCCCCACCCATTACAATGCATCATTTGAACTACAGTTTGCACCAGAACCACCCCCATTTTCATTTGTTTTAATGTTTGTGAATGTATGTTAGATTCTCACTTGTGGCACAGTAGTTAACGGCTAAATTCAACAAAGAATGTGCATCTATTATTTTTTTCTACAGGAGCCTGCAAAGCATTTCACCGATCAGTGGATTGCGTGTGCAATTTCTTGCACCTGTACACTCTCCTCCTAACCCTCTTCTCGTACCTCCACACAGACTTTCAGTTACAAAGCTGGAAGAAGTGTGCATGGACTACAAGTATGTTGATCAGCATGCTAGTAGTCCTTTGAGAACTACAAGCCATCTGCCATAATATCAGACACGTTTGTAGTTCAGTTATTTACAGATCCCTGTGATTGAATGACTTCAGCTGTGAAGGCAGAGCCCCACACAGCCACAAAGATTTTATATGTGACAGCCAGCGGCCCAGACAGAGGAACCCCTGCTTGCTGTCATGGAGTAGAGTAGACTCAGGTTTCTTTTAACCGTTTTTTTTTTAAGATCCTTCCACTATTAGCAGAATTTGATCACACCCACCATTTAACACTTTATTACACTCCCCCTGAAAGAAGGTGAGTACCTGCACATATTTTCTGTCAAAAAAAGACAAACAAATAAACAAATTAATTAATGTACCGTATTTGCCGGCATATAAGACGACTGGGCTTATAAGACAACCCCCTAATATTCCAGCTAAAATGCTGGTTTTGGGCTATACTCACTGTATAAGACGACCCCTCACTGTGCCATTATACATGCCTCACTGTGCTATTATACATGCCTCACTGTGCCAGTATGCCTGCCTCACTGTGCCAGTATGCCTGCCTCGACGATCTTCCTACCTTCTCCTGTTTGCAGAGTTACTCAGGCTGCTGGCATCCATCATTCAAAAGCTGCACCTCCTCCTCAGGCTGTTCCTCGGCCAAGACCGAGGATGAGAAGGCATCCGTGATAGGCGGAACACTGAACAGAGGCTCTGCTGGGAAAATTAGTGTTCCGCCAATCACAGAACACTCTGAGGAGGAGGCGCGGCTTTTGAATAATGGATGGCCGCCGTCTGACAGACAGGTACCTGGAGTATAAGACAACCCCCGACTTTTGGGGCATGATTTTAGATGCAAAAAGTCAGCTTATACGCCGGAAAATACGATAAGTTATGATTACCCTAACCTGTATTATGATAGTACTTCACACCAAAAGGCCTAAGGCCTACCAGTTTTGCTTTTTTTTCCCTTCAAGCCCAAAATCATATATTAACCACTTGACCACTGGACACTTGTCCACCCCTTCCTAACCAGACCAATTTTCAACTTTCGGTGCTCTCACAATTTGAATGACAATTACTCAATCATGCAACACTGTACCCATATGAAATTTTTGTTCATTTTTTCACACAAAAAGAGCTTTCTTTTGGTGGTATTTAATCACTGCTGTTTTTTTTTACTTTTTGTGGTATAAAAGAAAAAAGACTGAAAATTCTGTAAAGATAAATGTTTTTCTTTGTTTCTGTTATAAAATGTTGCAAATTAGTCATTTATCTTCATACATTTTGGGCAACATTTATACTGCTACATATCTTTGGTAAAAATAACTCAAATTGGTGTATATTATTTGGTCTTTGTGAAAGTTATAGAGTCCACAAGCTATGATGCCAATCTCTGAAAATTTATCACATCTGATGTACTGAAGACCTATCTAATTTCTTGAGACCCTAAGGCCCCTTTCACACGGGGCGGATCAGTAATTATCTGCCTTGTGAACCTTTGCTTGCTCAGTGGGGATCGCTCTGTTGATCCCCGCTGAGCCGGCGCATGACAGGGCGGTCCCTGCTCAGGGACCGCCCTGTCATGGAAAGTAGAGATTCCAAGGTATTTAGTAATAGGCATTGTGAGTTTTTTGCAGTTATAATTTTTTTTCACAATTCTTTGCAAAATCATGTTTTTTTCCCACAAAATTGACATATTAGCAGGTTATTTCTCTCACATAGCATATGCATACCACAAATTACACACCAAAACACTATCTGCTATTACTCCTAAGTGTGACGATACCACATGTGTACAATTTTTACACAGCGTGGCCACATGCAGAGGCCTAACATGCAGGGAGCACCTTCTGGCGTTCTAGGAGCATAAATTACACATCTAATTTCCTGACTACCTCTTACATTTTTGAAGGCCCTGGAACACCAGGACAATGGAAATGCCCCAAAAATTACCCCATTTTGGAAATAAAACCCTACAACGTATAATCTATGAGGCATAATGAGTCTTTTGAACATGTCATTTTTTTTCTAAAATGTTTTGGAAAATGTGGAAAGAAAATGAAAATGCATTTTTTTACACAAAGTTGTCAATTCATACAATATTTCTAACACATAGCATGTGCATACCAAAAATGACACCCCAAAATAGATTCTCCTACTCCTCCTGAGTACTGCGATACCACATGTGGGAGAATTTTCCACAGCCTGTCCACCTAGAGAGGCTGAGTACGGCTGGGTATGGTTGGGTGTGGCTGGGTACGGCTGAGTATCAACGGAGCATCACAGAGTTTGGCTGGGTATCACCGAGTATGGCCGAGTATGGCAGAGTATGGCTGGGTATTGCAGAGTATGGCAGGGTATGGCTGGGTATTGCAGAGTATGGCTGAGTATCATTGAGTATGGCCGGGTATTGCAGAGTATGGCAGAGTATGGCTGGGTATTGTAGAGTATGGCTGAGTATCACTGAGCATGGTTGGGTATCACCGAGTATGGAAGAGTATGGCTGGGTATCACTGAGTATAGCTGAGCATGGAGGGATGGCTGATTACTGAGAATGAAGGGATGGCTGAGTACTGAGAATGGAGGGATGGCTGAGTACTGAGTATGCAGGGTTGGCGAAGTACTGAGTATGCAGGGATGGCTGCGTACTGGGTGTACAGGGATGACTGAGTACTGGGTATGCATGGATGGCTGAGTACTGGGTATACAGGGATGGATGTGCATGGATAACTGGATGTGACTGCAATTGTCACCGAGCAGCGCTGTGGGCACTACAGATCCAGCCCACAGCGCTGCTGCCACCGATCTCTCCCCCTCTCCTCTCACACTGTACCGATCGGTACAGAGAGGGGAGAGAGGAACCGGCGTCATGACATCGGTTTGTTTGGAAGTGATTGCTCCATCATTTAACGAGCGATCACGAAGTAGCTGTCAGCGACCATTTACCGTGATCCTTGATGCGTCGGGTCCTCTGGACCTGACGGTCACGCACACTCCCCGGAGCACGATTCTGGGAGGACGTCAATGTAGGCCCTCCCAGAGTTATCAAACTGCCCTGTAACCGTCATTCAGCTATGGGCCGGATTAAAGAACCACAGGATCCAGCAGCTGCTAGCTATAATCGGAAAAACTTTCTCAAACAAATACATTTCTAACAAGAAAAAACACTGCACAGAAACAATAAGGTGTAAATGCTGCCAAGTACCAAAAATTGCAGAACAAATTAAAAGACAAGTGATAAAGGAAAGAGGTACAGCGCAAAAACTATTAGTGACTGATGAAAATACCTATGAATGAACTAAGGTGTATATATATAAAAAACACAAGCGATACATATATAGAAATTACATATGATATTGTAAAATTCCAATAGTGCAAAAAAAAAAAAAGGGCAAAGTTCATATTAAATGGTGATATTGGAAAATTGGTAATAAATGAGTGTAGTCCATACACTTATAGTGGTGAGTAGTGGAAGATCCAAACAGTGAAAATAAAGTCCAGTGAAGATCGCCTATGCAATATTCAAAATGTGACATCCAAAATAATCGAAGAGATCTAATCCACCAGAGTAAGACACCCAAATCACTTGCTAGCAATAATTGCTAGCAATAATCGCAAGAGAATCCAACAGGCTAGTTGTACCCAAGTTGATCGATCAATTAACTTGGTGTATTCAGCCTACCCATTAAGTTCTCATTTTCAGGTCATGGTATAGCTAGTAGCAGTTTACATTGGATTTGTCTTGCATTGTCATATTCAGTCAACAAATTCAATGCCTTTACAAAACACTCATGTGTGCGCTCATGTGTGCGCTACTATTTTTCCCAAAAGCTCTTCCTGTATCCCCATGTGGTGGGTGACCATGTATTTTACACAGCTGGGAGTGTTTAGTTACATGTAGCAGCCAGGAAAAAGCAATGTGGTGACATTTCAGCACACAGTTCACTGGAAATATTACTATATTGCCTCTTTTTTACAGGATGTGCATTGTGTACAAGTGACCTTGTGGTGTCATGGTCACTTTACATTTAGGGAAAAACAAGGTAAATTAATAGACAATTTATTAATAATAATAATAATAATAATAATAGCAACAATATTAATACAATTTATAATAATAAATACATAATTAAGTATGTTTGAAAAAAATTCTCAGTTGTGATGTTGTATATTTGTCGAATAAAAGCAAACATATAGTTGCTATATCTACAGATTACCTGTATACCAGGAGAAATCATTGAATACAATTTTAAGACCAATAAAAAAGTGCATGTTATTTGCTGTTATATCAATATCATTTATGCTGTCACATACTCCACTGATACAAAGTTTTTTTCTATGCTCACAGCATCTGTCAGTCTATTCCAGGAGTCCTCTCATGCCCTCAAGGAGGACAGAAACCATGTTTAAAAAAATGATTGATTTGGAAACCATCAGCCATAAACATCTTTCCATCAAACAGATATTGGTTTTACCTTATTTGGAGGTTATTAAACATTTGTGATGCTTTGATTGATTTTATGAGCACGGCGCCTACACAAAAAATGACTATATAAGGTCGAAGAGATGGAAACCTGCAAGGAGAATACAAATAACGTGATAGAAGGGAAGGCAAATATGCTTCCTGTGGAATGTTATTTTCCAAGAAAATCAAGATTTATAGCAACGTAAAGAGAAAAGCTCAATGACCCTTGGAGTAATTGAAGAATTCTCTGTAAAAGTTATTAAAAATATATATTTATAACATAATGCACACAACTCTAAAAGGCAGAACAGATGTGAATCAGCAGTACGTTATTTGCAGTAACTGGAAGAATGACGGGATAGCAAATTAAATGCTTTTATTCTGAAGCTTTTATATTATCCATTGTGTCCTTGAGAAAAGGTAAAGCAATAACTTATTAAATTGGCCAAATATTTTTTAACAAAACAATTTCAATAAAAATTCTAAACTCACCATTTTTTAGCCTATGTCATGTCAATACACCATAAAAGTTATTGAGGTGGGATACAGATGAACAAAATTTCGGAAAGTGGATTAGAAGAAGAAAAGTTAAAATCAATTACCATGGAGCTGCCAGTGGATTTCCTACTAAAAACCTGATTTAGTTATTTTTCCTTATACCAAAATATGCTAAAAGATCCAGAGAACATCGTGTACTATTTTACATTAAAAATGCATGCATTTTAACATGTGCATTATACTGTACAGGTTTACATACTGGTGCATATTCTATATGCTTTTTTCATGCATTTTATTCTGCATTTTAGCATAATTTTTGTCGATGTTTTACAGGGAAGAGGGTCATTTTGAAAACAGGTAAAGTTGTAATTTGGAATCCTACTTTTCTGTTCACATTCCTATTTTTTTTTTTTTTTATTGTTTTTATTGAGAAGAAAAATTTTTTTTTTTTTTTTCGTCAAACATCAAACATACACTTGGTACCTAGGAAGCACAGATACATACATAGTACTTCAAGAGGTCGTTGCGCACAGCGCGACCAGAGCTAGATTTTCATCTTACAGCTATACAGCATAACATAAATCTACTATCGCATCCATGGATCCAGTGTAAAAAGACAACAAAGAAAATGATAAAGATAAATCAAAATAAATTATAAAACCTTCAATGTATCAGTCCTCTTTCAAAGTAAGAGAAGAACAATAAGAAGGAAGGTGTCAAAGGTATAGGAACTAAAACAAGATGAGAAGAGGGGACAGAGAGGAGACAGAAGGTGAGAAGGAAGAGGAGGAAAGGGAGGGAGGGAGGGAGGGAGGGAAGGGAAGGCTGAGATGAGGAGGAGTAGGGTAGCAGTACTAAGAAGGCTGATTCCGCTTTTACGGGAGACATCAAATATATAAGAGAATTTCAGTTTTTAACCATATACCAGGTGGTCCATATCTTCCACAGGGCATCAAATTTACACCCTACCCCTCTTCTTCTAGCCAAAAGAGACTCATGAACATAATGCGTCTGTGTCAAAAGGAGAACCTCAGAGGCATTGGGGGCCCTATCAGCCTTCCATTGCTGTGCAAGCAATAGTCTAGCCGCCAAGAGGACATGAGTCACCACTACTCTGCAGTCTACCGGGAAGATTTCTATCCCCACATGTAGAATTGCCAAGCTAGGATTGGGCCTAGTTAGAATACCAGTGATCCTGGATATGTATTGGAAAACAGAGTGCCAAAAACTAGTTAAGTTCTTGCAGGACCATAGCATATGGAACAGATTGCCTATTCCACCACAATTCCTCCAGCATAGCGGGGACCCCTGGTTTCCAAATTTAGAAATTCTATATGGAGTGAGGTACCACCGAAGTGCTATTTTCTGGGATAGCTCCCAGTGATTGATGCATCTGGAAGAAGAGTAGATTGAGCTAAACGCTTTACTCCACTGTGCTTCCGTGATTGTTATTCCCAAGTCAGACTCCCACTTCCTGAAGGGTTGGGACTTAACAAAGCGCAGTTTGTTTTGGAAGAGGTTGTAGAAAAAAGAAATACCCTTACGGGGTGTCGGGACGGTATGATAAAAATTCCACACTTCTCTGGCCATGAGTATACTATGCGGTCCAATTGAGTTCAGGAAGTGGGAGATGCGAACATAGGCATAATGATCTGGGGGGCCTAAGTTGAACTTTTTCTCCAGGGCTGGAAAGGTGAGGAGAGCCCCGCCCAGGAACAAGTCCTGAACGACGGCAATCCCCCTTGCCCTCCACCTGGGCATGGGAAGGTCCGGAATGACCAGGGAGAATGTCTCCAGTGGGATGGGGACCTCTATTAATTCAGAAGGGGGAAAATGAATCTCCCTCAAAGCCCTCCAGGCCTCAAGGGAGGCCCGAATAGTAATCGGGAGTTCTCGCAGACTAAATGGCCTCCAGACATCCGCAAGGAGAAGAAGATCAAGGTGGGTGGAAGGTCCCAGGGCCCGTTCGATTGACCCCCAGACTGAATCATCCTGGGGGGTCATCCAGGTCTTAAGTTGCGTCAAGATGGACGCTCTGTAGTAGTCCCTAATGTCCACCAGACCCATACCTCCGGCTCTTCTATGCTTGGTCAACAGGGGCTTAGAGCATCTGGGACGTCTGGATCGCCAAATAAATCTGGAGAGGAGTGTGTTCAAGGCTTTAAGATAAGGGGCCGGTAGAGGGACGGGGAGGGTTCTGAACACATATAGTATCTGCGGAAGAAGCAGCATTTTAAATGCCGACAGTCTTCCAGACCAGGATAGTTCCACATTGGCAAGCCTGGTGACTTCTTTAGTTAATTTGTCGATTAGGGGAGGGTAATTGGCATTTGCTAAAGCACATGGGTCAGGGGTCAGCTTTAGGCCCAAATAGGAGATATGGGATGTGGCCCAGGAGTAGGGAAAATTAAGTTGAAGTCTTGATTTTAAGGGGGAGGGAACACTCAGACCAAGGATAATCGATTTGGTAAAATTAATTTTATAGAATGAGATCTCACTAAACATCCGTAAGGTATCGTGAGCATGGGGCAAGGACACCAGGGGAGAGGTCAAAAAGAGGATGATGTCATCCGCAAATAAGTTGATAACATGCGACCTATTGTGAATCCGAAACCCTTCAATGGCTGGATGGGACCTGATCCTCTCCGCCAACGGCTCCATTAAGAGGTTGAAGATCGAGGGGGACAGAGGGCACCCCTGGCGGGTGCCATTTGATATTGAGAATGTGTCTGACAATAGATTTGAGGTGTACACCTGGGCACACGGAAAGGAGTAGAGGGCGAGCACCGCCGAGAGAATCGGTCCAGAGAACCCAAACTTCCCTAGGGTATCTTTCATATATCCCCAATGTATCCTGTCGAACGCCTTCTCCGCATCCAAAGAGAGTAGCAGAGAAGGCGTCCGACAGGATCTAGCATGCTGCACAACTCCCAACACTCTTCTCGTGGCATCCGATGCCTGTCTTCCTGGGGTGAAGCCCGATTGGTCAGATTTAACAAGAAAGGGAAGGACAGATAGGATTCTATGAGCTAATATCTTTGCATATAATTTTACATCAGAGTTCAATAATGAGATTGGTCTGAAGTTGGAAGGGGTGGTGGGATCTTTACCAGGCTTTGGGATAGTAACCACATACGCTTTGAGCATCTCAGGAGGGAAGGAGGCAGAGGACACCGCTTTGGCATATAGGGTCTGTAAAGCAGGAACCAAATCGTCTTGGAACGTTCTATAGTAATCATTTGGAAGACCATCAGGTCCTGGAGATTTGCCTAGAGGGAGTGAGTTAATAATTTTCCTAATTTCAGGTTCCAAGATAGGGGCATTTAGAGAGTCTAGTTGTGATTGAGACAGAGCCGGGAGGTTCACACTAGCGAGAAACCCCCGGATCTTGTCATCAGAGGGTTGTGGAGTGTCAGGGTCGTCTCTTAGATTATACAGGGATGAATAGTAATCAGCAAAGGAGTTTGCTATGTCTTTAGGGTTAACAATTTTGTGTTTGTTGGTCGGATGGAACAGGAAAGGGATCTTAGCTTTAGTTTGGGCTGCTCGGAGCCTCTGGGCTAGAAATTTCCCCGCTCGATTACCAGACGAGTAGTGGTTGAGTTTCAACCGCTGTAGATGTTTATCATACTGCTCGATAAGAAGGGACCTGAGCTCTGCCCGACACTGAGAGAGAGTTTTCCCCAGTGTCGTATTTGTATTGGATTTGTTTTGGGCTTCTAATTGTTTGATGTCACCTAGGAGTTGATTAATTTTCAGTGTCCTCTGCCTTTTTTCCCTCGCACAGATCTGAAGGATCACCCCCCTAACCACTGCCTTATGGGCACACCACAGAGTAGTTGGGTCAGAGACAGACCCCACATTATTTACAAAGAATTCCGACAGACATTTGGCAATCGTAGTAGCATGAGTAGGAATTTGGAAAATCCTTGAATTAGCCCTCCAAATATACGCAGGACTGGGAGTGTGCCCCTCCGCCACCGTTATAGAGACCGGAGCATGGTCAGACCACGTTATATTATGGATGGCGGAGGAGGACACTGCCTGCAAAAGCATCTTATCAACAAGTATAAGGTCAATTCTTGAATAGGAATTGTGCCTGGCTGAATGGAAAGAATAGTCACGTTCTGTTGGATGGTGGCACCTCCAAACATCAAAGATGTCCTCCGAATGCAACAGCTGTTGGAGTTGGGGAAGGGATCTCTTCGTCGTGGAGGAGGAATCTAGGGCATGGTCAACTGTCAGGTTGTGATCCCCACAGATTATCAGGGACCCCTGTCTTACCAAGGCGATTTTAGCATAAGTCCTCTTCAAAAAACGGAGCTGGTGGGAGTTAGGTGCGTACACATTGGCAATAGTGAAGGGTTTGTTGTTTACTTCTCCCACCACGACCAGGTACCTCCCCTCTGGATCAGCGAGGGTTTGTTGTAAGCTGAAAGCCACCGAGTCCTTTATAGCTACCAAAACACCCTTGGACTTGGTTGGAGCAGAAGCCATAAAAATGTGTGGGAAACGCTTGTGTGAGAAGCGGGGCGGGTTATCAGTGGAGAAATGGGTCTCCCGAAGACAGAGGACATCAGCCTGGAGGTCCAGAGCCTCCCTCCAGACCGATGCCCGTTTGGCGGGGTGGTTGAGGCCATTCACGTTAAAGGAGACAATCTTAATCGCCATTTGGGAACAGTGAGTGAGGTTGGAAAGAGTACCTTGTATTCATCTGTGGAGAGCGGTGCATCTTGCGGTGTAGACAGCCTTCAATGCCTATTGGATACAGCCTTCCCGGGGCGGCAGGGAGAGTAGGGGGTGCAGACAGAGCTTTCCAGCGTAGACTTGGGTCCATCGACCAGGAAGGAGGAAAGGAAATAAAAAAGTCAGAGTCAAAGGGAAGAAAAAAAAACATGGAGTCAGCTAAAAAAGCTTGAAGAAGCAAGAACCAGAGGGCAGACATTCTGCCCATAATCAAGGGGGATCAAGGAACGGAACAAAGTGGATACTCCGCATGGAGTGGGAACCTTCAAGTGAGCAATGAGACACTACATCCCGAAAGGATCACGCAGCACGTTTTTTGCCGCTTTTCTTTCTGGACACTGTTTGCCATTGGTAGCGCTGGTCAATTTTGGCAGATGGCATGGGACCTGTAGGCGCCTGAGCCGGGAGGATATCTAGGGATCTGAGTAATGTAAGGCCTTCCTCCAGGCTAACAATTGTTGTGTCCTTCCCATCATGAGTGACAGTAAGCTTCACCGGAAAACCCCACCTATAGGGAACGTTGTGATTGCGCAGAGCTTTGGTAATTGTCACCAGTGACCGTCGCTTCTGCATAGTGAACTGTGATAAGTCTGTGAACAGCTGGAGCCCAGCGAACTGCTCCGGAAGTTGTTGAGCTTTTCTGAATGAAGTCATGAGCTGCTCCTTAATTTGGTAGAAATGTATTCTCAACAGGACGTCTCGGGGTACATTATCAGGCAGGAAACCAGGCTTGGGCAGCCTGTGGATTCTATCAATCTGCAGCTCTGACTCAGAGGCATCTGGGAGAATCTGCTGCAACAGGTCTCTGGCAAATTTCTGTAGTTGGGCGGGGAGCACCGTTTCCGGGACCCCCCTTAGCTTAACATTGTTGCGCCTTGACCTGTCCTCAAGGTCAGCGACCTTTGCCCTCAGCCAGGCTATCTCAGTATCGTGTTCAGAGTGGGCATCGATCAATGAATTGTGGGAGGATGCAAATTCCCCCATTTTTTCTTCCACGTGTGTAACTCTGTCCCCCAGCTCACCCACATCTGCCTTAAAGTTCCTCATGCACTGAAGCATGTCAGCATGCATGGAACTCCTGAGGGAGACCAGCATGTCTTTCAGAGTCGTGTCAGACACTGCCTTTCCTGAAGTGGGGAAGGCAGTGAAGGGGTCAATCAGCTCTCTAGTGTCCTCCAGGGCCTCGGCCCCCCCGCTCACCTGGCTGGTGTTCGCCTCCAGGCGAGGTTTGGACTTAGCAGGGCTCCTATCAAACGGGGTCGATCCTCCTGGAGACTGCTGTGTAGTGCCAGGATGCATCCGTGGACTCGAGGCGGTTGATCGGGAGCTGCAGGGTGAGGAGGGAGACGCGTCTCCCAGGCCGGCGCCAGCGCCATCTTGTATTAGGCCGCGGCCTTTTGGAGGATAAAACTCCTCCAATTTCCGGGGTTGGGACCCCTCTTTTCTCTTGCGGGTCATGCTGCGGGTGTCTCCGGACCTCCAGGCGGGAGTAGAGCGAGTGATGGGCGGAATAGTCGCCGCTGTAGCTAGGCGGAAGGTTCCCTTGGACGGAGCAACTCACTCACACGTCCATACAGCCGTGCGGTAGCCACGCCCCCCCACATTCCTATTTTGATTATATAATTGTGTACTTTCTTTGGTCAATCATGACAACTCTAAATAAACTGTTAAAAAAAAATGGAATTCTGCTAAGTCATGGGGGGGGGGGGTTGGGTCAGATGATGTGGCTTAGATAAAGGCTTCAGTGTCATCTTCAGACAAGGCCCAAATCTACCTGAGTATTCAGCTGCTTTGCTTCACCAAAGCCAGACAGTGATGTGCAAGAGTAAATGGTAATCATGTGCACAGAAAAATAAATGACTCTCAAGTGAAGAGTTATGGTTTGGCCTCAATATTGGATGAATGTCCATGAATACAATTTTTATGCTCATCAGAAAGACAGTGTTTGCTCAAAAGGGTACTGTGTATTTAACAATCAGAACATTTTTTGATTTTTCTTTACTAGCATTGGATTTGTAAAGTCAAATTTTGTTTAGTTTTTAATAGGTAGGATTTGCTTTAATGAGCCACCCAATCTCCAAGCAAGGTTTCCACCTTCCATAGAAAAAAGTATTAGTGGTAGGCATAATTTGGCTGGAGGTGTGGCATTAAAGAGGAGTTCTCATATCATTTGTGAGTAAAATCAACATAAAACATGGCAAAGTGTCAGTAAGGAAAAAACTGAATATTTTTGGAAGCTTTGATGTGCCTAATGCCGCGTACACATGGTCGTTTTTTGTGATCAAATAAAACGACGTTTTTAAACGTCATTTAAAATGATCGTGTGTGGGCTTCACATCGTTTTAAATGACGTTTTAAACCCGCGCATGCTCAGAAGCAAGTTATTAGACGGGAGCTTGAATGGAACAGAGTGCCGTCGTACGTGTTGTACGTAACCGCGCTTTGCTAGAACATTTTCAGAAAACGATGGTGTGTGGGCAACGTCGTTTTTTATGATGAAGTTAGAAAAACTTCGTTTTTTTCATGATGAAAAACGTTGTTTTATTTCATCACAAAAAACAACCGTGTGTACGTGGCATTAGGCAACGTTGTATCTTGGCCTAGGCCAACAAGGCACATGCCTAGGGCAGCACTCTGCAGGGGGGCATCATGGAAAGAGTCCCCGCCGGCTTGGGCTACACTGTGTAGCTCCAGTCTTATGGGGCGGACTGGGCTGAGAGGCAAATTAGTCTATTACCCACATAAAGCGGCCACACTGCTTCTGGTATGCAGACGCCGGATGGCCGGCATTCCACAACTGTGGCAGGGGGTGCTGCTTCTAATTTTGACTGTCCTATCAGCCTGGACCACAAACCTTCTTCACTGTGCTATATGTTTTCTGCTGCACCATTGGCATGGCTATATCTTCTTAGTCCTCTCCATAAAATTATCAGAAATTTGTGCTTAAAGTAGAACTATAGGCAGCACTTTTTTCTTTCATTTTGGATAGAGTAAGGGAGGGTTACAACCCATGTCAGTTTATTTTTTACCATTCCTGTCCCATTGCAGAGATTTCCCTACACTTCCTGCCCCATATCCAAACAGGAAGTGAGAGGAAATCTATGCAAATTAAGGGAATTCATTGCCTCAGAACTAGTGTCCACACTCAAAAAATTTCAGGGTGGGTCTTAAACAGAAAGGGACGTGGCCTTAACAGGAAGGGGTGGGTCATATTTTTAAATTAGGGGGTGCACGAGTTTAATCAGGCCTAGGGCCGCACAAAACCTAAATACGCTACTGGCCTAAGTATTATTACAAACTCAAATGATGCAAACAGTACTTTAAGTGAATTTTAGCAAAGTCTCAAACTTCTGTTCTCTGATTTATTTAGCAAGACATAACAATCATAAGGGTTTAGAGCACCATTAACAATCTGCAGAAATAAAGTAAAGATGAATTAATCAACTAGTTACCTCTAATACCCCATGTGGAGCTTACAAATAAATGATGCAACTATTTAAAACCAACTACTAAAGCTTTTAAAGCCCAACTCCAATCATTTTTTTTCTTGTAAATTAGATAAGAGTAGAGCACCTGCAGGGTTTCAAATGCTGTCTGTCTGTCTGTGACACCACAAAGAAGATTTTCTCTCACTTTATGTTCTGTGTGTTACACTCACCTCCTCCCTGATGCAGTGCCAGGTCTCCTCTCAAGATTTAAAATGCACTCCAGAACTCTGCTCTGAAACACAAGAAGTTTGCAAATCACCTACAAAACTGTATACTTTCCAACAGGGCCGTTGATAGGACAGTACAACCTGCACTGCTGTACTGGGCCCCGGCCCTATGAGCTCATCAGGGGGACAGTTTTATAGTGCATTTTATTCAAACCCAAAAAGTTGGGCTGAATAAATGACATCCTACTGGCTTAGGGAGTGTATAAATATATTTTCCTGGGCCCCTTCGGGTGAACAGAGGGGCTCAGGAGGTGGGCACTGGGGAGGGACTATTTTTCCATTTTCGGGCAGAGGTACACAAACCTGCGCCCAGCCAAATGCTCTATACCAGGCTGCATGCCCTCAACATGGGGGGAGTTGGGTGCTCTGGGGCAGGGGGGCGCACTGCGGCCCCCCCACCTCAGAGCACCCTGTCCCCATGTTGATGAGGACAGGGCCCCTTCCCGACAACCCTGGCCGTTGGTTGTCGGGGTATGCGGGCGGGAGGCTTATCGGAATCTGGGAGCCCCCTTTAATAAGGGGGCCCCCAGATACCGGCCCCCCACCCTAAGTGAATGAGTATGTGGTACATCGTACCCCTACCCATTCACCTGCAAGAAAAGTGGTAAAAACACAAATAAACCACACAGGGTATTAAAATATTTTATTAGTCTGCTCCGGAGGCCTCCCCTGTCTTCTTTATTAGCTCTTTTACCAGGGGAGGCTTCTTCTTCTATGACGCGCTTGCTGGGATGTGCTGTCACTATTCCAGTGAGTGCGATGTCGGCGAGATCTCGGCACCATGTCGCCGAGAATCAGCGCGATGCTGTCGTGCTAAAAACACAATATCACAAACACCTACTGTAGGCTCATTTACAGGCATCAAGCACTTGGGCATTCATTTCATTGGCCAGAACAATAATTTATTCTGGCCATTGAAATTACATTCAAGCACTAAACGCCTAGTGTTAATACGCATTTAGGCACATTTACATGTGTTAAACGTTTTTTCAGCCAAAACACTGCTGCTCCTGTACGCACTGGCCCTGTTTGTTTGTTTTTTTCCTGCCTGTAAATGCCCCTGCCACCAAAAGATTCTAAAATGTTATGTGTGCATTGACACAGGATAACATGGAGGGGTGTTTGGAATCAGAAAAAAAAAAAAAAAAAAAAAAAAAACACCTGTGTTCATGGGGCCTAAAGATCACAAGGCACTGTAAGATGCTACTGCACACTTGTGTTTGGGGGGGGGAGTAAATACGCACATCTTTAGACCTAAAAGGGTTTTCCCATTATTTGTCTCTTGCTACTCCTCAAGCTGAACCGTTCCAACAGTAATAAGTTCACAAATATTTCAAGTTTTCTTGAGGGAAAGTTAAGTAACCAAATGACTGGTAGAGCTTTAGCTCTAAAGAAAGATCCAGAGTTCCTGCATCATGTTGGCCCCACCTGGAAAACAGACATCACTATGCCCTACACCAATTCCCTGTGCCCTCTTAGGCCGCGTACACACGACTAGTCCAAACCGATGAAAACGGACCGAAGTCCAGTTTCATCGGTCCAAACCGGTGTGTACGGCCCTTCAGACCAAAGTTTTAGAACTTGCTTTAAAATCGAACCGATGGACGGCTGACCGTCGGTCAAAACCGATGGTTAGTACACAAAAGCATCGGTTTAAAACCCGCGCATGCTTGGAAGCATTGAACTTCGTTTTTTTCAGCACGTCGTGTGTTTTACGTCACTGCGTTCTGACCCAATCGTTTTTTGAACTGATGGTGTGTACGCACATTAGATCATCAGCCTGCTTCAGCGGTGAACCGATGAAAACGGTCCGTCGGACCATTCTCATCAGATGGATCGACCGTGTGTACGCGGCCTGAGACTTACCCACACTCTGTTCCAATGTCCCTCCATGTATCATGCATTTCAGCTGTGACTCTAGCTACACCTATATTCCTGAATCTCCAGTGACTTCTGTGTCTCCAGTGACCCTTTTTCTTTCTGCTGCTCCAGTGACTCCTGTGTCTAGAAAGACTGCAGAATTTTCTTTTGTGCTCTTGTTTCTCCAGTGGCTTATGGGTCTCTAGTGAACTCACTGTCTCCAGTGACCCTTGCACTCCTGTGTCTCCAGTGACACCAGTGTCTACATTTACCACAGCTCTCCTGTGTCTCCAGTGAATTTTGTGTCTCCAGTGATCCCTGCTCTCCTGCATCTCCAGTGACTCCAGTAACTGAAGTATTTTCAGTAACCCCTGTGCTCTTGTGTCTGACTGCGGTTCCTTCAGTGACCCCAGTGTCTCCAGAATCTCCAGTGACCTCTGAGTATCCTGCATCGCACAGTGACCTATCAGCACCCTGTGACTTCAAGTGACTCCACAGCATCCAATGTCTCCCAATGACCCAGAACATCCTGTCCTATGCAGTGACCCCAGAGCACCCTTTATCGTTCTGTGACTCCAACTGAACACCTTTGTGATACGTGTTTCTTCACACAGCCTCAGGTATGCACCTGTATTTCCTGGACTCTCTCTCTCCCTCTGTGGATATGGACCCCTGTTTGTGACAATGTCTAATACTTGGACACCTGGACAGGAAGTGAATCTCTCTGATGGTAGCATAGACAGCAATCAAAGATTCTGAACTTTCACCATTTAACAAGAAAAAAGTTTTATTCTTCTGTGTTTTCCTGCTAGTAAAATTTCCCCTCCTGTTTCTCTGTTCTGTTTAAAACCCATGAAACAGACATGAAAAGGGGAGCATTTTCCCCAAAAGAAACCAGGCATAAAGTAAACAAAAGACTCTCTTTGAAAAAAATAAAATACAGTTTTGGGCTTGAATGGAAGATAAAATGAAAGTAGTGTTTGATTAGATATTTGAATTCAGTATTGGTATTGAGTCAAAGTATAGCTTTTCATAAAAGTGGTGCTGCACTATAATTTCTTGATATGACTTATTTTTAATCTTTAATTTTTAAGTTGTGCATGATAAAATACAGTTATTGCAACACATTTAAACAAAAAGACATGTTCATCATTGTATGAAAAAAAAATGCATAAAAAGGTACAGATACTATTGTTAACTAATGATCATTAGGCCAAACCAGTTTTTGTCCTGACACTGTCATTTCTATGTTATAATAAAAAGTTGCACTATACCACTTCTATTCTTGAATCCTTTAGTTGAAGCTGACAGTGTCTATTCTAGCTCTGTGTATCAAAAAAGACAAATGCACAATGCAACAGAGATCTTCAAATTAAATAAGTAATTCCAAATGTCTGCTTAATGTATACTGAAAACGTTATGATTCATTGGAGATGTATAACGCTATGCTATCATCAAGCCCAATGGATTTGTTAGGCTGACAATAAAATAACCTATCTCTCCCAGTGTGTCACAGATGACCTGCCTACTGCTAAGTGGCAATGTAAAACTTCAACTTAGCATTGACAATGTTACTTTAATGCTTAACAGATTCGTTTCTTTTTGAGTTATTTTCCATGCCCATTTGAAAACTGGCAATAAGTCACTCTTCTAAATCATTTTGCTATATGTGTGTGTGTACATTTGAGCTAGAGCTCAATTTATTCAATATACTATGGGGGTTATTTACTAAAGGCAAATCCACTTTTGCACTACAAGTACGCTTGACATTTTACTGAAAGTGCACTTGGAAGTGCAGTCACTGTAGATCCGAGGGGGAATGCAAGGAAAATAAAAAAAAAAGCATTTTATCTTGCATATAATTGGATAATAAAATCAGCAGAGCTTCCCCTCATTTTAGATCTACCCCTCAGATTTACAGCGACTGCACTTCCAAGTGCACTTTCAGTGCAAAGTGCATTTTCCTTTTCGTAAATAATCCTCAATGCGTATTTGTCTAAATGTATTAGGTATTTTGGCTTGAACTTTCATACTTGCCGACCAGCCGCAGTTTTACGGCGGCAGGTTGGCTCCCCTGTGTGAGAGCACGTAGCTATACATCAGCTCTCGTGCAGGCCGCTCTCCCCCGACTCCCGTGCGCGATCGCTTGTTACAGAGCGGGGACCGGGAGCTGTGTGTGTAAACACACAGCTCCCGGTCCTGTCAGGGAGAGAAATGCTGATCTTCTGTTCATACAACGTATGAACAGAAGATCAGTCATTTCCCCTAGTGAGGCCACCCCCCCTACAGTTAGAACACAGTTATAACACACCCAGGGAACATACTTAACCCCTTCCCCGCCCCCTAGTGTTAACCCCTTCACTGCCGGTGGCATTTTTATAGTAATCCAATGCATTTTTATAGCACTGATCGCTATAAAAATGCCAATGGTCCCAAAAATGTGTCAAAAGTGTCTGAAGTGTCCTCCATAATGTCGCAGTACCGAAAAAAAAATCGCTGATCGCCGTCATTACTAGTAAAAAAAATATTAATAAGAATGCCAATAAAATACCCCCTATTTTGTAAACGCTATAACTTTTGCTCAAACCAATCAATAAACGCTTATTGCGATTTTTTTTTACGAAAAATATGTAGAAGAATACATATCAGCCTAAACTAAAGAAAAAAGTTGTTTTTATATATATTTTTGGGGGATATTTATTATAGCAAAAATTAAAAAATATTCATTTTTTTCTAAATTGTCGCTCTATTTTTGTTTATAGCTCAAATACCAAAAAAAGAAAGCTCTATTTGTGGGGAAAAAAGGACACCAATTTTATTTGGGAGCCACGTCGCACGACCGCGCAATTGTCAGTTAAAGCGACGCAGTGCCGAATCGCAAAAAGTGCTCAGGTCTTTGACCAGCAATATGGTCCGGGGGTTAAGTGGTTAAGTAATACTTTCCCAGCTGCTTCTAACCACTACCTTTAAGAAAACCCTCTTGGGGCCCTTTCAGACGTGCGGACCGTATGTCCGCTTTTTCATCCATCCGTTTACAGATGAAAAAGGGACATACATTGGTCCCTATGTGATTGCGGGTGTCAGAGGATAAACATCCGCTGACACCCATAATCATCCGCCTCCGCAAACATCCGATTTTGCAGACGGAAGAATGTCCTATTTTTTATTCCGTCTGCGGATCGGATCGGATGAACACGGACACACGGTCTGTTTTCATCTGATCCCCCCATAGGGTAGAGCGGAGAAAAGACAGAACGGTCCCTGCACAGTGTGCGGAGACCGCCCTGTCATCCGCCGGCTCAGCGGGGATATACAGAGTGATCCCCGCTGAGCTTACGGACACACGGAGGCGGATCATTACTGATCTGCCCCGTGTGAAAGGGCCCTTGCTCTTCTGTTTCATATTCAATCTACAGCACAGCTTGAGCAAATATATCATATTGTGGATTGTCAATTTAAATGTAAAAGCAACAAGGTGATGCTCATATTGTATTGTATAATGGTGCCAGCCCTGTTTTCCTAAAATCCCTTACTATTGCTGCAAAGAACTAGGTCAGGTGCTGGAGTAAATTTGTAACCCAGTCCTAGCACTTCCATTTGAGTTCAGGCATGTGCAGTCAGGGTAGGAAGGTGAGGCAGGGTACGACCTATGGTTCCAGAGATTTGGGGCTCCTTGCACAGCCTGTCAGAAGCTAAATACAGAGCGGCTACTTTAACCACTTTTGCCCCCGAAGATTTGCCTGCTCAATGACCAGGCCATTTTTTGCGATACGGCACTGCATTGTTTTAACTGAAAATTGCGCAGTCGTGCGATGTTGTACCCAAACAAAATTGACGTCCTTTTTTTCCCACAATTATAGCTTTCTTTTGGTGGTATTTGATCATCTCTGTGGTTTTTAGTTTTTGCGCTATAAACAGTTTTTTTTTTGAAAAAAACACAATGTTTTGTACTTTTTGCTATAATAAATTTTCCCATTTTTTTTTTTAAAAGCAACAATTTTCCTCAGCTTAGGCCGATATGTATTATTCTACATATTTCTGGTAATTTAAATTGCAATAAGCAAATATTGATTGGTTTGCGCAAAAGTTATAGCGTCAACAAAATAGGGGATAGATTTATGGCATTTTTATTATATATATTTTTTTACAAGTAATGACGGGACTGCGACATTATGGCGCACAGATTGGACACATTTTTTGGACCATTGACAATTATACAGCGATCAGTGCTATAAAAATGCACTGATTACGATATAAATGTCACTGGCAGAAAAGGAGTTAACACTAGGGGGCGAACAAGGGGTCAACTGTGTTCCCTAGTGTCTGTTCTAACTGTAGGGGGATGGGACTAACTAGAGGATAGGACAGATCTTTTTTCCTAGCTATTAGGAACACAAGATCTGCCTCTCCTCTCCTCACAGAACAGGGATTTGTGTGTTTACACACACACATGTCCCTGTTCTGCAACGTCACACGACCGCGCAATTGTCAGTTAAAACAACGCAGTGCGAATCACAAAAAATGGCCCGGTCATTGGACAGCCAATTCTTCCGGGGCTGAAGTGGGGCTGAAGTGGTTAAAATTGCACACACTTGTGAATGGGGCCAAACTTTAGTACTTTATCATGAAAAAAAACAAAGTTTTTCAAACTTCATTTTTAAAAACGACGTTGCCCACACACCATAGTTTTTTGAAATTGCTCTTGCAAAGCGCGGTTACGTACAACACGTACGACGGCACTTCCATTCAAGCTTGCCTCATAACTTGTTTCTGAGCATGTGCGGGTTTAAAAACGTTGTTTTAAACGTCGTTTTAGCCCACACACGATAATTTTTTATGACACAAATAACGACATTTTGAAAAACGACATAAAAAATTGAAGCATGTTTGAATTTTTTTTTGGTAGTTTTTTAGAAGACAAAAAACGATGTGAAGCCCACACACGATCATTTTAAATGACGTTTTTAAAAACGTTGCTTTATTTCATCACAAAAAACGACCGTGTGTACGCGGCATTAGATCTCCATGTTAAGAGTTACAGAGGAGGTCTAGTGCTAGAATTATTGCTCTTGCTCTAACAATCGTGGGGTATGTAACCTGTGTGAAAAAAAGAGGGGGAATTGTCATGAAGGATCCCCCTAGTATATAGATTCGGGTAGTGAGGAAATCATGTTTAACAAAAAACATGGTACATCGTAGATTCCACAACTACCCAAAATCAAACCATGTACCTAGATTATATTAATTAGGAAGGATTAGGTATGTTCCTCTGAATCAATTGAATGCCTATAGAAACAGGGGGAAAGGAAGGGAAAAACAACCCAGACAGGATTCTTCAAAGAGGAACAAAACTGGTTTTAGCAAAAAAAAAATATATATATATATTTTTATTATAAATAATTCCACCATAGAAAAAGTTAAAAACTATACCTCCACCATATAATTGTATAAAGAATGATAATGTTATCATCACACAGGTAGCAACATCAACCGCACATTCATACAAAGTCAAGTAAACAGGTGTCAGCTGAGTGACGATTAATTCCTAATGAACAGGATGATATGTCCACTATTAATTATAGATATATAGAAGCTCAAAAATTTGGCTAATTCATCAAAATGTGAATATAAATAGGGGGCCTGTAACTGTTCCTGTAAAATTAGGATGAAAGGTCACTTTCCAGTGGCCGATAACAGTGATCTCGCAGGAAAAAATGCTGCGGAGACCACCCTTATTGTTTAGAGGACCGCTCACTGAAAAGATGGATATCTCGGTTGTGGCAGCGGCTGCTGCCATTACCGAGATATCCAGCTTTAAAAAAATAACGTATATATACAGTGAGGGGTCCTTAAGTGGTTAAATAGTGTATTTCACACTGTACCTTGAGAAAATAGAACTCCAGATACACTCTGTGCATCCAGAGACAGAAAGGATACTATGAACATGTTTAAATGCATCAAGATGCACATAAATGCATGTAAATGCAAGAAGTGATGAAATGCAGTACTAAAAAGTGCATATCTAAGCATATTAGACTTTGAATTTATGATTTAGTAGGGAACAGGGATGAGAAAAGTGTACCTGAGTTCAGTTCCTGGTGGGTTTGGAGAACATTACTGAAATTTGGGTGCCAAATCTGAACCCTATTGAGGTCAATGAGATGTAAATGTAAAAAAAAGTAATGGCCCAGGTTAATAGACAAGGGCTTTGAAAACAAACAGCATGAGAAGCTGGACATTTACCTAGGGAAAATGTACCAAAGAAAAAATAATAATAATAATATTTTATAGGCAACATTAAAAAATGAAAAAGATTCCTTTAATCAGCTCCAGAAGATTTACATCCTCTACATGACCAGGCCATTTTTTCCTATATGGTGCTGCGCTACTTTAACTGACAATTGCGCAGTCATACAGCCTTGTGCGCAATTTTTTTTCCCAACAAATATAGCTTTCTTTTGGTGGTATTAGATCACAGCATAGTTTTTTATTTGTGTGCTATAAATGAAAAAGACCAACAATGTTGAAAAAAACTATTTTTTTTATTTTTTGCTATAAAACATGTAGGGGTTAACATCTGGGGCAATCAAAGGGTTAACTGTGTGCTTAACAAGGGCTTTATGTGTTTACTGTGTGGTGCTTTTACTCAGGCATGTGTCTTCCACTCTGCCGATGAGTGGGGTTCAGGCCATGAGTCATTGGCCAGGACCTGTTGAATGGCATGTAAGGGAGCCAATGACTGTACAGCTGGGGGGGCAGGCACGCACCGCCTACCCGGAAAATCAGAATCACGTACCGTATATACTCGAGTATAAGCTGACACAAATATAAGCCGAGGCACCTAATTTTACCACAAAAAAAAATGGAAAAACGTATTGACTCGAGTATAAGCTTAGGGTGTCCATCTGCATGCCTCACTGTGCCTCACTTTGCCTCACTGTGTCCATGCCTCACTGTGTCCATGCTTCACTGTGCCCATGCCTTACTGTGTCCATGCCTCACTGTGTCCATGTGCATGCTTCACTGTGTCCATGCCTCACTGTGTCCATGCTTCACTGTGCCCATGCCTGATTGTGTCCATGCTTCACTGTGTCCATGCCTCACTGTGTCCATGACTAGACTGACTTTTAACATGGGAGTCTATGGAAGGGGTGCCCGGTTTTAAAAATCGGTGCTCCCCAGCCGTAGGTCCCCTAGACAACAAACTTTGTATGGAATGGAGAAAATTAGTAGAAGTTGGTGCATGCCTGACAAATTCTATTCAGTAAGTGTAAAGATAAATAGATAATATATATAAATATATATATAAGTTTGCTTCCAGTGGTGTGCTAAGAAATTATAAACAATATATATTAAATGATAACACAGGATAAAATATTCCAATAGTGCACATGAAGGTGCTAATTATAATAAAATTACAGTGAACAGTCCATGTGCAACTATATTATCAAAGAAGTGCTGGATGTTGCATAAAATTGCTTTGTGTCTTCATTCAGAGAGTGCTGGATGTTGCATAAAAAATGCTTTGTGCCAGTTTCAACACTGTTGCCGTGTTCCGCACAGTGCCCCCTTCTTTTGTGCTCTGATATATCCCGCACTCACCAGATCCTACACACGGTCGGACTTTTTGCCAACAAACTTCAAAACAAGCAAGTTTTCAAAATAGTCCAACCGTGTGTACGCTCCATCAGACAAGCCTTTTCAGGTTTCATCGGACAAAAAGTTTGGTTTGCAAACGGACAAACTTTACATCAACAAGAGTCTGATGGTGCCTAGTCCGACCGTGTGTACAGCAAGCAATCAGACTTTTGTACAAGGTACAAACGCGCATGCTCAGAAGCAAAGACCAGCCGGAAGCGTTCTGTCTAGTAAAACTAGCGTTCGTATTTGAAAGAGCACATTCGTGACGCAGCAAGTTCTGATATCAAGAAAAGCAGCGAACATTCTCTTCTTCTTTATAGTGTCATAATACTAAAAGCTGTTTTGCTGGTGATAGTGAGGGAGTCAAAACAAATGTCTTTACTTAGTGTATTTTAGTTATATGAATCAAACAAATTTCTATATTATTTTGTGGGTCACGTTGGCACAACCCCATTATCCCCTATATTTATTATGCTCAAAGTACCAACTACTCTATGTGTGTCCCTTTAATTTTAGCAAAGTACCTGTCTACTCACAAACTGACATTAGAATGTCAACACATAATCAAAGATTTTTTATCATCTTAATTTTAAAAAATAACAAGAATGGCATATCAAAATCAACAGGAAGGCAGCAATAGATCAACTGGTGGAATTGGCAAAGCATCTGTACCCCAGGACATACATCAATTATGTTTTAAGCTAAAAAATTGGGAACCTGAGTACGTAAAATATAGGGAGCACAAGAAGATCGTGGACTCTAAAAGATGGGGAGCAGCAGCAGAAGACATATATGTCCCTAGGGTGTGGTACTACAACAGGCTATTATTTTTGTCATACCAGACTGAACCACGCACAACACTCTCCACACTTCTATCCACATCAGCTGAGGCCATTTTGTTTCTTGTGCATTCCCAACATAAATAAAATCCAACAAATAAGACATATTCTGTGTCATCAAAATGATAATTTTGAAATCAAAACAGCAAATTATCCAACAAAAACTAGAACCAAGAAAAGATAAATGAAATAAATACAATTAAATCAAAAATTAGTAGCCCCTAAAATCCTGGGTCGGAGTTGGCCACTGACCCCCATGCTGCTGAGGTAGGTTGGCCTGCTGGGGTGGGTGGGCTTGCTGGGGTGGGTAGGTTGTCTGGGGTGGGTAGGTTGGCTGGTGTGGGTACGTTATCAGGGATTGGTAGGTTGGCTGGGGTGGGTAGGCTTGTTGTTGAGGAGGTGGAGGTGTGTGGTCCAAATCACACACATGGGATTTAGGGGTTAGCTCACATTTCCTGGCCTTGCTCAGGAGCTGGATGATGATCCCTTCACATAGCTCCCTTTGATCTGCATCAACCTCACAAAGCTTATTGGCTGTGAAACAGCCAAAGCCTTCAGCACTATTGGGTGCTGTGGTGATTACAGATGTGGCACTAGTAAGGAACTCAGCTGTGGCCTCATCCAGGTGGTGGCTCCTTCTGGCCCTTTTTCTAGGAGGGCGCAGGGCAGAGATTCTGCACTCAGTTTTCTGGCTGCTGGGCCCGGCCTCTTCTTGGCTATCAAGTTCCTGTGTCAGAAAAAGGAGCCTCATTTTAGTTTTTGTGCCATCAATACCAAACACTTTTTTAGCTAATTACTTTTACAACTTGAATGTGTCCAAAAAGCAAAGCCTATCATTATGCCTCCAACATTTCTCATTCTTGTCCAAATGGATTTTTTCACTACTGTCTATTTGATATGCAACTCACTTTGTTTTTGTTATAATTTTTGAGCCATCATAACAACACATTAACATCATTGTATATTTGAATTACAATATTTTCTAGAATGCTATACCTGTGTCAAGCTGAGCTCCTCCTCCTCCTCTTCATCCTGTGTAGGATCTGCCTCAGTATCGGTGGCCTCTGCTGATGCGGAGGGTAGTGTGGAGAGATGTTTCCGTGGCACAGTTTGATCTTTCAAAAATAGCAGGCTGGAGATGTACCACAGCTTGGGCACATAAACGTCATCTGATGCTGCTCCCGATCTTTTAGATGCCTTGATCTTCTTGATCTCCCTGATAAACATGCTCCTCAGGCCCCCAATTATAGTCTTTATCATATTTTCAGTTGTCCTGGGGTACACAGTCTTCGCTAATTTCATCAGTTGATCAATTGCTGCCTGCCTTTTATTCTTATTCGAATAGTCCTTATGCTTGACCTGCCACAGACAGGTGTGCGATCTGAATTGCTCAATAAAAGCAGTGATGAAATTGCGTGAATTCAGTTCCCCCCCCTTCATTTTGGGCTCAAGTTTAGCAGATGTCTGCAATAAAGGATACAATACAAACAATAATGGCTTGCTTCTAGCTCATAACCTGCTTACAATATAGGTCTTTATCTAAGCAGAATATTGCAGTAACCACCAGTGTCACAATGTAGTCACCTACCTTATTTTCGCGTATCCCTTCGTTCATGTGTCCGGTACATTGACCGCTCGTTAATGGATTTTTATAGCCTGCGCATGCGTGAAACTCCGCTCTCCGTGCGTCATGACGCTGGGACGTGACCACATTCTTTATTCTGCATGCAACATACACGGCGGAACATGTGTGAGGGAGAACATGATGGCGGAATCCACGAAAACAAACAGGCCCCGCAGTGGTGGAGATTATCGCAAACACAAGGCCACCCCCATGAGCAAGGGGGAGATGGTGCGCATATTTGAAAAATATGATTATGACTGCAATATGGAGAACTATGATAGGCCCAACAGCCATAAAGACTGGGTTCTTAAGAAGGTATTGGAAGGAGAATATGGGGTCAAACGAATTAAAGATGAAATTCGCAAGCGATGGTCCGATTTGAAACACAGAGAACTCCGTTCCCCGCACCATTATTAAAAAAGTAAGCACATTTAATGTTAGAATTCGCTGTCTGTACATTATAATAGATGGATCAAACTTTTTCGGGCCTATTTATTTTTTTGGGGGGGGGGGGCTAAAGAAGAAGTTAATTAAAGTTTTAAAACCTAATAACGTAAACTTTGCGCATAAAAAAAAAAATTAACAATGCACCTATGGAAAAAGTTGAAACTAGAGAAAATAGGACCTGGTAATGCACCTGGAGTTGAGAAACACTGTCCTAAGGGCCAGTTCACAACAAACACAGTTCCATTCAGTTTGGTGTTAATTTTTGTGTGCGTCAAAAATGCATGCACAGTGTTTTCCATGTATTCTAATGGCTCTAGTTCACAACATGCAGTAAGTTTCTGGCACAGAAACTGACTGCATGATGTGAACTAGAGCCAACTAGAACCATTGGAATACATGGGAAACACTGTGCATGCATTTTTGACGCACACACCAAACTGAACGATACTGCATCTGGTCCTACATTTACATTTTGGGTTAATAATTTTTTGTTTGTCTATTCAAAGACAAAATGTGAAGAAACACAGAAATGAGGACACAAACCTTCAATTTCCCTAATGATCACTTTTTGCCAAAATTAGGAGAATTTTTAGCCTACATGGAGATTTAAAATTCCATACAATACACAGTGGGTGTTTTTTTCTAGACACCATTCAAAATGTACACTACAAGTGCACTGCAAGTACAATGAAAGTGCACTTGGAAGTGCAGTCGCTAAACATTATTTATAGCCTAAATGAGGGGAAGCTCTGCTGATTGTAAGATCCAATCATGGGCATGATCCAAAAATGTATGTTTGGTATCCTATTTGCCCCCCTCAGATATACAGCGAATGCGCCTCCAAATGCATTTTCAGTGCACTTAGCAGTGCAAAGTGGATTTATCAATTGTAAAAAAAACACTTTTTTACTATTTATGGATTGAAGGTACACACATTTTAGGCAGGGTATCATAAGGCAAATTTTAGATTTAGGCCTCTTCTAAATTTGGCAAGGAAAGTGATGAGCTCATACCACCTGAGGAAGGCAATATATTCTTAACTTGAGAATAATCTTTAATAATGTCTTATATGGCTGATGAAGTCACGTGATGTGACGAACACGCGTCGGGACAACAGAGCATACACTAGGAGCAGTACCTGACGGACGGTGGACGAGCGCGGTGTTCGTGGCTACGTGACCGCCTTTAGACTGCCCCATGTGAGTTTTTTACCGAATGTTTTATGATCTAATAAATTTACTTTGCTGCACGGTTTATGCGATGTGCCCTCTTCTCTTCTTCCACCCCTGCCTTTCTTATCTCGCTATGAGCGGACGGCTCTACGGATGCTAGGGGGAAATTGGCAGCGGGAAGAAAACAAGGATACGAGCTCGGCGCTCGTGGAAACAGGCACACGCTCCCTACACACTTTTGTAAGTTGTGTAAGTGGACATCTGGTCACTCTTTTGTGCAGTTTTTCTCCTCCTTGTCTTCAAGAGAATAAAGCCACAATACCTTTACCATTGTTTTTACATGTATGACCAACCACTGAGATCTGACAAGTAGACATCCATCAAATAGTAAGCTGGTATAGTGATTCATCTGGGTCTGTATGTCAGTAGGGAGGTAAGCTGTTTGATTCACCATTGGTGAAGGGTGCACGGTGTGTGGATTTTACCTGACACTTGATATTTTTACCTGACACCTTCATTCACCTGAGTTTGATACCTCTCACATTTAACCACTTATTTACCCATTTTCACTTTGTATTTGTCTGAATTTTGGACTGCACTCCAATATTGTTTGTAGGATCTCACTTTTTACTTAGTTTTGCTTATTCTATTTTTTCTGATTTCCATCCACAATCCAAGGTTTTCTTTGAACTGTAGTTCATCAATTATTTACATTTGTAGTTTTTTTGTGTGTTCCCTGCCATACAGTCTAGGTCAGACTGCACTCACACAATTTCCAATTGTAGGTCACTTCCATTTGTGTTTGTGTTTGTACACCCCACCACCCCACTGGTCCACGGACCTTTGTCCACTCACCCTTCCCCCTCCCCCATTTCAAGATTTTACAGCGCAGACACTTTCACATACATTTTTTAATGTCTTATATGGCGTTTTTAGGTAAAAATGTGGACATTTTTTAAAGAATTGACGATGTGTATTGCTCTGTTTCAAAATGTGCATGTTTTGCAAGAAAATAAGAGAAAATAAGGAAAATATAAATGTTCATACACAAATAACAATGTTTTATTTTTCTAAAACACTAAAAAACGCACATTTGATTCTGCTGGAAGTAACAATTATTTTTGATTCAAACAATGTGTGGCTTCTTATTTATATGATCACTACCAGTATCTTTGAGAATTTGGTGTAGTTACATTGACATTGTATTGGAAAATGTGTGTAGCAGAGCCAGAACACAAAATAATACACTACATAGCTCAATGCAAGATTTGAGAGGCAAATTTGCACATCTGCTTGGTTTGCAATAGTTGATAAAATGACAAATATGATTAGAATGACATTTGATAAAAGAATAATAAACACAGACAACAGTAGGTCCAGAAAATCATTTTATAAGAAAAATATATACATTTTACAGACTCTCCAGGACATTTTTCTGCCAAGGCACTGCCCCTCTGCTCACAAAGTACTCCATATACTGCTCACACACAAGACGGGCATTCTGGGAGAAGTCAGCAGGTCGAGCAAATTTGCAGGGTTGGCATCACTGACTCTTCAGCTGGCCGTCCACCTGAGGGGTCATCAGTATGCCCGGAGCCTATGTAGTTGGTAGCATTCCTTCGTAAATAATTGTGAAGGATGCAGCAGCACAACACCACATGGTTAAGTTTATATTCAACCAAGTTAATGGCAGTAAGAAAAAGGCGAAAACGACTAGATAAAATGCTAAAGGCGTTTTTGACCACCCTTCTGGCACGTGCGAGTCTGTAATTAACGATACATTGCTCAGGGGTGAGGTTCCTAATCGGAAAGGGCTTCAACAGATGTTCCCCAAGAGCATAGGCCTCATCTGCCACAAAGACGAAGTTAAGGCCCTCCACGTTGTCCTGAGCAGGTGGAAAACATAAGGTGCCATTCGTGAGACACCGGTAGAACTTGGTATGTGTCATGACACCTCCATCAGAGTGGCGACCATTCATACCGACATCCACATACAGAAACTCATAGTTCGCTGAAAATATAGCAAGCAGAACTATGCTGCAAAAGCCCTTGTAATTGAAATAATATGAGCCAGAGTCAGGTGGTGGAACAATCCTGACATGTTTCCCCACAGTTGGGAAAATTCCAAAGATTGGCAAACTGGGCCGCAACATCATGCCATTGCTCGGGGTTGGAAGGAAACTGTAGAGACAAACAAAAACATTAGTTACGACTTGAGCACATACAATTGCAAGCTATTTTGACACATACATTCTCGGGGCAATATAACAATATAGCATTTAAAGCAGTATGTTGACCAAAAATTGAAATTTTTATACTTATATGTTCCTCACTCCCTCTGGTGACACATTACAATAATTTTAGGGAGATGAGGTTGAATGGGTAAAGTTTTGGGAGTGGTAATATTCCTCTCCACTTCCATGTGACCAAAATGGGGAACAAACGAAGATTTGATCTGAGACTTGAATAATAGCACAGCAAGTCTCAGGAATTATGACTCCCAGAGCCTGGGGAGAGATCCCAGTGGTAAACTTAATGTCCTGGAGACTTCTCCCTGTCGCCAAGTAACACAAAGTGGCTATGAGCCTTTGCTCTGCAGGAATAGCAGTCCTCATACAGGTGTCCTGCTTCCTGATATACGGGGACAGCAAGTATAAAAGATGCTGAAAGCAGGAATCCGTCATCCGCAGATAGTTATGAAAATCATTCGGATTATTCTCCTGCAGCTCCCTGAGCAATGGCATATGGGAAAATTGGTCCCGATGAAGCAACCAATTTTTGGTCCAAACAGTTCTCCTCCTACTCCTGGACCTGGACTGGGCTTGAGCTATAGCCAGAACTCCAAGCCCATAAACAGCACGAAACTGAAAATCGCAGATGCACACAGATGAAACCTCTACTAACTCTCGATTAGTAGAAGGAGCCCAAAGGGTGACTCCGGAGAATTGAACTTCCTCTTTTAAACTCTCGTCAGTATGTTGAAATTTCACTACGTTCTGGTTTGTTGCCGAAAAAGTCAGAGCGTGTGTATGCTATGGGTGTGACCGGACAACTCCCTTCGGACAAAAATCCAAGGGAAAGTTTGTTTGATGTCCGACCGTGTGTACACGGATTTAGATGTCTTTATTGCAGAGGGCTTTTTTGTTTCCACATTAATTTTAGTGACAAAGAAATTTGGATTATATTTCTGAATATCAGTTAGTATAAAGATTTCATGCATACAGCTGAAAAATGAAGATATTGTCATTTCTACACAATTAGTGTCATAAAAGATAAAATTATGAGTAGGAGTCATGCATGAAAAATAACCTTAAATTGTGCAGTGAATTTCTGACCTTTTTACTGAATTCTTTATAGTCTTTATTTTTGCAGTAGCTGCATGTCTGTCACATTGTTTTGCACTACAAGGTAAACTATTTTAAAATTATGGAAGATTAAATGCTACATAGCTGTTTCTTTAGCCTTGTCTTATATTTTACTTTCCATTATTTTCTTTTGCTTCTAGTTTAAAAGTAAATTACATACTTACAAGTGGTTTGGAAGCACAGAGTTCAGATCGCAATGAATTTTAAAGAGAGTTTGTTGTTTTCATAAGACAGAAAATCAATGGCATTAATAGCTTGCAGTAGTGATAATTATACAGCTTATGTTGGAATATTTCCATTAGAGATGAGATTATTCCCCAGATAACAACCTCTGACAAACTAATTCTAAATCCATTTGATCAAGCACATTCTGGATTAGTTTTCCAAAGCTCATGTCTCCAGATAACACAATCAAATATTAAGAATCCAGTCTAAAAGATACTTTTAGAAATATGCATTTTCATTCCAAAACTTTTCATGAGATGAATAATAAAGTTAATTGATTTTGTTTTGAGTGAAATACCGAATTAATTTGAAAACAACATAGCCCCTGAACATCTATTGGAATATATAATATGGAAGGAAATTACTTTCTAGAAATATTCATAATACCTAATGATAAAAAAAAACATGGCTGCATTTTAGTTCATTGTATTTTTCAAAGACCAAAACCTAAAGGGCAAATGTGCTTGGTTTAACATAATAAGGACACATTTATACACTGACAAATGTGGCACTCACCAAAAATCACTGCACATTTTTTGAATAAAGAAACATTTACTGCTGTCTACCAATATCTCATATTTAGTGGGAACTTGTTCTAATCATATAATTCACCCTATATATACACACACCAGGCAAAAATAATATTCACCACCTATTCGCCACATATTCATGTGTGGTGTGTTGTTCTAAGTCAACACTCCAAAACTGTGTTTTAATGGTCTAAAAGTGAAAACTGTAGAACATTGATCATAGAGGTTATTTCCCCCTGATGGATATCAAAGGTTGTCTGTAGGATGTGAACATTATGACAGGCTGTGGTTGTGAGATCTAGAAATGTATACATACAGTATGTGGTGGGGGAAATTTGGTTACATTTCTTAATGGTGACTGGGAAAGAAGAAGAATTGTACTTTATGTAATGTAGAGTTATCACTTAAAAAAATTACCTTTCTGTAGAACAGATGCCTTGCCTTGCTATTCATCTCAGTTGGAAATAATATTGGGCCAGATTCTCAAAGCACTTACGCCGGCGTATCTAGAGATGCGCAGCGTAATTGAAAAATGCGCCGTGCGTATCTATGCGCCGTATCCTCAAAACTAGATATGCCTGAAAACCATTTTTTCCGTCCGACGTAAAACGATTACACCGGTGCATCTTGGAGCGCAAAATACGCTAGACGCACCATTGATTTGCTAGTCAAATATGCAAATGAGGGAGATACGGCGATCCACAAAAGTACGCTTGTGCAGCGCAGGCTACGCTGTGTGCGCATCTGCTTTTTTCCCGGTGTAAAGTTACACCTTATAAAAGCTGCCTTAACTTTACACCAGACGTGTGCAGGTCAGCTAAAGCAACACCATTAGGGACGAGCTGAGCACACACACACTTGCAGGACAACAATCTGTATGCCAACATGCCTGGGGCATCCATGCTCATAGCTATACTAGTGACTTTAGAGGCACGCAGAAGGAGGAGGGAACGGAGGAGGAGAAGGGCACAGGAGAGGATATACCGCACACGCCTAGATGTCTTTGGCATGGCTGCTTCTGAGGTGTATCGCAACTTCAGATTCACCCCTGAAGCCATCATGGAATTAACCAGAACCCTGGAAGATGACATCACCAGCCCAACACACCGCTCACATGCACTGGAGCCACTGGTCAAGGTGATAGCAACACTCCATTTCCTTGCCACTGGCTCTTTTCAGCGTACAAGTGGAGTGGTGGCTGGGATGGCACAATCCTCCATTAGCAGATGTGTGCACCAGGTTGTCCCTGCAATCCTGAGACGCATGGCCAACCAAATCATCAAACCCACCCAGGAGGACCTGCGGCTGAAGACAATGACAGATTTCTATAGAATTGCCAGATTCCCACGCACCGTGGGGGCCATTGATTGCACACATGTGGCACTACAGCCCCCCCGTGAGACAGAGCACATGTACCGCAATCGGAAGCATTGGCATTCAATCAATAGTCGATGCCCAATACCTCATATGGCATGTCCGTGCCAAACACCCAGGATCCAGCCATGACAGCTACATATTCCGTCAAAGCAACATCTCAAGAGAATTTGAACAGAACGTGTACAAGGACAGCTGGCTGGTTGGTGAGTGACATGGGTGTCAGGCATGACTGCCCCCCCCATGATGCAAACATCACGAGGGGCACATGCATGACTAACATCCTCCTGTCTTTTCCCTTCCAGGTGACTCTGCATATGCACTTGGACCCCATCTCATGACTCCATTCCGGAACCCCCAAACCCCAGGAGAGGAAAACTACAATGCTGCACACATACGTACCCGTGCAGTGGTGGAACGCACCTTTGGCCTCCTGAAGTCCAGTTTCTGATGCCTGGATAAGTCTGGGGGTACCCTGTTGTATTCCACAAACTTTGTGTGCCAGATCATCGGTGGATGTTGCATGCTGCACAACTTCGCAGTGAGAAGGGGCCTGGAGATTGACATACGTGAGGACCTGACCCCCGAACCAGACATTCCCCCCTAACTGAGGGTACCCCGTCTTCTGAGGGAAGAGCAGCCAGGAGACGCCTCACAGAAGGCATCTTTGCACAGTAAACACACACATTAATCATGGCACAATGAGAATGCATGCATGCACACCCACTGTGGTCCCTAGCACACACACCCCACATCCTCATCTAATTGGATTAGACCGAAGTACACCGCACGGTACTAGGGATCAGCAACGCCCCGCCAAGGCTCCAATTATGTCACTGTACATTCATACACCATTCACATGGACCTGGGATCACTTCTCCCTGGTCCTGGGGATCCCTACTCCACCAAAAATTAGGGTGACACCCCTTTTCTGGCAGGAATGTCACCCCCACATTCATACATCATTCACACACATAAAACAAATCATAATCACAGTACAAATCCCTAAAAAAAAATAATCTAAAGAACATCCACAATTACCGACGGCGTGAGCTACGCCTGGCCGGCCACGGCCACGGGCCCTCAGGGGAGACTCATGGGGGGGGAAGCAGGGGAAGGAGGAGCCTGCCCTGGGCTCTACCCACCTGCTGGCCTGCCCTCCAAGGCCATGGCTATTCTGTTCAGGCCCACAGTGAGGGCTGCCGTATTGGCCTGGACAGCCTGGGTATTGGCCTGGACAGCCTGGGTCAGGGCATTCACCTCCAGGGCCACGCCAGCTGTGGCGGTCTGCAGGTCACAAAGGCAAGTTATGTATTCCATAGAGTTGGTGCCCACATCATTGACGGAGTCTTTTATGGAGACCAGGCTGTGCTCCATCTGGGCCAAAGTCCGGGTGACCTGACCCAGATGGTGGGTCTGACAGGCCTGGTCCCTCCTAAGATTTGCAGGCAGAAACTCGGCCACCCCCTGGTCTTCTGGGTGGCCTTCCTGCCTGCAGATGAGGCTTGGGGCCTGGGAGGAGGGGAGAGAGAGACCCTTGGGGGGGAGCCCTGTTGGGGGAGTGGGAGGGGCACCCCTGATGGAGGCCTGACTGCTGCCAGCCACAGGGGGAGCATCATCCAAAAGCCCAAAAGTATCTCACTGGCAATGTCCATTGGATCCTCATCAACCTCCCCCCCTCATCCTTCTCCCCCTCAACCTCCTCCCCCTCAACCTCCTCATGAGGTGAGTTGTGGCCACTCCCCTGGCCTGAGGACTCCTGCCTTTCTTGGGGCTCTTCAGCAGCCTGATGTCCAGGGGATGGAGCAGACTGGCCAGATGGCCCAGCAATCTCCTGGCCATCTGTGGATGACACAAAACATACACAGGTTGGAGGATCCACACACTTGGCACATATTCCCTCCCCCCCCACACATGCTACTCGCCAGATAGAAAATAAAAAAAAATAACTTACCTGTCCTCACGGCCTCATCAGAGTCAAAGCCAGGCAGGCCCACCACTTGCTGGCTGTGGAAGCACTGGGCCACTGCACGCTCCTCATCTGTCCACCTGATGGTGCAAGGTGGTCCCCCGCCAGTGCCCCTGGCATGTGCAGTAATCTTGGCCAGCTTATCATGGACCAGGCTCCTCAGATCATTGATCTTCTTAGCGATCCCATTGGCGGTCCTCGTCTCCCCCCCCACATTGATCTCATCAGTAATCTGCTGTAGGATCGCCTTCGTCCTGGCCGGGGTGATGTCCCGGCTCTCAGGGCCATGCATGTTGGGTGATTGCCCTAGCAAGTATTTGCTTCTCACGTACCGAGTAGTTGAGCTTTCTCCTCTTTGGTGCCATATCACGACACAGCACTCAGCACCAAACAGACACAACAATCAGACAGAACAAACAGACACAAAAAGACACAGAACAAACAGACACAAAAATCAGACAGCAAAAACCAGACACCAAAATCAAACAGCACAAACAAGACACCAAAATCAAACAGCACAAACAAACAGCTAATACAGACTCCAAAAATCACACAGAAAAAACAAACACAAAAATCACACAGAAAAAACAAACACAAAAAACACTCAGAAAAAACAAACAGCTAATACAATATCCTACTCCTATAAATCTTTACTTTAACACTACTACACTAACCAACAAACACCAACAGACAACGGAGCAAAAGCACCTTGCTTCAGGAAGGGAAACACATGGATGTACTTTTGCAATGGAAGGGCGTTTGTCTGGGCCTATTTATACACAGGGCATATCTCACTAAGTGCGCCGGGCCTAGTTCCTATCTCAATGATTGCGCCGGACCGAGTTCTGAGCATGCCCAGTGAGGTGCATAACCATGCGCGCATGCGCAGTACCGCCGGCCCTTCATTTGCATGGTGTCACTGTTTATTTCAATGGAGCACGCCCACTTCCTTCCCACGCAAATTTGGGCGCAAATACTCTGTGGATACGGGACTTACGTCACAAAATTAAGCTGCCGTAACGTAATAGACATGTAATTTTACATCCAGTGCCAATAACAAAGAATTTTTGATTAGTGAGTTCATCACTTGTAATACCACCCATGTGGTATATGCTCTCCAGTGCCCTTGTGGTTTACTTTATATTGGACGTACTAAACGTCAACTTAAAGTACGTATTGGGGAGCATATTGCTAATATCCTGTTGGGTTTCAAGGATCATAACGTTTCGTTACACTTTAAACTTTTTCATAAGCAAGACCCGAGTGGTCTGAAGTTTTGGGGCATTGACCATTTGAAACCTACATGGAGAGGCTCTAATCTGGTGAGGGACTTATCAAAAAGAGAGACCCAATGGATAATCTCGGCTGACACTTTGGCCCCGAAGGGCCTTAATATTGATTTAGATATCAATTGTTTTATTAGTGATTATTGAGAGATTATCGATCTGTGAGTTATGTCTGCTTTATATTTTCGGGACTTACTCTATGGGATAATATATATATATATTTTTTTGCCATACAATTTTTGCCTCCCATTTATGGTTCTTTTTTTAGCTGTTTTTTGACCATTAGCTGGCATTTTTTGTTGGCTTCCCATGGTGGGGCATTTTGCAAACAATCTGTTTGTGACCTGCTTCTGCCTGATGCTGAGGTTAGTCGTAGATATACTTAACCACCACAAGATGGAGCATCTATATATATGTCTTCTTCTTTTTTTTGGCTATATTATGTGTAGCAATACATAATGTTTTATTTATATTTGTAATATGATACTCATTTTAAAGCCGTTTTTTAATTTAGATATATTTATTATATATATATGTATGTATGCTTTTGATTGATATAGATATATTGGTTGATTTGGCTTTTACATATTGATGCTTAATTGATCAATACATGTTTTTTAATAAGTGTGATCTTATGCTGCTTCGTGTCACATGAGTATGCCTTTCATGAACATGTACATATATTATTCCGCTTTGCATAATTAATATATATTGTGTATTGATGTGATGTATTTTGAGGTCTGTTATTAATCCACATGCTGCCCCTCTGCTCTGTTGAGTGGCTGTGCCGCATTGTGGTGTACGAGACAGATTATTCTGTGGAGACCGTTGTTTGCTCGTTCCCATATGCTGGCAGTGATTAGAGGTAGGCGGGACAAGCACCAATGCCCGCCCTCCACTACACGGCGATTGGAGCGCTGTTCAATGGGTTTGCCTATTTATATTAGCGTCTGCAGTCGTGAAGCCACGCCCTCTGTCGAAGTCCTATGACGAAACGCGTCAGGGCGTGGCTTATCACGACGCTCAGGAAGTGACCTATGCGCTCCACCAGAGCCTCTGCTGGAACCAGGACAGTCTGTCTCCCACGAGATTACACCAGGCCAGTATGATGCTACTCCAGTCCTTGGAGATGGTGACTATGTTGCGCTATTGATTTTATTTACATGTACGTGCATTGATTGAGGGGAATCTGTGCTGTGGGGCTCTTGTTTTACATTACCATTAAAAACGGAATTACGCTATGGCATTTCTCTGTGTTTTTTTGGTCTGTTTGGGAGACTATTAGCAGATGTTTCTGATTACCCTACCTGAAGAGTTTTGTCAGTCTGGAGATATTATACATCGCCTTATATTCATTGTGTTGCGGTGAGTTCGCACCCCAGAGGGGGCTTACTTTGTCCCACGTGGTGCCCTTTAAGGAATTCGGGTGGAAGGTGTTTGCTATCTGATTTCTTCCTTATATCGGACACTGTATCAATGGACTTTTCTTTATTTTACTGACACACTCTTTTATTCTGCACCGAGTGTATAAGTGGTTCCTTCTTTGGGATTTACACTAGAACTTACCACTATTAGCGCTGTTTGTGATTTTTTCTATGCTGACAATTATTGTTCTTATAGATTTTAAATCTCTTTTTATATGTAATAGACATGCGTTACGCCGATCTAAATATGCGCCGCTCTACTAAAATCTGGCCCATTGTACATGGAGATAGTAATGCACAATTATGTCCCATAACCACACAAATATTTAGATAATTTGTTGTGTGACATTCATTTTATTTATTTCATATACAGTATGTCTCACTAAAGGCATGTTTTTCTGTGAAAACCTAGAACAGGTTCTAATTATTTCTGATTGCCCTAGGTTTACAGGACTCAGTAAACCTGGACCAATCTATTTGTTCATTTTGTTTTTTTTGTTCAGTGTAAATACTTATAAGAACAGGTATATAGGGCCAAATCCTCAGCCAGGCGGCGTAACTTAACTTTTTCCATTTAAGTTACACCGCCGCAAATTTCCCAAGTTAGTGCCCGATCCACAAAGCACTTACCTGGGAATTTGCAGCGGTGTAACTTAAATTCCGCCGGCGCAAGGCGTTCCTCTTCAAATGGGGGCGATTCCCATTTAAATGAGGCGCGCTCCCGCGCCGGCCGTACTGCGCATGCTCGTGACGTCATTTTCCCGACGTGCATAGTGCGAAATTATGTTACGCCGTGCTTTGTGGATCGCGTCGGGTCAATAAAGTTGCGTCGGGAAAAAAAAAAGATACGGCGGGAAAAAAATAATAAAAAATAAAATAAAAATCGCGTCGCTGGACAGAAGGGTCTGCTTTTACATGGTGTACTAACTTTACACCTTGTAAAATCAGCCCTAATTTTGCGTATGCAAACTAAAACTTAGTGCTAATTTGCATACCCGAGGCGGCATTTCGACACAAAATGCCCCCAGCGGCGGATGCAGTACTGCATCCTAAGATCCGGCAGTGTAAGTCCCTTACACATGCCGGATCTTCTGCCTAACTATGGAAAACTGATTCTTTGGATCAGTTCCATAGTTAGGAACAGGGATACGACGGCGTAACAGCAGTTACGCCGTCGTATCCCTTTTGTGGATTTGGCCCATAGTTTATTGTCCTACATTTTCAGATCAAGCTTTTATTTATACTAGAATATTTTTCATCTTTTAAATGTTAGCAGTCTAACCTATGTTCAACTTAAGCAGGTAGCTGTGTAAATATTAGTGGAATGTACTGTATATGTACTTCATTATCTTGTGGATGGTTTTAATGATTTAACTTTTTTTTATCTCTTTATATGTGCATGCTCCCAAAGTTGGGGAAATAAATCTTTTATCAGCATTTTCTATATGAAATAAAGTTTCCCTTAACCCCTTAAAGAAGGATTTTGTCTGTGCATTCTCTTTAAATCATACAAGTTAGCCTTATCGACATTCAGATGGTCTTTACTTGCAAGCACTTATAAACTGAACTTTGTTTAAAATGCTGTCCCCTTTGTACAGTGCTCATTTTCAAAATATATTTAAAAAATTATTTAATATAATTGAGTTAGACTAAAAGAGTGAATGAAAAGTGTATTTCCATATTCAGGTCATTGGCTTAGACAAGAATTGCTTTGAAGCCTTATTTCAATGTACTGAGCCTCTGCATTTATGACTTTACATGTAAGGCTCCAGTGTAATCTCAATAATATAATTACATTAAGAAATAGCTGAAATGTTTAACCTTTCCTATTATAAAATGGCTTATCTGCCAGTCATCCTTTTCAACTGCCATTTTATGCATAGCCATTACATCTTAAAATCTTTTGGTTAACAATATTAGTCTTAAGGATTGTAAATCCATGGCAAGATAAGACCAATACAATGTCTTAAATATCACAGTGATACTCTTAACAATTTTAGTCAAATCACTTTTCCTAAAATAAATAAATAAAATAAATATATAAAAAATTGCAGATAAATTGCCAGGTCAAGCCGTTAACCTCGATCATGGCAGTTCAAATGAATGCAATTTGAAAAAATGGTTTCCAATTTTGATAGCACTACCTTTATGGATTGTAAAAAGCCTACAGGTCATTTAAACTAGCAAGGCCAAATGAGAGAGAGGAGCACTCCATACTTTAAAATGATAGGAAAATTTGTAGCTTTGACAAAGGTTCCATAATAGCAATACTTCAGCCAAAGTTCAGTTTGAAGGTAATGAAGGATAAAATAATCTAGTGAAGACTGACCATGCGAAATGGTAACCGACAAAAGTAGCTGTTTTAAAACTACTGAAGCAAAACTACCAAGTGCAATCTGAAGTCTGATTCTGCTTTTTGTAGATGGAAACTTAGTGAGTAAAAGATTAGATTGACATCTAAAGAACAAAATGGGAGTAGGAAGACAGAACACCGCCCTTTGTGACCTTGAAGTGATAACATTTTATAAAATACAGAGTTCCCTTGTGATTGCTTCAGTTGCTATTATGATATAAATAATATTACTGCTTTGTGGAATACTTTGAAATGAAACTTTGTCAAATAAGTAAAAATGCAGCTTACACATCCATCTGTATTTCTGTGCTATGAAAAAACTAAAATTTATATTTTAAACACCCTGTTACATTTAAATAAAAAAAACACAAAAAACACTTTTAATTTATATTAACTATAAAATATTTGTAAAAGGTTTCACAAACTGAGATGATGACCCAGGTCCTCTGGTCAACTGCTTTTTTTGAGTAAAATCTACAATGTGGTTATTGTTCCACCAGAACCAGGATGTACATACATAGAACGCTGAAGATAGCATGTATATCTGGCTACATTCATCAGTGTTGCTACTGCAGCTGCAGCTCACATTTCTGAGGATCTCCCATCTGAGATATTTTAGAATGCACGTTTTAAATTTCTGCTTTCATTGTTATTAACAGCACTCTATTTGTATGGTTTTCCCCCTTGTTTGCTTATATCTGGGTCTACCTATTATTAGGTACTCTGCTGACCTCCAGGAGAAGTAACAATCCTTCCCTTCAAAGGAGAGGGGGACAACGCTGTTACGTTTTTTGAATACCAGTGGTTTCTTCATATTGAACCTTGGTCTTCACTGGATCCCTCTAACCTAAGGATTCACCTGTACTCTGTCTACCAAGGCTTATCCTTCCCTCCATGTGATCTCCCCCTCCTCCCCCATCTACCATTTTTTCTTGGGCTTCGCCCCCCCTTCGGGTGGCCTCCTGTTGGGTCACACGGGACCACACAGCACACTTTGGACGCTCACATGGGAGCCCCAGGGTTGGAGCGATCCTTGGGAAGGCGGCCAGACCTCCTTGAATGTGACAGCAAAGCATCATCAAGACTCTTTTTTGTACTCTTTTACCGTTACAACCAAAAAACCTCTGAAGAAGACCATCATGGTCGAAACGCGTTAGGATTATTGTTTATACATGCAGTGTTTATTGTATTCAGCTGTATAAATCATTTGTTGTGTACTGTAAATATTATGTGAATTTTAAATGTCCTTTGCAATGCTGCAACTCATATCATATTTATACCCCCAGTCCCTCGTTGATACATGTGAATAAATAATATTTTCACAAATTGCATCTAACTCGTCACTCTGACCTGCCTAAAAACCCCACCGGGGAAACTTTCTCTATCGTATATACCGGGGTGAGCAGTATATTCTCTCTACTCTATGTGTTTTGTGCCTTTTATACCTATTATTATTAATTTTCATATTGTGTAAACTGTATACTTTATTTATGCTTTTTCTTTTCCTCATTAAATAGTCACCATAAATGCGCACGGCGCGTAACATGTAGAGCACAATCAAGTATATATCGCTTTACTGTACCATAACTGAACTATGGGATCTACTGATATTATGGTATGTTCCTATCTGCCTCTAGATCAGTGGTTCTCAACCTTCCTAGTGCCGTGACCCCTTGATAACATTTCTCAAGTTGTGGGGACCCTAACATTAAAATAATTTTCTTAGGGTTGGTTGTCAGCACCCAAGGCAAGACAAATAATTTTCGCCCCTAACCTACGGACATTTAGCGCTCCCTGAGTTCCTTCCACTTGTACAGTATTAAAACCCCTTATGGTATATTTTGGGATGTACCACTCCTCTTTCTCTTTGTTCTCCTTTCTTTCCCTTTTCTCTCTCTCTATCCTAATTTCTTGTTTTTTTCCCCATCCCTCTCTCTAACCGCCTTTCTTGTTCTCTTATTCTTTCTCACCCTTTTTCTTTATTCTTCCTCCTCTTTTCCTCTCCCTTCCATGTATTCTCTATGTTTATTCCATCTCTTACTCCTTGGGGGGGGGGTGGTATGAGTGGCAGTGCTGGCTGGGAGTTGGTACGAGTGGCAGTGCTGATAGGGGGTGGGATCAGTGACAGTGCTGATGGGGGGTTCTGATCAGCCAACTGAGGTGCTCTTGATCCAGGGCATCTGCTGATCTGAGAACTGTAGTGGAGACTTTTAATGGAAACTATAATCACAGATATTACTGTGTCTCCAACTTTGAGGTGTCTTGCAACAGTAACACCTATGCAGAAATCAGAAGATAGGGTCTCCTTCAGCCCCTCTCACTTTACCTTCCTCACCAGTCAGCTGACCTCTAGTCTCTGCCCCCCCAGCCATGTTGTGAACTGAATGCCTGCGAAGAGGCTGAGTGGGCAGCCGTGGGATCCAGAAACAGCCCAGCTGGGTGGCCACAGGCTCCAGGGACAGCCCTGCTGGGTGGCTGTGAAAAGGCTGGGAGAGCAGTGCGGGCTGCAGGAACAGCCCAGAATTTGGTGACCCCTAGCAAATCATCATTCGACCCCCAGGTTGAGAACCACTGCTCTAGATTCTATGTAGTTGTATCAAGGTTATAATCAGTTTCAATAATTTATCTTCCAGATCTTGCTTTAACTTCCACTGCTATTTCTTAATTACATTCCGAACAGAGGATATTGACATCTGAAAACGCTTTGCCATCTTCTTATAGCCTTCTCCAGCTTTTTCAGCGTCAACTATTTTCAGTTTCAGTTTTCTAGACAACTGCTTAGAAGAACCCATGGTGCTGATTGTTGGGGCAAGGTCAGATGAGTCTGGGCATTTAAAACCTTTGAGATTGACATCACCTGGTCTTCCCAGACGATGATTGAGAACAATCCATGACACTGGCAGGTCTCAGCTTTGCAAAGGGGGCAGTACAAGATATTAACTCTACAGGGTGCCCAAACTTTTGAAGGCGCCATTTTTTTGTTTTCTGTAATTTTGAAAATGTAAATGATGGAAATAAAATCTAACTTTTTTTGACATATAAAAATGTCCAATCTGTAATTTGATGCCTTTTGGAGATTATTCCATCTTTCCTTGGCTTTGTTATGCACATTAATACAAATTTGCCCAAACTTTCGATCCCCACTGTATATGCGGTGTGGCTGCTATGCAAGCTTTACAAATCTTAAACACTCAGCCAGACAGCCACACATCCCACATGTATCCCAATCACTTTCCACTTGCAACATGTCACTAATAGGATGTAATATAGCTGCAGTTTCATTTGCTACACTTCACTTCCTGATAATTCACAATCACTATCAGGTAACGCACAACAAAATATACCACCCATGACACAATTACAGGTGTTCACAAAACAAAGCACACTAGATTCACATATCACTCAGCCAGGTACTCCACAGGCATTTTTTTAATTACCAATGGCCAATCTACCACCCACTTAGATTCCGGTTTAGATGTGATAAATCTTACCCCTTTTTATTTTATGAGTCAGGAATTGGATGTCTTAAAGTTAGGGCTCAGTTTTTGCTCCTCTATGAACATCAATAAATATTAAGCTATCCAAGTTGTCTATATGTTTACACGCAAACTCACTTACAAATCCTCTTTGATAAAGACTTTCTTTGATCCAAACAAGATAGACAGATAACTGAACAGATCAAACATTATACCATGGATGACTTTCGAGCCCTCTGTTATCTGATGCTTCTATTGGATGAGAATAACGAGTTGGACGCCATTGTCAGTCAGCCCCCCTCCCCCTACCCCCTCTTTGCCTACCCAAACACATATCACTAAGTTCAAACCAAAATCTCATAGATTACATAGTTACATAGTTACATAGTTACATAGTTAGTCAGGTTGAAAAAAGACACAAGTCCATCCAGTTCAACCACAAAAAACAAAATAAAAAAACACAGTAAAATCCTATACACCCAACTCCATACCCACAGTTGATCCAGAGGAAGGCAAAAAACCCCAGCGGAGCATGATCCAATTTGCTACAGCAGGGGAAAAAATTCCTTCCTGATCCCCCGAGAGGCAATCGGATTTACCCTGGATCAACTATACCTACAAATCTTAGTACTCAGTTATATTCTGTACATTTAGGAAAGAATCCAGACCTTTCTTAAAGCAATCTACTGAGCTGGCCAGAACCACCTCTGGAGGGAGTCTGTTCCACATTTTCACAGCTCTTACTGTGAAAAAACCTTTCCGTATTTGGAGGTGAAATCTCTTTTCCTCTAGACGTAAAGAGTGCCCCCTTGTCCTCAGTGATGACCGTAAAGTGAATAACTCAACACCAAGTTCACTGTATGGACCTCTTATATATTTGTACATGGAGATCATATCCCCCCTTATTCTCCTCTTCTCAAGAGTGAATAAATTTAGTTCCTCTAATCTTTCCTCATAGCTGAGCTCCTCCATGCCTCTTATCAGTTTGGTTGCTCTTCTCTGCACTTTCTCCAGTTCTCCTATATCCTTTTTGAGAACTGGTGCCCAAAACTGAACTGCATATTCCAGATGAGGTCTTACTAATTTCCTGACCTAATGACCAATCCCAACATGTGGGCCTTTCTATTGAGCACAGTAAATGATATTAAAAGAATGATCATTACTTCCAAAAATAATAATCTAACATGGTCACAATTACAGGCTATTCAAAAATGACAGAATCACCCTGACCTTGAAATTAAGATGGCTGACAAAGGGGTAATATTGTATTGATCACTAAAGTAAATTATGTAATAATGTGCATGAACATATAGAGACTGGTATTCACAAATTTCTATGGCCGGACTTCTAGATTTAAGACATAATATTTAAATGCTTGCTGGTAAGTTACCTTAACCACTTAACGACAGCCCACTGTATATATACGTCCTATTTTTAAAGCTGAATATCTCGGTAACGGCAGCAGCTGCTGCCAGAACCGGGATATCCACCTTTACAGTGGGCTGCCGTGTAAACGATAACGGTGGTCTCCGCGGCGGATTCGCAGCGAGATCGCCGTTATCGGTGGCGGGAGAGGGCCCCCCCCTCCCGCCGCTTTTCCGCGCCCTCCGCCGCTTACCGGAGCCGTCGGTAGCGGCGGAGGAGATCGGATGTTGCCGCCTGGAGAGTGAGGACTGTAGTGAGGGCAAGATGGCCCCCACCCGTCCTCATAGCTCTGCTGGGCGGAAGTGACGTCAAAACGTCAGTCCCGCCCAGCGTCTTAAAGAGACAATTTTTTTGTTGTCATTTTTTTAAATGACAAATTTTCCTTTTTTTTTTTTTTTTCTTGCATTGAAGCCTAAATATGAGATCTGAGGTCTTTTTGACCCCAGATCTCATATTTAAGAGGACCTGTCATGCTTTTTTTTATTACAAGGGATGTTTACATTCCTCGTAATAGGAATAAAAGTGATAATTTTTTTTTTTATTTCAGTGTAAAAAATAATAAAATTAATAAAAATAAATAAGAAAACCAAAAAAAAATATTTTTAAAGCGCCCCGTCCCGACGAGCTCGCGCGCAGAAGCGAACGCATACGCGAGTAGCGCCGTCATATGAAAACGGTATTCAAACCACACAAGTGTGGTATCGCCGCGATCGTTAGAGCGAGAGCAATAATTATAGCCCTAGAGCTACTCTGTAGCTAAAAAAATGCAACATATAGAATTTTTTAAACGTCGCCTATCAAGATTTTTAAGGGTAAAAGTTTGACGCCATGCCACGAGCGGGCGCAATTTTAAAGCGTGACATGTTGGGTATCATTTTACTCGGCGTAACATTATCTTTCACAATATATAAAAAAATTGGGCCAAATTTATTGTTGTCTTATTTTTTAATTCAAAAAAGTTAATTTTTTCCAAACAAAGTGCGCTTGTAAGACCTCTGCGAAAATACGGTGTGACAAAAAGTATTGCGATGACCGCCATTAGGAGAGACAGCCTGGTGGGCTGTCAAAGTTACTCCCAATACTTTTCTGTGAGAAATAGTAGACTTTCTGGAAAAATTTCTGGGGTGTCAACAGTTTTTGCCATGACTATATATATATATATATATATATATATATATATATATATATATATATATATATATATATATATGTGTGTATATAGTATATTATTATATTATTATTAGTATTTTTTTCACCGTATATTTATATATACAATATATATTTTTTCATTATTAAGATTTTTTTTTCTTTTTTGGACACATTTAAGATCACTACTGAGGATTGTATTATATATACACTGTTATATATTTATGTTTTTTTATTTCTTGTTACGTTTATGGTATTTACAGTAAGAAACAACACTACTATTGTGTTTTTGCATTCTAAAGCGCATTGCTTTTGTATTTATATAATAAAAGATATTAGTATGGTTGAAGGGTTCTAGCATAGTTTATTGTTGCAAAACCTAGCAAACATTAACTCAAATGCTAAGCCATGAAGAATTTGGGCAAGTTATACATAAGATTCACAAGAGAAAATAATTTCTGTTGTCATGGAATACCTTATCAGCCTAACATAGCCTAAAGATACATCTCTGTACAATATTAGGAGACTTAAAGTGATTTTAAAGTCTTGTTTTTTATTTTAAAAAATAACAAACATATTATACTTACATTCTCTGTGCAGTGGTTTTGCACAGAGCAGTCTAGATCCTCCTCTTCTTGGGTCCCATGTCAGCACTCCTTGCCCCTCCCTCCTGCCGAGTGCCCCCACAGCAAGCAGCTTGTTATGGGGGCATCTGAGCTGAGCCACTGCTCTGTGTGTCGATTCACACATGGAGCCATGGCTCGGCCCCACCCCATCTGTTTCCTGATTGGTTTACTGGCTGTGATTGCCAATGGCTCCTGCTGCTGTCAAAAGCTAATCAGGAGTGCAAGTCCTTTGAGAGGCAAGACTCTCCTGAACATCGCTGGATCGAGAGGAGGCTCAGGTAAGTATTAGGGGGGATGGGGTGCTGCTGCACACAGAAGGTTTTTTGCCTTCATGTATAGAATGCATGAAGGTAAAAAATCTTGTGCCTTTACAACCACTTTAAGCAGGCCATAGATAATGTAATTTTTTTTCCTGCAACCTGCCAGGAGAACACAGTGGTTACTGCTAGTGGCTTTAGCTACTGGCAACAATCGCATGCTAAAAATCTGACAATATTGGTTGTACCCAAGTCGATCCATCGATCCAAAACAATCAGCTTGCCGATAGATTAATTGAATCTCGGCCGGTCCCTGTTGAGCCAGCCGACATTTGATCCATCCATGGCTAGTTTTATTGTCTGTCCATGACTGCAAAATAGAATCTTCTAAACATGTTCTAAAACCACATTCCAGGGACACAAAAGAGTCTGACATCCTAGCACTGGAACCTATTATATAAAGAATCCCAATATTAGCATATAGTAAAACATATGATAATTATATTTCTTTATCACAGTGGATAATAATCATCTCTCTGGTGTAAATTGTGTATTACAGATGCTTCTTGTGGTTAAAACTGAGCAGGGACTAGACACTTTTTTCTTTAATTCTACAATAGCTAAATTAGATCACTGCATGACTGCAGTGTTTTAGTGACTTTTACCTCCAAGGACAAGCAGTCAGATATTGCCAGTCAGCTTCTGTTAGGTGAACAGAGGAAAATTAATTTCTTCCTGTGCCATTGCCCAAGGGAAAAACACATAGAGTATGCATTTTTTCTTTAAGAAAAAAGGCAGAACTGAAAGTAGCTAAATGCATAATTTGTTCCATAAAATGTTTGTAGACACAAATTGTCTCCAAGGGTAAGAAGGTGAAGATTTAATTTATCATACTGAAGCAATACATTTCACCAAAAGGAGTATTGTCATTATTAATCATTTTTTTCCTCTAAAATGGTGGTAAAAGTCATTTATGTTTTACATGATTAACACAGATAATGTAAAAGAAGCCATAGAATAAATACATGAATGAAAAGATATGAAAAACAACACAAAAATTAACACATTTGCCTCTATTACCCACAAATTTGAATTAATTCTTCGGAGATAAATCATTATAATGCCTAACAATGTTTTTATAGTAAACCTAGTTTTTAATGTGTGGCTGAAGGGTACTGAAGGCAAGCCTACTTTTCAAGCATGAAATGATAGCAGATAAAACTAATGTAGCTTGCTATCAGTTCAGTAGCAAGTGCAAATATGTGAGAAATCTTAGCTTCTGTGACAATTTGTATACATAATGGTAATAATATACCCCATGCAGTAAAATTTAGAGGTCAGGTAGGATTACCACCAACATGACAGAGCACAATGTCACAAGTGGCGTTACTTTATGCAGGTCATAACATAGTACCAAGCACTGATTCTGCTACTGCTTTCAAACTAGATATGATTGATTTATTAACCACTTCCATACCAGGCACTTACGCACCTTCCCGCCCAAGCCAATTTTCAGCTTTCAGCACTGTCGCACTTTGAATGGCAATTGCGTGGTCATGCTACACTGTACCCAAACAAAATTGGTGTCCTTGCAAAGTTCTTCTCTAACCACTTGAGCCCCGGAAGATTTGGTTGTAAGTCCTTTTTTTCCACACAAAAAGAGCTTTCTTTTGGTGGTATTTGATCACCTCTGCGCAACAACTAAAAAAAAGACTGAAAATTTAAAAAAAAAAATGTTTTTTTTTTCTTGTTAATTTTTTTGTAAATAAGTAAGTTTTCTCTTTCAATTACAGGCACTGATATGGTGGCACTGATGGGCACCGATGAGGTAGCACTGATGGGCAACGATGAGGTAGCACTGCTGGGCATTGATTTGCAGCGCTGGTATGCGGCACTCATAGGCGGCACTGATGGGCATTTATAGGCGGCACTGATGGGCACTTATAGGCAGCACTGATGGGCACTCATGGGCAGCACTGATGGGCACTCATGGGCGGCACTGATGGGCACTCATGGGCGGCACTGGGCACTCATAGGCGGCACAGATGGGCACTCATGGGCGGCACTTATGGGTGGCACTGATGGGTACTTATGGGTGGCACAGATGGGCACTGATAGGTGGGCACTGGGCATGGATGGGCACTGTGGGTGGCACTGATGGACACTCTGGGGTGGCACTGATGGATACTGTGGGGTGGCACTGATGCATCCATGTTGCCAGTCAGTGCCCATTTGTGGGCACTGATTGGCATCTTTTTTTTTACTGCCTTTTTTTTTTTTACTGCCTTTTTTTCTTTTTTTTATTGCCCCCTTTTTTTTTGCACTTCCCTGGTGGTCCAGTGGGGGCTTCCCTGGTGGTCCAGTGTGGCGATCCGAGGGGGGCTGCACTGATAATCAGCACGAACCCCCCTGTCAGGAGAGCCGCCGATCGGCTCTCCTCTACTCACGTCTGTCAGACGCGAGTGAGGAAGAGCCATCAACAGCTCTTCCTGTTTACATCATGATCAGCCGTGATTGGACACGGCTGATCACGTGGTAAAGAGCCTCCGCCAGAGGCTCTTTACCGAGATCGGAGATGCAGGGTGGCAGACTGACACCCCGCTTCACCGATCGCCGCGCTGCGAGTGAATGAGGTGAAATTCTCCACGACTTTCATCATCCAATCACGTGCAAGCAAAAGTTTCCTTGCATGTGATTGGGTATTCTTTGCAAAGTGTTACTTCACCGCATTCACTAAGTTCTGGGGCAAAGGTTGATTATGCCTCCTACAGTAGGTGCACGCGATATTGTGTCAATCTCGCTCCCTTTCTCGGCGAGATTGAGCACCTACGAGCCCCATCGCGGGAGCCAGCGCCGAGCTGGCTTGCCGCGATAAAGACAGAGCCGTCATAGAAGCGACGGGAGATCCGACTTGGATTCCCGCCGATTCTACACGTGTGCGGCGTTTGTTATGAATCCTGAGGGGGAAGTCCCCGCCGGATTTTAAATAAAAATTCGGCATGGGTTCCCCCCTCAGGAGCATACCGGGCCCTTAGGTCTGTTATGGGTTGTAAGGAGAGCCCCCCTACGCCGAAAAAACGGCGTAGGGGGTCCCCCTACAATCCATACCAGACCCGTATCCAAAGCACGCTACCCGGCCGGTCAGGAAAGGAGTGGGGACGAGCGAGCGCCCCCTCCTGAGCCGTACCAGGCTGCATGCCCTCAACATGGGGGGGTTGGGTGCTCTGGGGCAGGGGGGCGCACTGCGGGGCCCCCCACCCCAGAGCACCCTGTCCCCATGTTGATGAGGACAGGGCCCCTTCCCGGGGTAGGTATCACATGGGTAGGTACAGAGCATGATGGGACTGTGAGGCCTATATAGGTCCGATGCAAGCCGCGCACCCGTCATTTCAGCGAGAAGAGCCGGCGTGTCAACATCTGGAGAAGAGAAGAAGATGACGTCACAGCCCAGGAGAAGAAGAATACGTCACAGCACGGAAGAAGAAGATAGACGTTCAGCGCTGAAGGAGAAGGCACCGGACAGCTGGAGGAAGAACCGGGGTGCGCCGAGTCAACAGCGGAGAGCGGCGAACATAGCAGAAGACCCCCGGAGAGTGAAGAAGACCCCCCCGGATAGCCGAAGAAGACCCCCCCGGATAGCGGAAGAAGAAGCACACCACCCCCCGCCGAAGACGTCGGAGGAAACCCGCCGAGGAGTGGGCGCTTTTATAAAAGCGACCCCCCCCGGCGGTGGAAGAGAACCGGACGGCGGCGAAGAGCGGCCCCCACCCGAAGACGTCAAAGAAGAAGCCCCCCTGGTAAACAGAGCTAAAGAAGACAGGGGGCGGCCTCCGGAGCAGACTAATAAATTATTTTAAAAACTCTTGTGTTGTGTTTATTGACTTTAACATTTTTCCTCCAGGTGAATGGGTAGGGGTACGATGTACCCCATATCCATTCACTTAGGGTGGGGGGCCGGTATCTGGGGGCCCCCTTATTAAAGGGGGCTCCCAGATTCCGATAAGCCTCCCGCCCGCATACCCCGACAACCAACGGCCAGGGTTGTCGGGAAGGGGCCCTGTCCTCATCAACATGGGGACAGGGTGCTCTGGGGTGGGGGGGCCCCCGCAGTGCGCCCCCCTGCCCCAGAGCACCCAACCCCCCCATGTTGAGGGCATGCAGCCTGGTACGGCTCAGGAGGGGGGGGCCGCTCGCTCGTCCCCACTCCTTTCCTGACCGGCCGGGTAGCGTGCTTTGGATATGGGTCTGGTATGGATTGTAGGGGGACCCCCTACGCAGTTTTTTCGGCGTAGGGGGCTCTCCTTACAACCCATAACAGACCTAAGGGCCCGGTATGCTCCTGAGGGGGGAACCCATGCCGAATTTTTATTTAAAATCCGGCGGGGACTTCCCCCTCAGGATTCATAACAAACGCCGCACACGTGTAGAATTGGCGGGAATCCAAGTCGGATCTCCCGTCGCTTCTATGACGCGCACGTTGGAATGTGCTGTCACTATTCCAGTGAGTGCGAGATCTCGGCACCATGTCACCGAGAATCAGCGCGATGCTGTCGTGCTAAAAACACAATATCACAAACACCTACTGTATTTGTATGGAAAACCGTTGGCCTTCTTTGTGTATAGTAATGGCATTATGCTTTTTTTTTTTGCTAAGGGGTAGAACTAGTCATCATCAAAAAAACAATCTGATACAATTCTTTATTCAAAGAAAGTGAAGCGAATCCATGTTACAAACAAAAGGGGATTTGAAAGTACAGCAATGCAATATCTAGAGTAAATAAAGAAAAAAGAGGGCTGCGCTAATAAATTAAATTGATAACAGTGATGTGAATCAAACATAAATTTAATGAATATAGGATAAGAAAGTCCATAAATAAGTATATGACAGTGACATGAATCAAAATCAAATAATTAAATGTAAGAGTCCATAAGTAGGTATAGAAACCTGGCGTGTCCAACCCCTTAACGGTGCATTGGATAGAAGGGTGAACCTCCAAATATTTACACCACTAACACACATGTGCCACCACCGTGAGGATATCCTGCTTACCAGAAAGCAAATGGTATGAAGCCTATACTTCATACCATTACCATTACTACTGTAAATCTCACTCTGGGTTTATACGAACTGCAGCTCACAATGGTAAACAGCACAATAGACTGGATGGGCTCAACGTATCAGGCAAACCAGGAAGTCAGCAATCAGATCCCTGTGCTTGTGTAAAAGCGAGAGTTATGCCGCGTACACACGATCGTTTTTCGGCATGAAAAAAATCGACGTTTTTCAGCATGTCCAAAAAACGAAGCTTTTCCAACTTCATCATTAAAAACGATGTTGCCCACACACCATCGTTTTTGAAAAATTATGAACAAAGCGCGGTGACGTACAACACGTACAACGGCACTCTGGAGGGGAAGTTCTATTCGCCTTTGCGCTACTTTAAGCTGATTCGTTGTTAGTAAAAGACGATTTGCGCTTTTTTGTCTGTTACAGCGTGATGAATGTGCTTGCTCCATTATGAATGGTAGTTTTACCAGAACGAGTGCTCCTGTCTCATAATTTGCTTCTGGGCATGCATGGGTTTAAAACGTTGTTTTAGCCCACACACGATCATTTTTTACAACCCGAAAAACGACATTTTTTAAAACGACGTTGAAAAATGCAGCATGTTCGAATTTTTTTATGTCGTTTTTTTCAGAAGTCGAAAAACGATGTAAAGCCCACACACGATCATTTTAAATGACGTTTTTAAAAACGTCGTTTTTTTTCATGCCGAAAAACTATCGTGTGTACGCGGCATTAAGCCCCATACACACTATCCGTTTTCCTGCAGGTTTTTCTCTTCAGATTTAAGTGCTTTGAAACCCAGCTCAGCCATTCACATGTCTGTCCTCTCATTCCTAATATCTAATATCTAGAGTAACATATTGACCTGGAATAAACCGTTGTAAGAGTTAAACCTGCAATCAAAAAAATAGGTAGGCTGTTATTGCTGACCTTTTCTGAAAATGCAGATTGCCTGGCTGTTAAGCTGATGCTTTAGCTGTCAAATTTCCTGACACCCTGCCATTCAACAGGCAGTGTATATTGGGGAATTACATTTGTACCTACATAATGGATCACATATTGTTACATGGAATGGCCTAGCAAGATTTATGTTGTAGGTGGATAAACAAGGGAGAACATATATGCCTTTGGAAAGATACTCAGGGGCTGATATATTAAAGCAAATGGGTATGATTTGTATAATGTTTGAGACATATAGAGCTGGTGGTATTTAATCAACATTTTAATATGCTATAAAAACTAAAACTAAAACTAAAAATAATTGATAATTTTGACAAAAACATGTTTTTTCTTTGTTTCTGTTAAAAATCTTTACAAATAAATAATTGTTCTTCATAAATTAACGTCTGTTTCCAGCGACGGTCGGTGATCTCCGGTCCAGCGATGAGAAGATCAATCCATCCAGTTGCGCAGCCACGCCGACCTCCTCTCTCGCTGGACACAGCCCAGCGAATGACGCGGCTGAAGCTGTGACATTTCTTATATAGGGGAGGTGGGGCCACCCATCACGTGACCCCGCACCCTCTGACGCATATAGATGAGATGTGGCACTGGACAGGTGGGCACAGTTTACCCTGTGAGGCAAAGACACCCTGGCAGACAAATGACTACTATTATGTATTGCAGTGAATTTTGTTTTTATATCTTATCAACTGTGCCAACACAATATAGATGAGATGTGGCACTGGGCAGGTGGGCACAGTTTACGCTATGAGCCTGGGCCCCTTACATTACACAGCACCCCACAGCTCTGGACCCCTTTACATAGCACCCTGCACCACTGGACCCCTTTATATTACACAGCAGCTTGCACCACTGGGCCCCTTACATTACACAGCACCCCACAGCTTTGGGCCCCTCTACATAGCACCCTGCACCCAGGGCCGATCCTAGGGTCACAGGCTCCTGGGTGCAGAAATATTTCTGGCGCCCCCGCATGGGCGTGGTCATTTTACTAACCCCTCCCCTGAGTTGAGTCTATGGCAATGACTCAACCGCATGAAATGCTCCCCCACAAAGTCTTCATTACCCTGGGATCCTTACATGATCTGTTAACAATAAACAAAATACATAATATAGGAAGAGAAGCAGAGTACTTTATTGGGACCTGGAGGGGGGCCTCTCTGATGGACACAGAGAGGGCTTCTGTTAGAGAGTCTGTTAGAAAGAGCCCCCTTCAGACTACAGACATGATACAGGAGATGGTCAGAGACTGCAGACTTAGTACAGGAGATGGTCAGAGACTGCAGACTTAGTACAGGAGATGGTCAGAGACTGCAGACTTAGTACAGGAGATGGTCAGAGACTACAGACATAGTACAGGAGATGGTCAACTGACACATCAGTTCTGGACGGACATACACCTATGCTCAGAACACTAGTTCTGCACGGACACAAACAAGGAGAGAAGGAGGGAGGGGAGAACTCTGCCACTTTGGCGCCCCCACCTCTGGAGGCGCCTGGGTGCAAAGCACCCTGTGCACCCTGCCTAGGATCGGCCCTGCCTGCACCACTGGACCCCTTTATATTACACAGCAGCTTGCACCACTGGGCCCCTTACATTACACAGCACCCCACAGCTCTGGACCCCTTTACATAGCACCCTGCACCACTGGACCCCTTTATATTACACAGCAGCTTGCACCACTGGGCCCCTTACATTACACAGCACCCCACAGCTCTGGGCCCCTCTACATAGCACCCAGCACAACTGGACCCCTTTATATTACACATCAACTTGCACCACTGGGCCCCTTTATATTACACAGCAGCTTGCACCGCTGGGCCCCTTACATTACACAGCACCCCACAGCTCTGGACCCCTTTACATAGCACCCTGCACCACTGGACCCCTTTACATTACACAGCACCTTGCACCTATGGGTTCCTTTTTATTACACAGCACCCTGCACCTCTGGGCCCCTTTACATTACTCAGCACCCTGCATCTCTGGACCCCTTTAGACTACACAGCCCCCTGCACCACTGGGCCCCTTACATTACACAGCACCCCACAGCTCTGGACCCCTTTACATAGCACCCTGCACCACTGGACCCCTTTACATTACACAGCAGCTTGCACCACTGGGCCCCTTACATTACACAGCATCCCACAGCTCTGGACCCCTTTACATAGCACCCTGCACCACTGGACCCCTTTATATTACACAGCAGCTTGCACCACTGGGCCCCTTACATTACACAGCACTCCACAGCTCTGGGCCCCTCTACATAGCACCCTGCACCACTGGACCACTTTATACTACACAGCAGCTTGCACCACTGGGGCCCTTACATTACACAGCACCCCACAGCTCTGGGCCCCTCTACATAGCACCCAGCACCACTGGACCCCTTTATATTACACAGCAGCTTGCACCACTGGGCCCCTTTATATTACACAGCAGCTTGCACCACTGGGCCCCTTACATTACACAGCACCCCACGGCTCTGTACCCCTTTACATAGCACCCTGCACCACTGGACCCCTTTATATTACACAGCAGCTTGCACCACTGGGCCCCTTACATTACACAGCACTCCACAGCTCTGGGCCCCTCTACATAGCACCAGGACCGTTTGAAGGAATTTGGGGGCCCCAAGCAAAATGGACATGGAGGCCCCCAAACCCCAGAAACCCCGACCCCCCCCCCCCGCGCACGCACGCAAAGCCTACAGGAACCACAACATAGCGATACAGTTTAAGTTCACCCACACGTTATATAAATAAAAAAGGTTTACAGTGCAGATACTGCTGTTGCATATAATGTGCATAAGATTTGAACAATTTCAACAATTGAACATTTGCAAAAAACACCACTGTACCATAAAATCAATTAATATACATAAAAAAGTGCACAATAACTAAATCCAACATATTTCTTACTCCCCCCTCCCACCCCACAGCAGGTGTCCCCATCAGAGTCCCCCCCCACAGCAGGTGTCCCCATCTAGGGTGACCACATTTCCAAACTGCCATTCAGGGACAATTTTGCCAAGGACCAGGGGGGTCGTGTTGAATGTAATTTCAGGGTTGGCGGGATTTCGGTGCAGGGTGTTTTGTCAGGTGAATGGCTGGTTATAGCACTTATATCATCCAAATACCATGCTTGGAATATAATTCCATTATTACATTGTAATAATAGACCCCCCCTCCACTAAGTATAGGCCCCCTACCTCAGTACGGACCCCCTCCCTCAGTACGGACCCCCCTCTCCACTAAGTATAGGCCCCCTACCTCAGTACGGACCCCCCTCTCCACTAAGTATAGGCCCCCTACCTCAGTACGGACCCCCTCCCTCAGTACGGACCCCCCTCTCCACTAAGTATAGGCCCCCTACCTCAGTACGGACCCCCTCCCTCAGTACGGACCCCCCTCTCCACTAGGTATAGGCCCCCTACCTCAGTACGGACCTCCCCTCCAATAAGTATATACCCCCGCAGATATCATACAAGAGGTGGTCAGAGACTGCAGACATGATACAGAAAATGCTCAGAGACCAGTGTGCCACTTTCCACCTGTAGCCTGCCTCCAAATGTCAGGGGTCCATGCTGGGACATGTAGTCCTTCAATATGGGGGGGATAACATTCCTAGATGTCAGGGGTTCATGCTTGGACCTGTAGTTCTTTACTTTTGGGGGGTCACATCCCAAAGGTGAAGGACTACAAGTCCCAGCATGAGCCCCTGACATCTAGGAATGTGATCCCCCCCATATTGAAGGACTACAAGTCCCAGCATGAACCCCTGATATCTAGGAATGTGATCCCCCCATATTGAAGGACTACAGGTCCCAGCATGGACCCCTGACATCTAGGAATGTGATCCCCCCATATTGAAGGACTACAGGTCCCAGCATGGGCCCCTGAGAATTACTGTGAGCTCATAGATTTCACATGCTAATACTGGGACCTGTAGTTCACTGATTGAGGGGGGCATCTTCAGTTCTAGGGGGGTTCATGCTGGGACCTGTAGTCCTTAACTTTGGGGGGGGGGGCACATCCCAGCATGAACCTTGCCCTGATATTTAAGGATCTGTCCTCCTTCCATCCCTCGAGGGTGTAATCTCATCTGTTGGTGTCCTCTCCTGCCGACCCCGTCCTCTTATCAGTATTTGCTCCAGGCTGACACACACTCGGAGCTCCTGTGAAGTGCTGACAGTTCAGCACAGCACGCTGGCTGCTGGGGGAGATCTAACTGAGCATTTTAACCCCAAACTGCCATGGTGAGTGCATCGGATTGTACTTGCCTTTTATTATCCTTTCCTTCATGAATTTATGCATGCTGCTGTTTGGACGCAGGGAAGAGGTGGGTGGAGCAAATCAGTAGGTACTGAGGAGGAAGTTAACACATGGGGAGGAGGTGGGACAGCCTACCTCCTCCTCGTACATGCAGAATACACAACAGCCGCCAGGCGCGAGGGGGGCCCCCTGCACAATCAGGACTAACGATCAGGATACCCTGGCGCTCTGCGGCACCGCAGCCAGAGTGGACAGGCATGCAGGCTGCTGCTTGGGGGCCCCTGACCAGGTCGGGGCCCCAAGCAGTTGCTTGTATTGCCTGTCCTGTTCCGACGGGCCTGCATAGCACCCAGCACCACTGGACCCCTTTATATTACACAGCAGCTTGCACCACTGGGCCCCTTACATTACACAACACCCCACAGCTCTGGGCCCCTCTACATAGCACCCAGCACCACTGGACCCCTTTATATTACACAGCAGCTTGCACCACTGGGCCCCTTACATTACACAGCACCCCACAGCTCTGGACCCCTCTACATAGCACCCTGCACCACTGGACCCCTTTATATTACACAGCACCCTGCACCTCTAATCTAACTAAACTATACAGTGTATAAATATATGTACAACTCCGGGGATGTATATATATCCTCTACACACTGTAACATTAACTGACTAGCCTGCCTAACTTCAAAAAAGTACACTCTTTGAATGACAATTGTACTGTACCCAAACTAACTTTTTATAAATTTTGTTCACACAAATAGAGTTTTTCTTTTGAAGTTTTCAGTCACAGCTAGCAACACAGTTGTAACCAATGGATGGCATGAAAGAAATCCATCCATTGGGTACAACTGTCATGTGACCTGCTGTGATTGGTCATGGCGGTCACATGTTACCGGCAGTGAGCTGGTACTCTGATTGGTCATCGGCAAGTGACAGATCATGCCACTGCATGGCCCCATGGCTGCGCTCTCGCCGCAACCTGACAGGATGTCATATGGTGTCCAGTCAGTATAACAAAACCACTGCCCTGCCGTCAATCTGCTATTCGCTAGGCAGGAACTGGTTAACAACCAGTTAAGATCATACACGTTCCTTCTTAGCGGTACACACGCGGGAGATTCAAAAAGTGCAAAAAACAGAATATACACAGTAAATTGCAATCTTACAGATTACATTACTGTATCAAATTATTTCACCTCTCTTTTGTCCCTAGTGCTTTGTCCAGTGCCCCACATGTAGTTTTATATTATTAATACTGTTTTTACTGCCTGGAAACTGGATAATGTCCATAGCGACCAAAAAGCATTCCTTTATGTCAAAAGCGGTTTTAGGCCAGCTAGAAAACAGAAATAGCAAATTAGAACACAGAATTGTGCCATAGTGATTTGTGGGGAAATTCATCATCAGACACTGAAAGTGACGACAGCGAAAATTCTGCAACTCAGCAAATTTCAGTGTTTTTGAGTTGCGTACATTATTGAATACATTTTATTATTATTCATATTATTATTTTTGATGATTATTTATAGTTATTTATATTATAATTTATGATTTTGTGTTTCAAACTTTATCATACCCGGGATGTCTACTAGACTCTTGTTTGGACAGATGTAAGTAAGTTATTCCTCAGGCCCCATACTCACGACCAAACATGTCTGCTGAAACTGGTCCGCGGACCAGTTTCAGCGGACATGTTCGATCGTGTGTAGGCAGTAACGGACAGGATTCCAGCAAACATTCGTCGGCCAGACCGTTTCCCAACGAACAACTGTTTCCTGGTCTTGCTTTAAAACAGTCCGCTGGAATCGTGTCCGTCAGACATGTTCGGTCGTCTGTACACAAAAGCAGCGTACAAAAACCCCGCGCATGCTCAGTCAAAATGAGGAGACGGGAGCGCTCGTTCAGGTAAAACTCGCGTTTGTTTGGGATATGGCACATTCGTCATTTGAAAGCTTTTATTCTAGCAAGAGAACAATGTCTTAAAAAGGCGCACTAAACCACAGTTTCTTGCCTCGTTTTATTAATTATTCTCTTGCTAGAATAACCCTGTTCTCTTGCTGATGCAATTTCTATTGAGTTGTCCCATACTGAAATGTCACATTTCTTGCTTGTGATGTAATGCTTTAAAAATGTTTTCTAGGCCAGACGTGTGTTTTTGTTGGTGGTCCTCCATAATTTTTTTAAATCATTTTTGTAAAGGAATGTGCATCTTTTTTTTTTTTTGGTGTTTCTAGTTATGTCACCATTTTCTTCATTTTGTTCTTACATGTTTTTATTTTTTTATAGTGTTTTTTTTTTTTTTGGGGTTTCATTTGAGAATATTGAATCATGTTGGCACACCAAATGTCCCCCCCCCCAAGGAGTGTGTCCTTTGTAAATGACCCATTGTATATTTATTAAAGGTTTGCTGCCTAATAATCCCCACAGTATAACAAACAATAGACATGTTTTCAAATGATAGCAAAAAGACATTTATTTATGCAAATGTCATCCAAACAAAAAAAGAACGGCAGCACTAGAACAGATAGCAAACTATATGCAAACTTGCATTTCCAACATGGTGAAGGATAAACTACCAAGCCTCAGGAGGCAAAACCAAAAATATGAAGCAGCAGCACAGAAACAAAGGAACCCAAACTGTGGTAGTCCAAACAAGATGTCCTTTGTGTGGAAGGAAATGTAAGGCAGGGAATCACCGTTTCCTCCTCTTTCCAGCCTTCCCTCCAGGCAGCCTTCCAGCGGATCTTACACGGGCTCTTGCAGGTGGGGTCGATGTGGCAGCAGGAGGATGGTGTTCAGCAAGCCGGGCCGGGTCACATAGCCCAGTGTCTGGGGTCAGCAGGCCCTTCTGCATCCACCAAAGGACCTGGTTCATCAGGGCCTTTGCCAGTCTTCTCTGCTCCTCCTCCCCTTCATTTAAATCATGTGCCAAGGAGGCACTGAAGGCCTCTGTGGGGTTGAGGGGGGCCCTCATGATGGCGCTTGCCTCCTGGATCATGCGGAGGCTTGCCTCCTCCACAGGCCTCAACTGCCTCCTTCGGCCTGATGGCCTCACCTGGGGGGGAGAAGACTGGCTGGTGGTGGTTGTCCTGGGCGGGGGGACCTGCTGCAGGCCACTGGGCCCGGCCTCCTCCTGGCTGCCACTGACCCCGGCCTCCTCCTGGCTGACAGAGACGGGAGGATCTGCCACCTCCTGGCTGATCTCTTCTTCCTGTGTGCAAAAAAAAAGGACATTTTTTACAATTTCGTAAAATAAAACCACACTCATTTTCCTGTTTTTCGTTTAGTATTTTCGGTTCATTATTACTTGAATAGACTCTACTTCTGACCCCTGCAGTTGTCATCCCTGACACCTATTTGTCTGTACACCTTTTTTTTGGCTTTTTCCCAGCTTGGCTTTTCTTTTACAATATCAACTCATTAATCCACCAATAATTATTTACGCCAGAAATATAGAGGAAACTACTATACCTCCTCATCGAAGGGTGGCAGATCTGCATCTCTGTCAGCCAGGCCCTCTTCCTCCGACTCTGCAGGGCTGTGATCATCTGGGGAATGTCCACTGGAAGGTAGCGTGGAGGGAAGGTTGGAAGCAAGACTAGACATCGTTTTCCTGCCCTCCATTTCGTTCCGCAAAAAAGCCATCTGTTTGTAATACCATAGTTTGGGTTCCTTTGCTTGTGTTGCTGCTGCTCCCGATTTTTTGGTTTTATTAGCTTTGTATGCTCTTCTATATGTGCTTCTCAGGTTGGCAAGTTTATCCTTCACCATGTTGGCAGTGCATCCTGGCACTCATGTTTGCATATAGTTTGCTAGCTCCTCTAGTGCTGCCGCTCGTACATCTTTATTGCAATATAACGAGTGTTTTGAATTCCACAGGATGGGCGTGTCCTGAAATTTTTCTAGTAAGGCCTCTATTGATTCCTTAGTTTGTAGGAGGTCCATTTCCCGGCGTGATTTTATAATTGTTTTTTTGAGTCTAGATTCGCAAAACATAAACCAAAGAAAAATAGATATTAAAAAGGATCAGCGTTGACCTTGATATAATATGTGTCTTCAAATTTATGACCTATATCTAATTACAAACACAGTCTCTCTTGTTGAAAAAATGATTGGCAGCTCGGCCGCATTGGTTGTACCAAACATTGATTTGCTAGATGCAGAGCCATTGTTAACATTGCAGTAACTAATTTTAATATAGAAAACTAAACAATGCTTACAAATGAGAGCATTCATCTAGGCACTCTTTCATGTGTAGATCTCCTGCCCCTGACAATGGATGACATAAAAGACACTTCCTAATGACCTCTGTACAACCAACACTTGAACAATACTTTGCCTGATCTGAATACACCATTCAAAAACTTGTCAATGAGGTACAGCATTGTTCACATCTCTATTTTGTGAGGTGTCCAAAAGCATTTGGACACCAAAATAACATTGTGGTACCCCATAGACAGAATAGCTTAAAAAGGGTGCAACCAACAGACCAAACCCCCATCCCATGGCTCTCCATTTTCTAGGCCTCTGCTGATCCCATTTTTAATTTCCTTACCTTCCTGTCTCTCGCTCCTCGTTTCTCATGCTCGCCTAATTACCGCGTAAGCTGCGTAATCACGGCGTGCACCTTTTAAACACTCCGCGTATGTATGAAACGCCACCCTCGTCACCTTTGCTAGGCCCCTAATCAATGTGTTTAGGAAATATGGCGTTAACTGTGTATGTTCTGGATGCGCTCGAATATTCTCCGCGTAACCTACGTAAACACGTTGTTTGCATTCTCTACACTCCGCGTATGTATGAAATGCCGCCCTCGTCTCCGCCCATGGCGTAACATTTCCTCTTTTCCCCGCCCATAATCTCTGTGGGAAAGGAAAGATGGCGATGTCACACGAGCGGGCACGATGCACTCATGCCACAAGTGAAGGGACAGAGGCAGGGACGTCCCGATCCAGGCAAAGAAGATACAAAGCCACTAATATGCGGTTCCAGGAAATGGTGGAGTTAGTTTCCATCATGCGGAGGAAGGACTATGATGGTGAATTAGGGCCATACAAGACCCCTAACCGCCGAAAGGCACATATTATGGACAAGGTGGCGAGGAGAATGCAGAGGATGTTTGGGATCACCAGGTCCAAGGAACAGCTGAGGAAACGCTGGTCAGACTTAAAATTGAGGGAGCCACATCAGATGAAGAAGATCCTTAAAATTCTGCGTAAAAGTAAGTAAATATTTTTGGGGGTTGGGGGGGGGGGGTTGATAGTCTGCAAGAATGTGTTGCCATGTATATTTCACCATCTGCCTCCTTGGCCTGCTTGCAATTTTGAAGACATGTTGTCATTTATTTTTTATTACATAAATACCTACCTATTTACAAATAGTGTTCTTAGTAAACCACGTAACATCACATAGTTTCTCAGAAAGGCTCGGTTATTCCAGGAACAACACACCTGGACATGGCTCACTGGCCAAAAACTTTGTTTGTAAACATTGTGTAAAAGCTAGTTTGAAAAAATCTAATTAAGAGAATGGGAAAGGCAAACAGGATTCATTCTAAAAACAGTGGTAATAAAGCAGATGTTTTCACATCTGCAATGCAGAGCACCTGTGTCTCCCCAACTAAAATTTTGTTTTTGGTAGGGTCTCCCAGAAATACAGTTTAGGGGGGACATCCATGTGTGTCACTTTGCTAAAAAGGGGCAGGATCAGAGCTTGCCATAGAAGTCTTTCAAAAATGTAGGTTTGGTGAAAGATAAAAGTCAATAAATGAAAGCCTCTTCTAAGCAATGTGTGCGATTTCTGCTCTCCAATATCTGTGTGCTGATGAGTATACATTTTGTTTTGTGTTATTTAGGGGAAAGAAGTCACCAGCATTTGGAGGAGGCAGAGAGGGCCAGACAAGGCCAAAATCTACAATCTCGCCATGTGGAGGAGGACGAGGATGTGGAAGGAGAAGAGGATGTGGAAGGAGAAGAGGATGTGGAAGGAGTAGAGGATGTGGAAGGAGAAGAGGATGTGGAAGGAGTAGAGGATGTGGAAGGAGAAGAGGATGTGGAAGGACAAGAGGATGTGGAAGGAGAGGAGGAAGTAAGAAAGGAGGAAGGAAGAGAGGAGGAAGAAGTAATTTTGGACTTAGAATTTATAGCAGATGAAGGGCAAGTGGCGGAAGAAGAATTTGGCGAATTGAAAGAAGGTGGATTGATGGATGAAGGAGGAGTCGAAGATGATGGGGAAGTGGTTGAAGAAGGAGGAGTGATAGAAGATGATGGGGAGGTGGTGGAAGAAGGAGGAGTGATAGAAGATGGCGAAGAGGTGGAAAGGAGAAGCCCATCAGGTCAGTGTCACCCTAGCTTGATTTTGAAAAACATATGTAGATAGGCCTCATCAAATATTTAATTTTTGAATGCACATTTTTTATTTTTTTAGGGGAGGAGGATGGTGTGGCAATATTTTCGCGTGCAAGTGCTGCTATAATTATTCAACAGGTAATGGAGTGCAGCACTGAAATGCACAATATGCGTGAAAGGATGGTTGTCATGGAACAGAATGTAACAAATGTCCTTTTGGAATGCAGCACGGAAATGGACAATATGCGGCAAAGAATGATGGTCATCGAAGCAAATTTGAAAATTATTATTGACATGATGGGCCGTGTCAAAGACTGAAACACCCCCCGCCCATCCCCCGCCCCCACAACCATTTTTACTGTTTTAATAATGAATACGCCAAAATTTGAAGATACACACACAGTGTGCCAACATGTGCTATCTGCCATCACAGAATATCTAGTGTCTGTGCTTTGTGGGTCCAACCCCCTCCTCCATCCTCAAGTAGTTGAGAGGAAGGGTTTGCTCCCACAAAACACAGACATTGATCACCCATGATGTCAGATAGCACATGTGGCCATTTGTCTGTTGAACCAATGACATTTGGCGATTTTTCACTGAATGTGTGTATCTTCAAATTTTGGCGTGTTCCAGTGTGAAAGCACACCATGACTGACTGCTGTTGTGAATTCTTATATTTTTATAAGGTTTAAGTTCTTTTGTTTGTCCATTTTGTAAATTGTTGTATACTATAAAGTTTATACCATAAACAATCAAAGAATAAACACCCAAAAAAAGTAAATATATATATATAGAATTATATATCTCTATAATCACCTAATTTAGTGAAGTCGAGATTTGACTCCAAAATCTCCCAAAAAAATATTCGTATTTAAAAACCCAAACCAAATTTGAAAAAAAAATACAACAAAAAAACAAAAAAAGGAAAAAAAAATATAATATATTTGTAAAAAAATCTAAAAAGAAAAAATTCAAAGGCGGTAAACACCCCACCAAAAATATTCTATATATATATATATATATGTAAACAATAAATAGAACTATATTTGATAACCAAAACTGTGAACTTGTTAAAAAATGTATATTCTTGATAATGTTTTTTGTTTAATTACCTGAAAAAATACTACACAAAGTACAAAAAATATTGTAGACTCCTAAGTACAAAAGCAGGGAGTACTGAAAAAAATATAAAATAATTGTTGTGGTCATGAACAAGCAGAAATTAAAACACTTGACCTCAAAATTTTAAAATGGAGTGGCTTCTTATTTCTAGACTCAATACCCTGTTTGTAGATGAGTGAATACTGTGCAAATGTGGTTATTTACTAAAAGTGGAGAAATAAATTTGGCACTATAACTGCAGAAGTTAGTTTGAGAACCAGGAAGACAGATAAAAAGAGAAAAAGCATTAATGACAAACAACTGTATAAAGTCCAATGGTCTAATTATTTATTAGTTGTGAGAATATTCCTTTCTTTTGGGGGCCGAATTAGAAAGAAATATGATCTGGCATAGCAATGGCCCCCCGACCCATGAAGTACTCAACATATTTGTCGCGTACCTCACGAGCTGATTGGGGGGCCAAGCCAGCGCGACCAGTGTCCAGCCCGGGAAGGGGATCTGAGGGTAGTCTTGCCTCAGAACCGATGTCGGGTAGGTACGTCTGGGAGTGCCTGCGTAAAAAGTTGTGCAAAATGCAGCAGGCAAATACAACGGTGTTCAATTTATATTCCGCCAGATGTATCGATGTCCTGAACAGGCGGAACCGGTTGGTGAGTATCCCAAAGGCATTCTCGACTACCCTCCGAGCCCTGGCCAACCGAAAATTAAACACACTCCTCTCTGAGGTGAGGGTCCTCTGGGGAAAAGGCCGCATGAGGTGAGGACCAAGCCCGAAAGCCTCGTCTGCTAGGAACACAAACGGAAGTCCTTCCACATTATCTTCATCTGGTGGCAATGCCAGACCACCAGCTTGGAGACGATCATAAAAATCAGTCCGTGCGAACACTCCCCCATCAGACATCCGGCCATTCTTCCCCACGTCCACATATAGAAACTCATACTGTGCCGACACCACCGCCATCAACACAATACTATGATAACCCTTGTAGTTATAATAGTAGGACCCCGAGTGGGGTGGGGGCACTATGCGGACGTGTTTCCCATCTATTGCTCCACCGCAGTTCGGGAAATCCCACCGCTGGGCAAATTGGGAAGCCACAGACTGCCATTCCTGTGGTGTGGAGGGTAGCTGTGGGGACAAACAAATAAAGAGATTTAGTACTTTGGCACATAAACATTCAAAACATAATCCTACAAGCATCCTTGTGCTACTTCACAGTATTAAAATTGCATTTCAAAAATGTGCAGGGAGAATTTGGGGAATGAAATATATAGGGCCACTTAATTAAGAGACTCCACAGCCCTCTGATGTGGACTTAAAAAGTTTTAAGGGGGGGGGGAACACAAAAACCAAAAAGTCGTATTTGACAAATTGGCAAGGTGGGTTTGTCCCTAGGATAGCATGCTGGACAGGTTAATATTGGGTAAGGGACAAATATGCAGGTAGGCCAAGAATAAAACATGTAAAGCTTATATCAACATGCATAGGGAGAAAAGGGAACGTTAGTTAAACACACAGCATATCTGGGAATTTAAAAATAAAGTTAGTTGCCCACATTATTACAGCCAGGAAACTTACCTTAAGATACTCCTCATGCAGAACTTTGATGATGGCAGCACACGTGTCCGGTATGATGACCCCAAGCGCCTGCGGAGAGATGCCTGTCGAGAACTTGAGGTCCTGCAGGCTCCTGCCAGTCGCCAGGTACCGCAACGTGGCAATAAGCCTCTGCTCGGCCGTGATGGCTTGGCGCATCACAGTGTCCTGCCTCGTGATATAGGGGGACAGAAGATCCAGCAGACTGTTGAATACGGGGTCCGTCATACGGAGAAAATTCCTAAAGTCATTAGGATTATTCTCCTGGATTTCCCTAAGCAGAGGCATATGTGAGAACTGGTCACGCTGGCGCAACCAATTCTTGGTCCAGAAACGCCTCCGCCCCCTGTTTCTGGCCAAAGTACTGGAATAATGAACATATCCAGCAGCCATCCCATAAACAGCACCAACTCGCGAAAATTGACGCTGCTGCTCCATCATGGCTTCAAACCGGCCGGCTGGTCAGTCAAGAACACACTCCAACAGAAAGCACTCGCAAATCCAGCACTACCTGCGACGAATGCGTGACAAACAGATATGAGCGCACAGGATGCAACTGCAAAAGCAGAAACAACCTGCTAGCCTATAGCCGAATGACAACTACGATCCCGCAAGCACACGCACTGAACCCGTGAATACACGCTGTCAAAGCGTGGAGACCGAGAAGCGCGAATCAGCTCTAACCAAACCTTCACTAACACGAGCAAACCCGTAACTAGCAAAAGAGGAACAGAGGGCGGCGCCATTAACTTTGGACTTCCCCTTTATAGTGACGTCGTACGTGGTTTACGTGCACGCGTTCCGGTACGACGGGAATTTGGTCCGCTGGTGTGTACAAGCCAGCGGAACAAAACAAAAATCAGCCTTGTACGCCGGAAACTGTCCGGCAGACAGTTTTCAGCGGACAGATCCGGTCGTGAGTACAAGGCCTAAGAATTACAGGCCTACAATATAAAACGACAAAATTCTGTACAAAACAATGTACCACTTTCAGCATCAAAAATCTGACATAATCATACCACCAGGAGGTTAAATACCACATGCATGGACCCATACTTAATTACCACATGCATTTAATTATTTATTTTTATTTGTGAATTGAGTTTAATGCATTTTCATGCAGTATTTTTCCAAGCATTTTCATCTTTTTGTGGTAAATACCGCAAACCGGTATAGTTAATTGACAGTTTCAGGATTGCAAGTGATAAGTGGAAAAAAGTGTCTGGGAACCTAAATACCGCAATGCAGATGCTTTTGTGAATGGAGCCCAATGTAACTATGTGGTGGTGATTACTGATTAGTGACAATATGACTGGTTTGGCAATAATCAGGGACACTGGGACTAGTGCAACGTGATAGGGACACTGTGAGTGGGTATATATGCAATGTTTTTTACATACTGTCACCAGAATAGTGCAGTGTCACCATAGTGTCCCCATTTCACTGTAAACGTAATCATTTTAACAGTCATGAACATATTTCCTTCATAAAAGCTTGTTTACTGTTGTGATTGGCTACAGCTATAACATGGTACAGGGCCACTGTGACTAGCCCCAAATGAATATTTTGTAAAATATTATTATTATTATTATTATTATTATTATTATTATTATTATTATTATTATTATTTTAAAGTACAGTATTTAAAAGTAATTTTTTTAGATCTGCTGCACATATGTAAGCAATTAAGGGTGTCAAATAATATTTTTTTTGGTTAGGAGGGAGTGATGGGAGTGTGTTGTATTGTTTTAAAACACATTAATATTTTAGTTTACTTCCTCCATATTTTGTAATCTTTTAGCATATGCTGTGCACATTTGTCTATGAGGTGTTTGCAGTGTTTGCATATTAGCATTAGTGTATAAATGTTAATCAATTGGTTTTCTTAAAAAAACAATCCAATTAAAAAAGAAGCCTTGCATACATCTCTAAATATTTATTAAAGTATATGTAAACCCTCACCTTGTAAAACAACCCATTCAGTAATAAAAGGCAAAACATTTGTGTATATATTTATATATTGTCAGGATCCGAGGGATAAACCGGCTCTTGACAGACAGCTCAGTAAACTTAAAATCCATTTTGTTCATCAGCAAAACTGAAAAGCGACAGGCTTTGTCTTCAGAATCAGCCTAAACACGACAGGTAAATCTTCCCATCAGTACAACACAGTCTTACATGAATAACTTTCAGCGTCCCAGCCTCAGCATATGCAGTATTTTAAAGTCTCTTAAAATTCCTTCCCGAACCTTAGGGCAATTATATATTAACTGAATCAGCAATATACAGAGGGAGATTTACTAAGCATGGTGCACAAAGAATCTGGTGTAGCTGTGCATGGTAGTCAATCAGCTTTTAAATTCAGCCTGTTCAATTAAAGCGGTTGTATACCCGCTCACGAAAAAATAAATAAAAAATAAAAACTTTGAAGGCAAAGGTATGAAATACTTACCTCAGAACAAAGCCCATGTATCAGAGCCCGGTCCACGCCGAGGAAGCTGACATCTTGCCCTTGGCGTGTCTTCCAGGTTCGCGGCTCTGGCGCTGTGAGTGGCTGGAATCGCGATGACCTCACTCCCGCACATGCGCTGTTGATGTCAGCGGCTGCATGCAAAGGGAATATTTCCTAAACCATACAGGTTTAGGAGATATTAATTTGACTTACAGGTAAGCCTTATTATAGGCTTACCTGTAGGTAAAAGTGTCACATTTGGGTATACAACCGCTTTAAGCTTTGGCAATAAAACCTGGAAGCTGATTGGTTTCTAGGCAGAGCTCCACCAGATTTTGCACTCTAGTTTTAGTAACAGTGTTATTTTTACTTAAAAATATTAATAGCCAGTTATATTCTGTGTGTGTATAAACACTCCAGCTCGTGTAAATGTATTTTTAACATTTTCACACCTCTTACTGTAAAGAAACCTTAAAATTACCACTTTGCACAAAAATTACTTAGTAGACTATGGGGTTTATTTACTAAAGGCAAATCCACTGTGCACTTACAAATGCAGTCGCTGTAGATCTGGGGGGGACATGCCAGGAAAATAAAAAACAGCATTTTTGCTTGCACATGATTGGATGATAAAATCAGCAGAACTTCCCCTCATTTTAGATCTTCCCTTCAGATCTAAAACGACTACACTTCCAAGTGCACTTCCAAGTGTACTTGCAGTGCACTTGTAGTGCAGAGTGGATTTGCCATGAGAAATGACCGTTTGAGGCCAACATTATTAAAGAAATATGCAATTTCCCCATCAGAGCCATCTACAGACATATACAGTCCTGGTCAAAAGTTTAAGATCACTTAAAAAATTGTTTCGGCATGCTTGATGCCTCCCGTTTCCATGAGGTGAGTGGGAACATTTCTTCAAGTGGTGAAGACAGCCACACAAAGGCCATCTACTGTCTGGAACTGTTGTCCATTTTTGTAAACTTCCCTTGCCATCCATCCCCAAAGGTTCTCAATTGGATTTAGATCAGGGGAACACGCAGGATGGGCCAAAAGAGTGATGTTATTCTCCTGGAAGAAGTCCCTTGTCCTGCGGGCATTGTGTACTGTAGCGTTGTCCTGTTTAAAAACCCAGTCATTAACACACAGACGAGGGCCCTTAGTCATGAGGTATGCTCTCTGCAACATCTGGACATAGCCAGCGCCCGTTTGACGCCCCTGCACTTTCTGAAGCTCCATTGTTCCACTGAAGGAAAAAGCACCCCAGTCCATTATGGTGCCCCCTCCACTGTGGCGTTTAGAAAACATCTCAGATGGGATCTGCTTGTCATACCAGTAACGTTGGAAACCATCAGGACCATCAAGGTTACATTTTTTCTCATCAGAGAATAAAACTTTCTTCCACCTTTGAATGTCCCATGTTTGGTGCTCTCTTGCAAAGTCCAAACGAGCAGTTCTGTGGCGTTCAAGGAGACAAGGTTTTTGAAGACGTTTTTTGTTTTTGAAGCCCTTCAGTCTCAGATGCCGTCTGATGGTTATGGGGCTGCAGTCAGCACCAGTACGGGCCTTAATTTGGGTCGAGGATCGTCCAGTGTCTTGATGAGAGACCCTGCTTATGCAGTTCAGCAACCCTACCAAGTTCAAAAAGGGAGAGTTTTTTTTTGCCTTTGCCATCACAACGTGTGACTGCCTGACAGAAAATGACAATGAATCCACATCTTTGCACATATTTGGCCTTTTAAAGGCATGTGGTCCTAAACTTTTGATCAGCTGAAAAACAGCCTGTTTCAGTTTATTCGTTATTTTCAATTAATTGAATGCTCAAAAAAATGTTTGTCTCACTCTCATTTCTTCTTGTTGCATGTGGAAGCTCTACTTGGAACCTTGTTAAGATTCAACAATGTAAAATATGATTTTTTGCCATTTTTCAACCCCTTCAAGAAATGACCAACAGCCACTTTGTAAAAGTAGTCGCGAGAGAAACTGACAACTCCCCTTTGGATTGTTGATGACTATTCAATATGACTGTTTTCCTCTCCCTGAGGTAAGGCTGGCTGTGGGTAAAATCTGTAATTTTCTCTGAAAAATTGCTGACTGTTAAAGATGGCTACCATTATTTTTTTCTGATATATTGGTGGCCAAAAATGAACTGACAGCTTTGTTGATTGCTAAAGATGGCTGCCGTACAGTTCCTGAGATAATGGTTGCTTCAGGTAAAAACTGACAGCTTCTCTGAAATATTGCTGACTGTTAAAGATGGCTACAGTCCTTTTTCTGAGGTAATAGTGGCTAAGGGGGTTTCCTTTGATGCGTCAAAGGGGGTGGGGGTCACACATCACGGGTGGCCTCTCCCTCAGTTATAAAAGAACTGTCAAACAGCTTGCGTGTCATTCGGCCGCGTGCCTCCGGTGCGGGCAGGATCGTGTGTCATTCCTCGCTGGAGAGAGCATCGCTGGAGAATGGATCACCACTGGACATCGAGAATGGTTTAAAATGCTGGAAATTGAGACTGACATTGCTGGAATCATTTTTTTATTTTTTATTTTTTAATAAAGGACTTGCCCCAAGCCGTCTCCTGTCGTTGTTAACATTTTCACATTTTTTTTGTGAAATGATAGGGGTACCCCTTACCAATTCACTTGGGGGGACGGGATCTGGGGGTGCCCCTTTGTTAAAGGGGGCTTCCAGATTCCAATAAGCCCCTCTCCTGCAGACCCCCACTTGTTTATTTAAAGAGGGTACTTTATGCTAGCTCCTGGCTATATTTATCTCCACTAAATGATTTTTCCTACCTTTAAAATACCTTACTACACCCAAACCCTCTCACAACCCTTATACTCTCCACGTTTACTTGCTTTGAATCTATCTGTAAGCATAGTCTGTTAAGAAAAGCTGTAACTTAGGACATTTGTAAAACTTAACAAACAGCCCATTCCCAAACATCACTACCTTGCAAAATGGGAAAAAGACCTGTGTGTAGAACTCCCTATTTCTACCTGATAATCCAAATAATCGGGATAATCAGGAGACAGGCTAATAGGAGCTCCATCTAAACCCTATTTAAGTAAAATGCTTACAAAGTCCTATTTCATTAGTACTACACCCCAAAACATCTTGTAAGGCATGTAATAGGCAATTTTTCAAAATGTTTTGCCTATGCTCTAAAATTAAAACTTTAAAATTAAAAACTAATTTCTAAAATTACAGTTTTCCTTCTCCCCCAGGTCTTACACAGTACCCCCTAAGGTTACCTTTTCCTTGTGTAGCTCCTGCTATGAACAGACTGACCGCTAATATCCAAATTTCAAAAAGAGACAATCCAATGGGGTGACAGGACTTTAGTGCACGTGAGGTTGTCACTGAGGTAGACATAAATACTTGTTAAAATAAACATTCTTTATTGTAATATAGGTTAAAAATCCATTCTTGGGTCACCAAAATCATACCAATCTTAAAAGCATGAAAATGATGTACAGGCATAAAACTATATCAGTGGCTTAATATAGATCCATATTTGGAATTTCAAGCGGTAAATTTTACACATTTGTTTCCATAACACATTAGGTTCTAGCATGTTTTGCAGAGCACTTCTGCTTCTTCAAGGAATTTTTGTATGTGTCTAAAAAATTATAAATTTTCAATAAGAATTTTAATTTATAATCCATAATTTTCTAACAATTGATAATATTATGCTCACATTCATACGGCACTTAAAAAAAATACAAAGGTATTTGTAAATGATAGAGCTTCTGTTGGTCATGCTAGTCAATGCTCTAGACCATTGATGGCGAACCTATGGCACGCGTGCCACAGCCGGCACGCCGAGCCCTCTCTGTGGGCACGTGAGAAAATCCTGTAAATCATGTACAGAGGTGTATCTCGTCCACAGCTCCCCTCCACATAGAACTACATTTCCCACAAGTCTTTGGGTTCAAGGGTGATGTGTCTAGGATGGGCGTGAACGAGATGAAGGGTTACTCCGGGTTGGATGGCAGGTGGAACATGTGGTGGGGATTGAGCCAATGGGGGGCCGTGTCTAGGATGGGCGTGGACAAGAATGAAGAGCTGCTCCTTGTTGGATGGCAGACAGAACAGGTGGTGGGGATTGAGCCAATGGGGGGCTGTGATGGTGCCTACTGAGGATGCCCAATCACAGGCCGTTCTCGTGCCCGGGAACTGAGTCGGCTGATGCATGTGTTGTTAGAGTGCTGTGGCAATCGCTGACACTGTTAAAGTAAGTGTACATGCTGTGTGGGGAAGTAATGTGTTTAGTTGTGTAAACAATTTTTATGTGCCTCTTCAAATAGAAACAAATTATTCTAGGTCAGAATAATGTTGTGTATATGCTGCCTGTGTTACTCTCTATCAAAGCTGTCAGAGAAGCATTTTCCATTGGATATGAAGAGGGAAAAAATGAAAGCTGCAGATGTCTCATGCTTTGTGTTGTATATTCAGGTTTATCTGGCTGGGAATGCCTCCTAGATTTTGCAGAGACCACTGCAGTATAATGAGATGTAAATACATATGGTTTTTGTCCCTGCCATCCCCCTGTATTTTATTACACCAGAGTCACATGACAGACAGTCCAGAATCACTGGTATTATACAGAGGTGTAAAGCTGCTGCTGGGAGTTTGCATTTGACATGCAATGAACTGCACAGGCATTGTGAGTGAACCATTGGTAATGCATTGTTACAGTTGTCCTTGAATGTTCACGTTCAGAAGAATGTTTCCTGGACATTGAGGACTATAATGTGTGCCAGCAGGGCATGGGGGGAATGGGAAGTTCTTCTGCAGCTGCAGAGTGGCTGGTTGCATGTCACCCCCTGTAACAGGATTTCTTTATCATCCAGCCGATGCTTCTACTGAACAACTAGTAATTTAAAGTGCACCTGTCATGCAACTTGAGTGTATTGAATATTAATCGTTAGTAGAATAGTGATACTGGAATTTGATTGCACAATGCTAGGACAGCTTCCAAAAAAAAAAAAACTTTTGTCAAATGTGTTCTAGTTTTAGATTTTCTTGTACAAAACACTGACTACATAGTGAATACACAATGATTTCTGATGTGTCCCATTTTCACCCCCAGACATCACAGCATACGCTCATCAAGTTCTGTATATGTTGGCACTTTGAAATTAATACATTGGTTTCGTGTTGCGGTTTGGGCACTCGGGCTCAAAAATGTTCACCATCACTGCTCTAGACAAACACAACAAAACCTGGAAACTCTGGAGACTTTAGTAGCCAGAGACACCCTCTCCTCTTTTCTGCAATGTTTTCTGGGTATAAAATCCCTCATTCTCAAGCAATTCTCACCTCAGATAAGGATGAGCAATGAGAACAGGAAAAAAATGGTAAAATGGGACAACCTGACACATTATGACAGGGCTGGCTAAAAGAAATTGCAAATCACTCCTTCCAACATAACTAACCAGAAACACAGAAGAGACTTAAAACACAAGATATTTGCATGTCTTACTTTCATCAGATATTAACAAAATAATTTATTCTTAATGTTAGGATATTGGGTAGGGCCATGCAAACCCTTTCTTTCTGCCCCTGGGGTCAACTGAACACCCAGAGCTGCTGACTAATAGTATAGATACAGCCTAATATTATAGAGCTAAATATTTGAAACTGCATACAGCTGTATAGCTGCAATGGGGGTTATTTACTAAAGGCAACTCCACTTTGCACTACAAGTGCAAACTACAAGTGCAAAGTGCACTTGAAATTGCACTGAAAGTGCACTTGGAAGTGTAGTCACTGTATAGCCAAGAGGGACATGCAAGGAAAATAAAGAACAGTATTTTAGATTACACATGATTGGATGATAAAATCAGCAGAGCTTCCCCTAATTTCAGATCTTTCCTCAGATTTACAGTGACTGAACTTCCAAGGGCACCTGCAGTGCAATATCAAGTGCACTTTGCACTTGTAGTGCAAAGTGGATTTGCCTTTTGTAAATAACCCCCATTATGGTGTGGTGGACATAAAGGTACCAATCCTACCCCCTCTTAATATGTGGGAAACAGAACAGAGGCTTCTTAACCACTTCAGCCCAGAAGATTTGGCTGCTCAATGACCAGGCCATTTTTTGTGATACGGCACTGCATCACTTTAACTGACAATTGAGCGGTCGTGCAACGTTGTACCCAAACAAAATTGATGTATTTTTTTCCCACAAATAGAGCTTTCTTTTGGTGGTATTTGATCATCTCTCTGGATTTAATTTTTTTGCGCTATAAATAATAAAAGACTAACAATTTAAAAAAAAAACACAATGGGGGTTATTTACAAAAGGAAAATCCACTTTGTACTGCAAGTGCACTTGAAACTGCACTGCAAGGGGACATGCAAGGAAAATAAAAAAAAACAGCATTTTTGCTTGCACATGATTGGATAATAAGATCAGCAGAGAGCTTCCCCTCATTTCAGATCTTCCCCTCAGATTTACAGCGATCTACAATGACTGCAATTCCAAGTGCACTTTCAGTGCACTTTCAAGTCGATTTGCTTTTAGTAAATAAACCCCAATATTTTGTACTTTTTGCCATAATAAATATCCCCAAAAGTAATAGCGTTTACATAATAGGGGAAATATTTTTTTTTTTTACTAGTAATGGCGGTGATCATCGATTTTTATCGGGACTGCAACATTATGGCAGACAGATCGGACACTTTTGACACATTTTTGGGACCATTGGCATTTATGCAGCGATCAGTGCTATAAAAATGCACTGATTACTATGTAAATGTCACTGGCAGGGAAGGGGTTAACAGTAGTGGGCAATCAAGGGGTTAACTGTGTTACCTAGGGAGTGATTCTAACTGTAGGGGGGTGGGACTGAGTGGTGAGGAGACTGATCGTTGTTCATACTTAGTATGAACAACAGATCGCTCTCCTCACCCCTGACAGAACAAAGATCTGTCTGTTTACATTGACAGATCTCCATTCTGTCTCTGTGTGGAGTAATCGCAGGTGTCCGCTGGTCACCGCGTGTTCCCCCTAGTGGTCAAAAGGTGAACCGACATGTAGCTATGTCGGTTGGCCCATGAAGCCAACCTGCCGCAGTATAACTGTGGCGGCTGGTCGGGAAGGGGTTAAATAGAAGGAAGATCTCATTTCAATCACAGGTCCAAAAATAAGGGTGTTTTGCCATATTCCTTTATTTTAGAATAGTGGACAGAGCCCTGAGAATCATTCTTTTCTGCCCCTGTGGCAAACTGCACATTCACAACCACTGGTTAATCACAATCACAGGGTGCATCCAAAGGAAAACTCCAAGCATTTTGCAGGTGCCTTTAGTAGCACAATTAGGGTTGGTGATCTATTTTCTGAGCGACCCTACCTCCACTCAAGCACCTGTGGCTACCCACTAAGGTGCCAAAAGCTGAGGATGAGTTACTCAGTCATGAAAGCACCACAGCCTGGGCAAATTAACAATTCTGTTAAGGATTATAACCTGGGGCTATTTTCACTATAATATACATTTACTACAGTATAGTTCAAAGTTATCGTTTACTGCAAATACAAACCATAGACAACCACAACCAGATAATTACAATACAAAAAATAACAGCCTTTCCTATTTTATGCATTGACATTGTGTTTGCCCTTTAAATAACCCTGCATTTTTATTTTCCAATTTAAAAAATTAGATTTGATTCAATGATAATCACTGAACTAATTCATATATATATATATATATATATATATATATATATATATATATATATATATATATATATATATATATATATATATATATATATATATATATATATTTTTTTTTTGCATAGTCCACTGCATCTGAATAGGTTCACCAAAAAGTGAGTGGAAACAGTTTACATTGATACAAGTTGACATGTAATAGCTGTAGGACTCTGATGCTGCAGCTGCCCCTGATTAGATCACTCGTCACATTATCAAATAAAAAAATCTCTGTCCTAAATTCTATACTGTACTGTAAAAGTAGGAAACCATTAAGCACTCTTGTGTAGCCCTCTAGGGTGAATTTTGTAGAAGGTTTGTTGTATTGCATGATACAAATTAAGGCAGCCTGTCAATGAAGCTAATGTTTGAATCTCTGTGCTTTAAATTCAGGCATAATAGTTTAGCTATAATTGACTGTCAACTTCAGTTCAGCAGGTCAAAGTGCGCACAGGTCATTAGACTATAATTTGCATTGTACATGTATTAAAATCATCATTGAAGTCACTTTATTAAAAAGGAACTCATTTGCATAACTCACTGAGAAAAAGTCATAACTTGTGTTAAAAATGTGTAAACTCCTCTTCATGTTGCAATTGGTCATGTTTATACAGTGATGAAAAGCAAACTTTTAAAGAAACATTGCTTTATGCTCAGTCCTTCAATGAAAAAAGACAAGTAGCTAAATTCACATAGAGTTAGGCCGGCGTATCAGTAGATAAGTTTAAGTGTATTCTCAAACAGAAATACACTTAAACCTATCTAAGATACGACGGCTTGCGCCGTCGTATCTTAGGGTGCAATATTTAGGCTGGCCGCTAGGTGGCACTTCCATTGTGCTCGGCGTAGAATATGTAAATCACTAGATACGCCTATTCACGAACGTACGCGCGCCCGTCGCAGTAAAGATACGCCGTTTACGTAAGGCATTTTCAGGCGTAAAGTTATTTCATCAAATAGCTGGACTAGTAATGTTAAGTATGGGCGTCGTTTCCGCGTCAAAATTTGAAAATTTTACGTCGTTTGCGTATGTCATCCGTTAATAGGGCTGAACGTAATTTACATCCACGTCGAAACCAATACGTCCTTGCGGCGTACTTTGCCGCAATGCCCACTGGGATATGTACACGGACGGCGCATGCGCCGTTCGTAAAAAAACGCCAATCACGTCAGGTCACCCACCATTAACATAAAACACGCCCCCTCAGCCTAATTTGAATTAGGCACGCTTACGCTACGCTACCGTAACTTAGCAGGCAAGTACTTTGTGAATACAGTACTTGCCTAGCTAACTTACAGCGGCGTAGTGTAAATACAATACGCTACGCCGCCGCAAAGATGCGGCGGTCTATTTGAATCCAACTAAAGGTTTGCAGTAAATGTACAGAAAGAAATTTCAGCAAAACTGCATGTAGTATTCACAAAGTATAGGTTACCAAAGCTTACAGTTCAGAACATTTAAAGGAGTTGTAAATAAAAAATGTTTTTTTTTGCTGAAATGACTGTTTACAGGGTATAGAGACATAATAGTTAACTGATTCCTTTTAAAAACGATTACAAATAGATAAAAATCAATCATATAATGTACCTGTAGTTTCTAGTTTAATTTTTGCATGTTGTTTCCTGCCTCTCTGCTATACAGAGCCACAGAGCCAATACAGGGCAGTGATGGTTTGGAAAACTAAACTGATTGGTGCTGAGGGGTTTTAGACACAAAGTAATCACACCTCCTTGAAGTTAGTGACCACAGAGAGAAAGCTCCCAGTACTGTGGTTATCAGGAAACAGACATCCAGGAAGTGTGGAGATCAGAGAAGAATTACAGCAACTTGAGAGCAAAAACGAACAATGAGGACATGAAAACAGCACTGCATTAAGGTAAAGGAAGCTATTAAGATAAAAAAAAAATCCTTTACAAACCCTTTAAGAGCAAGGATGAAGAATGCAAATGAGCTACTATTGTCCAAAAATTATGACATATATAGGGACACTTAAAAAAATTTACTTCTGAGGTTTATAGAAGTTACTTTCAATATCCTGGATCTGTTCTTTTTCCAAAAACAACCCCTTCTTTAGCTTTTTTATTTTACAGTTTTTATTAAAGAAAAAAGACAAAAAAACTAAAGGTAAAAATGTTTTTCCCTAAATAGCTTCCTTTACCTTAGTGCAGTCCTCCTTCACTTACCTCATCCTTCAATTTTGCTTTTAAATGTCCTTATTTGTTCTGATAAATCCTCACTTCCTGTTCTTCTGTCTACTACATGCAGTAATGCAAGGCTTTCTCCCTGGTGTGGAGAAAGCCTCTTGAGGGGGGAGGAGGCAAGCAGGAGGGTCAGGACGCTCTCTACTTTGCAGATAGAGAAAGGAGCTGTGTATTAGTGGGAGTCCTGACACTCCTGCTCGCCCCCTTCCCCCTCAAGAGGCTTTCTCCACACCAGGGAGAAAGCCTCCCATTACGGTGTGTAGTTACAGACAGAAAGGCTCCTTCATGATCTCACTCAGGCTACATCTTCCTTTTTTCTCACCCACTTTCACACTTAGCGCTTGCTCAGTTCTTCCTTTCATCTGACCTGGTGCATGGGCTTTTTCACACTTCTTAATAATATTATACATTTATTATATACTACTGATCTCAATCCACAGAAGTGTTGGCCCACTGTCTTCCACATCCACACATTGGCTTTGGGGAATCTACAGTGCTCCCTGTTTGTCCACGTGTCTCTACCTCAGCTCCCATGCCAGACAATTTCAACGGCTCTGGTCCTGTGCTCACATCTATACAGTTGACATCACTATTGCATTCGCCCCTGAAGAGTTGATATACCCCAACGAAACGCATCGGGCATACACAGATGCATGATGTTCATACAGATGATTTTATGTTTTTTATACTGTTTTACTCCTACATTCTCATTATACCATCAAGCCCCTCCAGTGGTTCGTGTTGTGCAGGACTTGTCCTTACTCCACGATATGCCAAGTACCATGATGTCAATATGCATATGTAATTTGTAGCATGTTTATGCGATTTTGTGGATGCAATTTTTGTCATTCAGTATGCTTTACATTATATCACAAGTCATAATAAAATGCTCTTTGCTAAGACTGCTTTTTGTTAAACATCTCTCATTCCAAGTCCCGAACCTACTCCCCCCTTTTGTGTTGGAACCCAATTAAGCAATACTGTATATCTTATATGCTTACTCTGCATGGTGATTGGCCTCATTTAAAGTCCCGCTGACCAAACTCTCTCTTTTTTCAGTTATAGACAGAAGAACAGAAAGTGAGGATTTTTCAGAAGAAATAAGGACATTCAAAAGAGGTAAGTGAAGGAGGACTGCACTAGGGTAAAGGAAGCTATTTAGGGAAAAACGTTTTTACCTTTATAACCCCTTTAAGAAAAGGTCCCAGTATGCAAAAAACAATCAAATAAAAAAAAAACACACAAATACTAAAAACTGAGCATTTATGCTTCGCAAAATAGGTAATATTGAGCAAAAAATCTGTTTTGACTATATCACAATTCCAAGACATAATTTTGTGGCTTATACAGTATGGGCCAGATTCAGGTAGGACTTACGCCGACGTATCTCGAGATACGCCGCGTAAGTGTAAATGTGCGCCGTCGTATCTATGCGACAGAACTAGATACGCCTGAAAATAGGCTTCTCCCGACGGACGTAACCTTCCTCCGCCAGGGTATCGTAGGCGCATATTTACGCCGAACGTAACTGGCGCACCCATTGATTTCGGATGCAAATATGCAAATGAGGGAGATACGCCGATTCCCGAACATACGCGCGTCCGGCACAGGCCACGCGCGGTGCACGTAAGTTGTACGCCCGGCCTTAAGTTACCCCTCATAAAGCAGGGGTAACTTTGCACCAGACTTGCACAAGTCAGCTGGAGAGTAGCTTCAGCAGCACCGTTACGGACGAGCTGAGCAACCCCACTTGCAGGACAACACATGGCAGCTGTGGTCCTAGAACTACTAATGGGCCCACCGCCACGTAGGAGGGCACGGGAGAGGATATACCGCACGCGCATGAACGTCTTTGGCATGGGTGATTTGGAGGTGTATCGCATTTTCAGATTCAGCCCTGAAGCCATCCTGGAAATATCCACAACCCTGCATGATGACTTCACCAGCAAGACACATCGCTCACATGCAGTGCAGCCACTGGTCAAGGTACTGGCAACACTGCATTTCCTTGCAAGTGGATCTTTTCAGCGTACAAGTAGAGTCATGGCTGGGATGTCACAATCCACCATGAGCAGATGTGTGCACCAGATTGTCCCCGCAATCCTGAGACGCATGTCCCACCACTTCATCAAACCCACCCATGAGCACCTGCGGCAGAAGGCAATGTGGGATTTCAACGAAATTGCAGGATTCCCACGCACCGTGGGGGCCAGGTTGTCCCTGCAATCCTCAGACACATGTCCCACCACTTCATCAAACCCACCCATGAGCACCTGCGGCAGAAGGCAATGTGGGTTTTCTACGAAATTGCAGGATTCCCACGCACCGTGGGGGCCATTGATTGCACACATGTGGCACTATGGCCCCCCCCGTGACACAGAGCACATATTCCGCAATCGGAAGCAGTGGCATTCCATCAACGTACAGGTGATAGACGATGCCCAATGCCTCATATGGCACGTCCGTGCCAAACACCCCGGGTCCAGCCACGACAGCTACATATACCGTCAAAGCAACATCCCAACAGAATTCGAACAGAACGTGTACGGGAACAGCTGGCTGGTTGGTGAGTGACATGGGTCCGACCTCATGATGCAGACATCACGAGGGGCACATGCATGACTAACGTCCTCCTGTCTTTTCCCTTCCAGGTGACTCTGCATATACACTTGGGCCCCATCTCAGGACTCCATTCTGGAATCCCGAAACCAGAGGAGAGAGAAAATACAATGATGCACACATACGTACCTGTGCAGTGGTGGAACGCACATTTGGGCTCCTGAAGTCCCGTTTCCGATGCCTGGATAATTCCAGGGGGACCCTGTTGTATTCCCCAAACTTTGTGTGCCAGATCATCGGTGCATGTTGCGTGCTGCACAACTACGCCATGAGAAAGGGTCTGGAGATTGACATACGTGATGACCTGACCCCCGAACCACACAGTCCCCCCCTGCCCGAGTCTACCCCGTCTGCTGAGGGAAGAGCAGTCAGGAGATGCCTCGTGGAAGGCATCTTTGCACGTTAAACACACACATTCATCATGGCACAAGGAGAATACACGCATGCACACCACTGTGGTCCCTAGCTCACACACCACATCCACATCACATTGGATTAGCCCAAGTCCACCATGCAGGACTTGGGAGCAGCAACACCGCGCCAAGGCTCCAATGGTGTCGCTGACCATTCATACCACATTCACACGGTCGTGGGGATAACTTCTTCCCGACGACCCAGGGTGACACACCTTACTGGCAGGTATGTCACCCCCACATTAACACCAGTCACACTGTAGCCTGCACTACTGACCATGTGCAGTAATAAAAAAAAAAACTCCTCACCGGAGCATAAACAAAAAAAAATCCTCACCGGAGCATAAAAAAAAACACTCAATTGCCCCGTCGTGGGCTCCGCCTGGTGCCACGTCTCTGGCTCCTCACTTTCCTGGGGGCAACTTCAGGTGGGGGTGGGGCATCAGCAGGAGACTCCTCCTCAAGTCTGCCACTCCTGGCAGGTTCTGGCTGCCTGCCCTCCAACGCCACGGCTATGCGGGTGAGCACCGCATTGGTCTCTGCCTGCATCCACAGCTGGCGGATGGTGGTCTGCTGTTGCTGGAGCCTCCTGTGCCTTGCCTCTGCCGTATTGGCCTTTACAGCCACTGTGAGGCTCTTGACCTCTGTCACCAGGCGTGGAGTCGTGGCCTGCAGCCCCCCAACACAGGTGGCAACTGCTTCACAATTGGCATTAATATCCTGCAGACAGTCTGGTATTTCTGCCGAGGAGGCCAGGCTGTCTGCGAGACGCTTCATGTCCCGGGCAACAGCACCCACATGGTGGGTCTGGTGGGCCTGATCCCTCGCAAGGGTTTCCTGGATGGCCTCAGGAACACCCCTGGTTTTTCTGGTGGCCTTCCTGGGAGCAGGAGAGGCTTGGGGCTGTGTAGATGGGGAGGCCCGTGAAGATGGTCCCCTGATGGAAGAGGAGGGTGAGGATGGTACCCTGATGGTGGAGGAGGGTAAGGATGGTACCCTGATGGTGGAGGAGGGTTTAGAGGGTTCACTGATGGCAGAAGAGGGTTGGGAGGGTTCAGGGATGCTGGGATTTTCCTCCACTATGTAGAACACGTCCTCCAGGTCCCCATGCTCCTCCACTACTTCCTCCAGAGGTGAGGTATGGGCACTCTCATCCCTGGATGGTGTGGGTCGCCCTTCAGCCGACGACGGCCCAGCTCCCTCCAGCACATCTGTGGATGACACAAAGCATTCACATGTTGGTGGACCCACACACTTATTCACATATTCCCTTCCACCCCCTCACATGCTACACACCGGATAGGAGATAAAACACACTTACCTGACCTCAAGGACTGGTCACCGGAGTTGAACCCCTCCATGCCCTCCATCTGCTCACGCTGCAGGCATTGGGTGATCATCTCATCCTCTGGGGTCAACCGCACAGTACAGGCTGGTCCTCCTCCCGTGCCCCTGGCATGCCTCCTTATCCCAGCCAGCTTTTCACGGACCTTACGTTTAAGATCGTAATTTTTTTTGGGATATCCTGGGGGCTCCTGGTCGAATTGCCCACGGCACTGACCTGCAGGCTGAGCTCCCTCAGGATCTCCTTCTTTATAGCCTTGCTGGTCTGGTGACTGAGGGCACCATGGAGGTACTTGTCATGTGCCACTATGCCAGCAACAATAATATCCCTCTCCTCCAGGCTAAAGTTTTTCTTCCTCCTCTCCTTCTTGTCTGTAGTTGCAGCAGCTGCCATCGCTTTGCAAAAGTACCTTCCCTAAGGGGGGAACAAAACAGGATGTACTTTTGCGCCGGACGGGCGCATGTCTGGGTGTATTTATAGGCTCGGCGTAAGCCGGTTGGCCGGCGTATCCCAGGAAGTTGGGTCAGCATAGTCCTGAATGCTCCATTCAGGATACGCCGGCCGTATATCACTACTCCACGTTCCGACCATCATTTGCATAAGGTCACACCCACTTACACTTACGCTGGCTTACGCCAACAAAATTAAGTTACGCTGGCGCAACGTTAGGAGCAACTGCTTTGTGAATACTGTACTTGCCTCTCTGAGTTACGTCGGCGTAGCCCATATGAGATGCGCTATGCCGGTATAAAGATGCGCCAATCTACCTGAATCTACCTGAATCTACCCCTATATATATATGAATTTATACACTGATTCACTGAATTTATACACTGCTTCACATATTTGAACATACATAGTCTTCCACCTCCAGTGTTATTCCGCAACTGGATACCATCATGAGGTCACAAAATTTTGGGATATTTTTTTGAGTTCTCATCCAAACATTGGTTTTTATATACATACTTTGTTATATGTCTAATAGAACTTTATTTTTACTTTTCCATTTATTTTCTTTATACATTGATTTTTGAATGATGTTTTATATATGATCATTATGCATCATTCTTCACTTTGTGGTGCAATGATGTGGATGTGGTTATTTGTTTTGATTGTATTAGTTACCTTGTTTCTGATGTTACTGTGTAAATGTCACTGGCAGGAAAGGGGTTAACACAAGGGGGCAATCAAGGGGTTAAATGTGTGTTCCCTAGAGGTGTTCTAACTGGAAGAAGTAATATTTTACGAAACGAACGTAGGGCGAAGCGGCGCGCTGTCGTCACCCAAGAGCTCCAAACATTCCCCCAGTGGACGGGTGTCTGGGAATTTGTGTACCGGCCAGCACATCAGATTCGAGGCATTTTTTTATTGCATGTTTGTAAGTGCAACATAACTTTTAATAAATCTTTTTTTACTCATTTAATGCGCTATGTGGAGCTGTTATTGTTTTTTACATGGTGGGCATTGATGTTGGTGAAGTTTAATCACTTGTGGATGAGACCCAATGTTAAGGATCGTATCTGTCTGAACTGCAAGACTGGGAGCGACTACCTATTATATGCTGTTCATGATCCCCTGTCATAATGGATCATGGCGATTTGGTAAGGAGCCAATCTATAGTTTGGTGGAGGATACATCACTTTTCTTTGGACACGTTTTCAACTGATTTTGTAATTTGGCACAGAGCACAGGCTTTTGGCATTTCATGTGTTAAACATTTATGGACTTTATAAGTAGCCTTATATAGTGTGGGGCATGGACTTAGTCCCCCTGAGCCATGATTGGCTAAAGGCACCCTACCTTTGGCCAACTATGTCTCTCCTAGCAGAGTGCGCTGTGATTGGCCAAAGCATGCAGGTCAGGTGTTTGCTCTGGCCAATCATCATACAGCAATGCAGTGCATTATGGGGCGTTCCGCTGCACTCAAATTTTCCACAAACGCCCCATAATGTTCGCTGTTCAGCGAACGGTTGAACACCCAATGTTTGAGTCCAACTTATGTTTGACCCGAACATTGAACTCATCCTTAACCAGCAATACACTTCTTTAAAAAATGTATTCAGTGCTGTATAATTTTAAAATGGGCTTTTAAATACTCATTATATGAAATGTTTGTACTATCTTTTCATGTAAAGATACTTCATTTTGCATATATAATTTAAAAAAATGAAACAAATAGCATTCAGATTTAAATATTTGCTTAGGTGCATAAGATGTCACCTTTGCTAAACATATGGAAATGCCATAACACATCATATTTTAAGGCAATGGAATTTCTGTGTTGTCTTTAATTAATGGTAGCAAAAGAGCATTTTAATTATAAGCTCAAAAGAAGATCTCATTATTCCTTTCACATAATTGTAATTTTAATTTGTTCTTTGATATTTATTGAAAGCAGCATGCTCAAAGTAATTATGCAACACATCAGACAATCTACAACTTCATATTTTTGAAGATATGCTTTATTAATTTACTATAAAATGGCTTAGCATATGACATATCTCTTTTGTAAACTTGGTCATTTCCTAAAACCAATATGTACCAAATATAAATCAAACACATGGGCATAAATACACCTGGCTTTACAAGAATAAATAATTCTAAACATAACAAAACTAATAAAACTGATAGTTTGCCATTTACATTGTTTCAATTGCATTCAGGCATGTGCTATGTGTGTGTCTGTAGGTTTAGTTTTTAATTATTTTTTGTTTTCTTTTCACTTTTATTTTAATTTTTTTGTGTATCTGTTTATGTGATTAAAACTTTTTTCTAATAAATACAATCTGATTAAAAAATAAAAAAATAAAAACAAAGTACAAAATACAACAACGTCCTCTAAACACTCACAAACTCATAGAGAGGTTAACTGTTAGAAGCCTACAGATGAGAGTTAAAAACAACAAGCCGGCGGAGGCTCTGAGGATAGACGGCTAATCTAGGAGCTCCGTCCCACTCCGGCAGTTCTCCGCTCCTAAAATGGCGGGACATAGCCGCTAAACCTAAAATGGCACCTGCACCTCAGCCACAAACGGCAGCTTAAGGCTCCTCCTCCACAGGCAGGGGGGATTTCTCCGCTCCACACAGGCGCCCGGACTGCGCTTCAAACAATGGAATAAGCACATATCTCAGCCAGCTCCCAGAGCCCAACAGCCTGCTGACAGGAAATAACCTTCCCCATTTTACAGAGGCAATTAACCAGAGCCAGTGGATGAGGTAATATTATCCTCAGCTAGCTCCCATTTTGCAGGGTCCATCACCAGTTAACAAGGTGATATTTACCTCAGTTAACTCCCAGTGCCACACAACCCACAGACAAAAGGACACTGCCCCCATTTTGCAGGCACAAATATACAGAGCCAGGAAACAAGGGGATATTCTCCTTAGATAGCCCAAGGAGCCCCATAGCCCACAGAAAGCGGGAAACTTCCCACAATTTACGAAGAACATTACCTGTAGCAGAAGTATAATGAGGTCACACAGGGCCGCCGGTACAAGGCAAAGGCGGATGGGTGCCTTGGGCGATACCATTTCGTATAGATGGGGGGGCGCATCCGCAGGTGATGCTCTGCCACGGCTGCCAGCGCGGCCAGCGGCACTGTACAAATTGTGTGCCGAGTGCACTCCTGCATCCGGGAGCGTCACCTCCCGGCTCCCTTTCCTGTCTGCTGCAGCCTTTTTACTCCCCCTATGAAGGAGTCTCTTGGTCCCTTCCAGCGGCGTGATGTCACTCCACTCACGGCCGGAAGGGGGGGACTCGGAGCGCAGAGAGCTGTGTGTCGGCGCTGCCTGTGACGAGCTAGAGAGGCAAGGACTAGTCTCGGGGAGCCTGCCTGACTAGTGGAATTTGAACCAAGCAGACAGTGTGCTAAAATAGACTACTGAACTTGTTTAAAAGTAAGTAGAACCTGTTAAGAGCATATAATTAAATGGCTGGATTGGGGGGGGAGGGGAGGAGGCTGACTGAGGTGAGGTGACCAGCACTTTATTAATATAAAATGGCAGATAAAAAAAAAATGTTTGTGTTATTTTAAATGAGCCTTCTCTGACTAGCAAAAAAATATATATATATAAATTGCAGCCTCACTATGCCATCACATGCAGCAACTGTGCCCATCACACGCAGCCACTGTGCCCATCAAACGCAGCCACTGTGCCCATCACACGCAGCCACTGTGCCCATCACACGCAAAATCATTTTTTATTTTTCCAATTAAGAAGGGTTCAGTGAATGCGCATATGAAACTGGTGGGGTTCAGTACCTCCAACAAGGTTAAGAACTACTGTTCTAACCTATATTTTGTTCTTATGTTAACCCGCTAGGGTTTATTTCTTGTTCGACGGCTTTGATTGGGCCCTACACCAAAATGTTCACTACAGGATGTATTCATTCTCCTAAGGGGATTTATTATCCCCCTTATTTTAATACTAACATAGAGGCGGCCGAAGGCCCGGAGTGGTACTCTTATACCTCCACCTGTTGGTCAGCTTTGAGCTTCGACTCACTCTGAGACAGGTCAGTCTCCTCTCTAGAAGAGGTGAAACAATTTTTTTCTAACTTCTCCCCCTTTAGACCTGGGGGGAAACCATCCCCCAAGCCTAGAGGGTATGTTTTGGACCCCCCTTTCTCCTACTGTCTGCATATGTTTGTTATCTGACCCTACTTGTGAAACTAAACCCCTTTCTCTTCTAGTGACCGTCCCGGGAGATCGCATTGCTTTCCTCATGGTATCTGAGACGCATCATTCTGCCCATCAAACACAGAAATCAGGGATATGTACTTCTGAGGTAAGTGATCTTGTGAAGCGAGATGATCCCCCTTTCTTGTTCCATGGCTAAATCCGATTCACACCATCCTACTATGAAGGTAGTCTCCCATAATGTACAGGGTCTAAACTCGCCTATTATAAGACGTAAGACCTTACAACATTATTATAGTCAGAAAACTGATATCATCCTATTGCAAGAAACCCATTTCCCCAGACATTATAAACCTTCCTTCCTCTATGCCAAATTCCCAACCTTCTATTTAGCAAATGCTGAGGACAAAACAAAAGGTGTTGCTATAATATTCTCACAGAAATGCAAATTTACTCTAAACTTAAGGACCCAGAAGGGAGATTCATATTGGTCAAGGGACTTATTGATGAGCAAATATATACATTAATTTCATATTACTCTCCAAACACTGGCCAGGACAAATTCTTTCAAAATATGTTCAAAATATTAGGGCCCCTGGTAGAAGGCACGGTGATCTATGGGGGAGACTCCAATGTGGCTTTTGACGAAGGTCTAGATAAAGATAGACTTAGAGGTGATCATCTTATATGACCATCGAAAAAGAGCTTGAAGATTGCTAAAATGATCTATTCTCAAGCTCTAATTGATATTTGGAGGGAAATCAACCCTGCGATGCGTGACTATACCCACTATTCTGCCCCGCATAATTCATTTTCACAAATTGATAACATATTCATCCTAGCAAAGCATTCTCCTTTGGTCACTAAATCCTACATTAAAGACTCAGTGGTCGCTGATCATTCAGCGGTTTTTGCAGTCTTCAAACGTCAGCTGGGTTTGAATAGCTGTGGACACTGGAGACTCAACTAAGCTATTTTAAGTGACCCTTTTAAAAAAGCTGATATAGAAAAGGCCATTAACCATTTGTCCACCAGGCCTATTTTGGCACTTCTCTCCTTCATGTAAAAATCACAATTTTTTTGCTAGAAAATTAATCAGAACCCCCAAACATTATATATATATTTTTATCAGACACCCTAGGGAATAAAATGGTGGTTATTGCAACTTTTTTTCTCGCACGGTATTTGCGCAATAATTTTTTAAACGCCTTTTTTTGGGGAAAAAAACGGTTTCATGAATTAAAAAAATTACAAAACAGTAAAGTTAGCCCAATTTTTTTATATAATGTGAAAGATGATGTTACGCCAAGTAAACAGATACCTAACATGTCACGCTTTAAAATTGCGCACACTCATGGAATGGCGCCAAACTTCGGTACTTAAAAATCTCCATAGGTGACGCTTTAACATTTTTTACAGGTTACTATTTTCGAGTTACAGAGGAGGTCCAGTGCTAGAATTGTTGCACACACTCTAACGCACGCGGCGATACCTCACATGTGGGGTTTGAACGGCGTTTACATATGTGGGCGGGACTTGCATGCATATTCGCTTCTGCGCACGAGATAACGGGGACAGGGGCGTTTTGAAAAAAATATATATATATTTTTATTTTACTTCTTTTTTTTATTTTTACACTTTTTTTAAATTTTTCTTTTTGATCACTAGTATTCCTATTACAAGGAATGTAAACATCCCTTGTAATAGGAATCAGTGTGACAGGTCCTCTTTATGGAGAGATGTGGGGTCAATAAGACCCCACATCTCTCCTCCAGGCTTACAAGCATGAAATCTGTGAAAAAAAATCACAGATCACATGCTGACAGCCGCAATTGCAGCTTTGTTTACTTCCAGGTACCGGGCATGACGTCATAACATCGCGCCCGGACCTCCGACGGTCATAGAGATGACTGATGACCATCTGGTCACCAGTCATCTCTATGCTTTACAGCAGCTCCGACCGTTTCGCTCTCCGGGCCCCCGTTGGCACGAGGGAGCCCGGAGAAGCACCGGATCGTGGCGGGAGGGGGGACGTCCCCTCCGGCTGCCCATAAGAACGATCAAGCAGTGCAACCGCCACTTTGATCATTCTTATCGTGCACAGTATCGGCGGCTGAAGACGGCAATATCTGAATGATGCCTGTAGCTGCAGGCATCATTCAGATATCACCGCACAAAGTCGAGGACGTTATATGACGTTATATGACGTCCTCCCGTGGACACGTTTATTGTCCAATAAAAGGTTAGGAGGTGTAAAAGTGGTGGAATTTCCCTGTTCTAGCTACATAATCCTAATACTAATTTTTAGAAAGTGTTTATAGGTGTTAGTCATTCAATTAGATAGTATAAGGTGTGAATGTTATCAAATCTCCTGGGTAGAGTTGGTACCACAGCATTATATGTGGAAGTTAAATGGTGTTTAACCACTTCCATACTGGGCACTTAAACACCCTCCTGACCAGACCAATTTTCAGCTTTCAGCGCTCTTACACTTTGAATGACAATTACTCAGTCATGCAACACTGTACCCAAATGTTTTTTTTTTCCTTTTTTTCCCACAAATAGAGCTTTCTTTTGGTGGTATTTGATCACCTCTGCGTTTTTTATTTTTTGCGCTATTAATGAAAAAAGACCGAAAATTTGGAAAAAATTATATTTTTTCTTAGTTTCTGTGATAAAATTTTGCAAATTATTAATTTTTCTTCATAAATTTTGGCCACAATTTATACTGCTACATGTCTTTGATAAAAATAACCCAAAGTTTTTGGAAATTATTTGGTCTGTGTGAAAGTTTTAAAGTCTACAAGTGCAAATCATAATCACATCTGATCACACCTGATGTACTGAAGGCCTATCTAATTTCTTGAGACCCTAACAAGCCAGGAATGCCCACAGATGGCACTGATAAGGTGGCACAGATGGCACTGAGGCAGCACAAATGGCACTGAGGCGGCACAGATGGCAATGAGATGGGTACTGATGAGATGGGTACTGATGTGCACCGATGAGGCCTGTGTACTGGTGGACACAGGTGGGCACTGATGAGGCGGCACAGATGGCACTAATGAGGCGGCACAGATGGCACTAATGAGGCGGCACAGATGGCACTAATGAGGTGGCACAGATGGCACTGAGATGGGTACTGATGAGATGGGTACTCATGTGCACTGATTGACTGTGGCACAGGTGGGCACTGATGAGGTGGCACATGTGGGCACTGATGAGGTGGCACAGGTGGGCACTGATTGCAGATGTGCACTGAGGTGGCAGATGGGCACTGGGCACAGGTGGTACAGGTGGCACAGGCGGGCACATGTGGGCACGGTGGCACAGGTGGGCACAGTGGTACTGGTGGGCACGGTGGTACTGGTGGGCACAGTGGTACTGGTGGGCACGGTGGTACTGGTAGGCACAGGTGGGCACGGTGGTACTGGTGGGCACAGGTGGGCACACGGTGGTACTGGTGGGCACACGGTGGTACTGGGGGGCACACGGTGGTATTGGGGAGCACACAGTGGTACCGGAGGGCACTGTGGTACTGTGGGGGACACTGTGGCAGGCACTGTGGTGGGCACTGTGGGGGCACTGTAGTACTGGGGGGTACTGTGTGGGGCACTGTAGTACTGTGGGGGGCACTGTGTGGGACACTGTAGTACTGTGGGGGGCACAGGTGGTGGCACTGGTTAGTAATTTTTTTTCTTTTTTGCTGGTTGCCGTACTTTGATTTCTCTCCCCTCCTCACACGCGGTGTCTGTGTAAGGAGGGGAGAGCCGGCAATGAGAGATGATCTCATATGTTTACATATGAGATCATCTCTCATTGGCCGCACAGATCGCGCTGTAAATAGCCGCTGCAATTGGCTATTTACCGCGATCTGTGTTTGGCTGTGTCCAAGGGACACGGCCAGCACAGCAGTTCCCCGCTGCGCGCTCGGGAGTGCGCGCGGGGAACAAGCAAAGGGGCGGCCGTAAAAAGACGGCCTGTTAGAGATTGAGAGCCGCGTTGCGGCCATACAAAGTCGTACGGCCGTCAGCTAGTGGTTAAGGATGGTCATTCCAGTTTGATGTAGATGGTCTCTTTTGAACCAGGGGACCTGAAGGAGATTTGATTATGAGACCAATTCAGTTTTTGTATGGGGAAAAAAAAAATTTCAACACAGGTTTAGGAGACGTTCTACAGCGAGCAGCACGGGCAAGCACGTTAGCTTTTCAGACACAGAAACTGAGATTTATGATCATGCTGGAAGCGGGTTTGCCTCTGATTCATCTGTGAAGGGGGTGGTTGGAGGTGTTGTTGAAATGAATTTAAACTCCCAAATGAGCCTTCCAGAAAAAAAGAAAAAAAAAAACAGGGAAAACGACACCCCCCAAGAAAACAAGGAGAGGGGGTAGGAGAAGAAGGAAGAGTCCCCTATCAGTTGGTATCAGTGGAAGACTGCGCTAACGTCCTAAATTGGTCCACAAAATCACTATCCCCATCACAAGTTTCTTTACATTCCAAGGGTTTGAATTTATGTACGATTAGACATTTTAGTTTATTTGATACAATTTTGGATGCAAATAAATTTGCACGCAATCTCACTTAACGGAAACATTACTACCAAGATGTCAAAGTTTCAGTTAATCTTTCTGGCTCTGTGACATCACAATTATCTATGAATTTTAGAGAATCATGTGCAATTCAAGATTTAGAAGAGCTACAAGATACATCATCTGTTGGAGACGAATGTGACATCACCCTTCCTGTGGAGGCCCCTATTAAAACACATTTCTGACTTTTATCTCATTAATTCTAAAGGAAAAGCCTTGGATACTTTTCAGAGGACTGTTGAAAAATTGAAAAAAATTTACTAGATTGGACTTATGCTCTGGTAATAGGGGCAATGGGGCCAGATTCAGGTACAAGTGCGGCGGCGTAACGTATCGTAGATACGTTACACCGCCGCAAGTTTTCATCACAAGTGCCTGATTCACAAAGCACTTGCGATGAAAACTACGCCGGTGGCCTCCGGCGTAAGACCGCGTAATTTAAATGGGCGTGTGCCATTTAAATTAGGCGCGCTCCCGCGCCGGACCTAATGCGCATGCTCTGTTTCGTAACTCCCGCCGTGCTTTGCGTGAAGTGACGTCATTTTTTCGAACGGCGACGCGCGTAGCGTAATTCCGTATTCCCGGACGTGTTACGCAACCGACGTGAAATTTTAAATTTCGACCCGGGAATGACGGCCATACTTTAGACAGCAATACATTTGCTGACTAAAGTTAAGGCACCAAAAACGACGACTAACTTTGCGACGGGAAACTAGACTAGCGGCGACGTAGCGAACGTGAAAAACCGTTGTGGATCGCCGTAACTCCTAATTTGCATACCCAACGCTGGTTTACGACGCGAACTCCCCCCAGCGGCGGCCACGGTACTGCATCCTAAGATCCGACAGTGTAAAACAATTACACCTGTCGGATCTTAGGGATATCTATGCGTAACTGATTCTATGAATCAGTTGCATAGATACTCTGAGAGATACGACGGAGTATCTCCACTGTGAATGTGGCCCAATGTTTTCAATGAAAATATGTCTTCTGAAGAGAGACTTGCGCTTGAGTCACTTATTAAGGAATCATCCATAGTGATCAAAAATTCAGATAAGTGGGGCACAGTGGTGGTTCAGGATGCTACCATGTATCAGGAAGAGGCCCTCCAACAGTTGTCTGATAACGACATATATTCCGAGCTTAAAAGTGACCCTACTAATGAGTATAAATGTATTTTGGCCAGTTTAGTTTTGAAATGGGTTCATCTGGGCATTTTGACACAGAAGGAGGGTGAGAATATGGTTCCTTTAACACCTATTATGTCTGTGTTTCACCATCCACCTAAGACACATAAAGGCTTAGACCCACTTAAGGGAAGCCCCATAGTTGCTGGGATAGGCTTCCTTAATGAACATCTGGGTTTATGGGTTGACTGTCAGCTACAGCCCTTAGTGAGGAGCCTCCCTGCTTACCTTAGTGACACAAAACAGCTGTTGCAATGTGGGGACTTGGTATGGGAGGATGGAGACACTGGGGTAACGTGTGTGGGGGTAACACTGGGGTAACATGCCCCTGTTGAAGGCTTACTTAGCCGAAACGCGTCGGGTATTGCTATTGAGCACCCCACATTGCCATTTTTGTACGTGATCACTTTTATCCATGTCATATTTTGTCTATGACTTTTTACCAATAAACCTATCTGGTTTTAATTGACCTGCACTATTGGAGTTCCTTTTTCCATTTTATATTATCTTGGGAGCTCTAGCAACATTCCTGCCTGCACCTCCTGACTGTTGGTTCAAGGATCGTATTCAGAGCTTGTGGTATTGATCTAATACACCATTCAAGCATTGCTGGTTCCTGCTGTCCATGTCATTCTGGAGTTCCAGTCCCGCTTATGGTCCTATTCCGGTTTCAGTGGTCCCGGTTTCCAAAGACCACCATGTCTGGCTCACTCTTTGCTGTACAGTACTAGAGTCCAACCCATCTGGTAAGCGTATTTATATCCACTACCTACCTTGATGTGATTGTGATCCTATAGAGTGCTACAGACAAATTGTATACCTGTTGTATCCCAATCATCGGATAGCAGCTCACCTGTTTTTCTGCACCAATCACCTAATTGGTGTCCATTCAACTTTGAGATATAGACTTTTTCTTTGCACTCAGCACTGTTTGAGCTACTTGTATTTTTGTTAGTGGTTCATGTATATGTACTCATAGATGAATGTTGCCACCTCACATGGTACTATATATTTGCCCCACATGGTAAATACCTTACATGGTACTATATATCTTTTGGAGTTTTAGTTTGTTAGCGCTACATTTTCTGTTTACTAACGTGTGACGTGACCAGTCTCTATTCGTCGATACCTCATCATATGGGCTTGCGTGCTGTAGAAATTTTTCTTGATCATTTCAGCAATTATTCAGTGACTCACAAGGAATACATTTTGGAATGTTTAGATTTATTGTTGACACAACTTTTTTCTTTTGATGGGGGTTTCTATCTCCAGAAGTGTAGAGCAGCTATGGGAGCTTGGTTTTCACCATCTCTTGCCAACCTGTACATGGGTTGGTGGGAGAGGTACTGATCAAGAATAAAGTTTTACTGGCAATTCATAGACGATCTGTTGTTTATTTGCTCAAGTACTGTAGGTGATTTGGATCCTTATTTGGAACATTTAAATGACAATCGTCTGAACCTGCAGTTTACTGGGCAGATGAACAGATGAACAGCGAATCTATTTCTTTTTTGGACGTCACGCTTTTCAGTAGCGATGGCCAAGTTCAGTCTAGCATATATAGGAAGCCTAATTCTGGCAATGCGTTACTCGGGCATCCTTATCATGGTACGCGTGGCATCCCTGTGGGACAGTTTTTAAGATTGCGTAGACTATGCAGCAGGGATGAGAATTTTCAAAAGGAAAAAAGTAGTATGAGCAAAAGATTTTTAAAGAGAGGCTATGGTGAGAACATGCTTCATAGAGCTATTAATATTGCAGAGGGCACAGAGAGGGAGAAACTCTTGTGTGACAAAAAGCCTAGACGAGGTAATGTTAATAGAAATATAGAAAAAACAAGCTGCGCAATAAATGTGATCATTCAAACCAAAAGCTCAACAAGCATAAATATTTAAAATTATTGTGCTCTAAGTGTATTGAAATCACTGCAACAGGTAGGTTGCCCTACTTGTATTACATTCTGATAAGTCCCAGTGAAAAAAGGATGATGATGATCAAATGATGGTCAGAAGCTGAAGATTTGCTGTTCTCCTACAGATAAAAATGGTGACATCAAGCCAAAAGAAACCGCAGAACAGTGATGTGATAGAAAGGAAAACATCCACCTTCTTAAACAGCTGCCTCTTACCGAAAGAGAAGATCCCAACCAGAGATCTTCTGTTGGCGTATGGCTCTCTAACCCAGCCTAGGGGTCTATGCAGCAGGATATTGTTTCTCCGGTATCCAATGGGTCTCCCACCGCTCACAAATGGTCAGATGTTATTACAACCAAGTGAGGAAGGAAAGAAGGCTGACATTTTAATATAAAATTAGATAGATAAAATCACACCTACAATATGAAGATAAAAAAATTGCATGCGAAAATTTGTAGCCGGCCGGCTAACACAACCCGTTCACTCCGGGACTCTGTATGTAGTGATGACGTCAGCACGCCGCTTCACCCTACGTCGTTTCGTCACAAATGACTTTGGGCCAGATCCACAAAAGGGATACGCCGGCGTATCTACTGATACGCCATCGTATCCCTGTTTCTATCTATGCGACTGATTCACAGAATCAGTTACGCATAGATATTCCTAAGATCCGGCAGGTGTAATAGTTTTTTTTACTGTCAGATCTTAGGATCCGCCCCGGTTGCCAAATGCTTTAGGTACGCCCCTGCTACCTACTTTACTCTCTGTGTGGGTGTGCTGTCGATCCGAAGATTCTCTGTTCCATGCTCCACATTTGGTGATCCTGTCAGATGCTCCATTCCTTCTGGAGGAAGGTCCATGTTTACTTTGCACAAGTGACTACGTTCCCTCTTGACTTTACCCCAGTTCAATTTCTCTTACACCACACAACTTTATCCAAAAAAGACTACCACAAATCACTGGCTATGCACATGATGCACATGGTACACGGCAAGACACTGCATTCCTGTACATTGGAGTTCATATAATAAGGGAATAGTTTGCTAGACTTTCTGGGATAGAGTAAATAGAAGAACTTATACATATGTCCCAAGAGTAATAAGTAGTGAAGACCTGCGCTGGGATATAGATGGTAAAGGCTGCTGCCCCCCTAAGTCTATCACCTAGAAGGGGATAGATATAAATTAGTAAGTATCGAGGTTGGGGTAGTGGCGCTGCCTGGGTGTGCTAATGCCCACTGTGTACCCTAAAATGGTCTACCCAATGAAGGGGCAGGTACAATGTGTGGATGCACCCAATAAATGAGAATAAACAATTCCAAAACCGGGGGAGTTAGTGTGCAGACTAGAGAGTATGCAAACATAAGATACGTTATCAAAAATAAGAGAGACCATGCATCAAACACAGAAAATACACTATGTGCTGATACCTGGGCTAATGCCCCCTATAAAGAAAAACCTGTTAACAAGAATGTCCACTTAATAATGCAACAGATATAGTGCCGTAGTAAATAACCCAATATGGACTGTGATGCGTAGGTCCAGCATTCACAATAAAGATAAAAAAAATATAAATATATATAATATAAGCAATGTCCGTGGTTCCTATAATGAGGGAAAAGACAATAAATCCGTAGCCACTAGGCTATTATTATATGAGCATCTGAGATCATCAATATTGCTTGCAAGTGGTTAAGAGTCCAGCAAGGAGGTCCAGTGTGAAGGGAGTGTTCCTATAGCACAATTGGAGGTGGTCCCGGTGCTCCCCTCAGGGTTCCCCACTCACCAGATAGAAGCCCCCGCTTGGGGTAACATGCGTATAGGACAGGTTCCTTGGATCACCGCTCTACTCCGCTGCTCTCTCTCTCCTCAGCTCCTCTGATAGGCTCTCCAAAGTGTAGCTTTCCAGCCGTAAGCGCTAATACAGCCCAGCTCCCTCCGTGCCTCAATGGGAGAAAAAGGGGGACACCAATAGTGCAATAATGTATGACACCATTGTGACATATAAAAAATATAAATTTATTCCATAAAAAGTCATGTCATAACCTGTGGTGGGAGGCGCCGTGTACCTATGCAGGATGGCTAGAATGACAATATGGAAGAGAGAAGAACATGGGGGACTTTGTATGAATCAAGCAGCCAAGGAGGGAACACGTCAAAGTGTGTCTGGTGGGTAGGAAATGGTAAACAAGAACCATGTATGTAGCACAGTAACACCATTTGTAGCCATTAAGTAAAACATAAATAATACAATTTATTGCACATAGATGGATAGCATAGTAATGACATAACATGGTACCATGTGGGCTCATTGGCACTAAGAACCACACACATAGCATGTTAGCACAGTAATTACAAAATGACAATATGACCCACATTGAGGCACAGCCTCTAGCGTACAGATAATGGTAAAAACAGAGAAAAAATAAAATAAAAGTCTAAATGTAAAATAGCCAGCGGATAAACACTAGCTAGACTGTGCTGGGTATCGAGAGTGTGGTTAACAATGCTGGCGTGCGTTCCAGCCAAGAACCACCTAACGCTTACCCGGAAGTGACGTAGCACGTACAAGCCTGACGTACGTTTCAAAATCCTTTCGTCTTCTGAGGCGTGTCTGTGCTTCGTCATCTGCTGTTACTTATGGGTGTCACCATGCAGGGTCAATATGCCCACCCCCTGGGGATACATCCAATCCAAGTACCCTTACGGCAGTGAGCTGCCAATATGTAGATTTGGAGGGGGGGCCGAAAGATCCCATGGATGTGATAATCTGCGGCACAATACAACACCCGGATAGCATACAGATTAATTCAACAATATACAGATACAATGGGGCCATGATGTAATTAAACAGATAGTGCCATGTTACACCCATATATATGCGGGATTGTGTGAAGGATACACCATAACATTAGTAAAGGCAGCACTCTGTACTAACATAAATGTATATAACGCGATCATCAAAACAAATACGATAACGCCATATAACCCAAAAGTCATCCATAGACTCATAGCACAACTAAATGGGTGGATAACTAGTCATAATAGTATGCACCTACGGTAATACTATATGGGAACACATGAAATTCCATAATCTAACAGACTGGATGCTAGTAAATGTAAGGCCCCCTGGGAATGTCCTCATCAGGACCCAAGGATAAGTGATAATGAGCGTGAATATGGTGGTAGGGCAGATATGTCCATAAAGGAAAAAAAGAGGTATAAATAAATAAATATGTGAATAGATGGGGTAGGGCAGATATGGCTAGAATATAGTCCCAATAGTGGTTACAAAAATTTACGAATACCTGGTTATGCTGGAATCACTTCAAAACTATTGAGTATTACCTGTCATACTGACTCCTGGACGGTCCAATGAAACACATACTTTCAGCATAAACCAAGGTGGATGGGAGCAGGTGAGCGGGGCAACTCCTTAACTTACCCTGACAATTTTTTCCCTCAGATTCTTTTTCCCCTCCCACTCTCCTCCCCTCTATTTTTTTCTCTCTTCTTCTTTTGTTTCTTTTCACATCTCCTGTTCCAGCACGCAGTCTTTCTTGAGCCTCACAGGATACAAAATATGGATCTGAAATAATCTTAAACTGTAATACAATTTTGCTAATAGATTTTTCCTTGAATAATATGCAACTTTGAAATACAATTTGATATACTGTTCTGTTCCTTTTGATGCCCTCCATGACTTTGTTGATGTTTGTTATCTTGATTGCTTATGGCTGTCTTGAACTTCTATCTATTGTTTGAGTAGTCTGTATTGTATACATTTTTGGCTCCCAATAAAGAATGTTTGTGAAAAAAAAAAAGAATGCAACTAGTTACTTTGATTTGGATGTTATATAGGGAACAGAATCCCCTTATTAATCCAGGTCAACATCACATCATTACACTGCTGGTTCAACATCACCACGAGCAAGTTCAGCACTTTACCAATGTCTTCTGGAGTTGTTGGAAAAGGGAATACCTTTGTAACCATTCAGCTTGTGGCAAATGGCAAACTAGCAATCCCAACTTAAAAATGGTCAACATAGTCCTCTTGAAGGAAAATAAGACTATGGACATTTTGGCATGTGAAAAAATGAATGACAAAATGCTGCAAAAGGCACAGTAAAAAACACGCAACCCACAAAACGCCATCATGTCTCATAAGCCACATATAGCACAGCCCATTTAAATCAGCAGGCTGCACTACAGTAGGTGTTTGTGATATTGTGCTTTTAGCACGACAGCATCGCGCTGATTCTCGGCGACATGGTGCCGAGATCTCGCCGACACCTCGCACTCACTGGAATAGTGACAGCACATCCCAGCAAGCGCGTCATAGAAGCGACGGGAGATCCGACTTGGATTCCCGCCAATTCTACACGTGTGCGGCGTTTGTTATGAATCCTGAGGGGGAAGTCCCCGCCGGATTTTAAATAAAAATCCGGCATGGGTCCCCCCTCAGGAGCATACCGGGCCCTTAGGTCTGTTATGGGTTGTAAGGAGAGCCCCCCCTACGCCGAAAAAAACGGCGTAGGGGGTCCCCCTACAATCCATACCAGACCCGTATCCAAAGCACGCTACCCGGCCAGCCAGGAAGGGAGTGGGGACGAGCGAGCGCCCCCCCCCCTCCTGAGCCGTACCAGGCTGCATGCCCTCAACATGGGGGGGTTGGGTGCTCTGGGGCAGGGGGGCGCACTGCGGCCCCCCCACCTCAGAGCACCCTGTCCCCATGTTGATGAGGACAGGGCCCCTTCCCGACAACCCTGGCCGTTGGTTGTCGGGGTATGCGGGCGGGAGGCTTATCGGAATCTGGGAGCCCCCTTTAATAAGGGGGCCCCCAGATACCGGCCCCCCACCCTAAGTGAATGAGTATGGGGTACATCGTACCCCTACCCATTCACCTGCAAGAAAAGTGGTAAAAACACAAATAAACCACACAGTGTATTAAAATATTTTATTTTTCTGCTCCGGAGGCCTCCCCTGTCTTCTTTATTAGCTCTTTTACCAGGGGGGGCTTCTTCTTTGACGTCTTCGGGTGGGTGGGGGCCGCCGTCTGGTTCTCTTCCACCGCCGGGGGGGTGGCTTTTAAAAAAGCCCCCACCCCCCCGGCGGGTTTCCTCCGGCGTCTTCGGCGGGGCTCTTCTTCTTCCGCTATCCCGACGGGTCTTCTCCGCTATCCGGGGCGTCTCCTTCTATATTCGCCGCTCTCCGATGTTGACTCGTCGCACCCCGGTTCGCAGTCCGGTCCCTTCTTCCGTGCTGTACGTCTTCTCCTTCCGTGCTGTGAGGAGTTCTTCTTCCGTGCTGTGACGTCATGTTCTTCACTTCTCTTCTTCTCCCGATGTTGACACGCCGGTCCTTCTCGCTGAAATGACGGATTGCATCGGACCTATATAGGCCTCACAGTCCCATCATGCTCTGTACCTACCCATGTGATACCTACCCACGTGGGTAGGTATCACATGGGTAGGTACAGAGCATGATGGGACTGTGAGGCCTATATAGGTCCGATGCACCCGCGCACCCGTCATTGCAGAGAGGAAAGGCGACGTGTCAACATCGGGAGAAGGAGAGACGTGAAGAACATGACGTCACAGCGCGGAAGAAGAACTCATCACAGCACGGAAGGAGAAGAAGACGTACAGCACGGAAGAAGGGACCGGACTGCGAGACGAAGAACCGGGGTGCGACGAGTCAACAACGGAGAGCGGCGAAGACAGAAGGAGAACCCCGGAGAGTTGAGAAGACCCCCCGGATAAAATATTTTAATACACTGTGTGGTTTATTTGTGTTTTTACCACTTTTCTTGCAGGTGAATGGGTAGGGGTACGATGTACCCCATACTCATTCACTTAGGGTGGGGGGCCGGTATCTGGGGGCCCCCTTATTAAAGGGGGCTCCCAGATTCCGATAAGCCTCCCGCCCGCATACCCCGACAACCAACGGCCAGGGTTGTCGGGAAGGGGCCCTGTCCTCATCAACATGGGGACAGGGTGCTCTGAGGTGGGGGGCCGCAGTGCGCCCCCCTGCCCCAGAGCACCCAACCCCCCCATGTTGAGGGCATGCAGCCTGGTACGGCTCAGGAGGGGGGGGCGCTCGCTCGTCCCCACTCCCTTCCTGGCTGGCCGGGTAGCGTGCTTTGGATACGGGTCTGGTATGGATTGTAGGGGGACCCCCTACGCCGTTTTTTTCGGCGTAGGGGGGGCTCTCCTTACAACCCATAACAGACCTAAGGGCACGGTATGCTCCTGAGGGGGAACCCATGCCGGATTTTTATTTAAAATCCGGCGGGGACTTCCCCCTCAGGATTCATAACAAACGCCGCACACGTGTAGAATTGGCGGGAATCCAAGTCGGATCTCCCGTCGCTTCTATGACGGCTCTGTCTCCATCGCGGCAAGCCAGCTCGGCGCTGGCTCCCGCGATGGGGCTCGTAGGTGCTCAATCTCGCCGAGAAAGAGAGCGAGATTGACACAAAATCGGGTTCACCTACTGTATGTGTGTCACGGGAAAAACGAGCCACAAAACGTTCGCTCCCACTATGCTAGATGTGAATGGGGCCTGAAAGTGAAATTGGTGCGGTAACACAAGAACAATGAGGCTCCATTCACATCTGTGTGTTTCCTTGCATTTCAGAAATATACTGCCCCACAAATCGCAGTAAAAATGCACCAAGCTCAGCTCTAAAAAAGTTCTGAAGCTTATTTGGGATGATTGCTGTGTATATGGCAGCACATTTAGGTGGATGGGCTGCCCTATGTGTGATGAGTGAAAATGCTCCAAAACATCTCCCCCCGCCTCACTAAAAAAATGCAAGTGAGAATGTGAGTTCCCGCTATGCAGAGATGTGAATGGGGCTTGACAGCTCCCTCCTATGTACTTGTATAAAGATGGCCATACAATATGCAATCTGTGTATTTAGTGAGAAGGGTGATCACTGATTGATTGTATTTCATTTAAAAAACGTGCACCTGGGAATGGGAGGGTGGATGATGCAGGGTGTGTGCTAATGAGATCAGCTGGTCACCTCCTTCCTGTGTCATGACCTACAGTCTGTAAGGACATAAGACAGAAGCAATAGATACTTTTGGAATCATTGATGTAGGACAGTAAGGTACGTGTCTGTAGATTTTACAGAAAGCTTTGATATTTTTGCAAAAAAATTATATGAATGCTATATTGGTGCATAGGGGAGCTGGAATTTAGAAAAAAAAAAGATGAACTTAGGCCCCGTACAGACGACCGAACATGTCTGCTGAAACAGGTCCGACCAGTTTCAGCAGACATGTTCGGTCGTCTGTACAGCCGAGCGGACAGGATTCCAGCATACATTTGCCCGCCGGGCCTATTTCCAAAATATTTCCTAACTTGTTTAGAAACAGCCCGCTGGAATCCTGTCCGCTCGGACATGTTCGGTCGTCTGTACAGACCTACATGTCCGAGCGGCCGCCATCCCTCGCATGCGTCGAATGACTTTGACGCATGCGTGGAAGCATTGAACTGGCAGGGCCACGCACGTCGCCGCGTCATCGTCGCAGCGATGGCATGGCCTCGTCGCCGCGTATCGAGTACGCGTGGATTTCTGTATGATGGTGAGTACAGCCATCATACAGAAATCCCCGGGCAGACATGTACGCTGAAAACGGTCCGGTGGACCGTTTTCATCGTACATGTTTGCCCGTGTGTACGAGGCCTTAGCCTTTAATGTTTGCATTATTCTTCCATTTTCTCTCCCTTCCTTCTTTTTCAGGTGTTCCAGGAATAGTCTTCTCTTGTGAAAATTGTGCTTTATTCTCACTTGTTTAATATTTTAAATCGTAGATTTCAACAGGGATTATCAAATAACATGTGCATTGTTGTTTGTTTGCCTTTAAATATTTTTGTCCCTTTCTCATTCTTTTGCTATAAGATAATTGTTATAGCTAGTAACACCCTTTTTTCAGTGTTTCTTTATTTTCTTTTGTAAAAACATGTAATTACTGGACATACTTGGATTTTTTGGTCTATCTGATGTAATTTTTTTAAGATCTGCACATGTTTTGGAATAAACTTTCTACAATCTTCTAGATCTCATTTTGGATCAAGTGATCTGCTAATTCTACTGAGACTGTACGTTACAGCTATCTTGTCACAACTGGATCAGTTATAGAAATGACACTTGAAGCACTTAGATTGGAGAGACAGAACAATGTTGCTTTTTAACCCTGCCCAAAAGTCTATTCTATAAAAGAAAAAGTTACCCCAGAATTTGGTGTTAAAAAAAGAGAAACATCATCAAACCAGAGTCCCTCTGTGAAAAATCTTAAAGTAACAAGTTATTTCCATTTTCTGATCCCTTATGAGGAGCTAATACATGGAATGATCAACTGCTAACCACCAGGGGGCAGATCCTCAAAGAAATTACACCGGTGTATCTGTTGATACGCCGCATAATTTCAAATTTTGCGTGTTGTATCTTTGTTTTGGTATCCACCAAACAAGATATGACGGCATCTGTGTTAGACCCGACAGGCTTCCGCCTTAGTACGCCGTCGGATCTAAGATGCAATTTTCCGGCGGCCGCTGGGTGGTGTTCCCGTCGTAATCCGCGTTGAGTATGCAAATAAGCTATTTCCGACGATCCACAAACGTACGAGCGGTCGTCGCATTCTTTTACGTCGTTTCCGTTCGGCTTTTTCCGGCGTATAGTTAAAGCTGCTATATGGTGGCGTACTCAATGTTAAGTATGGCGTCTAATTTTGAAAATTTTACGTTGTTTGCGTAAGTCGTCTGTGAATGGGGCTGGACGCCATTTACGTTCACGTCAAAACCAATGACGTCCTTGCGACGTCATTTAGCGCAATGCACAGCAGGAAATTTTAGGGACGGCGCATGCGCAGTTTATTCGGCGCGGGGACACGCTTCATTTAAGTGAAACACGCCCCCTACCTGCCGCATTTGAATTCCGCGCCCTTGCGCCGCAAGAGATACACTACACCGCCGTAACTTATGGCGCAAATTCGTTGTGGATTTAAAACAAAGCCAAGTAAGTTACGGCGGCGTAGCGTATCTTAGATATGCTGCGCCGGTGCAGATCTTTGTGGATCTGCCCCCAGGTCTTTTCCTTGTGCACAATGGAAACATTTGTTTTGTTTTAGGTTCATTCATTAAGTAAACCATGTTGTTTCATGATATTTGTTACATTAAAATGATTTGTTTTCGGAATTCCTTTTTATATAGTATATTTGGATTTGTTTAAAATATTAATTTCAGATTTTCAGTTATTTTGAAAGATTGGCTATATTTTTTAATGTGTTAACTTGTTCGTAATTTCAAATTAATTTGTTATGTAATGATTCTCAAGGATCCACCACGATCAAACTTAAACTAAATAAGTAGGAATCATCTTATTTCACTTTTATACCTTACTGTATTGATTGCAATATGTTTCCATTTCATATGTAGTACATTCAACCCCAATGCAAAAAGAATCGTATTAGAATATTCATGCTACGCTAATTAGAGTAAAAACAAATGGATTCAGAATCAATTTGGAGAATTTATTATTTCGGATTTAGGATGCTTCAAACATTAAAGCCTCATGCACACTGGACATTTTTACAGCTGCTGTTTTTGGCTTCAGGCGTTTTTTTTTCTGCAGCCAATAAACTCCCTAGCATGTTATTCTATGTGTCCATGCACACATAGGCGTTTATCAGCAGTTTTTTTTCTAGCTGGAAAACCCCTCCCAGAACTAGTAGGTTTTGAGAGGTGTTTTTCAGCTGGAAAAACATTCTAATGCTGAAAAAAGCTAAAAACAGCTTAAAAATCTGGCTATTCTGCGTTTATCAGCTTTTTGAGCCATAAGCTTTTGTGGGAGAATGGTTGTGCTAAAAAAAGCTATCAGACGCTACAGCTGAAAAACGCTGAACAACTCAGCTTTCTACAGCTACAGCTTTCTAAAGATAAGGCTACTGGCTTTTTTATAATGTTCAGTGTGCATTAGGCCTTCATGGCCCAAAAATATTGCATTATCTCATCCAAATTAAATAAATGAATACTAATGAATTATTTGTTTTTGTTTTAAATTTCAGACTTGTTAAAATGAATTACTATTCTGATTCACAAGAAAACAAATCACACAGGTTTAACCATGTTCTCTCCTATACAGGCAGGATGCACTAAAATGTAAATCAGAAGCTGGCAGAGCACACACCAGCTCTAGTGATCTTTTGCTGGAAATGGAAATTTGTGAAGTCACCTATTTAAAGATTTAGGGACATAACTTGAAGGGTGTACCATAGTTAATTTTTCTATTTTCTTCCTGATAGTTACAACATTTGAAATTGCCTGAACATTGAGAAAATGCATAGCTGTTTATAGCAGTGACTGGAAGTACATGTGAAGGGGTGTCAATACGGGAGAGCAATTGAAAGACACGAACAGATTGTCACTTTATAAAAGGAAGTGCTTTAAAGAGAACCTTCATGGATAACAAAAGCTGAAGTTTTTTTGCAATTACTTGCAAACTTGTACAAATAAATGTTTAAGATTATATGACATTTTATGTATGAGGTTTATATCTACCTTAGTTTTTCAAATTCAATTAAATCTAGGAATAGCTCTGAAATAAATACAGTTTGCCAACCTCACTGTTAACTTTTATTGTCAGTCTATACCAATAAAGGGTTAATCAGTTTTCTGATAGTATGCAAACACTGAAGCAGGAGGTTTTCAGTTGTGTCGAAAGGACATTTTATCCACTTAAGACCCAGACCAAAATGCAGGTAAAGGACCTGGCCAGTTTTTGCTATTCGGCACTGCGTCGCTTTAACTGACAATTGCGTGGTCGTGCGATGTAGCTCCCAAACAAAATTGGCGTCCTTTTTTTCCCACAAATAGAGCTTTCTTTTGGTGGTATTTGATCACCTCTGCGGTATTTATATTTTGCGCTATAAACAAAAATAGAGCGACAATTTTGAAAAAAATGCAATATTTTTTACTTTTTGCTATAATAAATATCCCCCAAAAATATATAAAAAATATATTTTTTTTCCTCAGTTTAGGCCGATACATATTCTTCTACCTATTTTTGGTAAAAAAAAATAGCAATAAGCGTTTATCGATTGGTTTGCGCAAAATTTATAGCTTTTACAAAATAGGGGATAGTTTTATTGCATTTTTATACAAAACATTTTTTACTACTAATGGCGGCGATCAGCAATTTTTTTCATGACTGTGACATTATGGCGGACACATCGGACAATTTTGACACATTTTTGGGACCATTGTCATTTTCATAGCAAAACATGCTATAAAAATGCATTGTTTACTGTGAAAATGACAATTGCAGTTTGGGAGTTAACCACTAGGGGGCGCTGTAGGGGTTAAGTGTGACCTCATATGTGTTTCTAACTGTAGGGGGCGGGGCTGGACGTGTGACATCATTGATCGCCTTTCCCTATATCAGGGAACAGACGATCAATGACAGCGCCACAGTGAAGAATGGGGAAGCTGTGTTTACACACAGCTCTCCCCGTTCTTCAGCTCCGGGGACCGATCACGGGACTCCGGCGGCGATCGGGTCCGCGGGTACGGAGCTTTGGACTGGGTCACGGGCCCACAGCTGGGCACTTAAAGAGGACGTACAGGTACGTGCTTGTGCCCAGCCGTGCCATTCTGCCGACGTATATGTGCAGGAGGCGGTCCTTAAGTGGTTAAAAACTTAAGCCAGATTGAATCTGTAATTATGAATATCAAGCGAAGACATGTTGAGCAGATGATTGAAATTATTTTAACATGAGCTATTTTCCAGCTCTCCAATCACATTTTAAATCAAGCTTTCTTGTCAGTTACTTCTATGTATACTGATGACTGTAGGATTTTCTTCTTAGAAAAGGATTTTGCATGTAGCTCAGTACAGCGAAAATTATGGCTGGCAACAATAAGGACATGCATCATTTCCTTGTTCTAATATTCTCATATAGAGAAACAAGCGTAAATGGAATATGCTGCTCAGATATGATAAAATGATATTCTTTGAAAATGAAAGTGTGTAAAGTAACCACTATACTGTACAAGTTCTTCTATATTTATAGCAGGCATAGTTTAGAATTTTGGGGTAATTATTAAAGAAAAAAAATATATAATGATTTAAAATGTTATTTTAAATAAGCATTATTTAAAAGGCTGAATACCTTATACTGTATGGCAAGGTGTTAAAGCAGCACACAATGTGCAAAACATGCTGATAGTAACAGTTGGTCTACCTATTACCGTTTCGACATGTGCACACTGAAATATTTTGTTTCGGAATTTCGTTTTCGTCGGAAAAATACATTTATTTAGTTACTCCCGAAATTAATTTTTATTTATTTAGTTTTTCGTTGGAAATTGCATTTGTCCAAAAATCCGAACGAATTGAGGTTGAATCTGTCTTTGAAGGCTTATGGTGTCTGACTGTCTGTCGAATGTTCAAAGCAGATTCAACGGAGCAGCGAAACTATACGATGCTGCAATCATACTTTTCCGGTCGTATGTTCCGCCTACAAGCTATAGTAGAATTCTAATGTTGTATGACTAGTAATAATTATATTTATTAACCACTTCCATACAGGGCACTTACGCACCTTCCCTCCCAAGCCAATTTTCAGCTTTCAGCCATATGGCACTTTGAATGACAATTGCGCGGTTATGCTACACTGTATCCAAACAAAATTGGCGTCCTTTTTTCCCCACAAATAGAGCTTTCTTTTGGTGGTATTTGATCACCTCTGCGATTTTTTTTGCGCAACAACTAAAAAAAGACTGAAAATGTTGAAAAAAAATAAAGTTTTTATTTTTTTCTGTTAATTTTTTTGTAAATAAGTAAGTTTTCTCTTTCAATTATGGGCACTGATATGGCGGCACTGATGGGCATCGATGATGTGGCACTGATGGGCACCGATAAGGTAGTACTGATGGGCACCGATGAGGTGGCACTGATAGGCGGCGCTGGTATGCGGCACTGATGGGCGCTGGTATGCGGCACTAATGGGCACTCATAGGCAGCACTGATGGGCACTCATAGGCGGCACTGATGGGCGGCACTGATGGGCACTCATAGGCGGCACTGAAGGGCAATCATAGGCGGCACTGGGCACTCATAGGCAGCCCATATGGACACTCATGGGTGGCACATATGGGTGGCACTGATGGGTACCTATGGGTGGCACTGATGGGTACTTATGGGTGGCACAGATGGGCACTGATAGGTGGTGCACTGGGCACGGATTGGCACTGTGGGGTGGCACTGATGGACACTGGGGTGGCACTGATGGACACTGAGGGGTGGCACTGATGGATCCATGTTGCCAATCAGTGCCCATTTGTGGGCACTGATTGGCATCTTTTTTTCCTGTCTTTTTTTTTATTTATATTTTTTTTACTGTTTTTTTTTGCCCATTTTTTTTTTTAATTCCCTGGTGGTCCAGTGTGGCGATCCGAGGGGGGGCTGCGCTGATAAACAATCAGCGCGAACCCCCCTGTCAGGAGAGCCACCGATCGGCTCTCTTCTACTCGCGTCTGTCAGACGCGAGTGAGGAAGAGCCATCAACGGGTCTTCCTGTTTACATCGTGATCAGCCGTGATTGGACACAGCTGATCACGTGGTAAAGTGTCTCCGTGAGAGATACTTTACCTAGATCGGTGTCGCGGGGTGTCAGACTGACACCCCGCAATAACGATCGCCGCGATGCGTGCCCCCGGGGGCGAGCAGCGGCTCAGAACCCCTCGGACGTCATATGACGTCCAGTCTGGATTCTACAATCACTTTGCCGCCGTCAATCTGTCATTGGCGGGCGGCAAGTGGTTAATTATTATCCCATTGAAAACGTTACCATCCCTGAGTAATGACGAAACGCATCTGGGAGGACGTGCAGTGACGTCACCACGCTAAGGAGGAAGGGCTCCGTTAGTTGCCGGCCGGCACTTTGTTTTCTATGCTGCATGTTTTTATCTGCTCTTGTAAGAACAATAGAATTACACTATGGTGCACCTTTTCTCTACCTATATATCTGGATGAGCCTGAGATTGTGCCAGAAGTTCTTCCCTGGGAACCTGTCTCCCCCTGCATTCCTGTGAGTCCATTTAAATAAAGGCAGCTGCTGGGCTATAGTCGACTGCAAATCAAGCTTGCCCTTTGGTAAGCGGCCTCATATCTTGGAGGAGGGTTGTCACTTCAGTGTGGAAATACTTGTTACATCACGGTGGTGTCTGTACTCAGGATCGTGTATATGTATGCACTTTGGGACTTTACACCCATATATATATTTTTTGGACTTGTTTAAAATTCACTATTGAAATTTTAATTTTATTTTTAAAAGTGTCTTGGCGCAGCGTTATTTTCTCTGTATTAATTATTACTACTAGTCAACCAACATTAGAATTTTTCTATAGCCTATGGGCCGAGCATTTGACCGGAAATGTAAGTCCTTTCAGAATCTGGCCCAATATGGCCAGAATGTTTGGACAGAGATTAAACATAAATGAATGAGCGAATTATATAGCGCTACACATGCAAACTGAATTGCCTCTAGGCGCTTTTTGCAGCCAGTGTCTTCCCGGCTGGTGCGGTCATTTACCCCGTAGGATCTTGACATGCTTGGGGCACACAGTCGTACACACATATATACTGGGCCAATTTGGACAGGATCTAATTAACCTACCAGCATGTCTTTGGAGTGTAGGAGGAAACCCACGCAGACACAGGGAGAACATGCAAACTCCAGGCAGATGGTGTCGTGGTCGGGATTTGAACCAGCGACCCTTTTGCTGCTAGGTGAAAGTTCTAACCACTACACCACTGTGTGGATCTGCAAATCCTTGTTCATTGGTGTGGCCCTCTAATAAGCAACTGATTGGGAAACTGGGGGTTTCAGTTCAATGCAATTTACTGTTGCTATAAGAAATCAATGCAGAGAGTAAAACTCCCTTTACTCCCCTTTTCTTCTGTATTGAATATTAGTCAGAGAGCCTTTCTATGCATAACGTGTGACCTGGGGCATAAGCTGAATTTTTCCAACTCAGGCAATAAGTAACCCATCGAATAAGGGCTTTTAATGACTTGAGTACTATAATTGATCTTCCTGAAAGTTTTTTTTAGTTCTATTTACGCTTTTGGAAAAAACATGTGCCCAGGGTCCTTCCCAGATTGCTGATCTGTACAAAGTACTTCATCTTGCTTCTAGGGTTGAGCGAACCTGAACTGTAAAGTTCGGGTTCGGTACGGACTTTGGGTTTTTCCCGAACCCGGACCCGAATAATTGAAAAAAGTTTGGGTCCGGGATTGGAGTTTGGGAAAAAAAATGCGCGGAGGTCCCCGCAAATTCAATAACCAGACCCTTTAGGTCTGGTATGGATATTAAGGGGAACCCCGCCGTCAATTTAAAAAAAAAATGACGTGCGGTTCCCCCTAAATATCCATAACCAGACCGTTCAGGTCTGGTATGGATATTAAGGGGAACCCCGCCGTCAATTTAAAACAAAAATGACGTGCGGTTCCCCCTAAATATCCATAACCAGACCCGTTATCCGAGCACGTTGACCTGGCCGGCCGCAGAAAAGAGGGGGGGACAGAGTGCGGCCCCCCTTCTCCTGAACCACACCAGGCCACATGCCCTCAACATGGGGAGGATGTCCTGCGACGGCTGCGGGTGATCTCCAGCGATGAGAAGATCCTGCGTCGGGTGATCTCCGCTCCAGCGATGAGAAGATCCATCAATCCAGCGCAGCAGCATCACCCGACCTCCTCTCACCGCTGGACACAGCCCAGCGAATGACGCGCTGAAGCTGTGACATTACTTATATAGAGGGGGCAGGGCCACCCATCACCTGACCCCGCCCCCTCTGACGTACCCTCTGCTACGTCACTGGGTAAGCCCAGGGTCTTTCCTCTTCCTGGGCTTCCCCAGTGACGTAGCAGAGGGTACGTCAGAGGGGGCGGGGTCACGTGACGGGTGGCCCTGCCTCCTCTATATAAGTAATGTCACAGCTTCAGCCGCTCATTCGCTGGGCTGTGTCCAGCGGTGAGAGGAGGTATTAGTAGAAATACCCTAAGGTTGACACCTAGAATATCATTGTTAAATCAGTATGTTATCACTGGCCTATCAGATGATACCTTAAGCCTTTTTACTGTACTTCTTCATTGTTCAGCTCTGCTTGCACTTTTGTATTGGTCCACAGTGAACTTTATTGTTTGTACATTAGAATGGCATCTTATACTTGTGAGTTTGTTAAAACTTCTAAAATGAAATAAAATAAATAATTTTTTTTTAATTTTTTCATTAATCAAAGGTTTAAAAAAACAACTCACTCATATGTATGTATCATACAAGTATAGCAGCACATACTGGATTGTCTGCAGTGTTTCAGTGAATATATCATACATTTGCTTGCACGTGATTGGATGATTGAAGTGGCTTTATCCTAGTCACTAAGCTTAATGAACTTTGTATCACTTTACAAAGGTGATAATTCTGTTTCCTCAAATTCTTTTATAAAGGATGTGAACATACACAGAAAGATGTTTAGTGAATAGGAATTCATAAAAACAATTTATATTAACTGTAAAATGATGATTATATTATGACAGTGTGTTTGATGTATCTGAAATGCAGAACATTTACATTAGGCAAAGTGTGAAGATTTGTTGAAAGATTTGCATTTTGTTTTTAAAATGATTTTAAAGCAGCGTGTCGTTATTTCTGCAAACAGACAATTTTTAGAAATATGTAGAGTAGTGCACTATTTTATAAACATGCAATGAATGTGTTCCCTTAAAATTCCTCTACAATAAATTTCCAGCAGATTGTCAGTTCTCCTCTTGTCTGTATGAATTATAATACCTTTGTTCTGATCTATTGAACTTTCACTACACTGTAACACTAGGGAGCAGGCTTTCACTATGAATTAGACTGTCTGAAATATCCTCAGAATTTGTAACCCACCAAACAATCCATCTCTAAAATGGTAATTTGGCAAAGTTACAGTTGGAATCCTTCTGTGAAGTACTGTACAAGAAGGTGCTTATGTTTTCTATAACTACCCAATCAGGTTCAGAGGAGATTTATTTAATTGTTTTTAAATCCCATGAATCTGATTTGGAAATTAAGCTCTAACAAATACCAAGGAGAAACATACTTTTATGTAAATCTTCCTTTTAAAATTTGAGCATGGTGTCGGGCTGCATACATAAAAATAGAAAGTGAACTATTTATCTTTTTCTATATTTGCACCACAAATCTGTGTTTTTTCCTCAAGATTAATAAAAGCTTGAGTTGGAAGTTATGACGTCAAGAAAGATTTCTTCATATATAACCCCAGATGAAGTAACACAAGAGCCATAGAATAGGGAGGGAGACATTGTTATTTAAAGCATATCAAACACAAAAAAATGGTATTTGTTACCTTTTGTTTTGCTAAATATACCATTGAAAGCACTTTGTTATATCTGTTAAAAAAAAAAAATGTTGATCATGTCATAAATAAAGAGATATTCTACATCCTGTTCACACTTCACACTTTATGTTTTATTTCAAGGATAGTAATTACCCCCATTAGTTCCTATTTTGTACGGATTTATAATTAGAATCTGTGTTGTAGAGATAGAAGAGTAGAAGGGCTTGAGTAGTTTGGCAAAAGACAATGGACAGGGTTGACACCACTTACAACTTATGCCCTGTACACACGATTAGTTCATCTGATGAAAACGGTCTGTGCCTACACACCATCGGTTAAAAAAACGATTGTGTCTGAACGCGGTGACGTAAAAAAACAACGACGTGCTGAAAAAAATTAAGTTAAGTTCTTCCGAGCATGTGTCGACTTGATTCTGAGCATGCGTGGATTTTTAACAGATGATTGTTTTTTTTCTATGGGTTTTTTAACCATCAGATAATTTTAAAACAAGTTTCTAGTTTTTTGACTGATGGATAAAAAACTGATGGGGCCCACACACGATCGGTTCGTCTGATGAAAACGGTAAATCAGACCGTTTTTATCAGACGAACTGATCGTGTGTACGCGGCATTAGGATCTGAGTAAATTTCTGGCAGATTAATAGTTATTTTTCTGTACTTGCATGGTCTTTCAGGGACATCTATGGTCACAGCATACACTTTCATTTTCAACATCAGCTTTGTAATAGCAACAAAAACAATAGATATTTTGACAATCCAATATAAGATTTCTCAAAAAATCTTCTGTCATGTTGTGAGTGCTGCCTATCTGCTTCTTTAACATTCCTGGATTCTCAGCATGCTTTGCAGCTTCTCTGTTGTTTACTTTCAATTGATAATGACTATATAACCCATGGTACCTTGCTGCCTGCAAGCAGTGATTTCTGTACTGATTCCTTCTCTTGAAACGTTTCCTACAGCATGATCATTCAAATTATTAGAAGGCTAAAAGTGATTAAAAAACATTTAGAAATAAATATTTGATTTTGTATATAAATATGTATTGTATAGATGTATATTTTTTTTACCCTGATTTACACTTAAGACCTTAGTTTGATTTACTGTATAAAAAACTGTATTTGATTTCCTTAAAGCGGGAGTTCACCCAAAAATCAACTTTCTGCAGTTAGATCCAGCATACTGCTGACATCTGCAGTATGCTGGTCTTTTTTTCTTTTTTTTGGTACTTATCGTTTTCGCAGTATTTCTTCTATGGCTCCGAGCGGGGAATCCTTCGGCGAATGGGCGTTCCTGAAGGCAAGCAAGTTGATTGACAGCCTTCGATAGCGTGTCACAGCTTCCGAAAACAGCCGAGGTGACACTTGGCTGTTTACGGCGACTGCGCCTGCCGTGTAGAGCTGACTGCGCAGGCGCCGTAAATTGCCGAGCGTCACTCGTGTATTTTCGGAAGCTGTGACGCGCTATCGAAGGCTGTCAATCAACTTGCTTGTCTTGAAGGGAACGCCTATACCAGGAAGTAATCCCCGCTCGGAGCCATAGAAGAAATACTGCTAAAACAATAAGTACCAAAAAAAAAAAAAAGACCAGCATACTGCAGATGTCAGCAGTATGCTGGATCTAACTGCAGAAAGTAGATTTTTGGGTGAACTCCAGCTTTAACTCTTATTACATTGTTGTAAATGTCTAGGCGGTTCAGTTTCAAAAGACTGACAGTAGTAGCTAACAGGACCTCATTGTGGGAGGTAAATTATACATCATCCATAATCCCCCACCCCTTGCCCACGTTCCGTATCTGATTTAACAATCCACTGTGGTTAACCTAAAGAAACACTGTAAACTTTCCCATTCGGGGCAAAGTGACAGTGCCTGTTGGCCTTAACCACATTACACTTATCTCATGTTACTCTCTGCTGCTTCTTCTTCTGTGACTGCTGCTCCTTAAAAATGCACAGTTCTTCCAGATATGGGGGAGGATGTGACCTTTTAGCAGAATAGCTAATCGGCTAAATGATCAGACGTGGAGTAACTTTCCGTTTATCAATGCAAAACAGTCTCAGGATGCAATGCTTATACTGCAGAATAAAACAAAACAGTTTATGAAAATTGCACAAACATAGACTCTTGTCACTGTGGCTTAATATGGGCAATGTGACTACATAGCTACATAGCAAATTCTCTATAATACTCTATACCAAAAGAGAGTCAAGATGAGAATTACTACTTCAGAAAAACAGTTCAGAGTGCAACGTTTATCCTCATATATACCATCTCTCACAGTGATGTCCAGGGTAGCTCTAGTAACACAGGCAATCAGCTAGAGCAGTGGTTCTCAACCTGGGGGTCGGGACCCCCTCGGGGGTCGAATGACAATTTGCCAGGGGTCACCGAATCCTGGGCTCTTCCTGAATCCCACACCACTCTCTCAGCCTTTTTCGCGGCTGCCCAGCAGGGCTGTCCCTAGAGCCCGTGGTCGCCAACTCAACCTCTTTGCGGCTGCCCATTTGGTTGACAGCATGGCTGGGGGCAGACACTAAAGGTCAGCTGACTGGTGAGGAATGTGAAGTGGGAGGAGCTGGAAGAGACCCTATCTCCTGATTTCAGCATAGGGGTCACTGCTGCGAGACATCACAAAGCCAGAGACACAGTGAGTTACACTGCCTGTGATTATATTTGCCATTAAAAGTCCTCACTACAGTTTTCAGATCAGCAGATGACCTTGATCAAGAGCACCTAAGTTGGCTGATCAGAACTACCCCCAGCACTTTATCAAGGGGTCATAGCACTAGGAAGGTTGAGAACCATTGAGATAGAGGAACCCAAGGCCCAAGGATAAAGGATTACCCTAGTAGAACTGGAGTACTCTGGAGTACATATTAGCTCGATCTTCCATAGAAGTTGTGTGCTATTAAACTCCTGCCTGATGTGAAGCCACTTGGCTTCAGATCATTTTCCCAGCTACCTATGCCTAACTAGGTGTGGCCTGTCTGAGCTGCTTATGGAAAGAAACTGGGGAACTTTTTCTTCTGGGTATGTCCAGAAACCCACGGAATTATAGGAAAAATAGTTATAGGGGCCTGCATCTTCATTTGCGCATGGGGAGTAAATATGTCCGTTCAAACATAAACTTTTTTCAATTAGTCTTCAGACTGAACTTTATTGTGACTGCAACTTTATGGCAGACACATCGGACACTTTTGACACATTTTTGGGACCATTGTCATTTATACAGCGATCAGTGCTATAAAAATGCACTGATTACTGTAAAAATGACACTGGCAGTGAAGGGGTTAACAAATAGGGGGCGCTGCAGGGGTTAAGTGTGTCCTAGGGTGTGATTCTAACTGTTAGGAGGAGGAGCTACCAGTGACATGTCAGCGATCACTGTTCCCCATCACAGGGAACAGTAGATCCCTGACATGTCACTAGGCAGAAACTGGCCTATTAGTGGGCCCTGAGGTCAGGGTTGATGACCACTGGTCTAAGGTATTTAGTAAGAGGCATACTGGGTTTTTTGAAGTTGTAATTCTTTGTCACTCCTCCCCCCCCCCCTTTTTGCCTGCCGCCCCCGCCCCCCCCTCCGGCTTGCCTCGGGGCGCGGCTTTGGCACGCTATCTGGTGACCTCTCGTAGGCCCGGGCGGTACCTCTCTTGGTGGTGCACCTGAATTCGGAGTCCTTTTCTACACTGACCCAGGGGAGCTCCTCTCCCCTTTTTCCACCCCTCTGGTACCCCCCGGGGGAGTTTGATGGTGCGGCAGTGGTTCATCTGGTCCGGGTCTACGCCTTCCATTGGACGTCTTGGGTGAGTGGCAGTGGGATTTTCTACACTAGTCCACTTTTGTAGGAGGTTTACCCGCATCCTGCCATCTACCTATATGGCTGTGGGTGGCGGGCCCTCTTTGTGTTCTTCTGTTTATTATGTCCCACTTATCTATATGTATCTCTCTTTGTATGTATTTTCTTTCTTACAGAACCTATGGCAGCGTCTAACTAATACTCCCTGAAGAAGACCGCTACTTATAAAAGGTCGAAACGCGTAGGGGTGTTTTTCGCCCATAGTATTTGTATACTTACAGTACTGTTATGCTATGTCTGTACTTGTTCTACCTTGTGTTTTTATTTGCCATGTATGACTTATGTTTTTTACCAAGCTCATATCTTGAGTCCCTACTGTTTGGGGCTTTTTTCGTACAACATATTTAAATAAATTTATACTTTTATATATTTTTTGGTACGTTTCTATTCCTTGCTGCAGCACAAAGCCCCTAGGGGTAATTTTCTCTTTTCTCAAGACATATCAGGGGTGTGCAGCACTCTCTATCCATGGGTTCCAATACCCTTTACTCGCTATAATTCTTTGTCACAATTTTTTGGAAAAATTAAGAAATACATTTTTTTTTGCAATGTTTATTTTACATACTGTCACTTGTGCAGTACAGTGTCATCACATGACTGGTGTGGCAGGCATAATAACTTGTGACAGTATATTAAAAACAAAATTAAATTACATTTTTAACATGATTTTTTTTTCATTGCCATAGTGACACTGTCATGGACTTTGTTGTTCAGGAATTCAGACGATGGATTTACAATGAGGGACATTTTTGGGGGAAATTGCATTTTTTAAATATTGGACTTGACAAACATTTGGGTCTATTTCTAAGTGACATTTTTTTTTTCATGTGCTTTTCATGTATTTTTCATGTTCGTATTTGTCAATGCAGAGAAAGCCTTTCACTATGTTAATTTTTCCATTCTGCACCATGTTCCCCTTCAAATGGACTAGACTCCAACCTTCTTCAGAAAATTCTAGCACTTTACATTAACAGCTATTTGTCTATAGATATATTTGTCTTCCAGGTTCCATATGCTGCTTTTTTGTTTACAAGCTTTTATTGTAATAATAATGAAAGGTTGCACAAATATAATGACAATGTAATCAATAATAGAAAGTCAGTAGAATAGTACATAGTATATCATTCAGTCAAAGTAATCATCGTTATACTACAGTAAAGGTAATAATAAATAATATAATATAATATAATATATAAATATAATATAATAATATACTGCTACCTGTCCATATGCTGCTTTATGTCCTGACTATCTCTAACTTTCTCTGGGCCATCCTGTCAATTTCTGGAAGTCAGGTATGCTCTCAACATTAAACTCTCACTGTTCTCTGACGATCTTTTATTATACTTCACCAGTTCCCTCATGGCTGTGCTTTCCCTTATTCACAAATACAAGTGGTTTAGCTCACTCAGCAATTTTAAATTCAACTACTCAAAATCTGAGATATTAAGCATGCCCTTGTTCTTGAGACAATACTTCAAAACCTAAACTTCCCCTTTAAGAAGTATCCCCACTTACCGAAATACTTAGGTGCACATATTCCAGTGGATCTCACCCAACTGTACTCTTCGAACTATGCCCCACCCCCAAAAAAAATCTTCTCTGACCTAAAGGCCTATGATCATGTACTTTTCTCAAGATTTAATAGAATCATCATCTTAACCACTTCCTTCCCTGCCCATTGTCATGTGACGTCCGCAGATGGGATCTCCCATCCTGGGCGGGCGTCATATGACAGCCTCAGCTTCCCGGTGGTATAGGGGGGGTGTGCGCATGCCAGCCACATCACTGAGGAGCCAATGCGCATGCCGGTGGCCACGATGACTGTTATGCTCCTGCAATCGCTTGTGACAGGCAGGAACGTGTATCTGTGTGTGTAAACACACAATTCCATGTCCTGTCAGGGGAGAGGAGACAGATTGTGTGTTCCTAGTATATAGGAACACTGATCAGTCTCCTCCCCTAGTCAGTCCCATCCCTCCACAGTTAGAATCACTCCCTAGGTAACACATTTAACCCCTTGATCGCCCCTAGTGTTAACTCCTTCCCTGCCAGTGACATTTATATAGTAATCAGTGCTTATTTATAGCACTGATCGCTGTATAAATGTCAGTGGTCCCAAAATAGTGTCAAAATGTGTCCCATCTGTCTGAATTTTATCATTGGTTGATATTGATGAATAATCATTCTCTATATTAGACATTTTTTTTTTTATGTGCACTACCTGGAGATTAGCAATAAAAAATATTGAAAACAAAAAAAAAGAAGAAAAAGTAACCTTGAAATAAAAACCCAAATGTTTGACAAGTCCTTTATTAAAAATGCCAAAAAAGTCCCCCATTATAAATCCATTGTCAATCACAATGCCCCCTGCCTGCTAACTCACCAAAATTCAAAACCTGATGAACCTAGAGCACACAACTGATCTCAATGGCACCCCTCACCAAATGACAGCTCCTTGAGCTGTTATCAATTATATAAGGGAAAGGAAGAGGTTAGTAGTGACATCATTGACCAAATATGGTAATGGCCATATTTGGTCAATGTCATTACCATGTAAGCAATGTGCTGGTGACAATGGCAGTTGCTAGGGATGCAGTGGGTGCCATAATATATGATGCTTAGCTGCTGCACATAGGGGGCTGAACAGGCAAAAGTTTGGGTATTTGTTCGAATGCCCCAACAGTCAAAGATTGGTCTAAACCTAGATTCGGACCAAACCATCAGCTCATTCATAATTGGGATGCCTCCATTGATGGTTACCCTAACAAATGTTTCATTTTTTAAAGGTTTAGTAATTTTTTGTGTCAGGAACTTAAAACTATTTGAGTTATCATTTAAACGTTAAAGAAGAATCATTCCCACTCCTCATAGACTGTTGAGAACGGTACAACCTTCTTACAAAACATCTGTTAGCCAGCCTGCTCATGTGCAACAGAATTTCCATCAACAGTTATCCTTTAAAGCAAACTATACTTTGATATATTATAAAATAATATATTTTACAAGACATTGGAAATGTAAATTTAGCCAATGCCTTGAATCTCTTGGAGGGGTCTTACTGCTGCTCACAACAGTAAGGAGAAGAGGGGAATTTCACTTTTCCACTCCAATGATAACAATGGTAGAACCATCATCTAGCTGCTGTTCACTCAACATCATTAGAATAAAGTTTTTTTATTCATAGAAATTTGTAACGTTTCACTGGATGAACAATGATAACCGAAAAGATATAAAAATCTATTTACGTAAAAGTATTTGTAGTCCATTAAGGTAATATTAAAACCTTTTATTTATTTAAAGCGGAGCTCCACCCTAAAGTGGAACTTCCGCTCATCGGAACCCTCCCCCCTCCGGTGTCACATTTGACACTTTCAGGGGGAGGGGGGTGCAGATACCTGTCAAAGACAGGTATTTGCACCCACTTCCGGAAATCCTCACTGCGGGGATTCTGCGGGTAGTGCGTCACTTCCCACCCCTGCCCGTTGTGTTCTGGGAAACACTCGGCTCCCAGAACACAGCGGGAACCAGTGAGGACGGTGCTGTGCAACTCGCGCATGCGCCGTAGGGAACTGGGCAGTGAAGCCGCAATGCTTCACTTCCTGGTTCCCTCACCGAGCATGGCGGTGGGGGCAGCAGAGTGACGAGTGATCACTCATCCTCTGCTGCCGACCGCACTGGACTCCAGGACAGGCAAGTGTCCTAATATTAAAAGTCAGCAGCTGCAGTATTTGTAGCTGCTGGCTTTTAATATTTTTTTTTCTGCGGAGATCCGCTTTAAATATTAAAGAGGTTTTCCTTACCTGCCCTGTGCAATGACATTGCACAGAGTGGTCCCTTATCTCCTCCCTAGGAGTCCTCCGCAGGTGCTGTCTGGTCCTTCTTCCTGTGAGTGCCCCAATAGCAAACTGTGTGCCGGGGGGGGGGGGGGCACATGTACAGGTATGCTCCTGAAATGGGCTGTGTGTGTCCAAAGATGGCATGTACCCCACTCCCCCCTCATAGGATTTGACTGACAGTAGCAGAATCCTATCGCCCACGCTACTGCCTGTGTCTCCTGTGAGACCAGGAAGGGACAGGAGAAGAGCTCCAGCCAGGACAGTGCTGGATTGCTGAAAGTACTAAGGTAAGTGTTGGGTGGGGGAACAGTTAATGGGTAGTTTTTTACCTTAATGTAGGGAATGCATTTAGGTAAAAAAAACGTTTAGCCTTTAGAACCACTGTAATTGCATTTAAGGGGCAAATTTGTTTTTGCAAAGACTAGTTTATTCTACAGGGATGCTTTTTCTTAAATTATACCCTTGTTCCATTTTCATGAATGTATTTTTTCATTCTGTTTCAACACAATACAAATGATCTTGCATTTGTTTTCCTCTATCCTCCCAGTAACCTTAATGGGATTTGTCACTATGAAGACAAATGTGCTCATACATCATCAATGCCAAGGTTCCCTTTCCAGAGCTCTATCAGTAATTAGTAATGTCTTGTTAGAGCACTGCTCAAGGCTTGTGCATCTGGCACCTCGATGAAAGGGTCTCTATTGCTCATTTTAGATAACACACTAACCTTTCAGATTTGTAGAGCCAATATCCCCATGCAGCAGAATACATTATTCAGTTTTTATTTAATAAAAACTATTGCTGTTATGTTGAATATATTTATTGTGTTTCCAGTTGTAAGAATGAAACTCTACAAAAAAAAATAAAATAAGAAAATCTACACAAATATGCACTTCTTTGTAGATTTTTAACAAGGCAATACAATTAATGTAAAGTCATTCAGTAAAAAGTAGCATACAAAGACATTTTGTAATTACTTTTTAAGCACGCTCCTTTTTACATTTCGTATAGGAATATTTTTCTTGTTATATATTAAATTATATAACAACTTCATGGTAATGGACAAAGTGACAGATATAATGAAGGAGGATAGTCCAGGTAAAAAAAAATACATAAAATATCCCAAGACAAGTTGTTCATAAAACAGTTGCATTAACAAGAAACTACAAGAGAGAGAGACAATGCAGTGTCTGGAAAAAAGAAGTAAACACACGAGGAATATTCACTGTGCAAATATGCAAATACTTCAATGATTTTAAGAGGCGGTCAACAATTTGATATCCACTAAAGCAGAAAGCAAATTCTTCTTTGTACCCAGCCAGTAGCAGCTAATCAGTGTCATATGACAGCAATTGCAAAGTCTTGACAAGAGGGTCACCCAAAATTCCAACAGGTACAAATGTGGTAATAATAAGATGTTTATATTAGACAGTGCATAACTAAAATAGAGTGTGTATCAAAAGTTTTTTTTTCGTTTTGGAGAAAGTAGTGAAGGAATAATACCTTTATATGGTAATTTTTTTCTGTCTATGTCACGCTAGAGACATTGGCCATCTTTGAGATGCAACAGAAAGTGAGAGGAGGTGTCTCCAAAAAGTGAGGGGGATTGTCATATTAGTAACAGTTGTCACCAGAAATTTTTTCTCTTCACCTTTTGCTTTCATAAGAGAACAATTTAAAATGCGTGATTTTCCCTTCCTTTATGTCTAGTGGTGATGATAACTGGGAACTTGATGGGACACATTTCCCTATCAGAGACACAGCCCACAGTAAATATGTGTTAGAGGTTCCTACCCCTCCCTGCTCTCCACAACAATATAGGCAGACAAATATATCTACATTTGGCATTGTGACAGGTGTGCGTGGTGTGGGTCATCCATGGGCTAGGGGAGCCTTTTTTTTACCTCTCTTTGATGCCCACCACTCTATCTGGAATTGGTGCCTGTGGGAGAAACTGATGAGGTTTTGTTCATCACCCACTTATGCGGATATGTGTGAGTGGTAGCTTTTGGGTGTGGGTTGTTCCTTCCTCCACCCTCTTTTTTTGTTCTCCCTTTGCTCTTCTCTGTTCTTCCTTGCCTTTATATGCAAGTGATGGAGGTTTGATTCTTTGCATACAATGTTTATGATGATATGATGTAATGATTATTTTTTTTTATGTAGACTTTATATGATACATTTTAATTGGTTTGTCTTTGTGGGTAAGTTCACTATTAGAGGTATATTTAAAGTTCCCCTTTTCTGTAGGGTTTGCATGAATTATTGGGGAAGGAACAGGGTGTATGTGATATCATTGGAGGGGTAAGGGTAGAGCGAAGAAGAGGGCAGGGATATCTATATCCTAGGAGAGTGGGAATGTATGAGGCTGGGTGGGAAAAAAAGGTGGCAGAGATGTGGGGGGTTCCTCCTACCAGATAATGAGTCTCAAGGCTAAATACGCAGAACTAGGAAGCCTGGGGATAGGAGGTCAGTGATTATATATACAAAGTCCAGCAAACATATGCAAAAAATGTTTTTTCGAATTGGTCCTTCAAGTCTGCCTTGAATTGCTTCATAAATTTGATGTACAAAATTCTGGTGTGCCACTATGCCATGGTAGGTGGTTCTGTCTTTTTCCACATAGCAGGAATGAAAACGTTTGTGGAATTCAAAAGGTGTTTGAGAAGAGAATTCTTGTGTCTCTTGAATAAAAGTGGAGTGTCATGTAACAATTAGGTGGGGGGCTTGTCTGCAAGAGACAACTCTGTCAGGTTTTTATTAGAGGTCTTGACCCTTGGCCAAAAGTATGCCAGTACTGGACAGTCCCAAAAGAGCAGTAGAGATCCTTCCATGCTTTTCTATCATCCAAGAAAAGGAAGAAATCTTCTCCTATGATTTCACAGTGGCGGAGCCTTGCACAATCACAATATATATATATATATATATATATATATATATATATATATATATATATATATATATACAGTATATATATATATATATATATATATATATATATATATATATATATATATATAATATTGAGGATTGAGGACTGTATATATTGGGGTTGAGGAACTTAACTGGCCTGGACAGAGTCCTAACCACAACCCTATAGAACACCTTTGGGATGAATTCGAACGGAGACTGTAAGCCAGGCCTTCTCATCCACATCAGTGCCTAACCTCGCAAATTTGCTTCTAGATGAATGATTAAACATTCCCATAGAGTTGAAGCTGTGATAGCTGCAAAGGGTTGGCAGGCGTCACAATACTTTTAGTAATGTTTGTGTATGTATGTATATATATATATATATATATATATATATATATATATATATATATATATATATATATACTGTATTTGTTAATTCAAACACAGTAAGTATAAATTGTTACATGGTAACATTTAGGTGGCTTTAGGCCGAGTACTCACGAGCAGACATGTCTGCCCGGGGACTTCTGTTCGATGGCTGTACACACCATCGAACAGAGGTCCGCGCGTAAACAATACGCGGGGCGTGTCCGCGGTGTCGCCGCGTCGATGACGCGGTGTCGCCGCGACAATGACGTGGCGACGTGGGCGGCCTGCCTTTAAAATGCTTCCACACATGCGTCTAAGTCATTCGACGCATGCGAGGGATGGCGGGCGGCCGGACATGTACGGTAGGTCTGTACAGACGACCGTACATGTCGGGGGGACAGGTGTCCGATCCGCCCGAAAATGGTCCGCTCGGGCCTACACACGGCCAAACATGTCTGCTGAAACTGGTCTGCGGACCAGTTTCAGCAGACATGTTTGGTCGTGAGTACGGGGCCTTAGGCTTTTTTTACATGTGTTCTTTCTCCTTATATGTGATTACACAGCTCAATAGCTCAAGCTAAAACTTTTTTTTGAGAAAAGGATGTTTTAATAGCAGTACTTTATGCCATAAACTAATATGGAATTGGCTCAAGGAGCTCGGGTTCCTTTCCAAATGTTCGGACAAAGTGAGCTACACTTGGTTGGGCTGGCTGACGTTTAAGCTCCACCCAGGTGCCGTTCTCCTTGGCTTCCTTTTTCTTCCTCTCGTTTTCCTTCACACGTTGCAGGAAACTGTCTCTGCTCTTTGAGTGGCAGATGTGCTCTACACGGACATTGATTCTCTTGGCAAGTATCTTACCTTTGACTTGTTTGTTGACAATTATTCCAACAGCATGCTGTGTGAAATTGTAGATCCGGCCAGTCTTGCCATGGTAGCACTTGTGTGGCATACCTTTCTGGATTGTGCCTGTACCCTTGATATCAACAATATCACCCTTCTTGTAGATGCGCATATAAGTTGACAGTGGCACCGGACCATGCTTGCGGAAGGGTCTAGAGAACATATAACGGGTTCCTCTCCTCTTGCCTCTTGTGTTCGTCATTTTTCAGTTACAATTGCCCCTACTGCAAGATGGCGGGTCCGGTGGAAAGAGCTACATGGGAAATAATTTACCTCCCTTATCAATGGTCAAGATGGCTGTGTCTAGAATTAGATAGCTTCTGTTATTGTCTTTCCACTCAAAACACATATGCCTTTGGAAATTCTTTGTCATGTATTATGTTCATTTATAAAATAAATACACTGTTAAAAAAAAATTAAGGAACACTTCTTAATCAGAGTATAGCATCAAGTCATTTAAACTGCTGGGATATTTATCTGGTCAGTTAGGTGGCAGAGCGGGCTGTTGTTCAGTTTCAGCTGCTTTGGTGTTAATGAAATTAACAGGTGCACTAGATAGGCAACAATGAGACAATGTCCAAAACAGAAATGGTTTAACAGGTGGAGGCTACTGATATTTTTTCCCTACTCATCTGACTGTTTTTCACTTGTTTTGCATTTGTCCAGCTCTGTGGAGAACCTTATGCTGCCTATCAAATTTTTCAGCATTAACGGCTTGGTGGTGGGTCAGTGATGGTCTGGGAAGGCATATCCATGGAGGGACTCACAGACCTCTTCAGGCTAGACAATGGCACCCTGACTTGGACCCATTGTCAGACCCTACGTTGGTGCAGTGTACCATTTTGAGCTGCTCCAATGAGAGTTCAGCAAAATGGACCAGCATGCTTTGATTTTTGGGGTGTCTTTGAATACTGCCCTTTGTAGGTTGATCGTTTTCATTTCCATCAAATGATGTGGCATCCTTTCATTCTTAACACATTACCCATATCAGTTTAGATATCCAGCATGATATTTTTCACCATTGAGATCTGATGTGTTTTCAAAGTGTTCCTTTCATTTTTTTGAGCAGTGTATTACTGTATATATAGAGCATGGTAAGATATAAGCCTGGATTTCCTTCCTAAGTGGTAATACCAGAGCTCATGTAATTGCCTAACATGCTTTTTCCACTATTGTTTTTCTCAGTCATGGTTCATTTTTGACTGAGAAAGACCTTGAGAAGCTCCTCTATATGTGACAAAATGACTCCTAGTTCCACATTAGAGGCATCTATCTGGATGAGAAATTATTCTGAGAAGTCGGCGCTGACAGGTTAAGAAGAAGGCGCAATTACTTCAGCTCCTGGAAGGCCTTTTCAGCAATGGTGTTTCATTTGATCATCACTGACTTCAGAACCCTTGGTCAGATCTGTCAACTGCACCACCAGGGGGCAAAATTAGGCACACAGTATCTGTAGTACCCTACCATGCCCAATAATGCACACACCTGATTTTTGGTAAGGGGAGGGGCCAGGACTGTATAGCATTTACCTTGCTTATTTGCACTTTGCCATCCCTTTTCTCATGATGTACCCTAGGTACTTCACTACCTCTGTGCCTTAAGCACACTTTCTTGGGTTCACTGAAAATCCCCTCCTTCTCAGGGAGTCCAACACTGAGTGAGTGAGTGAGTGAGTGAGTGAGTGAGAAACTTGTATAGCGCGACACATGCGAACTGAATCACCTCAGGGCACTTGGTATCCATTTCCTACTTTATTTTGCCTTCAGAATAGATGGGTTTTGAGTTTTTTCCTGAAGGCCTGGTGATTCATTTCCGTTCGGATGCTGGTCGGTAGAGCGTTCCACAGTCTAGGTCCTTGGACTGCAAATCTTCGTTCTCCTTTGGACTTGTATCTGGCCTTGGGTATCTGGAGTAGATTTTGGTTAGTAGAATGGAGAACGCGATTGGGGTTGGGACATTTAATTTTTTCACATAGATATTAAGGTGCACCTCCTTTAACACATTAATGCGTCAGGCATAGTGCCTTAAACGTAATTCTGTCTTTTACGGGCAACCAGTGAATGGATCTCAGGGAGGGGGAGATTGATTCCCATGTTTTTTTTCCTGTTACAAGTCGTGACTCCGAGACTTTTGACTTTGGTGCTGGGGGTGATGGTTAGTCCCAAAATGGGTGGGGGGTGTCCATGTTGTCGTGGCAAATCTCTTTTGGTTGGCGTGAAGCAGAAGTTCTGTTTTTGAGCCATTAAGTTTAAGTTAACTCTCCGTCATCCAATTTTCTATCAAAGTAAGGCATTTCTCTAGTCCGAGATAATGATCCTTTTTGTTGCTGATGCTAAAGTAGAGTTGGGTGTCATCCGCATAGGAATGGTAGAGTAAATTCTGGTTGCTGATGATTTCAAGGAGAGGGCGGAGATAAATATTGAATAGAATGGGCGACAAGGGAGACCCCTGAGGGACTTCACATGCCACTGTGCATTTTTCAGAAGTGAAAGGTCCTAGTTTCACTATTTGTGATCGGTTTTCCAGAAAGGAGGAGAACCACAGTAGATCGGAGTCTTCCACTCTAGCTACTTTGGCTAGGCAAGTCAGCAACAATTTGTGGTCTATTGTATCAAAAGCTGCGCTTGGTCTAACAGTACCAGAAGGCAAGATTCTCCTTCGTCTGCTGCTTCGAGAACGTCGTCCCATATTTTGAGAAGTGCTGTTTCTGTCCCGTGACCAGGATGGGACCCCGATTGAAGTGGATCCAGTAGTTTGTGGGTGTCTAAATGATGTTGTAGCTATTGCACTACTGCTTTCTCCATTACCTTGGAGAGAATGTTTAGGCCTGTTATGGGTCGATGATGGTTTGGTCTTTGGGGTCGAGGGTGTTTTTTTTTAGAATTGGTTTAATTATGCCTTGTTTCAGCGGGGTTGGCACCATGCCTTCCTTAAATGATTGGTTTATGAGGTGCGTGATAGACGGTGCCATAATATCGGCACATTCTTTCAACAGTTTGGTGGGGATGATATCGTTAGGTGCTGTGCTGTCTCGCAGGGTACCAATGATATTTTTAGTGGTGTCGATGAAGATAGACTTTAGTGTGAATTTAGTTGATTGCTGCATATTTATGTGAATATTGCCTTTTTGATTTAAAGGGGAGTCGGTGGAGGTTCTCTTTTGCTAAATAATTTCACAGGTTTTTTCAATTTTGTTAATGAAATAATCCGATAATTCGTTGCAAAACTCTTGCGATTCAAAATTTGGAGCCTCTAGGCATACTGGGTTCATGGTCTGAGCGACTAAGTTAAAGAATTCGGGGGGACGGTTACAGGCTTTTGCAAGGATGTTAGAAAAGTGATATTTTTTTGCTTTAAAGATTTCTTTATGATATTTCTTGGTAATTAGTTTGTAAATTGTGTGGATTTTCTCTGTTGAGCTTCTTCTCCAGGCTGCTTCTGCTCTTCTGCGTTCTTGTTTTAACAATGTGAGCTCGTCGTTAAACCAGCCGAAGTTGTTTTTCCAGATGAGCGTTCTGCGTTTCGGAGCTACTATGTCTGCTGTCTGTAGTAGAGCTTTGATGACGGAGTTGAGTGTTTCCGCTGCTGTTTGACGTTGTTCTGCTGTTTTTATTTTGTTCAATAATGTCGTTTTGAAGAATTCCGAGTGGAGCTTCTTCTGGGATCTTGTCCAGTGTGTTGTTAACAGGTCTGTTGATTTTTAAGGGGGCGTTTGTAGTGATTTTGAACTTTATTGCATGGTGATCTGTCCATGGTAGGGGCTGATTTCCCAGTATGTTGATATCCAAATCTCGTTTGAAGATAAGATCGAGCGTGTGACCTGAAACGTGTGTGGGCCCGCAAACAAGTTGCTGCAGACCTAATCCTTCCAAATGGTCAATGCAGGCATCGGCGACAGAGTCCTGTGAGGAGTTGGCCCAGAGGTTGAAGTCCCCGAATAGCAGAAGATGTTTGATGTATAAGGTGTAGGTGGAGATGAATTCTGTCAATGATGTGATGAGCTGTGTTTTTGGTCCAGGTGGTCTACTGTATAGCAGAGTAGTATGTAAATGGTGTCCTGGGGATTTGTTTGCAGTTGCAGAGTGAGGGTTTCCATGAATGGTAGGGAGCTCTGTAGATCTGGTTTGGTGACCGAGAGGTGAGCCTTGTAGATCACCGCTAGGCCTCCTCCTCTTTGCCCCACTCTGTTTTCTGTTAGAATGCCATAATTCTCTGGCACCAATTCTCCTAGAATGGTGTTACAGTCCGATGTTAGCCAGCTTTCTGTGATGAAGAGGCAGTCAATGTTGTGTTGAATGATGAAATCGTGGATTTCCTGTCGGTGCTTTACTGCGGATCTTGTGTTGATCAAGGCGCATGATATATGTTTTACCTGAAGTGTTGGCGTGCTATTTTTTACTGTCGATCGTTGATTGGTTCTTAACAGTTGCTCTTTCCTTAGTGCTTTTTTGATGAGGACTGGTAGTGTTGAGGTGGATGTCCTTAGACCCCAAGGTTTTTGCAGAATATTGCAAGTTAACCATTTTAGCGGATGCGCCGAAGATAGTTAAAAATTATTTGTGGTGATCGCGCTGGTGATAAATGACGGTGACAAATTCTGATGGCCATGGTGAGCGGCGATGGGGTGGACCCCCAACTAACCCCCCAGTTGATCCAGAGGAAGGCGAAAAAAACCCTACCGAGCAATGACCAATCTGCTGTGGCAGGGGAAAAAATTCCTTCCTGATCCCTCGAGGGTGATCGGGTGAACCCTGGATCAACTTACTATGGCGATCGAGGTGTAGGTCCTTACCTGTTGGAGTTGCAGGGAGCCTGCTTGTCCCACGTTGTGCGGCCGATACTCCAATGTTGCACTGGGATGCGGATGGGGGGAGAGAAAAAGAGTAACCAGGGAGGGTAAGCTCTCTGATGTATTTGGAGGCTCAAGGGTGAGGGTTTCCAGGTGGATCCTGCTTGTGGATGGTATGGTTGTAGATGGTGAGGTGGGGTGAGGAACAGGGTGATCCCTGTCCCTTGGGTGTAGCAAGATGGCCCCCGGACAGAGCTAGGCCCGATCCGTGGGCTTTCCTGCCAGGGAAGGAGGCCGTTCGGCGCAGGGGGCACCGGGAATGGGAGGGGGAACCGGAGAGGCTCCTGAGGCGGTGTTGGGTCTGAGAACTGGGAATTTTCTGCCGTGGATGTGGCGTCTGGAAGCTGGCGGTGTGCCGCTAGGCCGCAGGCTTTCCTGAAGCAGCCATCGTGGGCTGGAGCGTTGTGGAGAGTGGGAGCTGGTGAGGGCTTACCTTATCGTGCACACCTCTGGTATCTGAGCCTGGCGGTACCTGCGGGCGGAAGGTAGGCGGTGAGGGAGAGGAGAAGAAGGGCGGCTAGTTGGGTAAACTGCAGGCCGCAGCCACGGTCTGTCCTACCAGCCTGGTTTTACAGTCAGTGCGCGGGAGGTATCCATGGCTACAGTTGGCTGCTGTTTGGAGAAGGGGGAAAGCCCTGGTAGGGCTGTGAGGGCTGGGGGAAAGGAAGAAGACTGGGTGCGAGATCTGAGGTTGTTCTGCGGTCCTGGACACCGTGATGTTGGATGCTAGGTGCTGGCTAGAGCAGAGAACCTGCCTGCCTGGAGCTATGGGCCACACGTCCTATTCCTAGGTACGTGCCTGGTATTCCCAGTCCCTCCTGGCAGATTCACCCACATACACCAAACTGTATTCCCAATGACAGCATATCTGGGTGGAAAAAGGTGTCTTCTTTCAGGCAGCCTGGTATCTGCTAATATCCATTTGTAAGATCCAAAGTGGTGATTTACTTTGCTTAACATAGTCATTCAAATAGCTCATCGACTTGGGGCATGAGATAGGTATCACATGTTAACACTTCATTAAGAAATCATTGAAGAATCACAAATTGCATTTTGTCTTGGGTACAACACAATTGAGCTCAAACACTCACTGTGATTCCTCAGTTACTCCCAATGCCAACATCTGCTTTACCTTATCCAAGACAGACTTTGTCAGTATGTGAGCTGGGAATTTTTTTTGTTGTTTTTTGACATGTGATGCCATTCCATGGGCTCCTTGCTGCCAAGGCCAGTTGTAAGTTTGGGGTGGTTGCCATTTGTTTTTACCTAAGATGTGGACCTAGAAATGGAGGCCAAAGCTCTACAAATTCTCAAGGCTCCAGGGCCGGATAAAATAAAATGTTGCTTTCTTTTCTACATCCTGAGCCTGTTGTAATGCCAAAACTAGCTCTTGTTTGTGCTCTTGTTTGAGTTCCCATGTGGCAGGCAGCATGTGCACAGGAGAAAACCAGGCAAAGTAATATACTTGCCATTTCCACAAGTAAAGGAATATATATAAAATATAATTTTGCTGAGAGAGACATATTAATATAAGAGCACATATAAGATTGTATATAATTGCCGATATATAATATATGGTGATCTGCTATGAGCAGTGTTATTAAAGAATAATATGGAGGTACTGTCGAGAACCATTATAATAAACATTATTTTATTCATTCACTTAATTTTCTGATTTGATGACTATCATCTGAGTCACATGGTCACCACGATTTAACTACCTGTACACCCCTTAAAAGCATTCTCATATGGTTACAACCACCTTTCACCATGGGTATACTTTTAAAAGATGTCCCTCTTTGTCAAAAATGTGGAGGCTCCACCCGTGAGCAGAGGAGCTCTCTGCCCTGATGTCAGTTTATGGGTCAATATAGCCTGTAGTAGCTAGAGTTGATGTATTTGTGTAAAAGTGTCTGTGTGAGTGTAAGTACTGTCTGGACAAGTAGAAAGGGGCCTTAAAGTGATACTATGGGTTCATATTTTTTTTTAAATAACAAACATGTCATACTTATTTCCACTGTGCAGTTAGTTTTGCACAGAGTGGCCCAGATCGTCCTCTTCTGGGGTCCCACGGCGGCTCTCCCGGCTCCTCCCCGCAATACCTTGTGGGCACACCCCCGTGTCATAGAGTGTATGGCTCGGCCCCGTCCCCGGTGGCCACATCATTGGATTTTATTGACAGCAGTGGGAGCCAATGGCTGCACTGCTATCAATCTATCCAATGAAGACCCGAGAAGCCGTGGGGAGAGCGACACGGGATCACGCCCATAGAAATTGGGGCTCAGTAAGTAAAATGGGGGGGGGGGCAGGCACAGCAAGTTGTTTTTTCACCACAAAAACACAAGGGTTTACAACCCCTTTAATCATGAGGACAGAGCAGGAGTGCTTAAAGGGGTTGTAAAGGTTTGTGTTTTTTCACCTTAATGCATCCTATGTCTCAGCGTTGATTGGATAGATTGATAGCAGTGCAGCCATTTGCTCCCACTGCTGTCAATCAAATCCAATGACGCGGCCGCCAGGGCGAGACCAAGTCATACACTCGGCGTCTATGGACGCCGAGTGTATGACACGGAAGTGCACCCACAAGGTAACCCCCTCGGGAGAGAGCTTCCCAGAGGGGGTTAGCTATTGCGGGGAGGAGCAACGAGAGCTGCCATGGGACCCCAGAACAGGAGGACCGGGGCCACTCTGGGCAAAACAAACTGCACAGTGGAGGCAAGTATGACATGTTTGTTATTTAAGAAAAATAAACCTTCACAACCCCATTAAAGATAAAACCGGTAGGCTGATGTAAAATATGTGTGCTGCTTACAGAAACGAGATGCTGAAAAACCAATGAAAGAGTAAACCTCTTAGGCCCCGTACACACGAGGAGACATGTCCGATGAAAACGGTCCGCGGACCGTTTTCATCAGACATGTCTCCTGGGAGCTTTTGGTCTGATGTGTGTACACACCATCAGACCAAAATCCCCGCGGACAGAGAACGCGGTGACGTAGAAGACACCGACGTTCTCAAACACGGAAGTGCAATGCTTCTACGCATGCGTCGAATCAATTTGACGCATGAGCGGGATTTCGGGACGCTGATTACACGTCATAACCAGCGGACATGTCCGATTAGGTGTACTAACCATCGGACATGTCCGATGGACATGTTTCCAGCGGACAAGTTTCTTAGCTTGCTAAGAAACTTTTGTCCGCTGGAAACCTGTCCGCTAGGCCATACACACGGTCGGACATGTCCGCAGAAACTGGTCCGCGGACCAGTTTCAGCGGACATGTTCGACCGTGTGTACGCGGCCTTAGTGATTTAAGTAAGTTTATTTTAATATAAGTGGAAAGGAAGCCCTGAAAGATAGATTTAGTGGATGCATGCTTTAACCACTTAAGCCCCGGACCTTTAGGCAGCTAAATGCCCAGGCCAGGTTTTGCGATTCGGCACTGCGTCGCTTTAACAGACAATTGCGCGGTCGTGCGACGTGGCTCCCAAACAAAATTGGCGTCCTTTTTTCCCCACAAATAGAGCTTTTTTTTGGTGGTATTTGATCACCTCTGCGGTTTTTATTTTTTGCGCTATAAACAAAAATAGAGCGACAATTTTGAAAAGAATTCAATATTTTTTACTTTTTGCTGTAATAAATATCCCCCAAAAACATATATACATTTTTTTTCCTCAGTTTAGGCCGATACGTATTCTTCTACCTATTTTTGGTAAAAAAATCGCAATAAGCGTTTATCGATTGGTTTGCGCAAAATTTATAGCGTTTACAAAATAGGGGATATTTTTATTGCATTTTTATTAATTATTTGTTTTTACTACTAATGGCGGCTATCAGCGATTTTTTTCGTGACTGCGACATTGTGGCGGACACTTTGGACAATGTTGACACATTTTTGGGACCATTGTCAGTTTCACAGCAAAAAATGCATTTAAATTGCATTCTTTATTGTGAAAATGACAGTTGCAGTTTGGGAGTTAACCACAGGGGCGCTGAACGTGTTAGGCTTCACCTAGTGTGTGTTTACAACAGTAGGGGGGTGTGGCTGTAGGTCTGATGTCATCGATTGTGTCTCCCCTATAAAGGGGATGACACGATCGATGCGCCGCCACAGTGAAGCACGGGGAAGCCGTGTTTACATACGGCTCTCCCCGTTCTTCAGCTCCGGGGAGCGATCGCTACGGAGCGGCTATAAACGAATAGCTGCGCAGTCATCCCGGATCGCTCCCCGGGGTAAGCCGCCCGCCGCACGCAGCGGGGGGGTCCCGATCAGACCCCCGACCCGCGGAAGGGCAAGGACGTATATATACGCCCATCTGCCTGTCCGTGCCATTTTGCGGACGTAAATAGTCGTGCGGCGGGCGTTAAGTGGTTAAAGCTAAAACCCAAGCAGAAATTTTGAGAAACGTATGCAAAGGTGCTTTCTTAACTTTAATTAATTTTATCATTAACATTTCACTGGTTCGTTAAAGAGGAACTGCAGTCTGCTCTCATAATTTGAAATAAAACATTTTTGCCATTCTGAAGCTTCCCTCCAAACACCCTGCATATTATTTTATATATACTGTGTATCTGTGCTTGCCAACTATTCTGCAGAAATCTTCATCCACTAAGTCTGACTGCATCCATTTTAACTATGGGTAGCTGAAGCTGCTGCCTGTTCATTTCCTGGATTTACACCAACACACAGAAGCACACCTCCAATTATGCAGCCCTGCAGCTCTCATTGTCCCTCTTTTGGCTCAACCCCCTCCCTTCCTGGAAAATTCTCACAAGACTGAGCAAGAGAGATGTGCATGATGTCATAAGCCTAGGCTTTTTACCAGACAAGAAACAGAAAGTGGGCTTTATAAGAAATTTACTGGCAGAAAAAATGTTTTACTATCCAAAGTTAAAACAACAAGGGCAGAAGATTAAAAGGATTCACAAAAAAATCACTAAACAGATATAGAACATCAGTTTATAAAATGCATGATAAATGCAAAATACAATTCAGAAAAACCATCTAGTTTTCTTTGAACAAACATTTTTTTTCCCCCCAAGAGTTGCAATGTAATTGATGTGTCATTTTTTTAAAGTTGATACATTCTCAATGTCTACTCTTTTGGATTATTTGTATATTGTACTTCACTCTTTTTGAATTGCAGAGGATTTTCACATCATAAACCAAAATGTAAGGATAAACTTGGCAAATTGACTGCAAAGCTAATTATGTGATGTTTTGTTCATGTCTACATTTGACACTTTATTCTAAATCTATTTTCCCTTTCCCTGTTTTCCTGCAACCTATGATGTATAACAGACATATCTGGGTCCACTTCTAAAGACATATTCTCGCCAATACAGTGTACAACTTGTCTTATTGTCTGCTGTATTCCTATAAAGATCTCATCCCGAAAACTCATTGTTAGTCCAATTTAAAACATAACACTGAACATTGACAAACTGCACAAGTAGGTCATTTTAAACCACTGTGTTCCTATAGCTCATTCAGTATTTCAGTGTGTTTTAAAATCTGGCAGGCTATGCACAAGCACTGTGGCCATTCATTTTGAAGCATTTCTAAGCCACCTGGTGATCCTAACATATAAGTATTTTTTTCAGGCCCTTCCTGTTATGGTGTGACAACTCTCTACCAACTGCTTTTGTATTCTTACTTTCACTCCTGGTGAAGACTACAAGCAGCTGTGCCAACAAACATTCCAGATCAATAACATTCCGCCAATGCTGGAATGCTTCTCTGTAGACTGGTAGTACTGTACTGTATTTATTGTGGTATAACCAGGGCTTTTTTTCAGCGGGAATGCGGGGGAACGCAGTTCCGGCACCTCCTGGACTGACTGTATGTAATGGCAAGGGGTGCTGGGGTGTGCTGCAGGGTATTGATGCTCACTGCTGGGGATCTATTTGTGCAGGGGGGTCTATTGTTGCTGGGGAGGTCTATTGTTGCTGGGGGTTTCTTATGTTTCTGGGGGGGTCAGTTGTTGCTGAAAGAGGTCTACTGTTGGGGGCAGGGTCTATTGTTGATGGCAGCCGGAGAGTCTGTTGATGCTGCTGGGAGTCTATTGTTGCTGGGGGGAGATTTTGTTGTGGTTGGTCCATTGTTGTTAGGGGGATCTATTGTAGCTGGCTACAGGGGATCTATTTTACAGTTTTCCTTGATATCATTACCAAATTCCATAGAAATTACTTAGAACCACAAAATGATACTTGGTTCTATATTGTCTAAAAGGGGCAGTACTGGGAGGTGGGTAGGGGCAGAGAAAAGGGGTGACTTGGATAGGGGGAGTTCCTGTACCTATTGTCTGAGAAAAAAAGCCCTGGGTATAACACTCACTTATTTACCCTGAAAATAGAGGGTAAACTGTGCCTGCGTGTTATACCAAGGGGGCTGTGGAAAGTTTTTTCCTGAAACTTCCCTATTAAAGTTAGGGTGCATGTACCTACAAAAGGGCTGGAGATCATTAGCATATAGAAATAAAACAAAAACAACGATTGGCAGTATGACCTTCTGTGCACATTCAGAAACCCAGACATTTGAGAAGACAGTTGGACAACAGGAGATTGCAAAAATGTCTCTAGCGCTGATTACTTCATTTGGGACTGTGGGGTTCAGATAAAAAGTTAAAATGTGAGATTCAATTTACCTTGCTAATACATTATTTATATACACCACCATCATGTCAGAAGAGAGTCTGGTGTGGATTTACTAAAGGCAAATAAGCTGTTCACTTTGCAATGGACGTTTCCCTGGAGTTAGTAAATATTAGCGAAAGGTCACATTTAAAAAAATATCCAATCACTTGCAAAGAAGTATATATGACTCTTTGAAAAAATGGTATGTAGTAAAGGTATCTGGGATGAATATTCTTTCTTGGATGATTGATATGTCTATAACCCCACAGTTTGCACTTTTAGATCCATTCCATAGCTGTGTGCTGTATGATCCTGACTCATGACTTGTTGTTAAGAAAAAATCAGGTATGTTTCACAATTGTCATAATTAGTATGATGCAACACTGGAATGCTTGCATGTAAATTAGAAGTACTTAAGAAAAATAATAGAGGAACCATCTACATTAGTTCTGTGCTGGAGACGCCATAAGGATATATATATAGTGGACCTGTGAATCTAGTTGCCCCTTCTAGAAATATTTCCCTTACATAATAACTCAAACAATGGGCAGCATGATACAACTGCACACTTTACCTATATACATGCATGTATTTTTTTTAGTAGGAATTAACAGGGGAGTGTGTAGATATGCTGTTTTATGCTTGATGTGATGTGACATACTTGAATATTTTGTATTATTGTATGTATATCAAACAGGGTTAGTAAGTAGCTCTTACACTTCTTTATAGCGTTAGAGTGGTACTCTCACAAATTGGATTGACTATCTTACAGCATAAAATACAATGCAATAGACTATGCTCAAATAGGGACACTTGGATAGAAATAAACTATTTAGATACAATACTGTATACCATGCTTTGCATATAGGGTACCTGTCTTTTAACATACTAGTTTGTCCCCAGGTAAGGGCATTTGTATACAGTAAATTAATATTTAAACATAATGTACAACAGTTTATAACCACAGTCCAACCAGCATAAATAGTTGAAACAGGCTAATGCTTAGTACACATGGGCCAAGTATAGGCCAGTTTTGGCCAGTTCAACAGAAAATGGCCAACATTCAGCCCCTGTGTGTACACCAGGATTCTGTGGAATATGCATGCTGGAAAACCAGCATCTAATTGGCAAATGGTCAGTGCTGACAGCCAATGGCAGGGGGAGCAGTCCTATTGTCAGAACACAATAGCTCAGTGGGAGGTTAAATAGTTAATGCAGTGAGCTCCTCCCAAGCTCCTCAGTTACTTTCCGTTCAGCCTACTGGGTTGAATGGAAGAACAGTGTGAACCAGGCTTTATATATTCTGCCACATAAGTAAATAAATAACACTCACCAGTAGTAACAAAACCTAAGCACTAGGTGCTGGATCATACCTTTTAGTGTTGCAAGAGTTAATGTTTGGAAGCTAATAGTCGGGCTTCTTCACTTCATGCTTTCAACCACTGTAGCTATATCAAGTCCATTGACTGTGTGTGTGTGGGAATCCCTCAGAGTTCCAGCCATAGAGCTCTGGTGGATATTTCAGCATATGCAACCTTAGATCTAGGCTCCCCTGCTATTACTGATGTCACCAGTAACCTATTCTAACATGTCATGTACCTGGTTGGAGGCCGAGAGACTCCCCTTGCAGCTACATGCAGTACACCCCTAAGGCTGGGTTCACACCTATGCAAATTGAATGTGCGTTTCTCCACATCCAATTCGCATAGCAGGATAATGTGACTGGCTCTCTATGGAGCCGGTATACATATCTCTGCAGCGGGTCTGGTGCGGTGCGCAGGAAAAACTTGTGCCTTCTTTGGTGCGTTTTAGGTTCGATTTCAGCCCAAAATTCGGGCTGAAATCGGACCTGAAACGGTGAACCAGCACGCACCGGACCCCTGCTGTGAGCCCCATGCGGTAACGGTGTGAACCGCGCCTAATGGTGTGTTCACCTGATGTATACTGGAAGAGACAGGATATACAGCTAGGCAGATGTCTCATAATCCATCATCATACTGACTTCATTCCCACACAAATATTAAGTGTTGAAAAACCTAATCTTTTATATTCAGTGGCATGAACTTTAATAACTGTATGTGACAGTTCATTTAATGTGCACTGTTATTTTATAAACTGATAATAGAAACATTTTTGTTGCAATATAACACAAGCTACCATCACAAATCTCATTATTTTACAGCCAAATATCTGTAATTGCATCAATATTCAGTTCATTTCTCTTTCTTAATAATATTTGCAAAGGCATAATTATTATAATAATGGGTGCAATAAATCAGAATCTATTCTCATTTTAATTAAATATCCGTTCCTGTCTCATTGATGATTTCTTTCTTGTAACCCATTAGTGTATTCTTTCCTCTTCTCCAAATTAACTCTTAAAAGTTACAGAAGTCAAATGGTCTTATTCTTTATGTTACACTATTTGAAAAGAGGCATGACATATTTTCAGCTCATGCTTGCACTCATAGCAACTATGGTTTAGTTAAATAGAGCTGCAATTCTTATAGATGGAGGTTCTGCAACAATGAAATTCATTTTTGTCTCACATTCTGCAAACATAGATTTTTCTGTACAATCAGACTTTGTTATAAAGAGGTCTGCTTTCTCTCAACACAGTTTCAAATGCTATATTGCTATATCATTCTGGACAAAAGCCATGGCATACCATCTAATTTAATCAGCTAAAGCATCATTAGGTTTAGATAAGAATGGCAGGTATTTAAATAATTTCCCGTTATGTGTGCATTTTTGTCAGAACTGATGGAAGTGAACACTTGAATCCTTTGAAATAGCAATTCTTTTTTTAACTCTTGCTTCTGCTAATGGGTTACAAAGGTTTCCTAAAAAATAGTATCTGTTTTATATTTTGCAAATTTAAAATACATTTTAGATGTGGTGATTCTGAAAGACCCAGCATGCTGAAATTCAAGTCTTTATCATCCTAGCGAAAATGCCAGCAAGGGAAATTAATGCCCTCAAATGGGGAGGAGACCATTAACATTCATACCCTGGTGAACTGGGTAAAGGATAAGTTTCAGTTTAAAAAATAAACAAATTAATAAATAATTGCACATATTTTTGCAGGTAAAAAATGTGCATTTTTTTATTATTTTTTTTACTTGAGTCTGCAGCGCATTGCATCGATGATCAGCAGATTGTGGGTGCATTGTCAGGCTCCTGCACAGTCTTCCCCTAGCTTTGTGCCATATTTACATATGGGCTTTCAGTTCTAAAGCTCTTGGCCCATGCAAACTACAAATCTGCAAACAGCTACAGTGGAAGATGGTACTCATAGCTTTTTCATTCACAGATCTCTGTAAATGAATGATGTGACTGTGTGGGTTTAGCACACAGTGGAGCACATAGTGACAGAAGATCCCCTGCCCAACATGTTACACTGTAAACATGAGTGGAACATGTTTATAAAGGTGAACATAGCCTCTAAATTAAACTACTGTATGCACCTATTTATTGGTGTTCGCAAGTACAGAAACTGTAGAAAAAATAAATAAAAACTCCCATGTTGTCCAAGAATCTTGCATGGCATAATTTGATTTAATTCCTTTATATGTTCCTTTTTCCTGCAGTTTGGTGGGCTCAAGCAGTTTTCTGCTTTTATAAATGCAAGTACTACAACTCTCCAGCAGGTGACCTGGGCACTTTTCTACTTAGTTAAGAAGCCTCTAAATCAGATTGGTACCTATCATCAATCTACTGGTAAATTGTGATCCTAAAACCCTAAAATAAACATAACGGGCCAGATTCACATAGGTTAGCGGATCTTTAGATCCGCGTAACCTATGTGATTTAAGATCCGCCGCCGCAATTTTTTGAGGCAAGTGGGTAATTCACAAAACACTTACCTCAAAACTTGCGGCGGCGTATTGTAAATCCCCCGGCGGAATTCAAATTCCGCGGATAGGGGGAGTGTACTATTCAAATCAGGCGCGTCCCCGCGCCGATTGAATAGCGCATGCGCCATCCGGAAATTTTCCCAGCGTGCATTGCTCCAAATGACGTCGCAATGGCGTCATTGGTTTCGACGTTTACATAAATTATGTCCATCCGTATTCGCGATCGACTTACGCAATCGACATAAAATATTCAAATTTGTTCGTGGGAACGACGGCCATACTTAACATTGTCTGCACCTCATAGAAGCAGGGGTAACTATACGCCGGGAAAACCCTTACGTAAACGGCGTAAAGTGACTGCGTCGGGCCCGCGTACGTTCGTGAATTGGCGTATCTCGCTGATTTACATATTCTCGGCGTAAATCAGGGAGAACGCCCCCAGCAGCCATTTTAAAATTGCAGTTAAGATCTGACGGTGTAACACAGTTACACCTGTCGGATCTTAGGCATATCTATGCGTTACTGATTCTATGAATCAGTCGCATAGATACGACCAACGCAACTCTGAGATACGACGGTGTATCAGGAGATACACCGTCGTATCTCTATGTGAATCTGGCCCAACATTTGGGTTTTGGTTCTAGTAATTCTCCTAGCTGTGGTTCAGTATTTGGTATTCAGATTAAGTATAAATAGGCTCATTTTTTAATAACCTGGTTCTGCAAATATTTCATTATATCACATTTGTTTACCTCATGTAGTATATGTGCATGCAATATATGTATATAAGGATTATATATACATTTGTAGCATCCTGGTGTTTAGGCAGGGTTGCTAGTAAATTTTGTTTGCCAGGCAGTAGTTGCCCTGGTTAATTGTTAGTAGATCCACTGATTTCTCTCTAGTTCTGGACGTGCTGCACCTTCTCTCTTTTGTTTCTAGGTGGCATTATGTTGGTGACATTAGATAGACAAGGGTTTAGCAAGGTCAGGTTATGGCGGGGGTTTCTTTAGCCCCTTGGTCTGCTGGGAGAGCCAATTTATCTGGTTGGAGTCAGGTGATTGGTGTTCTGTGCCACCTGGATGGCTGTCTTGGTGGATGTGTTATGCTGCCCGGGCTGCTAGGCCAGAAACCTGAGGCCTATCCCAGGGACATCTGGCTGATAGGCTGTCTGAGGGCCTATCCAGAAGCAGGAGAAGCAGTGCTGGGTTGGGACTGCAGGATTGGAGTCCAACCGAGAATATGAGGCAATGATTTATTAGAATATAGTAGACTATCCCATTGTCATCCTATTACATCCTATTACATCTCTTCAACGCGTGTATGCCTTTACTGTGTCTGAATGAGTCTCTTCTGGGCTCTTTCATTTCCTTCCATTATCTAAAAACAGGCAGTTTAGTTAATTCCACTCAGACTGATGTTATTGCGTATGGGTGTGGACATTTGTAATAGAAACCTTAGATTATAAGGTCCTTGAGTGGCAGAACACTGCTAGCTCCAATATCTGGCTGTCGTTAATAGTACAGGCCCCCACTAACAATCAGGAGCAAATCTCAATGGTTCCTGAACATATGATCACCATGTTAGCTATGAAAAAATATGTATTAAGCCTCTAGGCTGAAGGTGTTAGTGTACATCTGTTTTACACTTTCATTGTCAGATAAAATGACAGTACTAAAAAAAATTCCATTAATTAAAAAAAAAAACTTTGTTTACATTTCTGCACCTTTGTCAACCTATGATAACAGTGTGCTGAAGGAAAACCTGTTTACTGTGAACCTTGGCTGCTGTAGATATCCCCTTATTGTTCTACAGTACAATACTGCATCTACATTTAATCCTAACGTCATTCTCTGCAGTATTGGTAACAGTCTGCTGCAGACACTGGCCCAGATTCAAGTAGAATTGCGTGATATTTGCGGGGGAGCAGGGCAACGATTTTGCCCTGCGCCCGCGCAAATATTTTGCGCTGCCCTCGATTCACGGAGCAGTAGCTCCGTGAATTGCGAGGGCGCGCCGGCAAATTTGCCTGGCGTAAGCGCGCGCAAGTTAAATGATCCCGCCGGGGGCGGGAATCATTTAAATTAGGCGCGCTCCCGCGCCGAGCGTACAGCGCATGCTCCGTCGGGAAACTTTCCCGACGTGCATTGCGGCAAATGACGTCGCAAGGACGTCATTTGCTTCTAAGTGAACGTGAATGGTGTCCAGCGCCATTCACGTTTCACTTACGCAAACACCGTGAAATTCAAATTTCACGGCGCGGGAAGGCCGGCTATACTTTAGCATTGGCTGCCCCTACTATTAGAAGGGGCAGCCTTGCGCTAAAAGTAGCCGTACGGAAACTCCGTACCTGGCTTGCGCGGGGCCCGCGCAAGCTTGTGAATCAGTGGTAGTATGCAATTTGCATACTACACGCTGATACACAATGGGAGCGCCCCCTAGCGGCCCCCGCAAGAATTCAGCCTAAAATCTGCGAGGCATAAGAGCCTTATGCCGCACATATTTTAGCCTGCAGTCGGTGTAACGAGATTCCTGAATCAGGAGCACTCGTTACACCGGAGCAAGTAAGCACTTGCGCTGCGTAACCTATGGTTGCGCGGGCGCAAGTGCTTCTTGAATCTGGGCCACTGTTAGCCTGGACCCACAGTACAATACTGCATAGACATTTAATGTTAACATCATTCTCTGCAGTATTGATGACAGTCTGCTGCAGACACTGTTAGCCTGGACCCACAGTTCAATACTGCAGAGACATTTAATGTTAACATTATACTCTGTAGTATTGGACAGTCCACTGCAAACAAAAGAGAAGAAAAAAAAAGGAGATTTTTTTTTAATAGGTGCAGGAGGATGAAGAAGGTTCATATGTCCAGCAGGATAACAGCTGCCGCGCGCCCGTTGGGGCATGCATCAAGGTGATCGGTGGTGTGGCGTGTCAGTCTGGCACACCGCTACACACAGAGGCTCTTTACCAAGTGATCAACTGTGTCCAATCAGGGCTGATCACGGTTTAAAAAGGAGGAGGCGTTGATCGGGTTTATCTCACAAACTTAGGCTGCTGCAGCTTTGGTAGCTCAGGTCATAGGCTTGTTCTGTTACCTGAACTGGGGCTGCAGGAATCTGTAATGTGGAAAAAACTTTTTTTTAATTAAAGATTCATCTCTATTTACACCTAATTAACTATATTAATTTTTAATTAACCCCTAATTAACCCCCAAAATATAGGCAAATAGCTGAAATAAGCATTTTTTTGGATCATAAATAGTAAACAGCCAAGAGTCCCAAGGTGTTTAAAATATGAATAATAAACACAGAACAAATGTTACCCTACTGTATCTCTCACAAATTTTACACACTACTGAACTGTATCTCTCACAAATTTTACACACTACCTGATTCCCTTGCAATAAGCTCCTTTGCAAAAAAAAAAAAAAAAAAGAGGAAGCGTGTCACTGTACAAGACAATCGTCTTTCACAACCTACACAACCAATACTCAGAAGTGAAATTTTATTATTTTTTTCTCAAAGTGAGGTTAAACAATGCTTAGAATATAGCCCAATATGCACACAAGTGCTAGAAATCTTTAGAAATAAATCGTAGAACAACAATATTCATATTCACATCACAAATGACTTTCATGGAACAGTTACAAAAGCCACTAAAACATTTTGGACTTACTATGATTCTTTCAAGAATTTCCACTGAATGCTGTTTTACTAAAATAAAGGCTGTTCATGTAATAATCCAAGCTGATTAAAGCTGATCTTCATGTTTTAATGAAGTTTCAATAGTTTGGAACAATCTAGTTTTTCCTCCATCCCTGCAGCAAGATGGGAACTTCCTGCCCTGTTTTTGGAACAAAGTTATTCCCTACAATGTCCAGTGAGATTTGTATTCCACGAATGAATACAAAGCTTCCTCTATACACTATGACAGTCCAGCGGTAAAATGTAAAATGTAAAACTGAATCAATAGGTGCCACACAAAATACTAAAAGAGTAAATTAATTAGAAACAATTATGGTAATGTAAAAATTCATGTTTTAAAGGGTGTCTACCAACAAATAAAATAGTCCATAATAAAGTGCTTATAGTGTAAACAGTCCTGAATACAACTAAAATACATTTCAGCCTTCTTCCTCCAAATAGTGCATGCAAAGAGTTCCAAGGTGCATGGATACCTCCTTCTGTATGTACTCACCAGATGGATGAAATATCAGGGCATGTAGGTATTTAATCCTATATCACCAGGCACTCCTCATTGGCCTAAATTCCAGATAGCACTCTCAATCTTCCTAAGTGGAATAGCTCATACATTGGAGCCCACAAAAGGAGTATATAGTGCAATAGTTTATTGTTAAAATTGGCCAATACAAGTTAATACATAACCACACAGAAAATGTTAAAATAAGCAAAAAAACTCACTCCAATGGCCACCGATCCAGTTCGGATCCGGACTCAGCCGTATGATGTCAGCATTTAAAGGCCCTTTCCAACGCATTTCATGTCCATGCACATCTTCAAGGGATCCGTCTGTTTGGACATGTCTGCTTCCATAGAGTGAACAGGTTAAAACAAGCTCATGGCTGCAGTAGCACCCATGAGCTTCTTTCAGTTTCTATCTGCAGGCTCTGGGCTTTACTGCAAAAGTGACCTGGATGACTGTTGAACTACCAAATCACTTTTACATAATAGACAAGAGCCTCCCCTCTGATGGCGCTCCCCCTCTGTCTTTCATGGGCTCTCCCTATTCTCCCTGGAGTCCAGGTCAACAAAAACAAATGTCCATTCCCTGATCTTCTCTGTCAGTGCTATCATGAGGGGCTTGTTAACCCCTATGTGACTGTTACAAATTTACCGTATTTGCCGGCGTATAAGACGACTGGGCGTATAAGACGACCCCCTAATTTTCCAGCCAAAATGTTGGTTTTGGGATATACTCACCGTATAAGACTACCCCCTTCCTACTAGTCATGCCTCGCCTCACGGTGCCACCATTACATGCCAGACTGTGCCACTACATGCCAGACTGTGCCCCATTACATGCCAGACTGTGCCCCATTACATGCCAGACTGTGCCCCATTAAATACCAGACTGTGCCCCATTACATTACATTACCCCTCCATTGTGCTGTTCTCCCTGCCCGTGCTCCGCTCCGTGTCCCCCTCGCTGTGCCCTTACCTTATCCTAAGACATGCAGAATTGCGGCCGTACTGTACGTTTTTCCAAAAGCCGCGCCTCCTATGTCTTCTGTTCCGTGATAGGCAGAACAGTCAGCTTCCCAGGAGGCACTGTGTTCAGTGTTCGCCTATCATGTGTTATGGGCGGACACTAAACACAGGACGAGAGGGCCTTTGTGATAGGCGGACACTGAACACAGTGCCTTTTGGGAAGCTGAGTGTTCCGCCTATCACGGAACAGAAGACATAGGAGGCGCGGCTTTTGAAAAAACATACGGCCGCGATTCTGCATGTCTTTAGGATAAGGTAAGGTTAGGTTACCGCCGTATAAGACGACCCCCGACTTTCAAGAAGATTTTAAGGGGTTAGAAAGTCGTCTTATACGCCAGAAAATACGGTAAGTATGAAATAAATATAATAAAAAATAAAATGTAATAAAATAATTATAATAAATTAAAACAATTTACCAAACTTGCTGTCAAAGCCAATTCTGACACTTCTTACATACATTTAAAAATTTGCATTTTTTTTTCTACAATGTTGTAAATAATTACTTAGAAGAACCCACATACGTTATATTTTTCTGGAAGTAAAGACCCTGGAGAAAAAATGGTGGTTGTTGCAAGATTTTATGTCACACAATAATTGCGCAGTGGTTTTTCAAATGCAAATTATTTGGAAAAAATACACTTAATACATTTTACTGTTTGTGTACACAGACACAATAGAATACTCAATTGTTTGGTAAAATAGCAAATATGATGTTACACTAAGTAAATAGATACCTACCTTTAAAATTGTGCACACCCATGAAATGGCGACAAACTATGGTACTTAAAAATCTCCATAGATGATGCTTTAAAAGCCTTTACAGGTTTCCCGTTTAAAGTTAAACAGGAGGACTAGTGCTAGAATTATTTCTCTCACTCTGAAATTTGTGGAAATACCTCACATGCCTGGCGCAATCACTGTTAATTTGGTTTACAATTATTTTTGACATTGTCTGTTTATTCTTTTTTTTTTTTACTTTATTGCTTTCAAAATGGATGACCAACATCCCTTGTAATAGAATGGGCAGTGACAAGTTCAATTTAACTAGAGATCTGGGGTCCAGATTAGATCAACCAAGATCAGTTTGATCAAATGCTTGAAAAGCTGATAATGGCTTGTAAACAACAAACTGAAGCCAGTTGTTCTGCGTTCACCATGCAAATAGTTATATACACATTGTAAATTAATTTGGTGGAAATTCTTTTGAGATATGATAGTTTGTTTGCAAATATTTAATATTGTTATTTTCAGTATAATGTGGTACATTTTTCCTGAAGAAGAATTCTGTAAAGATTCATTGGAAATGCATTGGATCTTCCCAGTAAATAGATTAGCTGTGAAGCATAAAACTTTTGGGCTGGCATCATGAACAAGCCTGGGTGTACCACAATAACTTCAGTTTCCAATAGTATATGGTGATATGACTAAAATTATAATCATGGGTTTTATTTAAAAAAAAAAACGAATTTTAATATTTATAATAAAATATATATTTTATTGTAACACATTTTTGTAATATTGTTTGGTTGCTCTTGAAATCCCACTAGAGGCTTGTTTGTACATTTTGGGCTTTTTAGAACACTGGATTCTGTTAGCCACAAGTGTACACTTCTTGCTGTGTTACTGAAAATATTGTCTTGTCTATTATACCCCTTCTTTTCCATAGTAAAAGCCGAAGAAAATAATGTATTTAATACAGTTGCCTTTTTCATCTCACTTGTAACCAACTTCCCTTGACCATCATTTACAGGTCAAATATGCTCTGACTTTGTCTTCCTACTAGTTATATATTTAAAATTATTTGGGGATTCTTTTTATTCTTCTTTTCTATGTGTCGCTTGTGATCTATTTTTGCTGCCCTGATTGCATTCTTGCGTCTCATATTGCATTCTTTTCAGTTTTGGAATGCTGACAATGTCCCCTCTGTCTTATATTATGTATAATGTGCCTTTTTTTTCTGGAATTTAGCCACCCAGGTTTAACCATAGTTCTTTTATATTTGCTGCCCAATGACATAAACTGGTTAATGCCATTAATTTAAATATGTATAAAACACTCCCACTTTTCCTCTATATTTTTTGTTACTAGGATATAGTCCAATTTGATGTCCTGGAGTATGGAAAGCAGTTTAGTAAAGTTGTCTCTCTTGAAATTGAATGTACTTGTCCTACCCTTGTGCCTGCTTTTCTTGTAACTTACACCAAATGTAATTGCCTTGTGATTACTGTTTCCTAAGTTATCTTTTACATCCATATCCGCTATCAGCTCTGTGTTATTTGTGATAAGTAGGTCTAACAAAGCCTTGTATCTAGCTTAGGCATTTAGGAAATATTAAGCCTTAGAGGAGTTAGAAGTTTCCTCTGCCCAATCAATATCCAGATAATTGAAATCCTCCATGATGATAACTCTGCATGCATCACCGCAATTTCTAACTGTGAAAGGAGATTGTTCTCCTTTTCATTCTTCTAATAATTTCCCTTTTGTTTTTCCCTTTGTAGCTCCAGCCACAAGGATACCACCTCCTCAATTGCCCCTTGAGCAATGTCACCCCTCGTGTTCACAAGCAGATAACTTTTGATGTGCATGCATGCCCCTCCCCCTTTGTCTGTAATCCCTCCCCTGTCACCTAGTTTAAAAGTTCCTCTAAATTTTTGGCCATCCTTTCTTTTAACAGAGCTGCCCCCTACCCATTTAGGTGCAGCCTGTCCCTGCTATACAGATAGTAACCGACTAAAACATCAACCCAGTTCCCTAGGAACCCAAACCCTCCTTTTTGCACCAGTTCCTCAGCTACTTGTTAAGTTCCTTAAATTCCTGCTGCCTCTCTGATGTGGCTAAAGGTACAGGCAGTATTTCTGAGAGTACCACCATGGAATACTTTTCTTTAATATGTCTCCTAATTCCCTGAAGTCTTTTTTAAGAATGTTCCATCTAATGTTGTCATTAGTACCAATTTGAACCATGACAGCTGGGTCCTTCCCGGCCCCACCCAACAATCTGTCCATTCAATCAATGATAATGCCAAACCCGAGCATCCAGTAAAACCATGCAACATGATTGAGTAATTGATTACTATGTGCCACAGTTCTACTTTTTCTGTACTCTTATCAAACAGTCCTTAAAGTGTTATTTGTTTGTGGATTCAATTTATATAGTCATCAAAGCTATGCATTAATAACACCAATGGTTAATGGTTGGAGATTCCAAGAAAATCTGTGAAGAATGTCAACAATAGATAAAATAACAACAAACAACATTTTGTTTTTTTGGAAATTCGAAAATTTATACAAATAAGTGTGTTGCTCATTGAGTAATAGACACTAAGCTGTAATTCTAGCATATTACATGTTTTTTTATGAGCCCAGGCCTTAGTGCTACAGAAAGTTCATCCGACTGCTGGGTGAATCAGGTCACTTTCACTGTATTCACTGCCAGATTGGGCTGACCTAATTCTTTCAGAGTGCCTTGTAAATGACCTAATTCTCTCATCTGACAGTGTGCTATGAAGCTTGCTAATGTCTGTAGTCATTCTAACTGCTGAAAAAAACATTGTATTACAAATGCATAGTATAATAAAGCTAGAATAAATCATGCCATTGCGCTCTTTATCTGTTCAGAATTAATACATTACTATGTTGCTTGGATGAAACATTGCAAATTTTGCACAGGGTCTTGTATAAATTATTTTCTTTTTTCTCTCTCTCTCTCTATGACATTTGACATTTTAATGTGTCTTTTAAGAATGTGTTTGTGTATGTACCATAAAAATGTTTTTTGAGGTATATAACAGCTAAACCTAGATTTTACATATACAAAAAAAATAACTATGAGCATTTTAACTAAGCAGCTGTTGCTTCGCTTCTCTGTTCTGGCCTGTAGAATCATTAGAATATTTGTCATGTATACCTTCTACCCACAATTTAGTTTAATTATGTAGGAGTTTTATGAATACATGCCCTATGCTCTACTGTACTAGAAACTTTTTTTTATTTTCTACATTTGAAATAATTAGGAAGGTACTTCTAGAATGGTGCTGATTAAAGGAATTTATGTCCAAAAAATATAATCATAAAAAAATAAAGTAATGTGGAAATTCTCTTAGATCTCATTTGTTTGTCTGTAAATCTTTTGTGATAAACTGAGCTCCAAATGAATGTTCAAATACATCCATGCATTATTTTCATAATACTTGCCATACGTAATTGTTTATTCAGTGTATAATCAGCAAGTTACACATATAGATTTGGAAATATCTGTAACGTTTTGCATTATAAAAAAAGTTAGGGTATAAACATTTAAATATATGTAGCTAATCACATGTCACATACTGATATATTTTTTTCAGTCAAAAAATGGTTCTTTTATGACCATAGGTAATTTAGTACTAATAAGTTCAAATCATTTAAAAAATATGACTGATGCCGCGTACACATAATCAGAATTTCATTGGACTTCCATCTGACTTTTCATCGAAATTCCGATCGTGTGTGGGCCCCATTTGACTTTTTTCCATCGCTGTTTAGAAATAGAACATGTTTTATTTTTTTCTGATGGAAATAAAACGATCGAAAATTCCTATCGTCTGTGTGAAACTTCGACGGAGAAAAAAACTTTGCATGCTCGGAGGCATTGAAATTCATTTTTCTCGGCTCGTTGTAGTCTTTTACGTCACCGCATTTTGGACGGTCAGAATTTAAGGTTTGACAGTGTGTATGCAAGACTGATAGAAGTCAGCTTCATCAGAATCTGATTTTCATCAGGTTTTATTCCATCGGATCGTGTGTATGCGGCATGAGCTGAGTTTGTAAGGAATTGGTTAAACCCATAATGAAATCTGAAAAATGCAAGCTTAAATCTGAACTCCATTGAAGTTTATAGGAGGGGAAATCTTGGAAATGTATTGTGTCCAATTTTTAGGGCAAATAGGCAGTAGATTGTCAAAAAAGGCACGCAAAGTTGGGTACTGCCATTGCTAACCATATAACAATATATATATATATATATGTATATATATATATATATATATATATATATATATATATATATATATATATATATATATATATTAGTGCTGTCAGTTAAACACGTTATTAACGGCGTTAACACAAACCCATGTTAACGCCGTCAATTTTTTTATCGCGCGATTAACGAGGCGGCGTTCGGGGGTTATACCGGAATGATGCCTGCAGCCGCAGGCATCATCCCGGTACCGTTGTTTAGAGCGGGCGATCGGCTATCCAAACATAACAACCGATGCGGCTAAAAGCCGCTCGGTTGTTATGCCGGAGGAGCGGGAGGGGACATCCCCCCCTCCCGCCGCCTTTCGCCGCTCTGACCGGGCCTCCCGTCCCACCGGGAGACCCGATCCTCCATCCGCCGCGTTCTGTGTCCAGGCGGAGACTGACACTAAGCCGTAAACGGCTTTGATTCAGTCTCCGCATTGAAACCACGGAAGCGGCGTCATGACGTCACTTCCGGGTTTCTCGGCTGCCAATGGCGCCGGATTTAAAAAAGTGCACAGTATTCAGAATCGCCGTTTTCGGCGATCTGAATACTTTGAAGTGCAAAGGAGGGCTCGGAGGTCTTTTAGATCCGATCCCTCCATAAAGAGTACCTGTCACCACCTATTGCTGTCACAAGGGATGTTTACATTCCTTGTGACAGCAATAAAAGTGATCAAAATGTAAAAAAATAAAAAAACACAATTTAATATTATAAAAAAAAATAAAATAAATAAGAAAACAAAAAAAAAATGTTTTAAAGGGTGAACCTCCTTAATCGCGCGATTAATCGTGAGTTAACTATGACATTAATGCGATTAATCGCGATTAGAAATTTTAATCGCTCGACAGCACTAATATATATATATATATATATATATATATATATATATATATATATATATATATATATTATGGATGTTACTGATCAAAATGTTCGTGTTCGATTAATCGATTAATCGACTAATTCCGATTAATTAGAACGCACATACAGATCCAACTACTTTTAGCTGATCTCCTTGCATTGCAACTCTGCATTGGTCAGTGGTAAATGTGGTATACACTATATACAATCACCTGACACTAGTTAGTTTCCACAAAAAAAGATTGAAAAAGATTAAAAAAGATTAACTTCACAGTTCACACAAATACGTTTTAAATTCAAACTGTACCACTAACGCAAGTAATTTTTTCTTATTAAACTTTAAGAAAAAATTTAGAAAGTTAGTTTAACTTTAATTATAAAATGTATCTAGTATATTGACTGTCAGTCACTTTAAAGTAGGCAAGTAGGCATCACTTACATTTTCTGGAAGCAGACATGATCGCATTTTATTGACAATATACCCTGAAGAACTGAACAGTCTTTCGCATGTAACAGATGTTGCTGATACACAAAGAATTGTCTGCACAAAACTGCTTAGGAAGGAAAACAATGATTATTTTTGCCCCCTTCCCCTGATGGAACCTGATGCATCCTCCTGTTCCACAGATGCAAAGGCACCTCAATCCAATGGGTGCAGTTTGCTCACATCCAGCAGGGTAAGTCTCACTGTCCAGGTTGTCCGGTGGTGTCAAGAATTTTGATTGATCAAAAAAATTTAAGATTAATCGAGGAATTAATCTTTAATTTCCCCAGCCCTAATATATATATATATATATATATATATATATATATATATATATATATATATATATATATATATATATATATATATATATATATATATATATATATATTAGGGCTGGGGAAATTAAAGATTAATTCCTCGATTAATCTTAAATTTTTTTGATCAATCAAAATTCTTGACACCACCGGACAACCTGGACAGTGAGACTTACCCTGCTGGATGTGAGCAAACTGCACCCATTGGATTGAGGTGCCTTTGCATCTGTGGAACATTGCTGAGCCAGGACTGGTTCACTTTTATGAAAGTTAGCCAGTTCATGGTGTCAATGAACAGGTAATTGTTTGTCTCTGTAAAAAAAGGTGGCAAGAACTGGTAATGGTGGAGGGCCAGGAAAGCAGGGGCGGATCCAAGAGAAATTAGTTGCGGGTGAACGGCGGGTGAGTAAGTGGGCGGCTTGGCAGGCGGGCAGCTCGGCAGACGAGTGAGTGAGTGGGCGGGCGGCTTGGTGGGTGAGCAGACATATGGCTTGCTGAGTGGGCAGCTAGACGGCTCGGTGGGCGAGCGAGCATGCAGCTTGGTGTATGAGCAGGCAGCAGGCCCAGTGCCCACCCTGAATCCCTGCAATTCTGCCCTCACTGTGCAGGCAGCCGCAGGCAGCAGAGAGATTACTTCATCTTTATGCTGCCTGACTTCACTGTGGGACACAGCAAGGGACAATTGTAGCAGGCAAGTGATAATCCGCAACGTGTGGCAGGTGACATGGCAAATGACAATCCGCATTGTGTGGCAGGTGACATGGCAAGTGACAATGTGCAACGTGTGGCATGTGACATGGCAAGTGACAATTTGCATCTGGTGACAGGCGATGTGGCAAGTGACGATCTGCAACTTGTGGCAGGTGACATGGCAAATGACAAGCTGCAACGTGTGGCAGGTGACATGGCAAGTGACAATCTGCAACTTGTGGCAGGTGACGTGGCAAGTGACAATCTGCATCTGGTGACAGGCGACGTGGCAAGTGACAATCCACAATGTGTGGCAGGTTACGTGGCAAGTGACAATCTGCAACTTGTAGCAGGTGACATGGCAAGTGACAATCTGCATCTGGTGACAGTCAACGTGGCAAGTGACAATCAGAAATGTGTGGCAGGTGACGTGGCAAGTGACAATCCACAACTTCTGGCAGGTTACATGGCAAGTGACAATCCGCATCTGGTGGCAGGTGACGGTGGCAAGTGGCACACTCAAGGCTCCCACTGATTCAGCATTATGGTGAGTTGAACTATTTCATTTTATATAACAATGTAATAATAGAAATAATGTGCTTCAATCATCTGAACACCATATAGACCATGGTGCCAGGATGATTGAAGTGCCAACACCAGCCATTTCCACCATCAACTGCCCGAAGAAAATAAAATTTTCTGGCAGTGCCCCTCCTGAGACTTGACTCTGGATCCGTTCCTGCAGGAATGGTGGTAGGTGTTATGAATCGGTCAACAGAGTTGTCAGGAGCTGGCAATGGTGGCAGATGACAGGAAAGGTAGAAAGATCTGGTAATGGAGGTAGGCCAGCAGAGGCCACAGGAACTGGTAAGGATGGCCAGCCAGCAGAGGTGGCATGAGCTGGCAATGGTGGCAGCAGCAAGACAGGAGAGGAGGCAGGAGCTTGTAATAAAGACAGGCCTGCAGAGACTACATGAACTAGTAAGTAGGGGGTGGATTACAAGTAACATTTATTTAATAGCATCCACATCAGCGGCTTTGTAATCTTTGCTGGTCCAGAGTTGCTTATGTTTATGAAAGTGAGTTGGTCCAGTGTCAGGGGATAGGCAAATTTGTCTCTATGCAACAAAATCGCTTGCTGCACTGAAGGCCTTTTGAGACAGCACACTGGCCATAGAAAAGTCCAGCAATTCTGAAGCCCAAGAAATCTGAAATCATATGGTTTAACTGCTGTGTGCTATATATATAAACTTTATTTTGCAAATAAACATTAAATGCAGAGAACAATGGTTTTACGAATTCTGTGTTTTATGTTTGAAGAGAGAGCACAACAATATATTTTACTTTTCTATTTCTATTTCTCAAATTGAGTTTCCATGTGGGTAAGTAACTCTTCTAAATCAGTTAAGCCTTGTAAACATTGAAAAAAGATCCTAAACCTAAAACTCCACTTGCTGGTAGTTCATAGTAATGACTAAACAATGGAAACAAAATTAATAATGGCACAATGCATTCATTTTCTGTAAAAGAGATCTTCTATTGCTATTAGTCTCTGTTCAGTAGAAACTTAAAAAACATAATATCTTTGCGCAGTCATAAACAAATAAACTGCTGATATATTTTTGTTTGGTTGGGAGTCAGGAGAAACTAGAGCACTGGTAACCTGGACAAACACAGGTAGAATATACAAATTCCTTGCACGTGTCCTTGAGGGGAATACAACTGCTACTCAGCAAAAAGGCTGATCATAAGGAAATAAGCTGTTAAATTAAATATAAGAACTATTTGGGTTGATTTTCAAAAAATAAATAAAAATTACTTGGCTGAAGGAATCTGTTGTTTCAAACACCAAAACCAGCAAAATAAACACTTGTTTTTTTTTCACTTATGCTCCATATGATTGTGTGTTGCTGTACTATGCAAAATGCAAAGGTTATCCATTTAGTTACTCACCCCTTGATATTAAATGCAGAGAAATACATGTTAGTGCCCAAGATTTGTTAGTAATAATGATTCAAAGATTGACATATTTGTCATAAATACAAAACTGAAAAACAGAACATTCTATTTAAAAAACAATATTGTAAAACCAAGTCCAAACCAATCAGTCACAATTATTAGAAATACCTATAACTGTTGAAGTTTTCAGATTTTTTTTTCTCAAGGTTAACATCTTTTTAAATGTCCCCTTAAAGTCCTTGCTGCTAATTAAATACTAAGGTGTGTTGTCAGAATCTACTAGAAGTAATTAGAAAATGTCAAGTACAAACATTCTAGACAAATACAGCACCCACAAATAGTAGAACAGTCCTACTGTGATAGATATTGTTAAAAACTCTAGTAAGCAACTTCATTACTGTTGTTAATTATCTCCCTGCTGTTATCCACTGCACATCCATTTAAAAGGTTTGTTTAGCCATGACTCAGTCACCATGGCATTGCAAATAAGGTCACCCTGCAGACACTGGCTCATTTGACAAAACAGGAGCGCTTGCAGTAAGGCAGTCCAAGGAAGGGCATTCATTGAAATGACCTGATTAGTTTTGATTTATTGGTATTTATACCCAAATAAAAATCTTCATGCCTAACTTCACTGTCTCTATATTTCTCCTGTATAACTTATACACAGAAATAACATCTTCAGTCACAAACTAATTATATCGATCATATTTATGAAATGTAGGTTATATTTGTGAATATTGTGAAAATATGTCAATAATATGGCAATAAGAGCCATCCTTGAAAATCTGTTGTAACTAACATACTGTAGTTAACATTTTGGATTGCTTTACACACATTGTTGTGATATGTTACAGGTAATTAGTATTTACCCAAGCCAAATTTCAGCTTTCAGCACTGTCGCTGTTTAAATGACAATTGTGCGGTCATGCTACACTGTACCCAAGCAGAATTTTTGTATTTGATCACCTCTGTGGTTTTTATTTTTTTGCTAAACAAAAAAAAAAAGTCTGAAAATTTTGAAAAAAAAGTTTTCATTTTGTTTCTGTTATAAAATTTTGTAAATAAGTATGTTTTCTCCTTCACTAATGGGCACTGATAAGGCAGCACTGACAGGCACTGATAAGGTGGCACCAATGAGGTGGCACTGATAGGCGTTGATGGGCACTGACAGGCACTGACGATAGGCACTGATAGGCGGCACTGATGGGCACTGGTAGGCGGCACTGATGGTGGCACTGATATGCAGCACTTATGGGCATTGATAGGCGGCACTGATGGGCACTCATGGGTGGCATTGGTGGGAGCTAATGGGCACTGATAGGCAACACTGATGGGCATTTATAGGTGGAACTGATGGGCACTTATGAGTAGCACTGATAGGCGGCACTGCTGGGCACTGATATGTGGCACTGATGGGCACTGATATGCGGCCCTGATAGATGGCACTCATAGGCATCACTGATGGCACTGGCAGGGATGGGGATGGGCACTGATTGGCAGCTGTCTAAGCACTGGTTGTCAGCTGCCTGGGCACTGATTGGCATTTCCCTGGTGGTCTAGGGTGGCATACCAGGTGGTCCAGTGTGATGGCCATCCTTGGTGGTTCTGGCGGCATTCTGGTGGTCCTGGGTGGGCATCCGAGGGGGAAAGCACTGTCAAAAAATCAGCAAAGACCCCCTGTCAAGAGAGCAGCCGATCAGCTCCCCTCTACCCGCATCTGTCAGACACAAGTGAGGAAAGGCCGATCAATGGCTCTTCCTGTTTACATCGTGATCAGCCGTAATTGGACATGGCTGATCACGTGGTAAAGAGCCTCCATCAGAGCCTTTTTACCAAGATCGGTGTAGCAGTGTGTCAGACTGACATACGGCACCACCAATCACCGTGACGCCCGGGGTGGGGGCCACGGGTGTGCGACGGCTGTTATCCTGCTGGACGTCATATCAGGATAACTGAACTTGTAAAGGCAGAAGGCTTTTTTATCAAGATGCATTGTATGCATTAAGATAAAAAGCCTTCTGTGTGCAGCACCCCCCTCACCCCCTAATACTTGCTTAACCCCAATCTTGATCCAACGAAGTTGCACGAGAGACTCAGCTGTCTGGGACTCTCCCTCTTCATTGACTGAGATGGCAATGAAGCACCATTGGCTCTCGCTGCTGTCAATCAAGGGCAGTGAGCCAATGAGAAGAGAAAGGGGGTGAAACCAGGCCACAGGTCTGTGTTTGAATGGACACAGGGAGCTGCGGTTTGGCTCGGGTGCCCCGATAGAAAGCTGCTTGCTGTGTGGGCACTCAAAAGGAGGGAGGGACCAGGAGTGCCGAAGAAGGATCTGGGCTGCTCTGTGCAAAACCACTACACAGAGCAGGTAAGTATACCATGTTTGTTATTTTTAACAAAGAAAAAACAAGATTTTAGTATCACTTTAAAGAACAATTATACCCATAACAGATTTATATTTATTAATTGGAGTTGGGCAGGTTCTGCAGTGACAACCACCTGAACCAGCCATGAGATCTACTTATATTCCCATAAAGCATTCTAAAGGGCATAGATATGTGGTATTATCTACCCTCTGATCAAATAGAATAGATAGAGAACTCACTTGGCCAATGACAGCAGTAGAATGTGTGGATAGCTGATCTTTGCTTGCCCATACCTGACATCAATATAACCTGATGGCAAGCCTATGAAATAAGCTGTCAACGATGTCTCTACAGATGTGGCTTCTCTGTTGTCTGAAACTTGATTTATAAATACAGCATTTATAAAGAAAATGTCTACTTTTCATTTGAAAGTTAAGCTTAGCCAAGTCACACATTCCTCCTTGGTCTTTCTGTTGAACTGACAATCACATTAAAGTGTACCTAAACCTAAAAATAAACATTTCATATATAACAGGAAGCTTACCAGTCCTCAGAAATGGTGAATTCTATTGTGTTCCCTTTATCAGTATCTGGTAATCCAGTGAATTACGCACTTCGGCGTTGATTTATTAAAACTGCGCATAATTTGGTGCATCTCTACATAGAAACAAATCAGCTTCCAGTTTTTTTTGGTTCAAAGCTTAATTGAATAAGCTTAAGTTAGATTCTGATTGGCTACCATGCAATCCCAGAAGGTTTACCCCCCCCCCCTTATGACCAGTCCACTTTTTGCTATACGGCACTGCATTAATTTAACTGACAATTGTACGGACATGCAATACTGTACCCAAATAAAATTGATGTCCTTTTTTCCCACACAAATAGAGCTTTCTTTTGGTGGTATTTGATCACCTCTGCAGTTTTTTTATGCTATAAAACATACCCAATAATTTTTTTTTAAATATCTTTATTAATGTGTTCATCAATTTAGGTCAATATGTATTCTGCTACATATTTTTGGTAAAAAATCCCAATAAGTGTATCTTGATTGGTTTGCGCAATGGGATTATTTTATGATTTTTTTTTTTACTAGTAATGGCAGTGATCAGCAATTTTTAGCAGGACGGTGACATTGCAGTGGACAAATTGGACACATTGCTGACACTTTTGACACTTTTTTAGGGACCAGTGACACTAATACAGTGATTAGTGCTAAAAAAAATGCTCTGTACTAATAACACTGTCAGGGAAAGGGTTAACATCAGGGGTGATAAAAGTGTGCTCCTAGGGGGTGTTTTTTAACTGTGTGGGAGATGGTTTAACTGGAGGAAGACAGAGAACACAAGATCTCCATCTTACTCTCTGATAGAATGACGGTCTGTCTTGTTTACATAGGTAAGCCGCCATTCTGCCTCTCCTGTGAACGATCGGTGGGGCCTGGTGGACATCAAATCCACCAGACCCACTGATTGGCCCCCACTGTGTCCAATCAGAGTGGGAGGGGTCGCCGGTGGCACACTCACGTGCCCCAGACCTTGTGCACAAAATCAAGTATTGGTACGTGATTTCGTGCAGGAGGGCCCCACTGCCACAGTATATCTGTGTGGGGCGGTCCTTTAGAGGTTAAACAAAAACGTTGTTATTATAAAGTGCCCTGCTCTGTGTAACCAAAAAGGGTGGTTACCCCAATAAATAGGAATTAAATAAATGCTTGTGTTTTTATTTTAATATATTAATCAACCCTTAAATGAATAAAGATAGTAAATATTAAAGTGGATCCCCTTATCTATAGTAAACTTGTGAGAACAAAAATATATAAAAACTGCCAATTACCATGCATAGCAGGTACTTCCAGGTTTCAGATGCCTGCATGTCTACGTTCCTGCAGAGCACTAGGGAGCCCCAAAAAGAGGGATAGCTCCTGATTTTATTTTTATTATCAAAATAGTCAAAAAATATAACAATTTTAAAATGTAGCTGTATATTTTGTGTTACTACCATAACCTACCACCAAAGAACAATGTGTATGAAATTTGTTGTTTGTACCTGTAGTACAGCCCAGAATCAAAAGTGCATATTTTGCTTTTTTGTCCTACTTAAAACAAATTGACACTGACACTAACTGACACTAATTCTAATTTAAAAAAGGTTTGATTTTTAAAATCTGCCCAAAATATACTGACTTTTGACCCTGGCCTTTGACCCTGATCTTGACCCAAACACCAACACTGGCACTGACCTAGATCAAACCCTGATCTAGGTATTTTTCTTTCTTTTTTTTATTAATTAATGGGAGTGTGCTGTGCAGCGCACTCCCAGCACAAATACAGATACACATATATGCGGCCCCACAGCAAAAAGCCTGGTGCAGTGAGGCTGTATATATTTGTTATGTCGGCATCAAGGGGTTAAAGCTGTTTGCTTCCAAAGACATAATGATTTTTTAAAATATTTAATTATATTAAAAAAAAGCTTGACAAAGTTTTATTGAATGGGTATGCATGTGCATATTGGCATTCATGTCATACAAAATGTATGTGCTTTTTTTTTCTGAGAGAGCTTACAACTTACACATAGCAAGCACATTTTCATGCAAATACATATCATTTGGTGTTCTCTTTTTTCTTCTTCTTATTTTACCTTTTTGAAATGATTTCAGTTTTTGATTTCTCTTTTTACTTGTTAAATTGTTTTATGCACTTCCAGTTGGATTTTATTTGCCACTTCTGATGTTTTTTTTTTATATTCTCTTAGGCCCCGTACACACAGTCGGACAAAACGACAAAACCGATGAGAATGGACCGAGGTTCAGTTTCATCGGTCCAAACCGACCGTGTGTATAGCCCATCGGTCTGTTTTCCTTCGGTCCAAAATTTTAAAACATGCTTCAAAACCGAACCGATGGACCGCTACCCGATCGGTCCGAACCGATGGTTAGTACAGAAAAGCATCGGTTCAAAACCCGTGCATGCTCAGAATCAAGTCGACGCATGCTTGGAAGCATTGAACTTCGTTTTATTCAGCACGTTGTGTGTTTGACGTCACCGCGTTCTGACCCGATCGGTTTTTGGAACGATGGTGTGTACGCACATCAGACCATCAGGCCACTTCAGCGGTGAACGACCGTGTGTACGGGGCCTTAGTGTCCCAGAATGTGAATATATACAGTGAAATCACACTCAGAAGTCTAACCATTACCACAGGTGTAAATTCCAACCTGCTTCCAACATCAATAATTTAGGAAGTGCATAAAGAAACTTGGCGATTTGGGCAACGAACAGCAAAAATGTCATGCCAAAATTAAAATTAGACCCACTCAACATTTATGTGTCTCATGAATATGTTTAAATGCATGAGTTTTTTTGTTAACAAATTGAATGAACAGGTGTTTTACAAAAGTAAAATGAAAAATCCCAGTCCTGACAGAAAGAGTTAAAAAAATACAATTTACCACACGTCCAAAGTGTACGAATATGTCCTGTCCTATAGATACTAATAACAAAAATGATGATCATTTTATTCTTGCTCCATACTTATATTTTGAATGCTTTCACAAACAGCAAACATTTCTCCATGTTTCAGTGTGACAGATGGATCTTGAGTTGCAGTCAGCTTTGACAATTTACTCGTTGCAATGCTTTTCATCCAATTGACTTCACCAGAAAGGTCAATCCATTCTATGTATAGTAAAGCTTGATAAGTACAAGTGATTACATTTGCCATTGTATTCTTAAGAGTGTTCATGTATGTGTAATTTTAAAGGAAACCTAAATGAGATAAACAAATGTTCCTTGGACCAGTATAAAAAATAAGTATAAAAATAAATCTTACACTAAGCATAAAATGTAATTTTGTATTAGGAAGTAATTTATGAATGCAACAAAAGAAACACCTATTTTGGCACTGCTAGTCCACTTCTGAAATAATAGCTATATTGCTGTCATATTGATCCTCTGGCATCACTGATTAAAGTGTATATATATATATATATTTATATATATATATATAGTTAAAACTCTGTCAGGTACTTTTTTCTGTCTGTGTCCCTTTGGTGAGATTTTGCTTAATTTTCTGTCCCAGGGAAATAACTGGGCAATAAAGAAAACCTGCCCAAAATGAGGGACCGGTGAAACCACAACAGGTGTCCCTGTTGAAAGATTTACTCCTGTTGTTCTGATGACAACTCAAGCAGAAATTCTAGACCTTCACCGCGGAATCCAAAACTGAAAAAAAAATAAGTCTCTACATAAACTTCAAGAAGTACTTGACATGAACCAGCAATGCGGATTAGGAGTTGCAGGTTCACTGTTTGTTGGTTACTGATGTAACATTATAGACCACCATGATAATGTCAAATCCAAAGAAGGTAAGTCATCTCTGGATTTTTTAAACAAACATGAAATCCCCAGGCCCATGTGAAAATTGCTTCTGAAGTTTTGTAGTATGTCAAATAATTTTCTTTAAATACATCATTAATTTTAGCTAAGGAATTTACTATTAATGCTACTTTTTGTCTTCTCAAAAGCAAACACATGCACACGTTTAGTAAAAGATATTTTTTTTTTAATATGTTGGAAAATGTTATAATTCTTTAAAATGTTAGTTTACTATATATCATGTTTTTACTTCCTAGATCTATAACACAAATGACACGGGATCATGGATTTGTGCTGTATGTTGAATTGGTAGTGGTTTATTTTGTGTTAACATCTCAGAAGTGCTTGACATAATCAAGTAGACATTTAAGCAGAGTGATTTCAGTCGTGAGCAAATGTTTTTTTTTTTCTGCACGTGTACTACATACTATATTTATATGCACCTTTAGACCAACATTTTGCCCCAGGGTACAGTAAACATTTGTATTATGACTATAAGACATGGTAACAAACAGTAAACCAGATTGCCTTTGTCATGGAATAAAAAATAAATAAAAAAAATCTAGTGCTGTCTTCAGCTGATAGCTACTTTCTGCTGATTCATCAATAAAAAGACAACAAAAAAACTTTTTTTGCAATGTATACAAATTTAAAAACATTTTTTTTTTATATTATTATTTGTTTAATCATAACATTAGCTACAGTACTATTAAATAGAATATTCAGATTATACATCTTTAAGCAAATCGCTCGATACTGTTACATTTTATTATTTATTATAGAACTGTGGTTAAAGAGAATCCATTTAAAGAAAATATTTCAGCTAAATTTAAGAAAATATTTCAGCTTACATTATAAAATGTTTCTGTAGATGTAGCAACAAAATACTACCTTTAAATGCCAAGCTTTTAAATTCTGATACAAGAATTACTTTAATTGTAGTTGTGTTCCAGTTTAACTGTCAACATTGTATAAACATTTTATGTGGACAATATCATTTGGATATAATAAACACATTCATATTTAAAATATGATAAGGATGTTAAAATATGTCTTGTGCATTTTTGTGTAATTACACAAAGCATAAAAAAAGATTTATCATACTTTTTATAGATGTCTTCAAGTGGCTTATAATAAATATTAACACTATACACATAGTTTTTATTCAGTGATTATGCTACATAATTGTGTTATTTAAAATAACATGAATACAACCTCATTAACTTGTTATACATTATGTACACACTGTTTAATAATTCAGAAGTATAAAATACACATTTCTGAGAAGTGCATCTCTATTGCAATATCTAGGAAAAATAATGCACATTCAATTAAAACTAGATTACATTTTAGCACTGCGGAGAAGAAAAACAACAGCTTATTTTTGAAGCAGTAATATATGTTACAAACTGGTACTACAAGCATTGTATTTTTTTTTTTTTATTAACTTTATATTATTAGTGATTAAAAAAATAAAATATTCAGCTTTCTGAATCAGATTAATTTGCCTGTTTACATAACCTTTGTTTGCAATGTTCCCATGATTAGATGTGGAAATTATAATCATTAAAGGAGCCGAAGATTCTCTATGGGTGGGTTTTTTATGTGTTTGTGACATTCTGTTATTACACTGAAGTCAAAATCATATTCATCTCTTCCAGCTCAACACCCAAAGGTCTCCAGGTTAGCTTCCAATGGCTTAGCTAGATTTGTGTCACCTGACTTTAATACTAAATGCTGCATCCCATGCAGATTGGGAGATATTTTTACTTTATTCTTTAATCCATCTGTCTCTTTCATCCCGATGAATATATTAGACATAACTGAACTTCATTTGAACTAAGCCTGAACTCTTATAGCTAGAAGGAATCTAAATCATCATTTACTTTTGCTTAAATGGAAGATGGGATAAAGCATGGGATATACAGTAGGTTCTTTTTTTTTAGGCTCCATCTCATTTGAGGATACATGTTACAGTTTTTTTCTAGTTAAAATGGATTTGTGTGTTTTCTTTTCTTTTAAATGTATCCCTTTTAAACAAACCATAAGTACCGTATACACTTAGTAAGCCATTATGTTGGTGCAAAAGCAGTGATCAACTCAGCCTGATCATAACACAATGTAAAGGAGGTCAATAAAATACATTTATAAATTCTACTACAGATAAATTTTCGTTAGGCCATATTCACAAGTTATTTTCCTCTAATGTTCCATGCATTGTCATTTACACAATATATAGAACAATAGCAGTGTGGGCTATAACATTTACAGTCATGTGAAAAGACAAGAAAAGGTCACAGAAATTGCTGACTTTTTGAACATATTTAAACAGACACACATTAGATGTCCATTCAGAAAGTACCTACAGATAAAGGTAATATATTTAACCCCTTCCATACAGGGCATTTTCACCCCCTTACTGCCCAGACCAATTTTAGTTTTCAGCGCTGTTGCAATTTGAATGACAATTGCGCGGTCATGCTACACTGCACCCAAATTAAATCTTTATGTTCCCCCCCCACAAATAGAGCTTTCGTTTGGTGGTATTTGATCATCTCTGCAGTTTTTATTTCTTGCGCTATAAACAAAAGAAGAGCGACAATTTAAAAAAAAACCACAATATTTTTTACTTTTTTATTTAATAAATATTACAATTTAAAAAATAAATATCATTTTTTTCCTCAGTTTAGACCGATACATATTCTTCTACATATTTTTGGTAAAAAAAACGCAATAATCGTATATTGATTGGTTTGCGCAAAAGTTATAGCGTCTACAAAATAGGTGACAGATTTATGGCATTTTTATTTTATTTATTTTTTTACTAGTAATGGCGGCGATTTGCGATTTTTATTGTGACCGTAACATTGCGGCGGACACATCGGACACTTTTGACATGTTTTTGGGACCATTCACATTTATACAGCGATTAGTGCTATTAAACTGCACTGATTACTGTGTAAATGTGACTGGCAGGGAAGGGGTTAACGCCAGGGGGCGCTGAAGATCCACACTGCTGCTGTGATCACCGGCAATCGCGAGTGCCCGGCAGACATCACGGCCGCCGGGCACGCGCGCCGAGTCACGAGCGGTGCCACGGACGCGCGCGCCCTAGATTGCCGGGAAGAAAGGACGTCATATGATGTCCACCCGGATTGAGGGGGGTGTTTCTTACCGCGTCATTTTATAATGGCCCGGTAAGGAAGAGGTTAAACAAATTACATATACAATTGGCATGGTGTATTTATTCTCTTAATTAATTTAAATGAATGAAAATGCTGACATGTTACGTGGAAATAGTAAGTTTACCCCACATTTATCACCTATTCAAGTCTATGAAATGTGAATCAGATGTTCCAGATTAGGTACCAGTGATTATCACCTACTTAGGAGGTTTGCTGGTAAGACCAGTCTAAACTAAACAGGGCTTGGTTAACTAAAGGTGAATAGGCTATTTGCTTTTCATGGGTAGTTGCATTGTGCTAGGAAATTTGCTGCAGGGCTTAGTGAATGTGGTGAAGTTTACCGTTTACAAAGAATACCCAATCACATGCAAAAAAAATAATAAATCATTATAACATAAATGGATGATGGAAGATCACAGAGCTTTATCCCACTCACTAAGCTGTGGGGAAAATTTCCTTGCAAAGTGCATGATTATTTGATGTTAATTAATCACCAGGAACCCCACAATTTTATTGCAAGATCTGCAAGTAACTCTTGTAGCAGTTGGTGTTAATGTGCATGAATATACATTTTGAAAGATATTGATATACACCAAATTAACCTGTATAGAAGGTGTCTCAGGAAAAACTATTACAGGCATACCCCACTTTTAAGTTCATAATGGGGTTTATTTACTATCGCTGGAGAGTGCAAAATCTGGCTCACTTCTGCATAGAAACCAATGAGCTTTTAACCCCAGCTTGTTTAATTAAGCTTGGTAATGAAACCTGGAAACTCATTGGTTTCTATGCAGAATTGAGCCTGATTTTGCACTCTCCAGTGATAGTAAAGAAACCCCATTGTGTACTTAAAATTGGGATATGCCTGTATTAAATTTAAAAGTCTACAGTTTAGGCAAAGATCAGGCCTTCTGGAACAATGTGTTGTGAACCAATGTGACTCAAGACAGCATTTCAAGAGAAGAACCTCATGCCAACTGTGAAGCACGGTGGTGGATATGTTAAGGCTTAGAATTGCTATGCTACTTCAAAGCATTGGAAGTTTACAGTTATTAAATCAGCTAAGAATTTTTCATGTAAAGTTTGGCATACGTTTAGGAAAGTAAGTAAGTTTGGCTTCAGATGTCCCAGTTAAAGCTCTGGTATACACTAAGTGTATTTTTTTTTATATAATAGCTATATGCTTCTCTGGCTACAATTAAGAGTACAGATCTTAAGGCATAATGTTTGCCTCTATTACCAGGATGTGTTCTGCAATTCTGAACCTTTCTGGTAGAAGTGTTACATTGCAATAAACCTGTTTTTAAAGGAAATAAAAACTGCATGAAGTTGATTGCATGAAGAGTCAAACTAAACAATGCAATCCTGAACTTCAGGAACTACTAATAAAACACTTCAGACATTTCACCCTTCCACACTCTATCCAAAACAAAAGAAAACATGTTTTGAATTTAGATATGCTTTAACCTCCCCGGCGGTATGATTCTGTCTGGAATTACGTACCAAAAGCGGTACATTTATTTTGCAAGGAAATTGGCGTTTTATACTGTAGGCCTGTAATTTTTAGAAATAACTCACTTAAATCTGACCAAGCAAGAGTCTTGTAGGCATCCCGGGTATGATTTTTTTTTTTAAAACAAAATTATAAATTATAATATAATAAATAATTATAAATAATTATAACAAATAATAATATAATTATAATAAAAATTATTCAATAATGTAATCAACTCAAAATCACTGAAATTTGCAGTTGCAGAATTGTCGCTGTCATTATTTTATTTTTTTTATGACGAATTTCCCCGCAAATCGCTATCGCACATTTCTGCAAGTGATTATAATTTATTATCGCTGTTTTCTAGCTGATCTAAAACCATTTTTGACATAAAGGGACACTTTTGGACAATCTACAGTTTTTAGGCAGAAATGAAATTTTTTATTATATAAAAGTACATGCAGGACACTGGGCAGACCACTAGGGACAAGGGTGGTGTGTATTTTTTACATACAGTACTGTAATCTATAAGATTACAGTATACTGTATGTAATGTGTTTGTTTACTTTTTTGAATTTGGCGCCGTTCTCCGTCCCCGTGCGTCGTAACGTCGCAGGGAACGGAGATCGGCGTCACACGGGGACTGTGAATCGAGCGAGGAGGTCCCGCTCGCTCACACAGCGGGTGGCATCGCTGGATCCAGGGACAAGGTGAGTAAACCAAGCCTGTGGATCCAGCGAAAGGTAAGCCCGTCCAGCCCGAGCGTGACTCGGGTTTGCCGATCCTAACATGTAAAACCAACCCCGAGTCACGCTCGTGTTTACCGTCAGGGGGGTTAATGGTTTCATGTGCATTTAATGAAATTTTTATCAAAAGTTGTAAAAACTTATATAGTTTCTGGGGTCTTGTGGGGTGGGCATATAAGCCATTTGTGTATGAGCCTGGTTGTCACTTCTACAAGATTCTTTGGTTGAACAGGCCTGCAGATCTGCACAGTGGAACATCCTTTTCTTTCTAAGGCCTTTCTCTGACTGGGCTGATTTCACAAAGCCTCTGGGAGAGAGGCAGGATGCTTCCAATTTTCCAAACCAGTCATTTCCCCACTTATGCTTGTGCCTGTGATTTTATGATTGTTTGTTTAATTTAGTTTTTTTTTTTATTATACATATTCACATATTATGTTGATTTAGGTAAAACACTGAATGTAATACATTTTATTTCTTGTTATTTAAAAAGTGAGAATGAACTTTATACCATAGGAATAAAATATAGAATAATTATCTTGTATATTTAGATATAAAATTACATTTTACACATTACAGGGCTATGAAATGCATACTCATTTGTATTCTGCTAAAACAAATAGGGTTGTTCTGATTAAACACCCAAATGAAAGCTGGGAAAGTTGAAACATGGAATTCCAACGTAAATGATTGTCCATTTTTTTATTTATTTTTAAATAACAGATTCATTGGTCAAGTGGAAAAATGACACCTTTATTAATGTCAGCTCTTTGTTATCCCCATATGTAAACTATCTGTGTCATAGACGACTTACAATATGTGCATTTGTAATGCTATGCATAAACGTAGCTTTTTCAGCATTTCTAGAAATGCCTTTTAATTGGTCATATTGCCAGTTTTATATTGCAATCTGTTTTCAAGGCATGACAAACATCTGTAAGAGGAACTTCATTGTCTTTGAATTAATTTAAAATCAAATTGATATTAAGGAATAGGTGATACATTTTACAGTGACGTAAATTAAGAAAACATTAATTGCAGAAATGTCCCATTTTTTTAAAGCAAAACATTTTTTGCTAACCTGAAGTAATACACACACACATATGCCGAGTTTTAAATAAATATGCACAAATGTTATATTTCTTGTATAACTTTAATTCATGTATGGGGTAAACACAATTTTGATGTAAATGAAATAAAAATATCAATGTTATATTTTCATAAAAATAAGGAAAAACTGTTTTCAAATAGATTACATTCTCTAAATCACTAGCTTTTAAACAAACACATTTATTTATAAGTACACAAACATATACTGCTTTTCATGTAATTACACAAAACAGCAATGATATTGTGTTGCTTTTTTTACACATCAGAATAGAGTTTACTTTCTCAATACATTTAGCTTACTTTAATCACGTCATTTTAAGAAATTGTATATAGTTCATGGGAACATGGAAAAGCTTTTTTAATTATAAGTAAAAAGAAAATGTTTATTCTTAAATTTTTAAACTTCCTTGGTTCTCTAAGACAGCTTCTTTCTGCAAAATACAATATACGTAATTGCAATCAAAGTTCTATCAATTAAACATATAAAAGCTAATTATAATGATGGAATCATCATATCTACTTTACACTTCAGCTTAATTTACTGTGCCAGGCCATAATCAGCTCTGTTTCACAATACTTTGCTTTATAAAGGCAGATTTGTTTAACCACAGACTGTATTTCAGCATGACTGAAAATGAAGAATAACAAACGAAGTCAGGCATATCTCATGGGTTATGTTTTGGCCATAGAGTGAATCCATCATTTGCTGAAGAAGCTGAGAAAAAGTGACAGGCCTGCTCATGCCTCCGAGTCATTTAAAGTCCTATTGAAAATTTTAATGTGCACTTTGGATGAACTTTTACTGTTCTTAATTTAGCACATGAAGCCATGTGGTATGAACTGTCTACCTCTGACAGGGCATGCTAACATCCCTGGGACAGCAGCACCTCCAAGCATTGCTATAATTCTTTTTTCAGGCAAACTTGAACTTTAAACAGGCAACTAAAGCTAAATCTGCAGAAGCATTTCAAAGTCAATTAAATGATTTGCTTATTTGGAAATTGCATAGATTTTGTCTGTAGGGTCCTATTATGCTGTTTTGTTCATTAACGTGAATGTTCTAATATAATGTCTAGTTTTAAGTTTTGTTCAAAGTTTGTCATCTGATAAATCAAAATTACATAGCTCACGTAACTATCTTATTCTTTATTTTTATAATTTTCTGGCATATATAGTTACATGGGGCCAGATTCACGTACCTGCGGCGCAGCGTAACGTAACCCGTTTACGTTACACCGCCACAAGTTTCCAGCGTAAGCACTTACCTGTAAACTTGCGGCGGTGTAACGTAAACCCGTCCGGCGCAAGCCTACCCAATTCAAATGGGGCGTGTACCATTTAAATTAGGCGCGCTCCCGCGCCGGACATTCTGCACATGCTCTGTTTGCAATTTTCCTGACATGCTTTGCGCGAACTTACGGCGGCCCAACGTGTTTGTGAATCGCGACATGCATAACGTACTTACGCCGGGAAAAAAATACTTGCGACGACGTAACGAACGTGCGTACCTTCGTGGATCGCCGTAAAACCTCATTTGCATACCCGCCGCTGGAAAACGACGCGAACTCCTCCCAGCGGCCGCCGAAGTATTGCATCCTAAGATCCGACGGTGTGAATCAATTACACCTGTCGGATCTTAGGGCTATCTATGCGTAACTGATTCTATGAATCAGTCGCATAGATACACTCAGAGATACGACGGTGTATCAGGAGATATGCCGTTGTATCTCTTCTGTGAATCTGGCCCATAGTTACCTTCAGTTAAAAAAAAAGACACAAGTCCATTTAGTTCAACCAATGAAAAAGGAAAAAAAAATCCTAAAAAAAAAAAAAATGGTGGGCACACAAAATATTTTCAATTTGGGCCTAATTTTGACATTTTCACTTAGGGGTGTACTGACTTTTGTTTGCAGCAGTTTAGACATTAATGGCAGTGTGTTGAGTAATTTTGAGAAAACTGCAAATTTACACTGTTATACAAGCTGTACAATCACTACTTTATACTTGTAGCAAAGTGTAATTTCTTCAGTGTTATCACATGAAAAGATATAATAAAATATTTACAAAAATGTAAAGGCTGTACTTACTTTTGTGAGATACTATATAATGCTATATATAAGACACATATATGGAGCATCAATAAATGTCTAAACAGTAAGACATAATCAAGCTGGTTGTACAAAAGGCTTAAGCTGGGTACACACTAATGTCGCGTACATACGATCGGAAATTCCGACAACAAATGTTCGATGTGAGCTTTTTGTCAAAAATTCCGACCGTGTGTAGGCTCCATCGGACATTTGCTGTCGGAGCTGGTTCTCAAATTTTCCGACAACAAAAGTTCTTGTTGGAATTTCCGATTGTCTGTATGCAATTCCGACGCACAAAAATCCTATGCATGCTCGGAATCAATTCGATGCATGCTCGGAATCATTGAACTTAACTTTTCTCGGCTCGTCGTAGTGTTGTACGTGACTGCTTTCTCGACGTTCTGAATTTCCGACAATATTTATTTGACCGTGAAAAAAATGGGGGAGAAACTGCGCTAAGAAAATAATAATCAAAAAATCCCCAAATAAATGGTGAATATGGGATAAGTGGTTGGAAAGCTGCAAACCTACTGAAAACAAAACAGTGAACAAAATGTGGAAAAAATAAGGTTGCACTAACTCCGTAGAGGTGGCACAACTAAGTGCATAAATAAACGTTATACATCAAAATGTATATGTGAATGGGTGAAAAAACACAGTAAATAAATAGCTATTATAATTAAAATAACAAAATAAGTGATATGCGGGAATAGAATTCCACATGTGCCACAAAAAAATCATAAATTCCAAAAATACTCTGGTCAAAGAACAAAATGAAATAAAATGAACACAAATGGGTTAATATCTGAACTTGGTGAATTGAAAACTTAAATACACCCGTGCAACGAAATAGTCTCTAATGAATTCATCCATGGATTAGAGTTCTCTTGTTGTATAAAAACCTTGTGAGATCCACCACCGAACTGAAAAAAGTGCCTGCTTACCAAACCTCCATGATCCCCCATCACAGAGGATCAGGAGAAACTTGAAATAAAGAGCCCGATTTGATCCAGCCAAAACCCCAAGCAGATGCACTCCCAGTCAGCACACTCCAAAAAACGTTCATCCAGTGATGAAATGAATAATTTTAACAAGACAAGTCCATAAGTGATTAAACTCCAAATGATTAAACTTAGAGGGCCAGATCCACGTACCTCTGCACCGGGCGCAGCGTATCTAAGATACACTACGCCGCTGTAACTTATTTTTTTTTTTTGAATCCTCAAAGAATTTGCGCCACAAGTTGCGGCGGCGTAGTGTATGTTTGGCGGCGTAATGGCGTGCCATTCAAATCTCTGTGATGGGGGCGTGTTTTATGTAAATACGCCGTGACAAGACGTAAACGACTTTTTTTTTAACTGCGCATGCGCTGTCCGTGGGGGTATCCCAGTGCGTATGCTCGAAATTAAAACTGAACCAGCCAATGCTTACGACGGTGACATCATTCTACACAAATTCCTATTCGCGAATGACTTACGCAAACGACGTAAAACATTCAAAATTGGACGGCCATACTTAACATTAAGTACGCCTCTTAATAGCAGCTTTAACTATACGCCGGAAAAAAACGAATGCAAACAACGTAAAAACAATGCGCCGGCTGGACGTACGTTCGTGGATCACCGTAACTAGCTAATTTGCATACTCGATGTGGAATTCGACGGAAACGCGACCTAGTGGCCGCCGAAAGATTGCAGCTTAGATCCGACGGCGTACTAAGACTAGCCGAGATGCCGTTGTATCTTGTTTTGAAGATACAAAACAAAGATACAACGCGCAAAATTTGAAATTACGAGGCGTATCAAGAGATACGCCGGCGTAATACCTTTGTGGATCTGCCCCAAAGTGTCTAAAAAAATCTTCTTAAAGAATCTTGCTTGAAACCTTTCACCACACCATAGTGCTCAGTGATTCCACACCCAAAGGAATCCAATTACATGGAAAATAATCTGAGATGGCTTGTAAAAGATCAGTTTGTAAAAAACAAACCAAAAAAGTCCCAACAGAATAATGAATATGACAACAATAACTCAAAATCAATACAAACATTCTAGTTTTGGTCAAGTACAGTACATATTTTGAAAGAGGATATTTAATAAAACACTTTGACCTCCACTGTAACTGAGAAACTAACAAGATTTTTTTCAGGAATATACATTCCAAAGCATCAAACAATGAGCCCCATTTTGCATCAACGGAATTTGAAAAGTTGCCTAATGTCTAGCTCTGCTTTAGAGATAGGAAATTAAGTTATGATACAAGGTGTGATAGCTGTTAAGTCTTTTGATCTAATTCACAAGCTCCCAAATCACCTCACTTGTTGCAAGCTGAGGATGGTTATGTGAATAAAAGGAACAGAAGACATCAGATGGAGTGAATATGGTTTGCAGTCCATGGGAAGACAATTGAGTGGAAACACTAGAATACACAACTGGGTTATCCTGTATCTGATTCTACAAAACCCAGGCAGTGGCATCATAAAACAGCAACATAAAATGTACACAATTGGTAGAGCATGAAAGCCATCACGGCTTCCTGATCTATAAACATACAGGCCCGGATTCACATACATCGGCGCATATTTTTGCCGTGTAGCGTATGTCTTTTACGCTACGCCGGTATGTCTTTTAGGCAAGCACTGGATTCACAAAGCACTTGCTCCCACTCGCTGTTAAAGATACGCTGGGTTTCCTCGTAAGTCAGCGTAGGTGGAAGTGGGCGTGAGCCATGCTAATGAGGCATGACCCAATGCAAATGATGGGCCAAGCGCCATAGAAGTACTTAAAATGAACGACGCATGCGCCGTCCCGTGGACGCATCCCAGTGCGCATGCGCAGAATCACGTTGGAACTACTCCCTAAGATACGCCGGATCACTGCCTACGACGTGAACATAACCTACACCCAGCCCTATTTACGTACTACGTAAATGACGTAAAATACGACGGCTCTGTTCCCTGGTCCATACCTTTGCATGAGTTGCACCTCCTATATGGGGAATAACTTTATGCCGGACGTACGACTTACGCAAACCGCGTATATATTGCGCCGGGCGCAAGTACGTTCGTGAATCGGCGTATATCTCCCTCATTTGCATATGTGCATAGAAAATCAATGGGAGCGGCAAATGCGCCCAGCGTAAATATGCGCCCACGATACGACGGCGTAGGCAAGTTACGTCGGTCGAAGGAAGCCTATTTGTAGGCGTATCTCAGATTGTGAGCACGGCGCACAGATACGACGGCGCATAGTTAGACTTACGCTGCGTATCTCGAGATATGTCGGCGTAAGTGCTTTGTGAATCCGGGCCACAGTGTTCTTTTTCAACAAGATGGGCTTAATGTCCCACAGTGAACACTAGGAGGATTTTCAATAGTTTAAAACAGTATATAACATTTTGTTGTTGCTCGTTGTTGGAAGTATTTCAACATTATTGTTCAACATACAGTTTTGATTAGCCACTTGGTTTTCTGTGTACTGACTTTAGATACCAAACATATACAATATAACATTAGAGTAATCATACAAGGCTTTTGTGCTAATGATCAGCTGTTTGAAAGGGTTGGGGTGCATTGCTGTGGTAACAATACATTACTGAACATGTAGATAATTAAACTCACAATAGAATTAGAATGGGAGACTGAGGTAAACTCCACTCAGTTAAGCCATTTCAAGGTTGTGTTAGTGAGATAACAACATACGTGTATTTTAGTAGATGAATGGGCAATTAAATTGGTGATAAAACCAGTTCAGACTATCTTCATAGTGCTTGTAAAGAAAAAAAATCAGGGCACAGACTCCAAGGAAAAGAATGATTTTATTGTTGGTATAGGGTGAGCAACCTCATATAGAAAGAACAAAGAAATATTTTAGCAAATGGTGTGTAAAAAAACAACTTAAAAATCTTTATAAGGGTACACAGTTTGCTAAAGTAGAGATAGATAAAGACAGTATATAGATAGTTAGATAAATAGATATCTTTGCTAGCACCTAGAGAATCATCTAATGTTTGCCTAGCAAATTCCTGCATGGATAGTTTGTTGTTGTGTAAAGCGGGCACTCTTGCCAGGCCTGAGAATGTGATCTAATGCAAGTGTAAAGCTCCAGCTCAGCCATCTAGAAAATTCCTGCCCAGCCTACGCAAACTGTAACGTGATATGATTGAGCTTTCAGCTGACTTTCAAATTATGTATTTCAATGTCAATGATTAAAAATGTTGGCTAATACTAAACTGAATGTTACAGTTATGCTGCCAAGCAAATACTGTTTTGTGTTTTCTTCATTTTAAACATAATTTAAGCCAACTACTTAAATGAGCAGTTAACACATACATAATATATAACCTACAATAATATTTGTATAACAGTTAAAATAACTTCTGCAACAGTGTCTAGCCAAAGTGAACCCTCCAACATTGCTATTCACTGGAGCAGCCATGCAGCTTCTTGGACAACCAAGCCTGCAAGTTATAGTGTGAGATTCATTTACTAAAGGGAAATAGGCTGTTCACTTACAAAGTGAAGTTTTACTTTGCAGGAGAAACTTTCCTTAGCTTAGTGAATGCGGTGAAAGTCTGCTGAGTTCTATCATACAATCATGTGCACATGATTGAGTAGTCTTTGCAAAGTGAATATTTAACACATTCACTAAGCAAAGTGGCAATGTCCATGCAAAATGAACATGCTCTACTCCTTTAGCAAGTTAACACCTATGAGTGCCACCTCCCTATACCTCTTGAAAAGTATGTTTATTGTGCATTATTGGTCTGAACCTCTCAGTTTTGTTGCTTTATTGAATAAAGAGTGATGATTAGCTCTCCAGCCAGTACAAAATTCTCAGGTCCCACATGTCACACTGGGTCAGAGATGTGTGTCCCCTTGGATATTCACTTGGCCCAGTGGGCCATCATAGATCCATAGTGTAATATTGTTTTATTAACCACTTGACCCCTGGAAGATTTTGGGGACCAGTGAGACTAATACAGTGATCAGTGCTAAAAAAATATGCACTGTACTAATGACACTGGTTGGGAAGGGGTTAACATCCGGGGTGATCAAAATGTTAACTGTGTGCCTAGCTGGTGTTTCAGTGTAGTGGGGGAGGTGCTTTTATTAGTGGAAAGCGTGGATCGGCATTCCTGCTTTACAGTAACTCAGGATCCATGCCTTCTGTACTGACAGAGTGGCAATCTGCCTTGTTTAATTAGCCAGATCGCCATTCTGCATCTGTACTGAAGCATCAGTGGGTGCTGGGGAACATCAAGTCCGCCGTACCACGCCAAGCAGCTCCCGCTGTGTATAATTACAAAAAGGTCAAGAAATGTACGCACATTGAAAACAAAGTTGAAAAGCCCATGGGGTAGAGAAAGGTGTATCAAAATGGCGACTTCCATCACACCAGAAATGACGTCACCACGCTTCTGTCCAATGTGAGTGCATTACCTTGTTTTTTTGTAATTTAGGCCCCTTGCACATGGGTGGCATTATTTACTGATGTTTACTCAGGAACATATGTATAGATGAGTAAAATACTTCTTCATTGCCAATATTGTAATATACTTACTTATTCTCGCGTAAAAAAGTGAACACGTGAGTAAATTACTGCACTTAAATGAAAAACTTTCTATTTTTGTTTTACTGCTCTGTACTCAACTCTGTATTACTGATCTTTACTTAGCTGTCTGTAACGTCCTATAAACAACAATGCATCTCAGATCAGTGAAAAAACTCAGATTTGTTTACTCACGTGTGCAACAGGCCTAAACAGAACAATATTCAAGTGTTTTTTATCACAGCCTTTCAGCGAAGAGGCATCCTTTAAGTTGGAACCCATGTTACCTGAAGGTTGGCACACAATACCCGCTGTGATGGGTGAAATTTTTTTTTTCTGATTTTCAGCAAACCTGCGGCGTGGATCAGGTAAGCAGGAAAAAAGTGTTAAGAATTTACCTTAAAAATGTTTTCCTTGTACGTGGGTGTCTTCTCTATTTTCGCCACTAGAGGGTATAAAGAGTCAAGTTTTTCTCACCAAGCTCCAGACAGTGTCAGGTCAGTTCAGACAGCACACTCTCCAATGCAGAGCTCTGCCATGGGGCGATCAGGTCCTTTTTCCTCACTGCCATAATGCAGGAGAATCCTGCTTCCCTCAGAGACTCCAGATCCCCGGGGGCGTGCGCGTGCACGGGGCATGCTTTATGGGGCAAAGAGGAAAGGGAAGATCGTGGGTGCGCAAAGGGCGCACGCACCCGTGTACGGGCACGTCATTCACTGCGTTTTTGCAGGCAGAAGCACATAAAAGCCTCTCAAAACCTGCATCTCACCCCTGATCTGGGACACAGCGACTTGCAAAAGGGTTTGTAAGGTCTCTATGTGGTTGGTTAGCTGGGCACCCCCAAGAGAGGACACCCACTGGGCATGAAACTGTGTGTTTAGTTGCATACTGTATGTAAAGGCTTAACTAGCACAGGAGTATATGCTGTTAGTACCTTGATTTTGTTGCTTGGTAATATGTCTTCCCCAGTGCCTGGTCCTGCATATGCCACTGAGGACTCTTTGGCAGTAGCCCTTAACAGTTTAGAAGGATTGCTCAGTCCTCACAAGTCCTCACAAATGGACAAAAAGCAAAGCAGAGCTCCTTCTGTTACTTCAGATCTTCCTTCAGACAGGTCGGAAGATGATGAGGAGCACCATCAGATAAGGATGAGGAGTCAGAAGGTGCTGGGATTTCAGAAGAACCTTTCTCTGCTTCCCAGGTTCTAAAAATTCAGGTGCAATATTACACTGAAACAGTACGCTCTACATTTAAATTACCTTTTTCGGAGTTATCTGATTCACCTGTCTCCTCTCTGGGTTCATTGAAATCCCCACAGGCTGCACGTTCCTTTCCGATTCATCCTTTATTAGAGAATGTGATATACGCAGACTGGAAGCATCCAGATATGCGTTTTTCTCCTCCTAGGAAGTTTGAAGTTCTCTACCCAATGAAGGAGAAGTTTACCAAGAAGTGGAGTCTGCTTTCAGTAGATGCGGCTATTTCTTGTGTAAATAAAAGCTTAACCTGTCCTGTGTACAATGCTCAGGTATTTAAAGATCCTTCTGAGAAAAAGTTGGAATCTTTACTGAAGTCTTCCTTTCTCCTGGCAAGCGCAGTAACCCAACCTGACGTGATGGCAGTGGGTATGTGTCAGGTCTTAAAGGATCAGGTGAAACATGGGCTGAAAGACCTGCCTCTGGAGCACATCCAATTTTTGGAGAATATGCCCAGGGCCTTATGTTTCACAATAGATGCCATCAGGGATTCTATTCAACAAGAATCTCGCCATATGCTCCAACTGATACACATGCACAGAATTCTTTGGCTGAAGCACTGGTCAACAGAAGCCCCATGCAAAAAGCTATTGCCCAGCTTTCCCTTCCATGGTGAACACCTTTTTGGGGAGGATTTGGAAAAATATATCCAAAAGATATCAAGCGGCAAGACTACTCTGTTGCCGGAGAAGTAGAAAAGCAAGTGTCCTGGTTTTAAACGTTCCCTTTCCCCAGCTCCTGGAACATCTGCCGCTAGGCAGTGGCGACGGCAGTCTCAGACAGCCTCAAAGGCTAAAGACCAGGGCCAGGCTCAGAAAAATGTGAAGCAGTGGGGACAAAGAGCTAACAAGCAAAGTCCCAAATTTTTCTCATTAAGGGGCGCCCCTGTTTTGCCGAGTGGGGGGCAGTTTCGACAGTTTTCAGTGGCTTGGCAGACAGAGATCCAGGACAAATGGGTGGTTTCGGCTGTATCCTTGGAGTACAAGCTGGAATTTCGAGAGACGCCACCTGATCGGTTCAGAAGTTTTGGGGTTTCCAAAGATCCAACAAAAAGAGATTATTTATTTCGAGGTTTGGATCACTTGCTGTCTCAGGGGGTAATCAAGGAAGTTGCTCTAAGACAGCAAGGTGCAGGGTTCTATTCGAACCTCTTTGTGGTTCCAAAACCAAATGGAGACGTCAGACCCATTCTGGACCTAAAGGATCTAAACCAGTTTCTGGACATTCACCATTTCCGAATGGAAACCATTCGGTCTGTGGTCGCCACCCTACAAGGCGGGGAGTATTTGGCGTCCATAGGCATCAAGGACACCTATTTACATGTGCCTATTTATCCCACTCACCAAAGGTTCCTAAGATTTGCGATAGAGCATCGCCACTTTCGGTTTGTGGCTCTACCTTTTGGTTTGGCCACTGCACCCCAGGTATTTACAACAGTTCTGGCCCCACTTTTGGCAAAATTAAGAGCACAGGGCATAACTAGAAGATCTACTTGTGATAGATCGGACAGTGGCAGGATTAGATCACACAGTGCTCAATACGATGAGATACCTGAAGCATTTAGGATGGATCATAAACCTGCAGAAATACCCTCTACAAGCCCTAAGATGGGTAGAGTATTTGGGCATGATCATAGACACAGCCCAAAGCAGGGTATTCCTGCCAGAGCCAAAGATCAAGTCCCTAAGAGAATTGATCCACAAAGTCAGAATGAAGAGGGGACCATCAATTCGCCTTTGCATAAGACTATTAGGGAAGATGGTGGCCTCCTTCGAATCTGTTCCCTATGCACAGTTTTATTAGAGACTACTGCAGGGCGGCATTCTGGCTGCTTGGAACAGGGAAAGCCATGCTCTGGATTTACCCATGCACCTGTCTCCAGAGGTGCGCCAAAGCTTCAGTTGGTGGTTGAAAACCAAGAATTTGCGGAAAGGAAGGTCCTTCCTCCCAGTCACCTGAAAGGTGGTGTCAACAGATGCCAGCCTGTTTGGCTGGGGAGCAGTGTTAGAAGAAGCCTCGGCCCAGGGTTCCTGGGCCAAAACTGAGGAGAGCATGCCAATCAATATTATGGAAATTCGGGCAGTATACTTAACTCTCAGAACTTGGACTCAGGGTTACACGGCCATCCGATTTGGATTCAATCCAAAAATGCTACTGCAGTAGCTTATATCAATCACCAAGGAGGCACACGGAGCCAGGATGCTCAGAAAGAGGTGAATCGGATTTTGATATGGGCAGAAGAACATGTTCCTTGTCTTTCTGCAATCTTCATTCCAGGGGTTGAAAACTGGCAAGCGGACTATCTAAGTCAACAGCAACTGTCTCCAGGAGAGTGGTCTCTCCACCAGTCTTTCATGCAGTATGCCAGGGATGGGGGACTCCGGATGTAGACCTGTTGGCCTCCAGGCTCAACAGGAAGTTGGACAACTTTGTGTCCAGGACGAGAGATCTTACAGAACAGATGCTCTGACAATTCCTTGGAATCAGTTTTCACTGATCTATGCATTCCCCCTGATCCCTCTCTTACAGAGATTGCTGGGCAGGATCAAGATGGAGGGAATACCGGTGCTCCTAGTAGCCCCCAATTGGCGCATGTTGCCCTGGTACACCGAAATCATAAAGATGGCGGTAGGAGGACCTTGGGTGCTTTCACTACGGCATGACTTGCTGTCACAAGGTCCAGTGTTCCACCCTTCCTTACAAAAGCTAAGTTTGATGGTCTGGCTACTGAGACCTACATTTTGAAGAAACGAGGACTCTCTGGTCTAGTTCTGTCTACACTCATTAATGCTAGAAAGCCGGCCTTCAGGCTAATCTACTATAGAGTTTGGAAGGCGTATGTTTCCTGGTGTGAATCCAGAAGATAAAATCCTCAAAAGTATGCTATAAGTAGGATTCTCGCTTTTCGTCAAATAGGAGTAGATATGAAATTGGCCCTGAGTATTATCAAGAGTCAAATATCGGCTCTATCAGTCTTTTTTCAGAAACCATTGGCATGTCATTCCCTAGTCCGGGCATTCATTCAGGGAGTACTGTGGATAAATCCGCCAGTCAAATCACCCTTGTGTCCCTGGGATTTGAACTTAGTATTATCAGTGCTGCAAAAGCAACCTTTTGAACCTATTCGCCAAATTTATTTGATTATTTTAAACAAGAAATTGGCCTTCATGATTGCTATCTCTTTTGCTAGAAGGGTATCGGAGTTAGCAGCTCTTTCTTGTAAAGAGCCCTATTTAATTTGTCGCAAAGACAAAATTGTTCTACGCCCTCACTGTACCTTTCTTCCAAAGGTGGTGTCTGCACTTCATTTAAATCAAGACATTGTTTTGCCTTCCTTTTTTCCTGAACCGTGAACAGCGGAGGAAAAGTTATTGCACTCCCTAGATGTAGTGAGAGCAGTAAAAGTCTATCTGCAGGCTACGGCTCAGAAACGTTAAACAGATGTTTTGTTCATTGTGCCAGATGGTCCCAAGAAGGGCCAGCCGGCATCAAAATCCGCCATTGCTAGGTGGATTCATCAAGTAATTATTCAAGCTTATTGTTTAATGAACAGGATTTCTCTTTTTTCTGTTAAGGCGCACTCAACCAGGGCAATAAGTGCTTCATGGGCAGTGCATCACCAGGCTTTGATGGCTCAGATCTGTAAAGTTGCAAATTGGTCTTCAGTCCATAAATTTACTAAATTATATCAAATAGATGTAAAAGGACATGAGGATTCAGCCTTTGGGTGTAGTGGCATCCCACTATGTAATGACTAAGCTCTCCGCCCGTGGTGTACGATAAAGAAAGTCGTTTTTTTATAACACCTTACCTGTAAAATCATTTTCTTTGAGTACACCACAGGACACAGAGGTCCCCCACTTCTATGGGATTCTTACTGCTTTGCTACAAAAACGGAGGTACTTCCTGTAAGGGAGGGGTTATATGGAAGGGAACTTATTCTCATTGGTTGTGCCAGTGTTCAATTACCTCTGGTGACCATACAACCCACTATGTAATGACTAAGCTCTGTGTCCCGTGGTGTACTCAAAGAAAAGGATTTTACAGGTAAGCTGTTATAAAAATCCTACTATTTATGTAACATTTCTAATGGGCATTCTTTTGGTGGGTTTTTCTTTTAGGCTAGGTTCACACCTATGCGAATTGAGTGCGGTTTAAACCGCATCTAATTCGCAGGACATTTCAAAATACATTGTTTTCAATGAGGCTGGTTCACATATGTGCGATGCATTCGCACTGCGTATTGCCTCCAAACCGCATGCGGTTTTTATGTCTTGCGGTGCGGCTCAGGTGCGAATTCAGTCCCATTATCTTCTATGGGTATGCATCTAATTCGCACATGTGTTCAGTTCTCTGCAGGAGTTTCTCTCATTCAGCTCAATACAATTCTCCCCCACTCTCCTCTCACCCGGAAGTTCTCCCAGGTCTCCAAATTCGCACCTGATCTGCAGCTAAACCGCAGTTGATCTGCAGAACACCCTCTAGAGAAATCTGCAACGACAACGCAGCTCAAAAAAGCAACGCACTAGTGTGATTCCGGCCTTAAAGCCCAACTGAACTAGCTAATTACATTCACATTTCAGGTGCATCCAAACAAAATGTGTTCAACGTTTTAAAGCTACTTTTCTTTAGAAAGCAGTTATAGTACAACCTGAGAAGAAAAGTGTGTCCCTGCCAGCATGTCTTCTTGCCTTTGTTAATTAGACAGCTATAGGACTGACTAAGCAGGGATGCATGTCAGACCTCTGCAGATTAACCACTGCTTCCACACAGAAAGTAAGTATTAAATTACAGAATGTAATCTTTTGTTTAAACTGATTATATATAGAGGGGCAGATTCTCATACATTCGCGCTGCTCCTGGGCAGCGTAATATATGAGATCTACGTTACACCGCCGCAGGTCTACAGGTTTACATCCTGATTCTCAGAACACTTACCTGTAAACTTGCGGCGGTGTAGCGTTAGATTGCTTGTCGCAAGCCCGCCCAATTCAAATGGGGAGGGCACCATTTAAATTAGGAGCGCTCCCGCGCCGAGCGTACTGCGCATGCTCCGTCGGGTAAATTACCCGACGTGCATTGCGCTAAATGACGTCGCCCCGACGTCATTTGCCTAGATGTATACGTAAATGGCGTCCAGCGCCATTCGCGGACGTCTTACGCAAACGACGTAATTTTTATTGAATTCGACGCGGGAACGACGGCCATCGTTAACATTGGTTGCGCCTGCTAATTAGCAGGGGCAACCTTACGCGTCGGGTACGCTACGCAAACGACGTTAATTCGCTGCGTCGACCTCGCGTATGTTCGGGAATCGCCGTACTTACCTAATTTGCATAGACGACGGGGAAAAACGACGATGCGACACCTAGCGGCAGGAAAAAAAATTACTTTTAAGATCTGACAGCGTAATAGCCTTACGCTTGTCAGATCTAATGGGTACCTATGCGCAACTGATTCTGAGAATCAGTTGCATAGATACCCGGGGCCAGATGAGGTGTTACGACGGCGCTAATGGTGTTGCGCCGTCGTAACGCCTTTGAGAATCTGCCCCAGAATGTACAGATTCTTCTCTGGTCATTATTAGTATTCAACGTGATTCTGAGCATGCGCACTGGGATGCGGCCACGGGACGGCGAATGCGCCGTTCGTTTAAAGTACTTCTATGGCGCTTGGCCCATCATTAGCATGGGGTCACGCCTCATTAGCATGACTCACGCCCACTTCCATGTACAATGGCTCACGCCGAGGGAACCCAGTGCAGTTTGGGAGGCAAGTGCTTTGAGAATTCGGTGCTTGCCTCTCTGCGCGACGTCGGCGTATTGTATATTAGATACGCTACGCCGGCATAAATATGCGCCAATGTATGTGAATCCGGGCCTTAATGTTTACACAAAAAAAATGCCTTTTGCAATTGCTACAAAAACATTTAAACACAAAATCGAATACACATATATAAAAAGCCATCATACTCCAGAAAGAATATTAAATAACATCTTTAAATATCTTAACCAAAATTGCTTTGAATATATTTCATAGTCAGTATTTATAAATGTTATATTTTATCTTAGCTTTATATAATGACTTCAATCATTTTGGGTCTGATTTCACTAAGCAAACTTCCACTGCCCATTAATTTTGTTTAGAAGAAAGAACATGCCATTTTATGAAAAATGAACAATATTAAGTCTGTGTTCACTGAACTGTTATAAGCAGACTATAAAATTAACTCAAGTAACTTCTTTGTTTGCAATTCATCTTCATTGTTCATTATTTTAGGCCCTAAGACATGTTTGATCTCCATTATAGTTAATTTTTTTACAAAAGTAGCCAGGTGTGCCATATGATTACTTTACAAATTTGTGAAATGATCTACTTAAAACCATCAACATCTTGAACCAAAGTGTTATGCTTTAACCACTTGACCACTGGGCACTTAAACCCCCTTCCTAACCAGACCAATGTTCAGCTTTCGGTGCTCTCACAATTTGAATGACAATTACTCAGTCATACAACATTGTACCCATTTGAAATTTTTGTCCTTTTTTTCACATAAATAGAGCTTTCTTTTGGTGGTATTATATCACCTCTGGGTTTTTTATTTTTTGCGCTATAAAAGAAAAACGACAGAAAATTCTGTAAAAATAAATAAATAAACTTGTTTCTGTCATATTCGCAGGTTATTTCTCACACACAGCATATGCATACCACGAATGACACCCCAAAACACATTCTGCTATTCCTCCCGAGTATGGCGATACCCCAAGTGTGCGACTTTTACACGGCGTGGCCACATACAGAGGCCCAACATGCAGGGAGCACCATCAGGCGTTCTGGAGCACCCAGGCCAATTCTGACATTTCTCTCCTACATGGAAAAATCACCATTTATTTGCTAGAAAATTACATAGAACCCCAAAACATTATATATGCAGAGTATTGGGGTATTGCGGAGTATTTGGGTATTGCAGAGTATTGGGGTATTGCGGAGTATTGGGGGCATTGCAGAGTATTTGGGTATTGCAGAGTATTGCGCAGGGTATTGGGGTATTGCAGAGTATTGGGGTATTGCAGAGTATTGCGCAGGGTATTGCAGAGTATTGGGGTATTGCAGAGTATTGCGCAGGGTATTGCAGAGTATCGGGGTATTGCAGAGTATCGAGGTATTGCAGAGTATGGGGTATGGCAGAGTATGGGGTATAGCAATGCATGGGGTATGGCAGGCAGAGTATGGGATATGGCAGGCAGAGTATGGGGTATTGCAGGCAGAGTATTGGGGTATTGCAGAGTATCGGGGTATTGCAGAGTATCGAGGTATTGCAGAGTATGGGGTATGGCAGAGTATGGGGTATGGCAGAGTATGGGGTATGGCAGGCAGAGTATGGGGTATGGCAGGCAGAGTATGGGGTATGGCAGGCAGAGTATGGCAGGCAGAGTATGGGGTATGGCAGGCAGAGTACGGGGTATTGCAGGCAGACTATGGGGTATTGCAGGCAGAGTATGGGGTATTGCAGGCAGAGTATGGGGTATTGCAGGCAGAGTATGGGGTATTGCACGCAGAGTATGGGTTATTGAAGAGTATTGCGCAGGGAAGGATGGCTGGATCTGTGACTGCAGTTGTCACAGATCCAGCCACAGCACTGCTGACACCCGCTCCCCCCCCTCTCTACAAGTGGTCTGACTTTAAATTTTGATACTGGATAAATAGTTTTAATTTGTATTTTTTGTCATTTTAGTTATTATTGTTTCATCATGGGGGGGGGGGTAATCAAAACAAAATGTTTCTTCGATGTGATTCTTGTCAAGCCTGCCTTGCATACACGCAATCATGAAAAAAAAATGCTCGAGCAAAGCAAAGTGACGTACAACACGTACGACGGTACTATAAAGGGGAAGTTCCATTCAGATGGCGCCACCCTTTTCAGTCTTCATACTTTTCAGTCTGTTACAGGGTGACAAATGTGCTATCTCCATTACAAATGCTAGTTTTACCAGACCGAGTGCTCCCGTCTCATAACTTGCTTCTGAGCATGCACATTTTTTTCTCGTCGTTAACGCCTACACACGACCGTTTTTTACGACGTTTAAAACGACAACGTGAAAAATAACAATAAAAATTAGAGCATATTCTAAATTTTTAATGCCCATTTTTCACGTCGCAAAAAATGCTCTGGAGTCTACACACGATAATTTTTAATGAACATTTAAAAAAAATGGCATTTTTCACGTCATGAAAAACGGTCGTGTGTACGCGGCTTCAGTGTCTCGGTGATCACAGAGCGTGCCGCGCATGCCTTGCAGGGGGTACATGGGGTGCGTGCAAAAGGGAGGACATCTATAGACTTCCTCCCGTCAATTGGGGGCCGCACTGTATCTGTCATTTGGCTATAGCGCAGGCCCCTAGTGGTTAATGCAGACGGGAGCAATGGAGGTTTAGATAACGATATTGCTATTGCTATGGAAATTTGCAGGGAGTAAATATATAAGAGATGTAAGGGAACGACCCAGCTCTGTGCCTTTGACTATAGTCTAATGATGTAATGCATAGGTAGTTGCTGTGGGTGATGTCATCATGCTAGAAAATCCAGGACTGGGTGATTAAGAATAATTTCACAACAGTCCTGAAATTGATTGTCTGTGCAATTTATTTTAGCTTGGTAAAGTTGGTGCACACTGTAATGCATAATGGAGCGTGAGTGCCTTTATTAATTTTTATAATAACAAATGTTTTTTTTGTATAGATTATGGTCTTGTATGTTTCATTTTGAGCGACCCTGGAAAAGAAGGAGGATCAGAAGGTATAAAGAGAACGCTGTCCCAAATATGTACAGAATAAAATTACACTAATGAGATCACTGATACATTGAATAGGAAAGAGATGAAGGGTGTTTAGTGACTGAACTAGAAGTGCTGGTGAGCTTTGTTTGTTGAAGGTTGTTACTGTAGAAGTGAGTAAGGCAGACATTTTTTGCTGACTTAAAGGGGTTGTAAAGGTTTGTCTTTTATTTTCTAAATAGGTTCCTTTAAGCTAGTGCATTGTTGGTTCACTTACCTTTTCCTTTGATTTCCCTTCTAAATGTTTTTTCTCTTTGTTTGAATTTCTCACTTCCTGTTTCTCCTCAGTAAGCTTTCCACCATCATCGGAGCGGTGGAAAGTCATTTAGAACAGCTTACTGAACACCTTACTGAGGAGGAACAGGAAGTGAGAAATTCAGACAAAGAAAACAAAAACAAATAACATTTAGAAGGGAAATTGAAGGAAAAGGTAAGTGAACCAACAATGCACTAGCTTAAAGGAACCCATTTAGAAAATAAAAAACAAACTTTTACAACCCCTTTAACTATAACAGAATGTGCATGCATAAGGCTATCCATGGCAGGGACACCAGGAATTATTCTACAGTAATCTCCACCATGCTGATGAAGAATAAGTATATCTTAAGCCTCATACACACGCATGGTTTTCTCGGCAAGAAACAACAAGAAAGCTGCTGGCAGAGCTTTCTTGCCGAGTAAACCGTGCGTGTGTACGAGGCTTTGAAGTTTCTCATCGAGAAAACTGCCCAGAATCTAGATGAGAAAAATAGAGAACCTGCTCTCTATTTTCTCATCATGATTCTCGGCAGTGTTTTCCTGCCGAGAAACCCGAGCGTGTTACCTGTCTCCATGGAAACCTGCGCATGCTCAAAATGACTTTGACGCATGTGCGGTAGCTTCCAAGGCATAGGTAGGGTGAAGCAAAATGGCGGCGACGGCATAGAATGTGTCGATGATGTCACCGCATTCGTGCTATTCAATAGAGCGGCAATTCTTTTGAATCGTACGTGTGTACACTCAGCCGGCAAGAAAATCTTGCCAGGAATCTTGTCAGGAAAAATTACGTTTTTTTCCTGACGAGAATCCGGGCCGTGTGTACAGGGCTTTACTTGCTTTTCTAGGGAATGGTTTATGGTCTCGCAGTTGCCAGCTATCTGGATGTCTTCCTTTCACTGCCAGAACTTGGACAGGCACTTCTAAGTCATGACATACTGTGGTGGTGGTTATAAGAGTTTAAGCTCATTTTGAATTTTAGTGACTGGGTTTACATATTCTATAAATATTAGGTTCACATATCTTAGTTGCATTATTATATCAATCAAATTAGTCATATTTTGTTACAGATTTATGTCAAGTGAGAGAAATCAGCATCAACCACTTAAGGACCGCCTCCTGCACATATACGTTGGCAGAATGGCATGGCTGGGCACAAGCATGTACCTGTACGTCCTCTTTACCTGGACCTGGTCCGAAGCCCTGTGACTGCGGCCGTGGGACCATGGACCCGATTGCCGCCGGAGTCCCGCGATCAGCCCCGGGAGCTGAAGAACGGGGAGAGCTGTGTGTAAACACAGCTTCCCCATTCTTCACTGTGGCGCTGTCATTGATCGTCTGTTCCCTAAAATAGGGAAAGGCAATCAATGACGTCCAGCCCTACCCCCTACAGTTAGAAACACATATGAAGTCACACTTAACCCCTTCAGCGCCCCCTAGTGGTTAACTTACAAACTGCAATTGTCATTTTCACAGTAAACAATGCATTTTTATAGCATTTTTTGCTGTGAAAAAGATAATGGTCCCAAAAATGTGTCAAAATTGTCCGATGTGTCCGCCATAATGTCGCAGTCACAAAAAAAATCACTGATCGCCGCCATTAGTAGTAAAAAAATAAAAAATTAATAAAAATGCAATAAAACTATCCCCTATTTTGTAAACTCTGTAAATTTTGTGCAAACCAATCGATAAACGCTTATTGCGATTTTTTTACCAAAAATAGATAGAAGAATACGTATCTGCCTAAACTCAGGAAAAAAAAAATTATATATATTTTTGGGGGATATTTATTATAGCAAAAAGTAAAAAATATAGAATTTTTTTCAAAATTGTCGCTCTATTTTTGTTTATAGCGCAAAAAATAAAAACTGCAGAGGTGGTCAAATACCACCAAAATAAAGCTATATTTGTGAGAAAAAAAGGACGCCAATTATGTTTGGGAGCCACGCCAAACGACCGCGCAATTGTCAGTTAAAGCAACGCAGTGCCGAATCGCAAAAAGGGGCCTGGTCCTTTACCTGCATTTTGGTCCGGGTCTTAAGTGGTTAATATATGCATGCATCCTGTATTGGTTCACCATTGGCATGCAAGTATGGGTATATAACATGTTTGTCCCAAGGGTTGCCAAAATACCCTTTTTAAACAAAAAACAATATCGATTTTTTTTTCCAAGCATAACATTTATTTTGCTTGTAAGCACTTTGTGGAAGGGATGTGCTATTACAATTAGAACTGCTGAAATTGATTCAGTTAGGTATAAGGAAGTATAAGGTATAAGGAAGTATACAAAACAACATTTTATAACAAATGTAAATTCAGTACAGACTCTCCTCACTTAGGGCCAGATTCAGGTACAATTGCGGCGGCGCAACGTAACCCGTTTACGTTACACCGCCGCAAGTTTTCAGTGTAAGTGCCTGATCCACAAAGCACTAACCTGTAAACTTGCGGCGGTGTATCGTAAACACGTCCGGCACAAGCACGCCCAATTCAAATGGGGCGTGTACCATTTAAATTAGGCGCGCCCCCGCGCCGGACGCACTGCGCATGCTCAGTTTAGAAATTCCCTCCGTGCTTTGCGCGATGTGACGTCATTTTTTAGAACGGCGACGTGCGTAGCATCCATTCGTATTCCCGGACGTCTTACGCCAAAACAAAAAAAATGTGAAATTCGACCCGGGAACGACGGCCATACTTTAACATGGCTCGACTAAAGTTAAGCCATGTTAAAGCAGGTGTAACTTTGCGATGGGAAAAAATTACTAGCGACGACGTAACGAACGCAAAAACCGTCGTGGATCGCCGTAAATGCTCATTAGCATACCCGATGCAGGAAAACGACGCAAACTCCACCCAGCGGCGGCCGAAGTATTGCATCCTAAGATCCGACAGTGTAAGTCAAACACACCTGTCGGATCTTAGGGCTATCTATGCGGAACTGATTCTATGAATCAGCCGCATAGATAGGACAAGAGATACAACAGTGTATCAGGAGATACGCCGTCGTATCTATTCTGTGAATCTGGCCCATAATGACCAGGTTCTGTTCCAATGACCAGGTCATTAAACAAATTGGTCGTTAAACGAGGAGCCACAAGTAATTAATATTTTAAGCATTCTCAACTACTGTACTGTACTGTATTGTGCAAAAAAAGGTCTAAACACAAAACTCCAGCTCAATAATGTTGTATTAATTTGCATAAGTACAGAACACAAACAAAAATTCTGTACTGTACTGAAAAATATAATGTTGTAGAGCGCATTGTTCAGGTGGGGAGAGCTGGTCGTAGGTCTGAGCGGTCGTTAAACAGGTAAGTTGTTAAACAAGTATCTGTAATACATTTTTTTACATTTATTTTATCTTTATGTTGTCAACTAACAGGAACACAATACCATTTCTGTCAATATAACATAGTGATACCATTGTGTTGGTAGTTTATGTTATGCCAAGAAAAAACAATTAGGCCATAAAATAGTATGAAAAACATATACAATTTATACTCAACACATAAGATACTGAAGTGGAATAACTTAACTTGAACTTATTCCATCTGGAAGGTTAATTTTTTATGAAAAAATGAAAGCTATATACTTCTATAAACCACCTTGTTTTTTCCTGGTCAGTTCTTCCTTTTAACTCTGGTTAGAGGTAATTGAAGTGTTCTAAAAGCTTTAATGTCAGTCATTCAAGCGGAGCAGAGTGCAGTGTGCAAGGTATTCTCTTAAGGTGTTCTAAAATAAGAAAACATTTAAATGTCTCAAAAGAACCCTTAAACTAAAAATATAGCATACAGAGTAAAAGGCACTTACTCATGTGAAAAAGCATATTAGAAAAACATCTTGATAGTACAGAAAGGTTTGAAATTCTGCCATGAGCCAGGTGGATGATAAATCAGGTAAAGCACCTTGGAGTTGATTTTCTAAAGGCAAACAGGCTGTTCACTTTGCAAGGGAGTTTTCCCCAGAGCTCAGTGAATAAGGTAACATTTCACTTTCCAAAGAATGTCCACTCAAATGCAAGGAAAAGAAAAAAAAAAGAAAAATGTGCTTGCAAGTCAGCAGAGCTTCACCACATTCACTAAGCTTTGGGGTAAATTCCCTTGCAAATTGAACAGCCAATTCGTTTTTTTTTAAATCAACATTTTTAAGTCAGTATGTGTTTTTCCTGTAGATCCTATTTAATGTCACATTATTTTATATGGACAGTTATTTATGACATATGACTATGACATATTAATACAGAAGACTAAGGCGTTGACCAGGAACTTGTCTTGCATACAAACGGCACACAATTGTCAGCCAACAAACACAAACATAGTAACGTACTACGTTGTTTTTCAGCTCTTTAGCACTACCCTTTGGGCACCTTCTGCTAATGTTGTGTTTGGTGAGCATTGCTTCCATGCATGCGTGTTTTTACTTTGGACTTTTGTCTTATGGACTTGTATACACATGATCGAAAAATCTGACAACAGACCGTTGTCCACGGAAAATTTTAAAGGTTGCTATCCAACATTTGTCCGCCGAAAATCTAACAACAATTGTCCGATGAAGCGTCAACACACAATTCCTGTCGGAAAATCCGATCGTGTGTAAAAGGCTTTAGTTTTACTTGAGTCTCCAGCATCAATTTGCACCATTAATGCTATTTATAGGGAAGCTTGTGGTTACATTTTTCCATATGAATATATTCTGTAGAAGCCTCACACAATTAAACACATTTTTCCCTGTTTTAATGATTTGGAAGTACATAGATAATAAACTAGTTTTGAAAGAAGAATGCGTTATAAGGCCACTCAAGTGTCCTTGCATCCATACATTTCTTTGTGTATTATTTCTCATTATCTTTAACCATTTGCCCTCTTGAAAATGTTACCCCCTTCATGACCAGGGCATTTTTTTCTATTCAGCACTGCGCTACTTTAACCAACTATTGCGCGGTCATGCAACACTGTATGCAAATTACATTTCAAACATTTTTTTTCACACAAATAGAGCTTTCTTTTGGTGGTATTTGATAACCACTGGGATTTGTTATTGTATGAATGAAAAAATGCTGAAAAAAATGAAAAAAATATATATTTTCTGTTCTAAAACGTATCCAGTAAGAAAATACAAAAATAAAACTTCTTCATCAATTTAGGCCAAAATGTATTCTGCTACATATCTTTGGTAGAAGAAAAAAAAACACAATAATATCTAGATTCATAAAGAGTTAGGCCGACGTATCAGTAGATACACAGACCTAACTCGGAATCTGCGCCGACCTAAGTTTAAGTGTATTCTCAAACTGAGATACACTTAAACCTATCTAAGATACGATGGCTTGCGCCGTCCTATCTTAGGGTGCAATATTTAGGCTGGCCGCTAGGTGGCGCTTCTATTGCGTTCGGCGTAGAATATGTAAATCACTAAATGCGCCTATTCACGAACGTACGTCCGCCCGTCTCAGTAAAGATACGCCGTTTCCGTAAGAGATAGGCCGCCTAAAGAAAAAACATGCCCCCTAGGTGGCGTAGCCAATGTTAAGTATGGCCGTCGTTCCCGCGTCGAAATTTGAAAATTTTACGTCGTTTTCGTAAGTCGTCCGTGAATAGGGCTGGACATAATTTACGTCCACGTCGAAACCAATACGTCCTTGCGGCGTACTTTGCCGCAATGCACACTGGGATATGTACACGGACGGCGCATGCGCCGTTCGTAAAAAACGTCAATCACGTCGGGTCACAGTTAATCTACATAAAACATGCCCCCACATCCTCATTTGAATTTGGCGCACTTATGCCGGCCTATTCACGCTACGCCGCCGTAACTTAGCAGGCAAGTACTTTGTGAATACAGTACTTGCCTAGCTAACTTACGGCGGCGTAGTGTAAATACCATACGCTATGCCGCCGCAAAGATGTGGCGGTCTATTTGAATCTAGCTATAAGTGTATATTAATTGGTTTATGTGAAAGTTAGAACATCTACATACTATGGTATATATATATATATATATATATATATATATATATATATATATATATATATATGTATATATACTGTAATTTACGCAGCTATAGACGCTGTATTTAAACAGTAATCAGTGACTTATAGTGGGACTGTGATTGGGTGACAATCTGTTATTAACATACACTGGCTGGGAGGGTCATTAACTGACACTGACATCATAGTGACACTAATACAGTGACCAGTGAAAATACTGTACACTGACACTGTACCAATGACACTGGCTGGGAAGAGGTTAACATTTAGGAACAATCAAGGGGTTAACTGTGTGCCTAACAATGTGTAATGTGTGTAATGTGTGCTGCATTCAGTATCTGATCTGGCTGTTTTTTCTCCTTGCTTTTCAGAGACAAGAAATAGCCACATCGCTGTTCTGTATGTGATTGGACACTGCTGATCAGCAGGTTTCAGTCTGCTGCCAAACTCGTGCTCTGTCCAATCACAGTATGGGGCAGCAAAGGACACATATATGTACACCCCAAATGCAGAAGAAGGTCAGCCACATACATATACTTGACGGTGCCTGTACCTGCCACCCGTTCGTAGAATATATTTACTGTGAGCAGTTGGCAAGAGGTTAAAACAACCAATATGTCTCAACAAAAGTAACTTTTTGACTAGCACTGGGATCCTCTGCAATCCTTCGCCTTTTTCTTCCAATAAAAGAGCTGAAGATCATTGTGATGTTCCATTAAGGGGAACATTAAATCACTTACTGGTTAGGTAGAAAACTTTTTTAACAGGTTTTACGCTGCAGTCTATAGGCAGCTGTAAAGCTGAAGCCCAAAGAGCACAATGTTACAGTTCTTTTGATATTTCTCTATGATCTGAGCTGATAATTACCCTTTCATTATTAGATAGCAATTATATATATTCCCCTTTCTGCCATTAATGGCATTAATTATTATTGAGAGATCTGTAAGAAAACTATGAGGAAAATAATTATCCTTATTGCATCAACACAGTTTACAGTTATATAGCTATACCATTTATTGCCCAGTGAAATCTCTGTTTGAATTGAAATTGATTATATTTATATAGTGTATATGTATGCAATCTCTGCTGTGCATATTGGATAACTGTATAGTAAATATTATATATTACATAGCTGTGTTATCAGGGCCTCTATTACGCCAGTTGGGGATGCCCAAGTTGCATACATTTGTTCCCTTCTTTAGCACATTACCTCATCTAAACTTTTGACTGTCCATTCAGGCAAACATTATTTCTGTAGTGCTGCAGTGACAACTGTCGCTATGCCCCAGCAACATCTTCTTTAACAAATACAGTATTAAGTAGGTCATGTCAAACATAGTTCATTATTTGGCCCACATTCTCTTCAGGTGCAGTTTAATTCCAGTTGGAACCTTGTACATTTGCTGTCCATAGACAGTTCATGCAAAGGGCATTGCATTTTCCCTTGCACTGTACTTTTGAAACGGTTTTGTCATTGCTTTCAGACTGTATTACATCTGTTAGTTCTCACCCTGTCTTGTGTTTTTTCTTAACTATGTGTGCTAGATTTGAAACTGCCATTTCACATTACAACATCGTCACTTTTTTTAATGCTCTTTCCTAATTGTATTACAGAGTAGAAATCGCTATTCTGATAGATGGCATGTTGACCTGATTTTGAACTTCCACTTTCTTATAGTGAGATATCCTACTGTGATATTTTCTGAAAACAAATGACAAAATATTGTACTACAGCTTATGTTAGGTCACCTTTGTGTGTTTGCAGGTCTCAATAACAATTCTGAGAAATGTACTTTCAAATTATTTAGGCTTTTAGGATTTAAATGAATTGTAATTTTGCCCATTTAGATACATTACGCTTTCTTGATTTACTTTGACAGAGCAGCTGGTATGCCATTTTAGAGATGGGCTTGTGAGATTATATGCAGCCACCTTGACCTAATGGAAATGCCAAATGACTGTAAAAACTAGGTTCACTGCAGGATTTAAAGCAATGAATTAGAGCACAGAAGTAGGGATAATGCCGTGGTACATGCTTGTTTCAATCTGGATTATCCTGAAATATTCTAAAAGAGGGTAAAAGTTCAGTGTGGCTGAAGTGTGTTAACAGAAAGCATAAAGAAGGTTAGTTAAGATAGCAGAAATGGAAGTATTTTTTGTCTGTCTCATTTTATTCTTTATTAAAATACATATTTTTCTTTTAGACCTAGTGTTTTTATACTAACTTAATAATTTATTTTCTTGATTTTTTAAGGTATATAGTGCCAACATGTGCTGCAACTCTTTCCATCCATCACTTAACTTGTACCTAAAGAAATTTACAGTCTCAGTTTAGTAGCACACACATAAGCATCCAAACACACACACACACACACTTACACACACTCTAGCCAATTGAAACCCTATTATATTACTCACAAGTCACATACACATACTAGTAGTGCTCACACACCTAATTGTAGCAATGTAACAAGGAGCATTTTAAGAACTGTAAGAGATATAATATTTCAATTATATATGGGATGCTTGTAAATTATATAACGTCACAATGCCATGGTATCAGTACTTAAAGTAAAACTAAAGGCAAAACTTTATTTTACATTTTGGGTAAAGAAAGGTAGGGTTATAACCACTGTAATTTTATTGATATGTGTGTCACATTGGGGAGATTTCCCTTTATTTTATGTCTTATAACCAAAACGGGACACAAGAGGCAATCCCTCCAAAGAGAGGGACTCCCAGGACATTGCCAAGGTCACCAGAAGTAGTGTCCCAATTGCAAGATTTACCTTCTATTACTGTTCCTGTGCCAACCAAAATTTTTTTATTTTATTTTACTTTTGATTTCAGGGATAATGGTAAACAATAGACATGTGCACATGTTTTGGAATTTAGGTTCGTCCAAAAAATGTATTTATTTAGTTACTCTCAAAATTAGTTTTTACTTATTTTGTTTCGTAAAAAATGCATTTGTATGAAAATACGAATTAATTAAGGTTAAATCTGTCAATTGAAGGCTTATGGTGTCTGTCAAATGAAGATTCCACGAAGCAGCTAAACTGTACAATGCCGCGATCGTACATTTCTGGTCAAATGTTCTGCCCACAAGCTATAGTAGAATTCTAATGTTGTTTGACTAGTAATAATTATAAATATGAATTATTATTATTATTATTATTATTATTATTAGTCAAACAACATTGGAATTCTTCTATAGCCTATGGGGCGGAGCATTTGACCATTTGAGTCACAGATCGCTATTGTCACCATCATGTTGAATCTTCTACCTGTCTATATCGAACTGTTGTCACAACAATACAAAAATATAATGGATACGAAAATAAAGCATTTTTTTATTTTGGATCTATCAGAATTCGGATTCTGCGCATTCGTTACCGTTTTGTTAAAACAAACACACATATCCCTGAAATTCTACGAAAATGCATTTGGACAATAACAAATGCACATGTCTATAGGACACATAGAGAGAGTGAATCTCCCTAGCAGGGAAACAGACAGCAATAAAAACTGACACGTGTTCTAATCCCTCCCCACTTTGTGCAAAATTAAGAACAAAATATTTACTCTCATTTTAGTCATTCTGCCATTTTATTGATTTCTATTCTTACAATTTATGTTGTTAAAGATAGCAGGAAATCCATTGATAGTTTATAAAATCAATGGTAAAGTAACAATAATTTCAAAGCCATGCTCATGTTTTTCAGTTTTATTGTAAATTCATGCATTTGTTACAATAAAAATTAAGAATCTTGTCTAATTTCAGCTTCACGGTTGAAACATGTTATTTGGGGCATTTCAAAATCAATATAAACAAATAAAATCTATAATTTAATCCTGTACAATATAATAATAATCAGTGTACTGTATTTATTTACAAAACATATTTTCTTGTACACATGAGAAAATAATTAGTGAACACTTCTAATATAGTTTATGTCATGGTATGAACATAATTTCATATTATATTTTTCATACACATTTTATGTGTATTTGTAACTATACCTACATTACAAACATATGTATAAAATCATTATATTATATTTTGGAAAAGTTTACTAAATTTCATTGCATTTGTTAAAAATTGTGCTTTCTATGCAATGGAAATTCAGAATTTTGCATCATGCAAAATATATTTGAAAAAAGTGATAAAAATTACAGAATTTGTGAAAAATAATAATTTTTCTTTTAGTCGCTGTATATTTTTTGTTGTTCAGTAAGGTGGGTCATCCATGATTATGATATGGATGTATAAATATATCTTTATTTCTTATGTTTACTTTTACAAGAGCTTTTGCATTAAAGGAAGAAAAGTAGAATTCCTTTGTTCTAGTTAAACACATAGCAATATGAAAAACAAAAATCACACCATTTCTGTTTTTAGAGCTGGCTTGGCAAGAGCTTTCAAAAAATGATTGCTGAAAAAATGAAGAACATGCAAACTTGTTTCACTACGCTTTGTCATTTAATTATTTTTCCTCTAGTTATTATTATTTAAGATAATGTTTTAAAATATATTAATAACACATAATTTGCAGCCATTTAAATATATATAATTAAAAAACATGTTAATAACCTGAAATGCGTGCAATATTAAATTAAGATGGAAATTTATAAAACATAATAAATAAACTGTAAATATACATGTGTAGTAGAGTATCAATGAGGACATTGTTCACACATCTAACAGATTTCATCTAGGTCTTTCCATGTTAAACAAAGATCATGATTTGTTTATATTTCATTTAGCTTAGTTCTCTTTGTTAATCTTGTCTGTAGACAAACAGATGTAACTCTCCAATTATTTTCTCAGTGCTGTAATGTGATTGTGTTTGTAAACCAAACTGTAGAATAGTTGAAAAGGTTACCAATTTGTATGCAATTATTATACTTCTCCTTTGTGGTTATGCAAATATGACATCTTTTTGTGTTTTGCGCCTGACACACTGCACTCAGCAGTTTTTGGCTTACTAACGTTTTTGATATACCCGTACCTCATATTCAGTTTATTTTGTTTACAAATCCAAACACTAAACTGTTTTTGTTTAAAAGACACAAATACATTTACTGACATTTTTTTTTAGCAAATATTGATAACCTTGGATGAAATTGTAGTCGTTTTTAGAAAATGTCCCATATCATACTTTGGTTGATTTAGTAAAACTGAAACATGCAAAATCTGCTGCAGCTATGCATGGTAGCCAATACGTTTTACTAACTTCAGCATGTTCAATTAAAGAGGAAGTAAACCCCGGCCGATTTTTCCTGTTTTTCAAATGATAAGTTACAAGAGCTCATCGCAATGCATAATAGATATAAATCATCCAAAAACGAGGCCTGAAAGTACCTTATTTATGGTCTTTTTCTTTTCTGCATTTCCGGGTATTGACAGCACCATTCTTACTGCTGTTTGCTGATTTTGTTTCTGACGTCACTTCCGCCCTTACTGTTTCCCTTTAGGAAATCTCGCTCATGCGCCGTAGCGCCATAGTTTCCTGAGGTCTCGTACACACGTCCGAGGAACTTGACGGGCAAAACACATCGTTTTGCTCGTTGAGTTCCTTGTGAAGCCGCCGAGGATCTCGGCGAGCCGAAATTTCCCATTGAACAAGGAGGAAATAGAGAACATGTTCTCTATTTCCTCGCCGAGATCCTCGTCGGCTTCCTCGGCCAAAAGTGTACACCCGCCCGGGTTTCTCGGCAGAATACAGCTCCGATTGAGTTTCTGGCTGAATTCTGCCGAGAAACTCGGTCATGTGTACGGGGCCTAAGTGTCTGTGGCTGCTGTGATTCACTCCCCTGTGTGACATCTTAATCAGTCACAAGGGGGAGTATCAAGAAGAAGAGATCAGTGAAGCGTCACAAGACTTCATCTCTGTGCCGTACAGAGGGGAAGCTCGTTCACAATAAGCATCGCGGGATGTCGGGGCTGACGTACATGAGGAAATGGCGCAGCCCCGACATAAACAAATAATTTATCCGGCAGAGGCTCTGCTTGCCGGAATGAACGGGGATCCGGCGCAATCGCGGTACACGTCAACACTCGTGAATACAGCTGTAACTTCTAAAGTAAACAGGTAAAAAAAAAGGCTACTAGCAATCGGTTTAAAATAATTCTATGCACAAATAAATGCAAAGTGAAATTTTTGACTATACAACCGCTTTAAGCTTTAACAAAAAAAAATGGATGCTGATTGGTTTTGTACTCTCAAGTTTTAGTAAATCAACCCCACTTTTTTAAAGCTATCTTCATTGTCAATACATACAATTCAAGATGTGTAAGTGTGTAATAATATTCAAGCACACATAACTAGATATATTCAGCAGAGAATACCCACCACATTTACCGTCTTTAGCAGCCATGGGAATAAACTCTTTAAAATATCCACATTTTTTGGAATTAAACCAAAATTGTTGAAAAACCCTCATATTCTGAGAATGGATGGATATGGACCATGTCAATATACGTATGCAACAAATATACAGAACATTATTTTGCTTTATATCATTCATGTCCCACATTTAGTAGTGTTATTTAAACCTAGGTAAACCAATTAGACCGCAGATTACACAGCCACCTTTACTTTCTTTATTTGGACTTTAACCACTTCGGCCCCGGAAGGATTTGCCCCCTTAATGACCAGACAATTTTTTGCAATACGGCACTGCGTCGTTTTTAACTGACATTTGTGCAGTTGTGCTGTATTTTACCCAGACAAGATTGATGTATTTTTTTCCCCATAAATAGAGCTTTCTTTTGATGGTATGTGATCACCTTTTTTATTTTTTGCGATTTAAACAAAAAAGTGCAACTATTTTGAAAAAAAACACAATATTTTGTACTTTTTGCTATAATAAATGTCCCAAATAAAAAAAAATCTTCATTAGTTTAGGCTGATATGTATTCTTCTACATATTTTTGTTAAAAAGTTGCAATAAGCGTACATTGATTGGTTTGCGCAAAATGTATAGCATCTACTAAATAGGGAATTCATTTGTAGCATTTTTATTATTATTTTTTTTTACTAGTAATTGCGACAATTAGCGATTTTTATCTGAACTGCGACTTTGCGGTGGACAGATCGGACACTTTTGACACTTTTTTGGGACCAGTGACATTCATACAGCGATGAGAGGCACTATTACTGTATAAATGTCACTGGCAAGAAAGGGGTTAATACTAGGGAGAGATCAAGGGGTTAAATGTGATCCCTCACTGTGTGTTTTAACCGTGGCGGGATGAGACTGACTGGGGGAGGAGACATATCGCTGTTCCTACTTAGTAGGAACACACTATCTGTCTCTACTCCCCTGATAGAACCGGAATTTATGTGTTTACACACACAGATCTCCGTCCAGTGGCATGCAGGTCGATTTAAAGAGCCGACGTACAATGACGGGGATTCGTGCAGTCATGCCAAACTGCCGCAGTACAACTGCCACGGCATGTAGATAGGTGCAAGGGTTAGTTACATTTAGTACTGGCTTACTGTGTTCAGTGAAGCTGTATTTGTGTTTGCTAGGCAAATTTAGCTTGTCTCAGTGTGGCTGTAATTGTTTGCGTTAGGTCAATTTAGTTGTGCTCACTGCAATCAGTGCAGTTGCATGTGATTCGTTAGGTCTGCTCAGTGTTACAGCTGTGCTAGTTTTGACTGTTTCCTCTGCTTTCCAGAGAACTGGAGAACTCTCTGGAGTATAGGTGTGAAGCAATGCAAATAGTAGCATGCATATTTATACAGCCCTGGCCAATCCCAGGGATGATGGCTCTAAAGACTTCTGGGAGTCTGAGCTGCTGGGTCTTTTCCTTCAGGAGAGCAACACAGCCTGGAGAGCTTGCTGCACTTCAAGGTAGTGCTGCAATGTTCTTGCTGTTAGTGAGGCCTCAAGTAGGTCACCTGTTGGTCCGGATGTTTAAGCTACAAAGAGCTGACTGAGGGTCTGTCATCTGAAGATATAGTCTGGTATCACAGGAAAAAGGTTTTGCATGGATGTTGGAAGGAGGCAACCAACTTTCCCTGGACATTTGTGGGTTTAGACTTCTGTGAGAGATCTTAGAGACTCTTGGGCTGCTGCCACCCCTCTTGTTCTAGAAAGTCAGCTGTGTGTTCGACCAAAGGTGACATCAGATGGTGTCCTGAAGAGCTTAGTCAATCTAATTTCTTGTGAAGGAACTCAACCTGTACATAGTTATTTTTTTTGCTGTATCCCACTCAATTCCCTCAATCCTAGTTACTCCAAAAATAAAAAAAACAACAAAGGGAAGACCCCTAGATTGTTTTTTTGAGGAAAAGAGTGGCTGTGAACATGTGTCTGGCTGTGGGGAAAACTACTGGGAATCTGGGCAATATCTAGCAGCTCCTAAGGAGGTAGCACTAGATACACCATGGGGTTATTTACTAAAACTGTAGCCTGCAAAATCTAGTGCAACTGTGCATGGAAACCAATCATCTTTCAGGTTTTATTGCCAAAGCCTAATTGAACAAGGTGAAGTTAGAAGCTGATTGGCTACCGACAGCTGCACCAGATTTTGTGCACCGATTTTAGCAAATCTACCCAATTAAAATGCTAACTGTGTTACTCAAGAAAGAATTTCAAATTTTGTCCATCTATTTATGAGATGTACTATACATAACTCTATCATACAGCACAGCCAAGGGGCTTCCTTATTTAAATTTGTAGCCTGTAGAAGGAGTTTAGTGGTGTTTTCCTTTTACACTCAGCCTTCTGACTGAGGAGTGAAAGAGCAGCAGCAGACTGATGAGGTTATCTGATGAGATGATGAGAATTCACTGATGTGGTGAGCTGGCTGGTGCTCAGGGCTGGTAATTCATAGATTGCAAACACCCACAGAGCAACTGTGTTAATTATGACTGTGAGTGGGTTGCGATCGGGTAGTGAGATCTCGTACCCACAGAAGTTGTGACATCACCACTCTTATTTTAGAAATCTACTGATAAGAGGAAATATATCCACTAAAACCAGAAAATAGAAGAAACAAGGGACCATTTGGTAGAGCAGAAAGAATGTAAACATGGACTGAAAATGGAAAGGGATGGTATTTTAGTACAAGATAAGGATATTTCTTGCTAAACAGATTGCAGAGTTCATATTTAAGATTACATGAAACTGATCAAGATAAACTCAAACACAAACTATACCTAAAATAAACTTAAAGGATAAAAGTTCACCTTTTCGGACAGAATTTCAGTTTTTGTAATAAATAGACATGTGCATTCGTTTTCACCCAAATACATTTTCATCCGAATTTCAGCTATTTTCATTATTGTTTTAACAAACAAAAACGAAAGTGCAGAATACGAAAACCAAAAGATCCGACATATGCTACAAATGCTTTATTTTCATTTTCGTCGGTCGAATGTGCCTAACCTTAACTCTATTAGTGCAAGATTATTCGACATAGAGAGAAAAGATTTGACATAGAGAGAAAAGATTTGATATTATAAAGAGAAAAGATTCGACATTATAGAGAGAAAAGATTCGACATTATAGAGAGAAAAGATTCGACATTATAGAGAGAAAAGATTCGACATTATAGAGAGAAAAGATTGCTGCTGGAATTGGGTGGGGGAAGTAAAATAAAAATAATGATGATGATGAATGTTATTGGCTGATTGTAACCAAAGAGGAGGAGCAGTAAAATAGCTAGAACTAACTTGACAATTCAACATGAACGAAGATTCGACAAAGCATCGAAAAACATACAAACGTCAAATCTGTCATTAAAGGCTTAAGGTGTCTGTCGAATGTTCAAAGAAGATTCGACGGAGCAGCTAAACTATACGATGCCACAATCGTACATTTCTGGTCAAATGCTCGGCCCATAGGCTATAGAAAAATTCTAACGTTGGTTGACTAGTAATAATAATTAATAAATATAATTATTACTAGTCATACAACATTAGAATTCTTGTATAGCTTGTAGGCGTAACATTTGACCGGAAATGTACGATTCGACGTACAGTTTCGCTGCTCCGTCGAATCTTCTTTGAACATTCGACAGACACCATAAGTATTCAATGGCAGATTCAACCTTAATTCATTCAGATTTTTGAACAAATGTAATTTCTAACGAAAAACAAAATACATATAAACAAATTTCAGGAGTAACTAAATAAATTTAATTTTCGGGCGAAAACGAAATTCCGAAACAAAATATTTTAGTGTGCACATGTCTAGTAATAAATAGAAGCATTTTTCAATGCCATTTCTGGCCCAGCCCTCCCAGTGTGCTTTTCTCTCAATTACCTTATCCACATTAGGTGTCAGGAAAATGGATGTAAGAGAACTGCCAATAGTGCCAGTACTGTTAATAGACACTTCTGACACATTGCCATGCGCATTGACGAACATGAGCATGGCAATTTGACAGATGCGACCACTTACTGGCCTATATAAGACTGCTGCTGAGACCATCACATTGCTGGATTGTCATCAGCCTTCCCGTGTACCTGAGTCTTTGTGCATTTTCTACTTGGATGTCCTGTTGTGACCCAACTCGCTGCTTACCTGTCTGATCTGCTCTCCTGGTTTGACCCCCTGGCTTGCTTTACCGACTTTGCTGCTATCTCCAGTGTCTAATCCTGGCTTGCATCATGGACTTTGCTGCTGCTACCTGTTCCTGGCCTGTCTATTTGTATTTGACCTTGGCTTGACCCTGTTCCTGCTACCTGTCTCCTGCCATATCTACAGTGTTTGACCCCTGGCCTGGCTTCCACTACCGTCTTCTGCACACAGCATTGCCAAGTGTTACTGAGGATTCCTAGAGACCTTGTCCCAGCTGTGTATCCTGCATCCGGTATACTTCAGGGGGCCGCCTGCTCTACTCTCCTGTACCCATCTGTCGACCTGTGCTTCTTTGGGCACTACACCTTCTGTATCATCTTTAGGGGTGTACTGCACTTAGCCACAAGGGGAGCCCCCTCGACACTTCGGCCTCCGACCATGTACGTGACATTAGGTTTAAAATCTTGTCAGTTTTTTTTATTTTTTAAAGGATTTTCAGATTCCATCAATTCCTCGGCTTTCACTTCCTGGTAGGTCATCTCCCAGAAGCCTTCACTTCCTTGTTGCATCACAGAAGAGGGTGTGGTAGGGTGTGTTCACCACTCTGGACCACATCTCCCTCATTACAATATTACCTTCCACCCACTTTCGACATTTATGGAAGACCGATGGTGTCTAAGACCCCACCCCTGCTCAAGGATGATTATTCAATTTTGAAGTATATGGCCTCTTGTGAATCCATTGTCACCTCTTTCCAAAATATGCACCTCTCTGTCCTTAAAAGAATGTCCCTTTTCCTTACGGTATTAGTAAGCTTCATGATTTTTCAACAATTCACACCTTAAGCAATGTAAATCTTAGTATTGACACCTATGCAGATTCCTGACACCAATGATTATGTAACTAAAACTGGGTGGTTCCACAAATTTCACACCTCCCATCCTGTTCTTGGACAATCGACATCTGAATTGACTTGGTGATTAACTTAAAGATATTTGTGCTATCTGTGTGGATAGAATTCCTGGGGTGTTTTCACTTATTAGAACTGAATAAGTGGCATGGATAAGCTGCAAAATGTCTTTAACATTACAGAACAAGTCCAGTTGAATATGCCTACCTACTACTAGCCAAGAATACATTTTCACAATATAGACACAGAAACAGTAATGAACTGGAGCAGTGAAAAGTCACTTTTGCTCTTTAGATCAGGCACATGCCATGAATGTGATTAATGAAAGGGAAGTTCTAATGAAAGGGAACTGCCGTGCCAGCATCCACAGACTTTGCTGTCTGCTTTAATTTTAGTGATGCACAGCTTGAAGTGAAGTTGATGCTTTAAAAAGTGCCTACATGTATTCAGCTGTTTAGTTCTAAAAATCATATGCGCACCAGAAATCAAGATTATGTCAAGCACATTTTAAGATTACTTGCACATTTTAAGTGTTCCTTTTTAGTACCTGTATATAAGGCATTTAAAAACAGGCCTTCATTTAGTTTTTAAAATTATCAACTATCTGACTGGGCCATAATTAAAAGACTGTATGCTTTTCCCTTCCTTCAATAATTTATTTGAGGCTAGTTGCTTAAAACTTATGATGCCACAGATTTTTGTGCATGGCTGTCTATATACAAGGAACAAAAACATTTCTAATGATTTCTTAGATATGATATTAAAACTTATTTTCAGGCTCTTAAACCATCAGTCTAATTTCTATTTTTTTATATACTTTATGCAAGACAAAACAGTTAAAAATCTCAGCTTTGTTAATGATATTTTTTTTACCAATCTTCTTTCCAAACATCAGTGCAGGCTTTTGAAGACATTTCCACTAGGCTTAACAGGGAGAGTTCAAAATGTGCTTGTTGGACAAATCTAGGCTTTTATTATGTAAACTGTAACACAGTATTGCTGGTGATAGATCATGTTAGTTGAATCTCTGCCACTATAGGCTACCATGCTATTATTAGGCTTGGAACTACAGGTTGCTAGGAGGCTTGGAACTACAGGTTAAAAAAGTCAATTTCGAGGGGGGCTTAGCCAGGGGCCGACATGTAAGCAGCCATGTGAAGGACCTCCAGCTGGGACAGTTTCTGTTGATACCAATCTGATTGTCAGAGACTCCGGTCCTGTATCTCACTGGATGCCTAACATTCCCCAGAGCTGGTAAAACTGGTGGATATGGTTAAATATGGGCCAGCACCCATGGAATCCGCCGTGGATCATCTGTTCTGTTTTACATGGGGATCCCAAGATGGTGGCGATAAAAGTAGACGCTTGGTAGCTTTTCTAGCGAAACCTATCTATACCCCGATTACTTTGATACAACTTAGATGTTTACAGAGGGATATTGTATGAGACTTTCTGGGAATTTTTTAACCCATTTCTAGAGTTCTATGAGACCCTATACCAGTCCCAGACCCAACACACAGATCAGGAACTAGCATCCTATCTGGAAGGCCTGACATACAGTATCTACACTAAGTTCGGAGGATAGTGATAGCCTGGAACACTCCATAACGCAGGAGGAAATATGTGGTGCCATTTCCTCTTTCAAACCCGGTAAGTCGCCAGGACTTGACAGTTTTCCGGCCAACTGGTATCAGTTACATAAGAAAAATCTGGTACCACATTCGCAGAGGCGCTTTATAGAGGCAGAAAAAGAAGGTATACTCCCGGAATCCATGAAAGAGGCCCTGATTGTGGTGTTACCCAAACCTGGGAAGGATCTGCAAGAATGTGACTCATACAGGCCAATGTACTCAAATTAACATTAGAAGACTATATGTTAATGTACAGATTTAGCATACTAACACGGGCAATAGAGTGATAGAGTCGCTGGACACTAAAAAAGCGTCCGACTCAGTGGAATGGGATTACCCTTTCTCTCTTTTAGGTAGAATGGGCTTTGGGCCAATAATTTTCTTCTGGGTTAAACTACTGTATAAGGATTCTAGAGCTAGTTTTAGAGAAAATGGGCTTATATCAAACACTTTCCATATACATAGGGGAGCGAGACTGGAGTGCCCCCTGTCTCCTCTTCTATTCGCTCTGACTATTGAGCTGCTAAAATTAGGGCTCATGACGACATTGCTGCCCTGTTAGTTGGGGGTTGAGAGAAACGTGTATCGTTATATGCAGATGACATACTCCTGTACCTGGGAGACCCTGATACCCTTATCTGCTGCATTTTCAGTAATACAGGAATTTGGAGATGTCAACACTGTTTGCTCTAGACCCACAACCAAATGTAATATTCCCTGCTCAGTGACCCCTAGCTGTTACATCCCAATTCAAGTACTTGGGGATAAACGTCCAAATAAATGCCAGTGGATTCGTTCACAGATGTGGATCTGTGGCTTACAATTAGATCTTTTGGTGACAGAGTGCAGAAAAGGAAAGACCTACCTCTTACAACTCCTGTCTGGTTACTGCTGCTACTGTATAAGAGGCTCAATAAAATATAAAAAGCTGCAACAGGGGCACAGACATTAATATAAATCAGACAGGGGTTTCTTGAAAAACTCAGAAGTTGAAAAATGTGCTTCTTAAAACAATGCACATACTGAAGCTGTTCTGGACATTTAGGAAAGAGCAATGAGTCATAAAATCATAGATAATATCTTACTGTGAGTCAGATTTAAAAATAATTTCTAAATAGTTAATATGGCAAATTATATTTTCATTGTTCAGCTGAAAATGTTTTAAATCATTTCTCCTGAGTATACTTAAAGCGGAGTTCCACCCAAAAATTGAACTTCTGCTTATCTGGTCCCCCCCCCTCCGGTGTCACATTTGCCACCTTTTCAGGGGGGGGCAGATACCTGTCTAATACAGGTATTTACTCCCACTTGTGGTTACATATTGTGACGTACCTGGGTGAAGTCTGAAGTGACGAGGTCAGCCTCTCTTGAATCACCAGACCTGGTCCCGCTGAGAGTGGAGACAGGGAAAACCAAGGGCCAGGGGAGACATGAGTGCCCGCAGATGTAATTCCGGAAGCCAGCAGCAGGTGATGCGAATCTTAAACGGCCGGAAGTCGCAGCAGGTTGCAGAGACGAAGTCGCAGCAGGTTGCAGAGATGAAGTCGCAGCAGGTTGCAGAGATGGAGTCGCAGCAGGTTGCAGGGACGTTGGGCGGAGCAAAACAGGAGACAGGAGCGTGGTCACATGGGAAGCCGGGTTCAGCAGCAAGCGGGCAGTGAGGCACAAAGTCATCAGGCAGAAAGCAGGGTCACGTGGGAAGCCAAGATCAGGAACCAAGAGTCAGAGGTGAAGCAAGTCCAAAAGCAGGGTCAGGGGAGCTGAGGTTCAGTAACCGGAATCAGAAGCACAGGAACAGGCACAAGAAACATGGACCGGAACTGCTGAGATCCGTCAGCACTAGGCTGGGGTCAGTGCACCCTTTAAATAGGCCGTTTGGCGCCAAGGGACATGTGGGCGTGCTCCCTTTACATGTGTGTGTGCACGCGTGTGCACGTTGCCGCAAATTCGCGGGGACAACCCTGACAGTTCTCTTACATTGCCCCCTCCCTATGGGCAGTCTCCGGATGCCCCTCAGGGGTTTCTTCTCCGGATGGCGCTGGAAAAAGGCACACATTTTTTGTGGGACATGCACATTGGAAGCTGGTTCCCAAGAGTTCTCTTCCGGACCATAACCCTTTAATTTAATTAAGAATTGAGTTTGACCCCTCTTGGTCTTGCAATCCAGAACAGCTTTGACTTCATACTCCTCGTTGCCTTCGACAAGAAGTGGAGGAGGGTTTTCCGGATCCCGATTGGAAAATGGGTTAGGCACTGTTGGTTTTAGTAAGGAGATGTGGAATACCGGATGAATTTTCAGGTTCCTAGGTAGAATTAGCTCAAAAGCCACAGGGTTAATTCTCCTTTTAACTGGGAAAGGCCCTAAAAACTTTGGGCCAAGTTTCCTGGAGGGACAACTAAGCTTTAAATTTGCAGTAGACAACCAGACCTTGTCTCCAGGTTCCAGATTTAAGTTACCTCTCTTCTTTTTGTCAAAGAACTTCTTGTTACTCGCTTGGGCTTTAGAGATGGTATCCTGGAGTAATTTTTTGTTAGTGTTGAAAAAGTCTAGTCTATCTTGTACAGCTGGTACGGAGGACTCAACAGGCAGTTCAGGCAAAAAGGAAGGATGGTAGCCATAATTGGTGAAAAAGGGTGATTGCTTGGTAGCAGAGTGGATGGAGTTGTTATAAGCGAACTCCGCCAGTGGGAGAAGGGAAGACCAGTCATCCTGAGAGAAGAAGGAAAAGCACTGCAGGTACTGCTCCAAGATTTGATTGGTTCTTTCCGTCTGTCCATTAGTCTGGGGGTGGTAAGCAGTGGACAGACAGAGTTCGATGTTTAATGCTTCACACAGGGACCTCCAAAATCTGGAGGTGAACTGCACCCCACGGTCAGAGACAATGTTGTCAGGGATCCCATGCAATTTCACTATTTCTTTGATAAATGTGGAAGCCATCTCGGCGGCAGAAGGGGTGCCCTGTAAAGGAACAAAGTGTGCCATCTTGGTCAGACGGTCCACCACAACAAAAATAGAAGTGAAGTTCTCAGACGGGGGAAGTTCCACAATAGAAATCCATAGAGATCATGCTCCAGGGTTTCTCGGGCACTGGAAGGCTTTCCAGTAGACCCCAAGCTTTGGCTCAGCTGGTCTTGCAGCGCAGACATGTCGCACAGGATCTTACATATTTGTTACAGTCCTGTATCAGGTCGGGCCACCAAAAACAACGGGAAATTAAGTCTATAGTCTTGTGGATACCAAAATGGCCTTTGGAAAAAAGGGGTATAAATTGCGCTAATCTACATAAAGTGAAACATAAATTGAATCAAAAAAGTGCATGTGAAAATACAAAACGATGTAAGCAAATAAAGCTGTGGTTAACCTATGTCATATAAACAAAGTAGCAATGGAAAGAAAAGAAAAGAAACCGTGCTAATAATCAGTGAATATTAGTAATTGAAAAGTGAGTATGTATACCATACAAATAATCTAATAAAATAATGGAACAAACACAGTCCACAGTGAAATAGAGGAAAAAACTTGATGAATGTCCTTAAACACAACAAGCCCCTATAGTCCAAACTGAAAGGGCTATCAGGATTCCAAATAAATTATATTCATATATTAAAGTCCAAAAAGAAGAAGTGACATCCACCCAAGTGCAGTCAGATCTCAATGGATCAGAAGAATGGTAGTTGACACTAATGTGACATGCAGCTGAAGACCTCCACCACACGTATATGCAAGTCTGCTTAACAGATGGAATTGGTCCCTGGGTTAGAGGAGACCAAAAACAGCATATAGCAATTTAGCAATCAGCAACCAGCTGGGCTTAGAGGGAGGGGACAGCACTTCAACTCGGATCATCCAGCAATAACTCCAATGGAAATGGTCACATATGTATAAAAGAGAGATGTCTCGATAGTGTAAAATCACTTAAAAACGTTTATTTCTACAAAGTGGTTATAAGAAATACACTCACATTTTGCAGCATAAAAAAAGGCCTTAAACCTGCAGCTCTGGCCAGCGGCATGCAGATAACCCGTGTAGTTCCGAGTAGTCCAATGGGGTGATGGCAATGTGCCACTCGGTACGCCCTGACTAGTTTTGTGGCAAAAAGCACTTCCTCATAGGGCACTATGGCCTGCCAGGGGATGAGCGTGACACCGTTTGAGAACAGAGACTCTGAGCTGTTCCGGGACAAAGATCTGTTCCATGTGATAGTAGAGCCCATCTTTAAACTGGAGAGATAAATCTGGAGATGGGGGATGCTCTGTCACATCTGTCTTTATTTGGAACATCAGGTCTGACTGAAGAAGAAGAAAGTTCTTGGCTGGCAAAATGGTGTCTGGCTCTGAAAGTTGAACTGAATCATGGAACATGCGCGAAAGCGCGTCTGGTTTGCCATTTTTAGAACCAGGACTGAAGGTAATATGGAATATGAAACGGGAGAAGAATAATGCCCACCTTGCTTGCCGGGGTCTTAGTCTCTTCGCTGTCCTCAAATATTCCAAGTTCTGATGGTCCGTGAAGATGAGAATAGGGTGGGCGGCTTCTTCCAACAAATAACACCATTCCTCAAGTGCAGCTTTAATGGCTAACAGTTCCCGGTCCCCAACATCATAGTTCCTCTCAGAAGGATTCAATTTTTTGGAGAAAAAGGCTACGGGATGCAATAAGAATTTAGGACCTTGTCGCTGTGACAGAATGGCCCCAACGGCACTTTCGGAAGCGTCCACCTCCAAAACATAGGCCAGGGACGGATCAGGGTGCTTCAGGATGGGAGCTGAAGTGAACAGGGTCTTTAATTGTTCAAATGATAATTGTGCTTCAGGAGTCCATCGAAAAGGAACATGCTGTTTAGTTAGTTGGGTAATAGGCGAGATTATACCAGAAAAATTCTTAATACATTTTCTATAAAAAAATAGCAAAACCCACAAACCTCTGTACTGCCTTCCTGTCAGTAGGGGCCGGCCATTCCAGAACTGCAGCGACCTTCTGGGGATCCATGGAAATGCCATCAGCAGAGATGACAAGTCCAAGAAACTGTATGGTCTGCTTTTCGAAGTCGCACTTCTCAGCCTTGGCATAGAGGTGATGTTCACAGAGTCTACTCAAGACCTTCTTCACATGGGTGCGGTGTAGTTCAATCGTTTCAGAGAATATGAGAATGTCATCGAGGTAGACTATGATAAACAGATCAAGAAAGTCCCGAAATACATAATTTACCAAGTGTTGGAAGGTGGCCGGGGCATTGCAGAGACCGAAGGGCATAACTAGATACTCAAAATGCCCGAAGCGTGTTCTGAAAGCTGTTTTCCATTCATGTCCTTCTTTGATCCAGACTAAATTGTAAGCACCCCTAAGATCGAGCTTGGAAAATATCTGTGCTCCTCGCAACCTCTGGAACAATTCAGGAATTAGCAGGAGGGGGTAACGGTTCTTGACAGTGATTTTATTAAGGTCCCGGTAGTCAATACAGGGTCTTAGAGAGTGGTCTTTTTTTTCGACAAAGAAAATACCAGCTCCTGCAGGTGAGGAAGAATGCCGAATAAACCCCTTTTCCAGACTTTCGTCTATATATTTGCGCAGGGCTTCTAGTTCAGGTTCTGAAAGCGGGTAGATTCGACCGAAAGGAATCTCGGATCCGGGTAAAAGTTCAACAGGACAATCATAAGTCCTGTGTGGGGGCAAGGTATCTGCACTTTTCTTATTGAACACATCCAAGAATTCATGGTAGGCAACGGGCACTAATTTTACAGTTTCAGGGTCCGGACAAATACTGAGAAGGGGAGTAGAGTTATAGATCCTTTCTAGAAAGCATTGTACCTGACAATAATCGGATGAGAAGGAAACTTTTCCAGTGGCCCAGTCTATATGGGGGTTATGGGCTTTTAGCCAGGGTAGCCCCAGGATTATAGGGAACATGGGAGAAGCAATCACATCCAAACGAAGGAGTTCCAGATGTCCTGAGGCAGTACGGCAGGGAATAGGTATAGTCTCTTGGGTTACTGGTCCAGACTTGAGACCAGAACCATCTGCTAAATGAACAATAAACCCCTGCCTCTTGGAGCATAGGGGTAATTGGTGTAAGGTAGCGAATGCAACATCCACAAAGCAACTGCAAGCCCCTGAGTCTATAATAGCAGATACAAGAACAGTCTTTTCTGGTAACTGTAGCTGAAGTGGTAACGAGAGGTGGCTCGGGCCCCTTCCAGGGAGATGCATCATGTGAGGCAACAGGGAGGCGGATTTGGGAGGTTTCACAGGACAAGTCTGAATAAAGTGACCAGTACCCCACAGTAAATGCATAGTCTGTTTCGTAATCGCCAGAGGCGTTCCGAAGAAGACAGAGCTGGTCTCGGGTAGCTTTCACGTGGGAGTTCATGGAGTTCCTTATTCTTAATAGACATTTTCAATGATCCAACAGAACTGGTGGAAATTGAAGAGTCGGGACTAGAAAATGCAGGTGGCTTGGTATTGGTCCTCTCTGATTGCCTTTCTCGTAACCGACGGTCAATCTGAATGACAAGATTAATTTAATCTTCCAGGGAGGTGGGTATTCCCACACGTGATAATTCATCTTTTAATGGATCAGAGAGTCCACAATGAAATTGATGATGGAGAGCAGCTCTATTCCACTGAGTATCTATACTCAGAACACGAAAGTCTGACACATAATCTTCTACAGCCCTTGGGCCTTGCTGGAGTGTACTGAGTGTGGATTCCGCCGATTGTTGGAGAAAAGGGTCGGCATACAACTGGGACATAGCGGAGAAGAAGGAGTCCGTGGTTGCCAGGGCCGGGTCCTGTTGCTCCCGAAGATGATGGGCCCAGGAAAGAGGCTCTCCAAGTAGCAAGGTGATGATGAACCCCACTTTGGTGTCTTCGGAGGAGAAGTTTTGGGGAAGAAAGGAAAAATACAGTTCACAGGCATTTTGGAAAGTACGAAACTGTTTGCGATTTCCAGAAAAACGCTCAGGCAATGGCACTCTGGGTTCAGGAGGCGTGGCGGTCACACAGCGCAGACTGAAGTCTGTTTGAACTGAAGAGTTCACAACAGCAGGAGAGGAGACAGGCTGATCCCCAAGCTGACCTTCCATCCGATTCAGATCTGTCTGAAGATTCTGTACTGTGTGGGCAAGTGCCGAGAGGGATTGGTCTTTGAAAGAAGAGGCCTCCCTTGCAGACTCCATAGCTGGCTGACGGATACTGTCACGTACCTGGGTGAAGTCTGAAGTGACGAGGTCAGCCTCTCTTGAATCACCGGCCCTGGTCCCGCTGAGAGTGGAGACAGGGAAAACCAAGGGCCAGGGGAGACACAAGTTCCCGCAGATGTAACTCCGGAAGCCCGCAGCAGGTGATGCAAATCTTAAAAGGCAGGAAGTCGCAGCAGGTTGCAGAGATGAAGTCGCAGCAGGTTGCAGAGACGAAGTCGCAGCAGGTTGCAGGGACGTTGGGCGGAGCAAAACAGGAGATAGGAGCATGGTCACATGGGAAGTCGGGTTCAGCAGCGAGCGGGCAGTGAGGCACAAAGTCATCAGGAAGAAAGCAGGGTCACGTGGGAAGCCAAAATCAGGAACCAAGAGTCAGAGCTGAAGCGAGTCCAAAAGCAGGGTCAGGGGAGCCGAGGTTCAGTAACCGGAATCAGAAGCACAGGAACAGGCACAAGAAACAGGGACCGGAACCACTGAGATCCGTCAGCACTAGGCTGGGGTCAGTGCACCCTTTAAATAGGCTGTGCATGTTGCCGCGAATTCGCCCGCACGTTGCCGCGTATTTGCGGGGACAACCCTGACAGTTCTCTTACACATATGCAGCAGGGAACCAGGCTGTGAAGCTGCAAGGCTTGCCTTACTGGAGATGCCAGCTCCTCCACCTGGGAGCCGAGGAACAGTTCAGCTTTGGGTGAGGACATCGCAGGCACCCTGGACAGGTAAGTGTCCATACTTTAAAGGTCAGCAGCTGCAGTATTTGTAGGTGTTGACTTTTATTTTATTTTATGTTTATTTTTTTTCGGCAGAACTCCACTTTAAAAAGTTAGATTGTTTTCTAAATATGACAGACAATAAATTAAACCAGGAACACAAGTAGAATGGCCAGCATTAATTTGTCATCAATAATTTGAAATCAAAGAGGTTAATGTACATTTGACTGCATATGTAAGAACATTTTGCAGAGGTAGACTACCCATACTTACCCATACTTACCTATATTAACGGTATATTTTGCAAACCTGGACTTCCACTAAAGTAAACGTAAGCCATTCTGCTCTAGAAGCAGTATTATTGTGTTTTGTACAGTATAGCAAAATGAGAATATATACAGTAGATGTAGCATGTTGCATGTTCCAAGGTGAAATTATAAGCTCAGATGTTTTCAGTCAAGCTTTATTTATATCTTTTTTTGCTAACTTAAGTTTTTAAAGATGCTCTTTAAACATGGAAGGTTTCTACATCAGGGATTATGCAATACTAGGTCTGAAGACCACATATATTTATGTAAAACAACAAAGGGTTACAATGAAAGATAAAGAAACAAGCTTACAGATATTTATATACTGCCACCTAAAGACCACCTTCATACCTCAGACACAGTGCATGGGCACACCCCAATCATTACATGCAGTTTCGATTCCCTCTACTGCCCGGGCTTCCCCCATATTGACCCGCTGCCCCACAGTGCTTCTGGCTTCCCTCCTCCCCTCCCCCCTGTTGCTGCGGTAAGATGTTTCAGAGTGGAAAGTGGGGGAGGGGACAAGTAAATATGTAATTTACCAGCACCTTCCTTTTCTAAATGAACACACTCTCTGTGTTCATAACTGAAGCACAGTAAACTGTGTTTACTTTGGTTCAGTTTGTGAATGAACAGGAAGCTGCTCAGCACAGAGCACTTCCTATTTATTCACTGTCCTGTGCAGCTGAGACTGCAGAGAAAGGCATGTGTGTTTGAGCTTTGGGGTGCACGCTTTAATGCAATAGGCTGCTCACACCTATGGTGTTCACCCTTGTCAAAAAAATAATTGGTCATCTGCAGTCAAGCCATAAGATAGAATAGGATCTGTTCTGACACTACAAAAACATCTGCTTGAAGAGTCTCAGGAGAATTTTCATCAAAAAGGGATATACCCCAATGACAACTCATACTTAGATAAAGGAAGTATTTGACATCCCAAACACCAGACGTTTTTCATATAAATAGAATAAAAATGAGATTTGCATCCTACTGGCTGTGATCTTTTACACAGAAAGAAAGTTACCGCTCCAGGTGGATTGTGTTAGGATGATCAGTATAGTCTCAGGACATCAAGGGTGCTAGCAATGCACAAGGCAACAAATGGAAAAAGAAAATATGGACAGCCGCACTCCAAAAAATCTTGATGGTTGTCTTTATTTAAAAAAGGAAAAATGCACTACAAGTCACAGCACACTACACGTACACACGATTGGAAATTCCGACAAGAAAACCGTGGATTTTTTCTGACGGAATGTTGGGTCAAACCTGGGTTGCATACACACGGTCACACAAATCTTGTCTGAAATTCTGACAAGACGTACGACGAGCCAAGATCAATGAATTTCAATAGGCAGTTCGGCTCTTCTGCTTGATTCTGAGCATGTGTGTTTTTTTGCACGTTGGAATTTCATACAGATGAGTGGATTTTCTGACAAGAACTTTTTCTGTTGGAAAAATAGAGAACCAGCTCTCAATCTTTTACTGACGGAAATTCTGACAGAAAATGTTGGATGGAGCATATATACGGTCGGAATTTCTGACCAAAAGCTCACATCCAACTTTTTTTTACGGAAAATACGATCGTGTGTACACGGCATAATAGTACAAAACAAGCATATATGCACAGATGTATAAATCCAAATAGTGTTATATAATAATAAACATTCATGTTACATACAACATATGTAGCATAACAACCCCAAAAAGGGTTACTTTGTTTTATTGTGGGGATTTGTTTTGTTAGTTTTCCTTAACCACTTGCCGACCGCCGACCGCTGCACGCACTTTTACATCGACAGAATGGCACGGCTGGGCAAATGGGCATATATATACATCCCCTTTAATTTGCAAGTCTTTGGGTGTGTATTTGGATTTACCCCTCAAGGAGTCACTTATCCTACAAGGACTTATTTTTTCATATGTTTCTTCATATATTCAATATAGTGGGACTTTTCTATATTCACATATGTTTTCTTTTTTTTGTTTTGTCACTTGTTTATATGAATTTGCCAGTATGAGAAGTGTTTCTCATTCACTATTCAATATTGTCTATTTAAGATACATTTATTTTAGATCTTCTTCGTGTATTTGTTTTTTGAGCGCTGTACTGTATTTTACACACGTTTTAGGAATTTTTTGTATCACAAATTTTTTGGTACTGTCAGCTAATTATTAATTTATCACATATTATTGGGGTTCATTACCTACTTATCTATCTAACGCAGTGTTTTTCCTTCTGGAATTTTTTTTGGCATGTGTCATGATTTCCTTACATACACCCTGTCAGTGCATAATGTCACCATCCTCTGGTGCTTGGATACCATATTTGCATTTATGAGGTGTGTCTAAAAAGTTAGGTGAATGGCCCGAAATTTCAAAGGCAACATGGGCCAGGTGCACATGCATGCACATGGCAATCCAAAGACAAGTTGAAAAGTGCCACCTAGCGTGGAGTACATGTGACCATCAGGGTAAACCCGTTGCTGGCAGTTAAACTAAGTCAGTGTGAGAGGTAGGGTCACTAGCATGAACATCAAGTTCTGCTACAAATTGCGGAAAACAGCGACGGAGATGCATGAAATGTTGGTGCAAGTGTACAGGATGGAAGCTGCACAAGCTGAGAGACGAACAGAAAGCAAATCAGATGGAACCCCTGGAGATTTTGTTACCATATGTGACCAGGATCCATCCTTTCTGCAAACCATTGTCACAGGGGATGAGACTTGGTGCTACCAGTTCGATCTGGAATCTAAGCGGCAACCGATTAAATGACGTTCACTACCTTCCTTGCCACCCTGCTGACTTGTTTCTATTTTTCTGCCTAAAGAGCGTTTTGCGGTTCTGAGATCGATTCCTAAAGAGGCCTTTGGTGACAGTTTCCAGAAGATTTAAGCGCATTGCCAAAAGTGTGTTGTGAAGTATGGCGAACATTTTGAAGGCTAATTGCTTGTATCATCTGTTTTGTTTGTTTTCTGATACCATTCAACACAACTAAATATCTCCACAACTAAATATGTTTACCTTTATTAAATACAGCAAGACACTATTTATTCATCTTTCTGGCCGCAAATAACTATTTATCCATACTTCTATATAAGATTATGTTTCAAACCTCTATTGCATTATATTCACATTTGTAAGTTAATTTTACTACATGTTTGATTTCGTAAAACAATATATTCCATTATTCTTGCCATACTTGATATATACAGGGAGTGCATAATTATTAGGCAAATGAGTATTTTGACCACATCATCCTCTTTATGCATGTTGTCTTACTCCAAGCTGTATAGGCTCGAAAGCCTACTACCAATTAAGCATATTAGGTGATGTGCATCTCTGTAATGAGAAGGTGTGTGGTCTAATGACATCAACACCCTATATCAGGTGTGCATAATTATTAGTCAACTTCCTTTCCTTTGGCAAAATGGGTCAAAAGAAGGACTTGACAGGCTCAGAAAAGTCAAAAATAGTGAGATATCTTGCAGAGGGATGCAGCACTCTTAAAATTGCAAAGCTTCTGAAGCGTGATCATCGAACAATCAAGCGTTTCATTCAAAATAGTCAACAGGGTCGCAAGAAGCGTGTGGAAAAACCAAGGCGCAAAATAACTGCCCATGAACTGAGAAAAGTCAAGCGTGCAGCTGCCAAGATGCCACTTGCCACCAGTTTGGCCATATTTCAGAGCTGCAACATCACTGGAGTGCCCAAAAGCACAAGGTGTGCAATACTCAGAGACATGGCCAAGGTAAGAAAGGCTGAAAGACGCCCACCACTGAACAAGACACACAAGCTGAAACGTCAAGACTGGGCCAAGAAATATCTCAAGAATGATTTTTCTAAGGTTTTATGGACTGATGAAATGAGAGTGAGTCTTGATGGGCCAGATGGATGGGCCCGTGGCTGGATTGGTAAAGGGCAGAGAGCTCCAGTCCGACTCGGCCGCCAGCAAGGTGGAGGTGGAGTACTGGTTTGGGCTGGTATCATCAAAGATGAGCTTGTGGGGCCTTTTCGGGTTGAGGATGGAGTCAAGCTCAACTCCCAGTCCTACTGCCATTTTCTGGAAGACACCTTCTTCAAGCAGTGGTACAGGAAGAAGTCTGCATCCTTCAAGAAAAACATGATTTTCATGCAGGACAATGCTCCATCACACGCGTCCAAGTACTCCACAGCGTGGCTGGCAAGAAAGGGTATAAAAGAAGAAAAACTAATGACATGGCCTCCTTGTTCACCTGATCTGAACCCAATTGAGAACCTGTGGTCCATCATCAAATGTGAGATTTACAAGGAGGGAAAACAGTACACCTCTCTGAACAGTGTCTGGGAGGCTGTGGTTGCTTCTGCACGCAATGTTGATGGTGAACAGATCAAAACACTGACAGAATCCATGGATGGCAGGCTTTTGAGTGTCCTTGCAAAGAAAGGTGGCTATATTGGTCACTGATTTGTTTTTGTTTTGTTTTTGAATGTCAGAAATGTATATTTGTGAATGTTGAGATGTTATATTGGTTTCACTGGTAAAAATAAATAATTGAAATGGGTATATATATATTTTTTGTTAAGTTGCCTAATAATTATGCACAGTGATAGTCACCTGCACACACAGATATCCCCCTAAAATAGCTAAAACTAAAAACAAACTAAAAACTACTTCCAAAAATATTCAGCTTTTATATTAATGAGTTTTTTGGGTTCATTGAGAACATGGTTGTTGTTCAATAATAAAATGAATCCTCAAAAATACAACTTGCCTAATAATTCTGCACTCCCTGTACAGTAAATGAGAGATATGTGAAGGCTTCATTCAGACCACATGGGCTCAATGTATCTAAATCAAAAATCCAGCAAAGTGTGTGTGTCAGGATTCAGCAACTGGGAGACCTGAAAAACGTAGCTACACACAGGAAACTCAGACTAAATAATGCATATATCATTTAAAGCGGGGGTTCACCCTTAGAGGGCACTTTTCCCCCTTCGCTTCCTGCTCGTTATTACTAGGGGAATCGGCAATTTATTTTAAAATATGTGCAGTACTTACCCGTTTACGAGACGCATCCTCTCCGTCGCTTCCGGGTATGGGCTTCGGGAATGGGCGGTCCTTCTTGATTGACAGGTTTCCGAGAGGCTTCCGACGGTCGCATCCATCGCGTCACGATTTTCCGAAAGAAGCCGAACGTCGGTGCGCAGGCGCAGTATAGAGCCGTACCGACGTTCGGCTTCTTTCGGCTACGAGTGACGCGATGGATGCGACCGTCGGAAGCCTCTCGGAAGAATGTCACTCAAGAAGGAACGCCCGCTCCCGAAGACCCATACCCGGAAGCGACGGAAGAAGATGCAGCTCGAAAACGGGTAAGTACTGCACCTATTTTAATATAAATAGCCGATTCCCCTAGACCGAACGAGCAGGAAGCTAAGGGGAGATTTTTTTTTTTTTTTTTAATGGGTGAACTCCCGCTTTAAGTGAGTTTTATTTACAGTAAAACAAGAGACAAGCACACCAGCAAACAGTAAACATTGACAAACCCTCGTGACAAAATACCTAATAAACCTAACAGAGACCTAACAACTGACTATATACAAAATATACACACAATGAAGGACAAGAGTAACAAGGAATACCAGGGATGCAAGGAAGGGGGGAATCAAGACTGGTTGCAGGGTCCAAGAGGGGGAGTAAGCATCAGAGTATAGAATGCAGGATTAACTAAGGAGCAAAATACACAGGTATCAGCATCTGGCAGCAAGGATGGCAAAGCAGCAGAGTGTAGGATGCAAGATATCTCAGGAGCAGGATACACAAGAACAAGAATATGGCAGCAAGGATGCAATCAAAACAGTGACTCAAGGCATGTTAGTAGGAGCAGCCTTATATAGCCACCTGGCAGCTGAAACCAGGTGGAGCTGATCACTGCTGGCTTCTGTGAGACCACTGCTGGTGGACACTGGAACTGAAGCAATCAGCCCAAAGCACCACAGTGCCACCAGCAGGCAGACACAGTCCTAACAGTGGAGGATCTTTTTTTATAAGTCAGAAGGAGGTACATCTGAGGGATGTAGTGTCATATGACAACATAGTTTAGGAGGAGTAAGGTAAAGGGTGGAAGGTGTCGGGGTACGGAGGGGGAATTTAGATGGTAGTGGAAAAAAGGGGAGGGTGAGAGGGGAAGAGGATGAGGGAGATACAGCCTGTCTCATTCCACTGGATCCTCCTAAAAGTGAGTCAGAAAAAGCAGTAAGAGAGGAGAGACAGTGCTGTTTAGGGATGGGGTAGATTAGGTAGTGGGATTTTAATTATCGTAATGCAGAGAATGTATTAAGGAAAACATTTTTTTGAGTTTAGAACCACTTTAAGTCCTATATGCCACATATTGTCCTCAATTCTCTACACCATTCTTAGGTAGGTACTAGTATTTACAATTGCAGACATACAGTATACTGCTGCTTTGTATTCTTTGTCTACCATTTTAATTCCATGGGTTTAAGCACACTGTGGTTAAGAGGGGCTTACGGGATATCACAAATAATAAGGGCACCCCTGGCATGTTTCATTATATAGACAGAATGTTTGGGACAGTGTTCCATTTATGCATACCTTGGGCATCAGACAGGAGTATAGTGCCTTGACCCATATGTTAAAGGGTTGTCAGCATAAATCCGCTACCTGGTTGAATGCTTTTTTTGCAGATATTGCTGACATTTGGGGATGTGAATTAATAGGTAGATGGTTCTTAGAACACTGTCCTTCACCTCCTTACCTCAGTATAATTCTACCTGATCTATAAAGGTCCAGGAGGACATGGGGGTTGGGGTCTTGAGGCTAGAATTTTAAAGTGCAGTTTAGTATTAATAATTAGAAAGGATTAGCAAGGTCTGTAACTTGTACATGGTGTGGGATCCTTGCCTTCGTATAGAAGCACTGTGATGTATGCTAATGGGGATTTGGGGGCATTTCTGATTTATGTCCAATGGAATTGACCAGAGTGCAGACATTGAGGGAGAAGTTGTTCCTTAACCACTTAAGGACCGGCTCCTGTACATATATATCTGCATTTTAAAGATGGATGTCTCGGTAACAGCAGCAGCTACTGTCACAACCGAGATATCCATCTTTTCAGTGGTCAGTCATGTTTATGATAATGGTGGTGTTTGCGGCAGATTCGCAGCAAGATCACCGTTATCGGCGGCGGGAGAGGGCCCCCTCCCGCCGCTCTCCGCAACCTCCGAGGCTTACCGGAGCTGTCGGTAGCAGTGGAGGCGATCGGGTCCTGTGTCATGTTAGGTATGAATACGAATGAGGGCAAGATGGCCCCCACCCGTCTCCATACCATAGCAGGGCGGAAGCGACATCAAAACGTTACTTCCGCCCATACGTATTAAAGGGACATACATTCTCCCATGGTGCCTGAAAGCTTTGTAAAACACTCTACTATAGCTCCAATCTGGCACATTTGTAATTTACAATTCACCTTGTAAAAAAATCCACCAATCCCTGTCTCCTCTCTTCAATATCAAGAATTCAAGGATTCAAAAAAATCATTATCATTACACAGTAAAAATTAATACACTGAAATACAGTTGCAGTCCCCCCATCCCTCAAACTACACATAAGAAAACATACTTCTGCACCTATAAAACAAGATATCACCCATATACTGCTGCACATATAAAACAAGATATCACCCATAAAAATATAATAAAACCAATAAAAAAGGAAATCATTCTTATCTCCTTTAGAAGCAATCTAATAGCATGCTTTAAAAGGTTCTCTCGTCCTCATCATCTACAAACCTACTGTATAGAATAAAATGAGATGGTACATAACAGTTTTAACTTACAGGGAAAAAAACTCTGTACTGTTCCTGTGTAAAAAAGAAGGAGGACATGATCAGATAATCTAGCCCTCTATAGATTATTTAGGAAAAAAAAGTCTGTGCTGTGGCTTACGAAAGCTGTACACATATGTACACATATTACGCATTTCAAGGAACCTTAAACTGGTTATCTGCTCAACCATCAATCTTTTTCTGAAATCTACTATTAAGTCCTTTGTTTTATTAACATTAAGCTGCAGGTTGGTTTCTCATCATTATTTTCAATCCTCCCAAAAATGGTGGTATCATCTGCAAATGTAATGAGCACCTTTTATATTGGGTAGCACAGTCATAATCGTGCAGGGTAAACAATAATTCACATAACCCTCTGGAAAACCTGTAATTAGAAAAAAATGGAAATAGGACAGTTGTCCAATGTTTACTAGTTGAGGCCTATTGATAAGAAAGTCCAAAATCCAATTGCAGAGAAGAGTACTCAAGCACAACAGTTCACGCCTGTGAACAAGCCTCACCAGGGAGATAGCATTAAATGCTAAGTTAAAGTCCACAAAAACATGTTGACATAACTAGTCCTCCCTTTCACGATGGGTAAAAGCTGGAAATAGGAAACCCCAACACATTTCATCAGGAACTCTACCTGGCTGCCACCCACATGCTACATGGACCTGACCTTGCCCCTTGGTTAAGAAAGAGGGATATGTGGGACTTTAAATGGGGCAATGACTAAGTAGAGTCATATGCCTCCATCCCTGGTACAGATAGAAGAGGAGGGAAATTTGGGACTATAAATGAAGCACACAGGTATGTGTAGTAAGGGAGTAAGTAATTTACTCCTTTAGTGCGAGCTACATGTTTTCATTTTATATGTTATTTTCTACTTTGATTCCTCATCTGGATTCACTCTTACTGACACTATACTTTGGGCTTCTGTCCTCACTATATCATCAGACATGCACTATTTACATTAATATACAGTATATTGTATTACTCTCCACAGAGTGTCCTTTGATTTTCAGAGGGGACCCCAACTCCATGGTAATCCATTCACTATTGTTTGTGTTGGTTTCATGCTCTTTTTTTTGTATCAAACATCAGACTACATATAAATGCACTTTATTGTAGTAAATATACTGTTATCAGAAAAATCCCTAAGGTGCTCCGATCCTTAGTGCGCAAATGGAAAAAAAGGTGGTAATATACTGCAATAAAATTGCTATTATATAACAATCAAAATGTATAAAATATGCTTCCTTAAAAATATAAAAAAATATGTATAAAAAAAACATTATAAGCACTTAAATGGAACTGGAAACAATTCCACTAATAATATGTTGCCATATATTACAAAACAAAATCAGTCGTAAGATATCCTCTAGTCAGAGTATTATTACAAAACAACTTAAGAAGTCAAGGTAAAAACCAATGAAGATTAGAATTTTGCTCCAAGAACTTATAAAAACATTATCAAATCCCCCAATTCATATAAGTCACTCTGAACAGTTCTTATAATCAAAAAAGGTTGAAACTTTGAGAGGTACAGCTCTTGTTATGATTCATAATGTAAGATAATGTGAATTTAGACAGGAGTTAGAGGATAACTAGGTATAAGAAGGTTGGAGAAACCATTCCATTTCAGTTGGGTTGATTTACAGAAACGTATAATCTATTGTTGTATTCATTATCTCTTGATAATGAATAATTCTTCGATTAAGACCAAGATGAAACTAGAAGGAGTATACTACGAAATATGAAGTTATGTAATACAATATAATGATTTTTTTGTTATGTTTTTTCAAATGTAATGTCTCTATTTTGAAAATAAACTTAAACTTGAATGAAAAAAAAAAAAAAAAAGGTTGAAACATGCAGGTGCTTCTAATCCACAATGATCATCCTTTCTTGCTACTTCTGCTCTCCCCTATGTTAATGTACTCACCAGACGATTATTGATTAATTGCCTGTAATCTCCTCTCTGGGTGTAGCAGCAGATCTCTCTCCTGATGTCTGATAGTCTTGATGTAGGGTTACTAGAGTGCAGTAGTGCGGGTCTCGGTCAGAAGGTGTTTGAGTGCAAGCAATGTGGGCATGTAAAAATACAAAAGGATGCACTACATAGTGTAAATCGTTTAATAAACTTGTGAATCCCCCTGCATACATAAAATGCTTACAAGAAATGAATGGGTAAACAGCGTGTCACATACAGCTTCGGCATCAGCTCACTGATAACAGCGGTTCATCACAAACGACCTTCTACTGTAAGTCCCGTAAAGAAGCTCGTAGCCGCGGACATGTAAATTGCGTGGTCACGCCCTTAATTTATCATTTTAATATTTATTGTAGTATACAAGTATATTGTGTTTTTTTGCATTCATTTAAAAAAAGTGTATTTTTTCCCAAAAATTGCGTTTGAAAAACCCCAGCGCAAATACTGTAAGAAAAATATATATATTTTTGGGGGTTCTGACTAATTTTCTAGCAAAACTACTGATTTTCACAAAAAATGTCTGGCCTTTAAGTGGTTATTATGTATAAAAAATCTTGAGAGTTAATTATATACAGTATACTCTCCAGAGCAGGAAAACTAAAACGAAATGACTGAAATACCATAAATGTTTTTTTTTAGCACTATACTCTAATCAATTGGACACAATTGGTTGTTTCAAAAACATAAACTTGTATTGTGATATGCCTTGATATACTGCGAGCGGTTGTGTACACCATATGGCATTGATTATTAAAATGATTTCCCACTGTATGTGAAACAGCCATGTCATGATCGGTATTGAAATTGTGGTGGGAAATATCATCCACTTTAAAGACATTTTACTGCTTTGTCTCACACAGCTGTAAGTCTGGTTTGCTTTTCAGAAGCTTAAACCAATGTTTCTCATGCATAATGCTTGAATAACCACAAATGCGAACATGCTGGGGGTTACTTTTGACATGCACACGAATGGAAAAAGCAGCATTATTGTTTAGAGAAGAAAAAAAAACAGTTTGAAGTACAGAGCAGAGAAAATGGAACACTTAAACCATGGCATTTTTAATGGAAATTATTCACACAAGCCTCTACTTTTGAAAAACGTCAATTAAAATGACTGTGTGTGGGGGAAAATGTCGTTTTATGTCTTGTGAAAAACGACAAAAAAATATTGAAGCATGCTTCAATTTTTTGTGTCGTTTTTCAAAACGTAGTTTTTTGTGTCAATTAAAATGATAGTGTGTGGGCAAAACGACGTTTAAAACAACGTTTTTAAACCCGCGCATGCTCAGAAGCAAGTTATGAAGCTAGCTTCAATGGAAAAGAGTGCTGAACGTAACCGTGCTTTGCTAGAGCATTTTAAAAAAACGATGGTGTGTAGGCAACGTCGTTTTTGAAAAGGAAGTTTCAAAAACGTTGTTTTATTTCATGATTTAAAACGTCGTTTTTTTTCATCACATAAAGTGATGGTGTGTACGCGGTATACGCGGTGTACGCAGTATAAAGTTATGTTTTGTTCATTTTAAAGACAATGACAAAGATAAGGTAGCAATGCCACACACATATTGTAACCACTCCAAGTTGACATTTTATCCATAGAAAATGGCATTTGAAGAAGAATTTAAAGTGTACAAACATTTTTATTAGCAAAAACAAGAAATACTAAAGCTGCCATACATTATACAATTTTGTTTATTCAATATCCTTTAGATTTACCTTTAACTATGTAGTGCAAGGGCCTGCCTGATTACATATAAACTGGTTATATGGTTTTGGTAAATCTAATGGAAATTTGTAAGAGAAAATTGAATAACGTTTGGCCAGCCTTAGATAGATAGATAGATAGATAGATAGATAGATAGATAGATAGATAGATAGATAGATAGATAGATAGATAGATAGTCAGATAGATAGATAGATAGATAGTCAGATAGATAGAAAAATAGATAGATAGATAGATAGATAGATAGATAGATAGATAGATAGATAGATAGATAGATAGATAGATAGATAGATAGATAGATTTTGAAAAAGAAGGCAGTTTAACTACTTCCTGACGGTCGTACGACTATATACGGCCGCAGGGTGGTTGTAAATCTCTGAGCCACCGTCTTTGTACGGCCTCCGCTCCTCCACGTCCTGTCAGGGAGAGAGGAGACCGATCTGTGTCCCTTGTACATAGGGACACAGATCGGTCACCTCCCCTAGTCAGTCCCCTTCCCCCACAGTTAGAAACACTCTGCAGGGTACACATTTAACCCCTTCCTCACCCCCTAGTGTTAACCCCTTCAATGCCAGTCACATTTATACAGTAATCAGTGCATATTTATAGCACTGATCGCAGTATAAATGTGAATGGTGCCAAAAATGTGTCAAAAGTGTCCGATGTGTCCACCATAATGTTGCAGTTCCATAAAAAAAGGCAGATCGCCGCCATTACTAGTAAAAAAATTAAAATAAAAAATAATAATTCTGTCCGCTATTTTGTAGGCGCTATAACTTTTGCGCAAACCAGTCGCTTATTGCGATTTTTTTTTTTTTACCCAAAATATGTAGAAGAATACGTATCGGCCTAGACTGAGAAAAAAATGTTTTTTAAAAAAATTGGGCTGTTTATTATAGCAACAAGTAAAAAATATTACATTGTTTTTCAAAATTTTCGCTCTTTTTTTGTTTAAAGCGCAAAAAATAAAAACCGCAGAGGTGATCAAATACCACCAAAAGAAAGCTCTATTTGTGGGAAAAAAAGGACGTCAACTTTGTGTAGGAGCTACGTCGCACGACCGCGCAATTGTCAGTTAAAGCGACGCAGTGCCGGTAGCTGAAATTTCACCTGGGCAGGAGGGGTGTATATGTGCCCAGTAAGCAAGTGGTTAAGACAAAATCTAATTGTTTATCTATATGCCCTGTTCATGCTACATTGAAGTGGAGAGGTACGGAGCAGAGAGGTGCAGAAAAATGCAGAATGAGCTGTTATTCATAAATAGGGATGAGCTTTATGTTCAGGTCGAACATGAGTTTGACTCGAACATTGTCTGTTCGCCCGTTCGCTGAATAGCAAACAATTTGGGGTGTTTGTGGCAAATTCAAAAGCTGCAGAACACCCTTTAAAAGTCTATGGGAGAAATCAAAAGTGCTAATTTTAAGGGTTAATATGCAAGTTATTGTCATAAAAAGTTTTTGGGGACCGGGGTCCTGACCCAGGGGACATGTATCAATGCAAAAAAAGTTTTAAAAACTAACATTTTTTCGGGAGCAGTGGCTTTAATACCGCTTAAAGTGAAACAATAAAAGTGAAATATTCCAGGGGGGCATGACCGGAAGCAGACTCGGATGCCTGCCTAGCTTTGCAGCTCTCTCTCTGCCCACAGCTTACCGGCGATTTTGGGGACTTTCCACCCACCATCCATGGGTCGTTCCAGGGCGACTAGGTCCTCTACGACCAGGGGATCATCCCAGCCCCCTCCGGGGACATCTGCGGACCTCAGGGCCTTCTTTACACAGCCCGGACTCCCGCAGGACAGGGGATCAAAGATGGCGCCGGACACAGACGCTGCTGACATGCGGTCCCCCCCGCGGCTCTCCCACTCCATCCCAGCACTGCTCCGGACGCCCGAGGACAGGAGGATCATCCCGCAGACGATCGGGAGCGGGCGCCGCTGGTCGGGTGAGCAAACACCTCCGGCCTGGCCCCCCCGTCACTGAGGCCTTACAGTCGAATCCGCAGGCCGCCGCCATCTTGGTACACCCGGAGCACTATACACAGTGCTCCGAGGCCTATCCCCAGCTACTGCGATCAGCATCGGATCCGGCCATAAGCGGGGAGGGATGCAGTTCCCCGGACCCCTCGGGAGCAGCAGAGGACTTCCCAGCACTGCCGCATGCTGCCCACCCCAGCTCACATCCATTTGCTCCATCCAGGCTGGGCAGAGCACTAGTCCCAAGGGACTCAGCAGGGACATCATCCCCCCTGGGGCTGCAGCACCAAGATCACCTTGGGTCACCCACTCAAGCTTCACCCCACCCAGCACCTCTGGCCTCCTATGCCGCAAAAGACATGCCCCCTGCCCCTCTTCATCTAGGGACAGGGAGGGGGAGGGCCACCCGGTCCAGCAGGCCTGGGGCCTGCGACACGCAGGGGGACTGGAGATCCGAGAGCCCCATCTGGGGGACCCCACGGCAGACTCATAAGCAGCCTCCATCACATCCTCCCTTTCCTCCACAACCGCTGGACACTGCTGCAAACCAGTCCATCCCCCCACAATGGCTTGTATACCTTCAAGCGATGCCTACCAAGGAGGACTTCAAACAGCTCATAACGGACGTGAAATCCACCTGCAGAGCTGAGATCCAAAACCTTCAATCGGGCCTCAAGCACCTGGCTGACCGAGTGGAAATGGCGGAGGAGGAAATCCAGGAAACCAAACTGGCGATCCACAAGACACAAACGCAAGGTACGGAGCATCGTACAATGCTTAGAGACATGCAACGCCACTTAGAGGACCTGGACAACAGGGGGCGTTGGAACAACATACGCGTCTGGGGGATACCGGAATCGGAGGGCCCGGAAGATGTACGCACTACTTTACACACCCTGTTCAACAATCTGATCGGGGAGCCTCCGACTAAACCCATTGAAATGGACAGAGCTCACCGGGCGCTGCGCCCCAAAGGGCCCGCCTCCAAACCCAGAGACATAATATGCAGGCTAAGCTCATATCCCCTGAAGGAGGAAATAATGCGTCAGGCCCGCCTCGCCCGTCGAGTGACCTTAGACGAGGTCCCCGTCCAGCTCTTCCCGGATCTTTCGTGGATCACCTTACAGAAGCGCAGGCTACTACAGCCCTTGCTACGCACCCTGCAGGAAGAAAATATCCCGTACCGATGGGCTTTCCGTTCAGCCTCACAGCGACTACACAAGGCAAGTCGGCGGTCCTGAGATATCCGGAGGACCTGCAAGCATTTTGTGAAGTCTTGGACATTCGGATTCCCCAGCTGCCAGACTGGGATCTCGTGGCCACACCGCCCCCTGCCACTCCTCAGTGTGGCAGAAAGTCCCACCGCCCAAACGACCCAGAGGCTCGGAGGGACCCAAGAGAAGCCCACACGGACACCACAAGGAAGAACTGACTCAATCCCCGGGCACGGGGTCCCAATCTACAAGACGCCCAACCTTATTTACCTGCCAGGGACCCCGCCCTGGACACCCATCTAGTAGCATGAGCCCACTTCCCCGCGCCCAAGCTTTTAGTCTAGCTTAGCATAAAGGGCAAGTCTCCGGCCGAGACTTTAGAGAGAGACCTTTCAAGCCCCTCCCCCATGTCCCCTATTTAGCTCCCAGATGTTCTGGACTTTGACTTCTGCGGTCTTGTTGTTCAGCATGATCGCTCTAGGGTTCCCCTGGACTCCCCTGGTACGGCCCTCAGGGGCCGGGCTGGTGAGGCCCACGGGAAGCCCGTCAGACCTGGGCCAGTTGGCCCTAACAGTCGTGAATTAAAAGTTAATGGTTTGTTATTATTGCCTCATTATAATGTTTTTTTCCTTTCTCTCTTCCTTTTCTCTAGACTCCTCTCTCCCTCCCTCACCTCCCGTCATCGTGTGGTTCTGCTCAGCACTTCCGGAATGGTCTCGGTTCTCCTCCTGCGGTGTCTGGTTCCAGCCTCTGGCGCCCGAATCTTCTCCATCCACATCAGATAAGTATAGCTCCCTCCCGCACCACACATCCTCATGGCTAAGATACTCTCCTTAAATGTCCACGGTTTGAATTCCAACAGAAAAGAGACATCTAGCCCTGAGAGAGTTTAGGCAGTCGGGGGGCAGACGTGGTTATGGTCCAGGGAACGCATCTAGATAAAGGGGGCTCCTTTGCGTTCGCATCACGATACTACTCTCAGATATACCTTTCCTCAGGGCCCCGCAAAAAGGCCGGAGTGGCCATACTTATTAAGAAAGGGTCTCCCTTTGTTAGCTCCCACCACTATAGCGACCACAGGGTCACTACATCATCCTCCAGGGCTCATGGCAGAACCAAAGGGTGACCTTCTGCGCTATCTACGCCCCAAACGTCCGGCAGCTTGGGGTTCCTGTCCAAGGTGTATGCGCGCCTCTTCCGCACTGACCATGGGATTCTAGTGATCGGGGGGGACTTCAACCTTGTCCAATCGGCCACTTCAGATCGCCACGTGGTGAGCCCCAGGGCGCCTCCAGACCCGGGTGCTTAGGGACTCGAGGCTGTTCCGGCAAGTCTCCAGACGCTATGCACTTTTTGATGCCTGGCGGGTTCTCCACCCCAGCGATCGCCAATTCACATTCTACTCAGCCCCCCCGCCGCACGCACTCCCGAATCGATTTTTTTTTTTGTGAACAACCCTGCCCTGCGGCTGGTCAAGGCAGTGGAGATCCAACCGATCTCTGGTCTGATCATTCCCAGTGCTGATGACCTTAGCAATAGGCTCTCCAGTTGCCAAACCCTGCACCTGGCGCCTGAACACATTTCTCCTTCAGCACCTCCCCTCGAAAACAGAGTTGGAATCCACCTTGAGAATTACTTTGAGGGAAAACGACACTCCGGATATAACCCTGTCCACTCTCTGGGAGGCCCATAAGGCAGTGCTGAGGGGGAAATGCATAGGCCTGTCCTCAGCCATGAAAAAAGACGCTCAGGCTTTGAAACAACGTACAGAGGCGGAACTTAAGGTCTTGGAACGACGGTTGCAGGATACTCCTACATTATCGCTTCTAAAAAAAGATCTCCGCGCTGAGGGCTACCCTAGGAGAGATAGCGCTAGGCAGGGTGGAGAAAGCACTACTTAGGCTTAGACAACTGTTCTACGATAGGGGTAACAAAGCCCACTCCCTCCTGGCCAGAAAACTCCGTGACAGCGCACAAGCCGCGACCCCGCACCAGGTCAAGACCAAATCGGGAGACCTGGTTTCACACCCTAAGGACGTAGCTCACTCCTTTGCAGACTTTTACACAACTCTATACAATAACCCAGACATCCCCATAACCCTCCATCTCCTGACCTCACACAACGCATGACTCGGTATCTGGAACAAGGTGGAGTCTCCAGGCTCAAACCCTCTGACCCTAGCCCCACTGAACGCGTCTAACTCGAGCTGGAAGAGACCATTAAATCCTTACCCTCACACAAAGCCCCGGGACCAATGGTTTCCCCCTATGAATACTATAAGACATTCCTCCCCTATTGTTACCCCGCATGTGTAAACTGTTCAATGCATTTCTCAGGGACACTTCTGTCCCCAGGACATGCAACGATCCTTCATCACGTGATTCCAAAACCGGATAAGGACCCCTCCCTCTGTGCCAACTACAGGCCTATCGCCCTTCTAAATTCAGATTTGAAGATCTTCACTAAATTATTATCCATCCGACTGAACTCGGTTCTCCCCTCCCTTATACACAAGGACCAGGTGGGATATGTCCCATTACGTCAAGCTGGGGACAACACCAGGAAAATAATTGACCTGTGGAGGGTGCAAATAGGAGGGTCAGAGGTCCATATTATTAGGTCTGGACGCCGAGAAGGCCTTTGACCGCTTGGATGGCCTTTCTGTTTGCTACCTGCGACGTGTGGGATTTGAGGGACCATTCCTGCGGGCTATCCAACACCTGTACTCCGACCCATCCTCCCCAAGTCAGACCCCCTTGCCCCTCTCCACCGCGTTTTCGGTAACTAACGCACCAGGCAGGGGTGTCCTCTGTCTCCCCTGCTTTCGCGCTCTGCGTAGAACCCCTGGCCGCAACCATGCCGTCAGAACCCAGATATTAGAGGGAGCTTAGTTAGAGACCAAGAGTTCAAAATATCATTATTTGCAGACACATCATCCTCACACTCACCCAGCCTAGATTTCCCGTGCCCTAACCTGCATGCGAGCTTGATCGTTTTGGAGCGCTCTCAGGCTACAAAGATAAATGCCTCCAAATCGGAAGTGCTCCCGATCAACATCCCTGACGGGGAGTGCCCACCTAAGATCCATTTCCCTATAGCTGGAAAACCTCCTCACTGAAGTATCTGGGGATCCACATCACCCCCACCTTACGCCACCCTTTACCAGCAGAACTTTCCTCCTCTTTTCCGCAGCATTAGGGGACCCTTTGTACAACAATGGGAGAAAGCACCACATCTCCCTACTGGGGAAGTAGCGGCAGTAAAGATGGCGATTCTACCAAAAATACTCTACTTATTTCAAACCCTGGCCCAGTCAGTGCCCTACAGCCCAGTTGAAAATCTGCAACCGATCTCGCCTCCATTTATCGTGGAAGTACAAGCGTCATAGAAATCCCCCGTCGTGTTGCTGGCGCGAGGTCGGAGGGGTCTGCATACCCTGATCTAGTTAAGTACTATCAGGCGACCCAGTTGAGAGCAGTAACCTCCTGGTTCACGTTACGATCATACAACAAATGGACACAAATAGAAAAGCTGTGGCTGGCCCCGGAGCACCCAAACAACTTATTGTGGAGTGCGGATGTGGAGGTTGACCCCGGTCGCCTGTTAGGTCCTAGAAAAAAACATGAAATACCCCCTCAAGGGTGGGACTTTATAAGTGACACAAACACGTGAATGAGTAGAAAAATATATAGCAAATTTATTTAAACAATTTAAGTAAGGACATCGTACAGTGTCCTAGCAAGGATAAAAAACCACATGCAAGTGGTATACAGATCCTATTTGTAAAGCAATAAAACAGACATGAGACAAAAATTGGTCCAACCCGACAGCCGTTTCGGTATCTGTGATCCTTCTTCAAGGGGTATTACAGACGATCATTGTGTCAGAGAAATACATGTCTATTAGAAAAGAGATATATACACATATTACATAGAAAAAATTCAACTTAAACAATATTTACAACTCTAGTGACCGAAATTGTTAAAAAACATGGGGAAGGGGGAGACAAGAAAAGGACAGCCATACAACTATGTCATTTATCAAAACAGATATGAGTTACTTACAGTCAATAAGATCTGTAGATAGAGTCCTGTCTCAGTGTGAAAGTACGCCAAAAACAAGGGGAGAATGCTGTATATGGAGATCAATGTCTCTGTGTTCACGGGGAGGATATACAATCATAGCCTACCAAAAAGGTCCACGCCTAGGGAAGGAAGGGAAAGAGGAAAGAAGAGAAAAAAAAAAAAAAAAATAATAATATATATATATAATATGTATATATCATTATTTGTTGCATTCAAAGAGTTAAATGCAGACACACATTTATAGCAAAAAAGAGTAACCCCATAGAGCTGGTAATCCAAAAATGGAGAGTAACTTACCAGATATGGGAATCCATATAGGAGAGGGTATGCATGTGCCAGAGAACAAAAGGTTCAGCCACAAGGAGACAAACTACCCAGGAATTATCCTATGTTGTCAGGAAGGGTGATTGCTGGGTGATCGCAGGCACAGATCACTGGAAAAAGGAATTTAGGAGTATATATAAATAATATGTATGGCTAGTCTGGTGAAGTGTGCATAAAGGCACAGCACCAAAAACAAACAAATAAGCCAAACATCAACAACCAGTGGTCTACCTGCATGTGAGAAGTCTCCATAAGTCCAGCAACGCCATGACAGTCAAGACAATAGTGTCTGCAATGGGCTTAAATAAGTCCATTAGTGGCTATGGCGCATGCGCGCGCGCACGTGCTGCGTAGTGACGCAATTGCGTCTTGGAAAAAAAAATAAAATAAAAAAAAAACGGATGGGCTGAATAGAGTACATTAGGCGGCATAGGCGCATCGCCGCGCTATGCGCTGCGTAATGACGCAATGCGAAATACGCTATTGTGGATAAACTCGCAAGTGGACACCACACTTGATATCAATGCGGTGACTACTCTCGAACAATTATTGCCTGCACAGTCCAAATACATTTAACAGACTCCATGATAAGTCCAAAAGTAAGGACGTCGGCATGTGTCGATCAGCATTGTAACACCATTCTGCAAGACACATTAGTAGCGTTGGCATATGACGCAATCGCGCAGACGGGTATAAAGTCGCAATTATATCAATGTCAATATGGTGATTCCATATATGACATTGATTAAAAATTGATAATATAATTAAATTAAAAAATTGGAAATAATAAAGGGAGAATATCACTTAAATAAGTGATTTTGCCAGTTGCCAATCCACCCTTACACAAGTATATAACCCGAATTAGGATGACAATGCCAGCAATTACGGGAAAAAAAAAAAAAAAAAATAAGGGTGGGGGGGGTGGGAAAAAGAAAGAAGAAGGAGAATGAGAGGGCCTTTCGCACAGGGCGTGCAGGGATATCGCCCAAATAATGGGAATTTCCCACCCCCCCCCTTTTTTTTTTTTTTTTTTTTTTCCCGTATTGATGGCATTGTCATCCTAATTCGGGTTATATACTTGTGTAAGGGTGGATGGCACTGGCAAAATCACTTATTTAAGTGATATCTCCTCCCTTTATATTCCAATTTTTAATTTAATTTATTTTCAATTTTTAATCAATGTCATATATGAATCACCATATTGACATTGATATAATTGCGACTTTATACCCGTCTGCCGCGATTGCGTCATCATGCCAACGCTACTACATGTGTCATTGCAGCAATGGTGTTACCATGCTGATCGACACATGCGACGTCCATACTTTTGACTATCATGGCGTCTGTTAAATGTATTTGGACGTGCAGGCAATAATTGTTCGAGTGTAGTCACCGCATTGATATCAATGTGCTGGTGTCCACTTGCGAGTTTCATCACAATAGCGTCATTTCCGCAATTGCGTCATTACGCAGCGCATACGCGCGCGCATGCGCCTATGCCGCTAATGTACTCTATTCAAGCCCATCCCGTTTTTTTTTTTCCAAGACGCAATTGCGTCACTACGCAGCACGTGCGCGCGCGCATGCGCCATAGCCACTAATGGACTCTATTTAAGCTCATTGCAGACACTATTGTCTCTGACTGTCATGGCGTCTGCTGGACTTATGGAGACTTCTCACATGCAGGTAGGACCACTGGTTGTTGATGTTTGGCTTATTGTTTGTTTTTGGTGCTGTGCCTTTATGCACACTTCACCAGACTAGCCATACATATTATTTATATATACTCCTAAATTCCTTTTTCCAGTGATCTCTGCCTGCGATCACCCAGCAATCCACCCTTCCTGAAACATAGGATAATCTGGGTAGTTTGTCTCCTTGTGGCTGAACTTTTGTTCTCTGGCACATGCATACCCTCTCCTATATGGATTCCCATATCTGGTAAGTTACTCTCCATTTTTGGATTACCAGCTCTATGGGGTTACTCTTTTTTGCTATAAATGTGTGTCTGCATTTAACTCTTTGAATGCAACAAATAATGATATATACATATTATATATATATATATTATTATTTTTTTTTTTTTTCTCTTCTTTCCTCTTTCCCTTCCTTCCCTAGGCGTGGACCTTTTTGGTAGGCTATGATTGTATATCCTCCCCATGAACACAGAGACATTGATCTCCATATACAGCATTCTCCCCTGTTTTTGGCGTACTTTCACACTGGAACAGGGACTCTATCTACAAGTCTTATTGACTTAAGTAACTCATATCTGTTTTGATAAATGGACATAGTTGTATGGCTGTCCTTTTCTTGTCTCCCCCTTCCCCATGTTTGTTTAACAATTTCGGTCACTAGAGTTGTAAATATTGTTTAAGTTGAATTTTTTCTATTTAATATGTGTATATATCTCTTTCTAATAGGACATGTATTTCCTGTCCAATAGTCTCTGTAAACCCCTTGAAGAAGGATCACAGATACCGAAAGGCCTGTCGGGTGGACCAATTTTTGTCTCATGTCTGTTTTATTGCTTTACAAATAGGATCTGTATACCACTTGCATGTGGTTTTTTATCCTTGCTAGGACACTGTACGATGTCCTTACTTAAATTGTTTAAATAAATTTGCTATATATTTTTCTACTCATTCACGTGTTTGTGTCACTTATAAAGTCCCACCCTTGAGGGGGTATTTCATGTTTTTTCCATAACTCTAGGGATGTGGTGACTTACAAACACTGACATTCTCCTGATTGTGGGGTCCCTCTTTTTCATATATTTAGGGTAGCAAATACCCAAACCCCCATATCTTTTTTCCCACAATCTCGAGACTGTCTACTCTTTTTTATGTACTCTTTTACTTAAAAATTCATAGAGAGTTCATATATTTTAGAGACTATTTTTCCTTTCTTGTTTGCGGCTCTTGGTGATTGAACTGTTTTGTCCTCTAGCTCAAGTTAATTGAAGTTAGAATATTTTACTTTTTATTTTTTATTTTGTGATTTCTTTCTGATTTACTGTATCATCTTGACTAGGTCCCACTATGTTTAGATCCCAAAGATTTTGAGGGTCATATGGCCAGATATAGAGAAACAAGCTAAAAAGAGACACAAACTTCCGAAATGACGGCATGTTTCTCACAACTATCAAGACTAGTTGAGAGAAAAGCACATCTATTATGGCATATTGAGGGTTTTGAACAATATATCAGAGAAGATATGAACCCTTTAGGACTCGTATCCAAATTTTTCCCACTTTTGAAAAACATTGAAGAATCGTTTAAATAAAATGGGCACAAAAAAAATCTACAACAGTGTAGTCTCGTCATGATGAGACTTCTGATTGATGAATATTCCACAAGATTTCTAGGCTTAATTTGGATATTGATAAAGTCTATACACAGTTAAGATCATGTGAAAACCTTGATGCTATAAAGCCCAAGAAGAGAAAGCATTAAAACCCGTCTGGACCCTATTAGCAAGCACATACTCTAACTGCCAAGGAGAGAAAGTTTTGGCGTGACAAAATTGCTTTTAAGGAATCAAGGGCATACCATTGGCATAATAAAAGCAATTTTAATGCTCGTCAGAAATCTAATAAAAAGCGAGACACGGGTAGAGAGAAGGGGTCCAATACTTCTTTGAACTCCTCTCTCTTCTCTTCCTCTCAGGTATCCAATCCTGAGAAGAAAAAAACATTTAAGAATAAATGGAAATCTCCCAATAAAGGCATTAACAAAAAACAATGCACAGTGGAAGTCAACTCAGGTCTAGTTGATGGTGAGGGTGCAAGTAACAAATCATCTGGACCACGTGGGGGAGGGGTTGAACAATCAACCTCTAGCATACTTTTTCCTCATATTGGAGCGCCGGACAGGGGGGACCCCCTGACGGACATCAATACAACAAATATGACATCATAGCTGAACTCTATGCAATCTAATGAGGGAAAAAATTTAAACATTATTAACCTTTCTGATTATACTCTGTCTTTAGATGAACTATCAGTGCTTTCAAGGGGTCTCAGCTTCTGCCCGGATACAGATGTAGATAGATTTGAAACCATAAAAGATCTACATCTTTTTTCAAGAAAACTACTCCTAAAAAGTATGTATGACAAAAATAAGCATATTCCCGATGCAAAGGAAGCTGAACTAATCCAACATGAACACGATGTAAAGTTCCTGGTCGATTTATCAGAGGACCATGATGATAGAGATCTAATTGATAAAATCGATTGACGTCTGTTGTTCCAGAAAAAACAATAATTTTACCTAAAATACAATCATCATTAAAGAAAAAATCGGATAAATTTCCCGCTCTAAACGCCAATATGAATCTGAACGCGTTCCTAACCATGGTGTCTAGGGACATCAACAGATTAAATTTTCACCCCACCTGCTCATCTAATCTGACCAAAAAAGAAAAACTTGCTCTAGATAACCTTATCAAACAAACACAATTAACTATCAAACCAGCGGATAAGGGCGGTAATATAGTAATTATGAATAACCAGCAATACAAAGAGATGTGTCCTAAAAATCTTGAGCAACAAGTGAATGTATACCAAAATTTCTAGGCTGCAGATCAATACGTTTTATGAAGAATTTTACAAACTTATTGACAATGCGTATGCTATAAAACCATTAATCTTCAAACGTGGATTTTTGTAAGGACTATGCACCCCAGAATTCCACGTTTTATAGTCCTTCCAAGATTCATAAAAACAAGATACCACCCCCCCGGACGTCCTATCGTTTCGGGTTGTGGCAGTATCACAGAATACATTAGTAAATTTTATAGACGAACAAATACGTCATATGTCAATAATTTACCTCCTTTGTTCAAGATACATTGCACCTTCTCAACAACTGGATGGTCTGGTCGGTTCCCCCTGATGCCCTTCTGGTGGCTATTGATGTGGAGGCTCTCTATAGCTCCATTTCCCCACCGGAGGGGCATCGAGGTGATCAGACACACTTTATCCCCAATCCCATCGAGACAACCGGACCTTTGATAATTTTTTGCTTTCAGCCTTGGAACATGTTCTTACTCGAAACGTTTTTTTCATTTGATGGCTCCCCTTCCTCCAGGTACAGGGCGTAGCTATGGGGGACTTTCTTGTGCCCCAAGCTACGCAAACCTGTACCTGGGGGAGTGGGAGCAGGGGTTTCTGTCTGAGGAGGCTTACTTGCCCCTAACAGACCACATTATACACTGGAGTCGATATATTGACGATATCCTGCTGGTCTGGACTGGGTACCCCCCAAATGTTATTAGCATGCCTTTCAGCCATGAATGACAACACATACAATCTAACCTTCACTATGGACTTATAGTGATGTCTCAATCAATTTTTTGGATGTGACCATAGAGAAGACCCATCTGGTAAACTTACAAGTGCGTTGTTTAGAAAGGACACTGCATGTAATTCTATTCTACATGCACAAAGCGCACATCCTGTATCTTTAATTAGATCTATTCCTTCTGGCCAGTACTTGCGGCTAGCCGCAACTGTACAAAGGATGAGACCTTTAAAATAGAAGCTGACAAGCTAAGAGATCGGCTCCTTCTAAAGAGGCTACTCTCCAAACTTGCCTCAAAAAGGCCTTTTAGGAAAGCCAGTGCCAGACCAAGAAATGACCTACTTTACCAAGAAAAAACAATGTAAGAAATTACCGACCGACGCAAATCCAAATGCCCTTCGGATCATTACCAGGTTTAATAGGCAGAGCAACATGTGGGCAGGATTATCTCTAAACATTGGCATCTGCTTAGGTGTAGATCCATTACTAGCCCCCTATGTACCATTAAGACCCTTGATCACTTACCGTAAAACCAAGTCACTCAAAGATAGCCTTACTCAGAGTGAATACGTGGGTGAATTTCGCACAGATCCATGTAAAAGGCCTGGCACCTTCGATGTGGAGGATGCAATCTGTGTCAATATATGAACATTGGGGACAATATACTATTTACCTGATGGTTAAAACTTTCAGACCTTCCCACTTTGCGAACTGCAAAACACCTGGAGTGGTATATCTACTTTCATGCCACTGTGGGGCTTTTTACGTTGGAAAAACGAAACAACCTTTCTTTAAACGCGCTTCCAGACATATTACATGTATGCGGAAAGCAGACCCGGACCTCCCCCTGGGGCGCCATATTCGAGACGCCCATGGTGGGATGATCCCTAAAATCAAATTCCTCATTTTGGATAGAATACACCCCAACAGTAGAGGGGGCGACTGGAATATGACCTTGCTGCAGAGGGAGACAAGATGGATAGCCATGCTAGATGCTACTAGAAAACCAGGCCTTAATGAAATAGTTAGCTATCGCCCTTTTCTGGAGGGGTTTTCCTCCGGGGGATGGGAGGAATAGATTTCTCCACATCCATCCCCATGCGACCATTTTTTGTACACTCATTTGCTGTATAATGCTTCGCGGGTGAGGGTATCTATTTGGCCCCCACCTGACGCACGTGGGGGGCATATCATGCGCACCTACGGTTCACCACCTGGGTTTTGTTATGTTTGCCCCCCACATTTGCAGTAATTACTGCTTTCTTGCGTCAGCGCACACTCCATGCCGGCTCCTTCCCATTATTGGGCGATATCCGGCACGCCCTGTGCGAAGAAGGCCCTCTCCATCTCCCTTCCTTCTTTCTTTCTTTCCCTCCCCCCCCCCTTTTTTTTTTTCCCCGTATTGATGCATTGTCATCCTAATTCGGGTTATATACTTGTGTAAGGGTGATTGGCACTGGCAAAATCACTTATTTAATTGATATCTCCTCCCTTATTATTTCCAATTTTAATTTAATTTTATTTTCAATTTTTAATCAATGTCATATATGGAATCACCATATGACATTGATATAATTGCGACTTTATACCCGTCTGCCGCGATTGCGTCATCATGCCAACGCTACTACATGTGTCATTGCAGCAATGGTGTTACCATGCTGATCGACACATGCGACGTCCATACCTTTGACTATCATGGCGTCTGTTAAATGTATTTGGACTGTGCAGGCAATAATTGTAGTCACCGCATTGATATCAATGTGCTGGTGTCCACTTGCGAGTTTCATCACAATAGCGTAATTTCCGCAATTGCGTCATTACGCAGCGCATACGCGCGCGCATGCGCCTATGCCGCTAATGTACTCTATTCAAGCCCATCCCGTTTTTTTTTTTTTTCCAAGACGCAATTGCGTCACTACGCAGCACGTGCGCGCGCGCGCATGCGCCATAGCCACTAATGGACTCTATTTAAGCCCATTGCAGACACTATTGTCTCTGACTGTCATGGCGTCTGCTGGACTTATGGAGACTTCTCACATGCAGGTAGGACCACTGGTTGTTGATGTTTGGCTTATTGTTTGTTTTTGGTGCTGTGCCTTTATGCACACTTCACCAGACTAGCCATACATATTATTTATATATACTCCTAAATTCCTTTTTCCAGTGATCTCTGCCTGCGATCACCCAGCAATCCAGCCTTCCTGAAACATAGGATAATCTGGGTAGTTTGGTCTCCTTGTGGCTGAACTTTTGTTCTCTGGCAACATGCATACCCTCTCCTATATGGATTCCCATATCTGGTAAGTTACTCTCCATTTTTGGATTACCAGCTCTATGGGGTTACTCTTTTTTGCTATAAATGTGTGTCTGCATTTAACTCTTTGAATGCAACAAATAATGATATAATACATATTATATATATATATATTATTTTTTTTTTTCTCTTCTTTCCTCTTTCCCTTCCTTCCCTAGCGTGGACCTTTTTGGTAGGCTATGATTGTATATCCTCCCCGTGAACACAGAGACATTGAGTCTCCATATACAGCATTCTCCCCTTGTTTTTGGCGTACTTTCACACTGAGACAGGACTCTATCTACAGATCTTATTGACTGTAAGTAACTCATATCTGTTTGATAAATGACATAGTTGTATGGCTGTCCTTTTCTTGTCTCCCCCTTCCCCATGTTTTTAACAATTTCGGTCACTAGAGTTGTAAATATTGTTTAAGTTGAATTTTTTCTATGTAATATGTGTATATATCTCTTTTCTAATAGACATGTATTTCTCTGACACAATGATCGTCTGTAATACCCCTTGAAGAAGGATCACAGATACCGAAACGGCTGTCGGGTTGGACCAATTTTTGTCTCATGTCTGTTTTATTGCTTTACAAATAGGATCTGTATACCACTTGCATGTGGGTTTTTTTATCCTTGGCTAGGACACTGTACGATGTCCTTACTTAAATTGTTTAAATAAATTTGCTATATATTTTTCTACTCATTCACCGTGTTTGTGTCACTTATAAAGTCCCACCCTTGAGGGGGTATTTCATGTTTTTTCCATAACTCTAGGGATGTGGTGACTTACAAACACTGACATTCTCCTGATTGTGGGGTCCCTCTTTTTCCTGTTAGGTCCTATGGCCCAGCTCAGACGCACGTGGCGCAAATTGATACGCCAGCATAAGCTAACCTCCGACAGCTCCCTCCTGACCTCTTTCGCCGGCAACCCCAAAATCCCAGATAGCCTCACTCACAGGATGTCCGCTCCATGGACAACGAGGAACCTCTTCCACTTTGGGAACCTAGTGGATCCCCTGACTCACAAAATGCGCACATTCGCGGACATACAGGCCAAGCACGATTTGTTCTATGAACGAGGAGTTCTATGGATATCTCCAGATACGCCACTATGCCCTGACTATCGCTCCAAACCTGCAGTTTCCCCCCCCAACGGCTTTTGAAAGGCTGATATTGGCGGGTACAGCACAGAGGGGCCTGATCTCTAACATATATAAAATATTGAACTCTAGGCCCGTGGAAATGGCAGGCAAACATGCATATATGCTTAGGTGGGAAAAGGCCCTAGGCGAGGAGATCTCTGTGGAACACTGGCGGGCGATCTGGTCTCAAGCGGCAAAAACTTCGATCTGTACTTTATACAAGGAGAACATATATAAAATCCTCTACTTCTGGTACATCACACCTGATGTTTCTCCACGCCATTACCCGACCACTTCGGACCCTGCTGGCGCTGTCAGCAGGACAGGGGAACGCTTATCCATATCTACTGGAGCTGCCCATTGATCGTCCCCTTCTGGACCTCGGTACAGCAATTACTGGACCGACTTCTAGACGGGACGCTCCCCCTGACCCTGAAAGTTTACTTATTAGGTTTCCCCCCCGAAAATCCCAGCACCCTACAAGAAACTGACCAGACATATCCTCACAGCAGCGCGATGTCTGGTGGCTTTACACTGGAAGCGCTCCGCCCCACCCCCCCCCTGAGGCCCTGTATGCCAGGATAAAAGATGTGGAATTAATGGAGAGGATGACGGCCAGAATGCTAGACAGGCTGGAAGCCCATGATGAGGTTTGGTGGCTTTGGCACCGCCGGGAGGAGGAGCCCACATCAGGTAGCTGAACCGCACAGGTGATTTCCCACCCCATTCCCCCCCCCCCATCCCCTCTTTTTCCCTTTCCTCTCTTCTTCTTTTTGCCGTTTCTTATCTTCTCTTCTTCTTCTCTATTACCCGTGAACCCACGGATGATTCAAGATTGTTCACTAGTACAATGTTGCACTGAAATGTTTATCTCGTACCTTGCACTTAACCGGTTTATGTAGCTAAGGCTCAGTACGAACTATTCGCTACTTTGTGAAGAAGACACATAACTGGTCAGATAGAGCTATGCAGAATGTCATATATGTAACTGACCACTTCGCTAGATGTTGCTTACGTGTATGGTCCTGCATGTATACGTGTATTGAAAACTTCTGAATAAAACTGTTATGGATTAAAAGTGAAATATTCCTTTAAATTTCGTACATGGGGGTGTCTATAGTATTGCCTATAAAGTAGCGTATGTTTCCCGTGCTTAGAAAAGTCCCTGCACAAAATGACAATTCTAAAGTCATTCAAAACTTCTTGTGGCTATAATGAATTGTCGGGTCCCGGCAATACAGATAAAAGTCATTGAAAAAAACGGCATGGGTTTCCCCCTAGTCCATTACCAGGCTTTTTGGGTCTGGTATGAATATTAAGGGGCAGACCGCAGGAAAAGAGGGGGGACGAGAGAGGGCCTCCCCTGAACCAGACCAGGCAACATGCCCTCAACATTGGGAGGATGTCCCCATCTTGGCCTCATCCCCACAATCCTTGCCCGGTGGTTGTGGGGGCCTGCGGACGGGGGGTTTATCGGAATCTGGAAGCCCCTTTAACAAAGAGGACCTCCAGATCCTGCCATCCCTATTTGAATTGGTAAGGGGTAAAAAACATGTGACAAAAAAGGAAAAATTAACACACACACAGCTTGGGACAAGTCCTTTAATAAAAAATAATAAAAAGTCAGACTTGCCGCTACGAGCGACACAGCCTTCATAGGAGGCACCCGGCCGAATGACGTGCAAGCCGTCTGACAGCTTTTAAATAACTGAGGACAGGGGCCACCCATGACAACGGGGGTTTCCCGTGATGTGTCAGAGGGGGTGGGGTCTCCTGTGACACCACGGGGAAACCGCCGGGAAACCGCATTGTATCAGAGGAGGACAGGGTCACCCATCTACGTCATGGGTGGCTCATGCGTCATTCGGCCGGGCGCCTCCTACGGAGGCTGTATCATTCGTAGTGGCAGGTCGGACTCGTAGTGGATACGGCACTGGAATTTTTGGGGACAATTGGGGACTTTGTTCTAAGCTGTGGTGTGTGTTTTTTTCCTTTTTTTGTCACTTTTTTGGGTGAAATGGTCGGGGAACAATGTACCCCTTACCAATTCACATTGTGGGTGGGATCTGGAGGTCCCCTGGTACGGTTCAGGAGGGGGGACACTCTCTCGTCCCCCCTCTTTTGCTGCGGCCTGCCAGGTTGCATGCTTGGATAAGAGTCTATATGGATTTTTGGGGGGAACCCCAGGCCATTTTTTTTTAATTTTGGCACGGGGTTCTCCTTAATATTCATACCAGACCTGAAGGGGGGACCCCACACATTTTTTGGGGTTCGGGGTTCTCCTTAATATTCATTGGTATGAATATTAAGGAGAACCCTGAACCCAAAAAAATGTGTGGGGTCCCCCCTTCACCAGACCCAAATGGCCTGGTAATGGACTGAGGGGGAACCCATGCAATTTTTTTTCAATGACTTTTATCTGTATTGCCAGGACCGGACAATTCATTATAGCATGCTGTGTCTCGTGGAGCACACATTTTATGCTGTGAATCCTCTGCACTAAGGTGCTTAGCTAGTAGATGCACTTTTTACATAAGCTAAATACATTTTATAGCATACGGAGAGGCACTAGATGTTTGCTTCTTCTTTCATATATCTGCTTGGAGTTGGTGGTGAGATTGCTGACGATCTGTCAAGTTACCGGCATCTATTATATGTAATCCAGAATTCCTGTCTGTTCATCCCTTAAAGTGAACTGCCTTATAGATCTGGCTGATATACTCAGGGTCCTTCTTCTGAGGTGAGCTGCCAAGAATACATTGGTAGAGGGTGTCACGCAGTACCTATATTATTTCAGAAGCACTTGGAGACTTTCTGGTGTATGCCGACCATCTTCCAAGAAGAATTTCGTGTGATTAATATGGACTGTTCCTTTTCAATATCATTGATTTTAGTTTTGTCATAAGTGTTTGCGCTACATTGCTTATTTGACTTAGTTCTGTTCATTTTCTGACACTAGTTTACAGCATGCTTGTTTTAGGTCTGTGACTAAAATGTACCGAAGACAAACTCAGCAAGTCATTTTGTATTTTACCAGTACAGTTGAACCTTAGATTACGAGCATAATCCATTCCAGGAGAATGATCATAATTCAAAGAACTTGCATGTCAAAGTGAGTTTCCCCATTGAAGTCAATGGAAACGAAAAAAATTTGTTCCGCATTGACTTCAATGGGATGCAATACTGCATGCGGCCAGAGGTGGGGGGGCATCGGAGAGCCTTTGGAAAGGGGCAGAAAAGCCCAAGGACACATCGGTTGACCTGGGCAAACGTCAGAAAGGCTCGGAAACTATGTATTTCCGTTTCTTTTTGAGCATTGCCGAATGGAATTGATCGGCTGCGATCGTCGTTGTTCGGCTCTGCTCAGCTCCGGCGCCCCCGTACCTCAGGCCAAATGCGGTACTGCAGGCCCTATTAGGTTGAATTCTGCTCGTCTTGCGAGACAACACTAGCAAACCGAGTCAGAATTTTGCTCGTAAATCAAAACGCAATGCTCTTAAACCAGAGTTCATCTGTAATTGCAACCATCATAAGCCACAACATGAATTTTCACCCTTTTTTGACCAAAGTTATGAAGCTTAAGCACCCAGACCAAGTTTAGCAGTGTTATTATGCCTCTGTTGACTTGACAAAAACTCTATGCCTAATTCTATTGCAGTCACAAATAGGTTAAAGAACAACTTTAGGAATATCATTTTACTACAAACTATATGAATGAATCAGTGTTTTATTTTATTAGGTAAATGACTTCTTTACTTGGGAGATAAACATTTTTACTCATTCTATTTTAAACGGTATAAAAACAGGTTATTTTTTACTTTAGTTTGTTTACTTCTGTGAGTTATCTTAACATGAGTCACGTTTAATCAATTATTGCGATACAGCACCTCAAGTTTGGTATTAAGGTCTTCATATGTATGTTCAATGCAATATTGGGTTAACATTGTAGTTCATTTTGTATTACATAATCTGTTCGGTCTAATTTAACTTGTGCTGCTAACTTTACAAGTACACGCAGACTAACACTCCCCTGGAAATTAATTAAACTAACATTCAAGAATAGTTTATCTTTAGTGTGTTCAAATGATAATGCAGTGTTTCTCATAAATTTTACTTTAACCCCAGTGAAGTTAATATTTAATAAGTAGGCTATGGGCTTCTCAAGCAGGTTGTCATGGCTTGCAACTTATAACATCTTACAACTTATTCATAATAGCTGCATTCCTGGCTGCTGGCTAAGATAGTTGTGTATGTTTTCTCTCTCTATCCTAATAATTTACTACTGGCTAAAACAACTTTGTTGTAAAAATATGTCAAATATTATGTTCCTTGCTAAGAAGATATTGCTGCATGCCTGCATCAGCAACATCTTTCATCTGACATTTGTCCCAGTGTGTGATGATTTACATTCTATATTTTTTTATGAATGAGCAACCAGGAGTACTATGTACCCCTCACTAATTTATGTAGAATGGGGCAAATATTTGTGGATCTCCTTATTTTAAGGACAGCCACTGGACCAGGGTTATGGGCATGATTCTTATGTTCCTATCATCAAAGGGATATGGTGCCTTGCAGGGGAAGGAGCCCTTAAAGCCTCATCAGCAAGATATCTCAAAAAATCAAATTAGCAGAATTAGAAGTTCTCTCAGCCATAACATCTTCAAGATAAGCAGGATCCCTGAATCAATTCAATCATCCCAACTTCCTCACTACGTGCGTGACCTCTTCCTGGCAGTTGTACCATCAATATTGTCTGCAGACCTCACATTTGACAGGATCCACAGGGTTCCCAAGCCCTTCTTTTGCCACTAGAGACCCTAAGAAATGTCCTGTTAAGGATACATTTCTTTCAAGTGAAAGAAAAAATCCTCACTGTTTTTCGCCAGAGGGACAAGTTGCCTGAACATGTGGCCACACTTCAAAATCTGCCAGATCTCTCTGCTTATACACTACAGGGGTGAAAAAAAATATCTCTGTAACTAAGGATCTTTGAAAGCACCAAAACGTAGTCGATCGTAACTATCCAGCCACTCTCAAAATCTCTTAAAATCACATGAGAGGGTTCAATGTCTCTTATTGACAACCAGGAAGACAGAATTCACCTTCTCAAAGATTGGAATATCGTTCCTGCTGACCTACCGCAACTAGCGCCCTCTCCTGAAGACTTACCATGAATAGGAAAAAGTTGTTCACAAGCACTCTGTGAAGAAAGCTGCGTGACTTGGGCCACTACATCACAAGTATGATGACCAGGCCTGGACTGGCCATAAGGCACAGCAGGCATTTTCCTGGTGGGCTGGTGCAAACAGGCCACATGTTTATACAGGGCCTAAAGCAGTTGCGATAGCTGAGCTGCTCCTAGAGCCCCCACCACTTACCAGGCCTCTCTGTGGCCGACTGCTTATTTAGTTCAGCAGTCGGGGCTGGGAGGCAGAAACTACCAAGCTTCCCCATGACCATAAGGGAGCTGCCATAGACCTCTGCAAGAGCTGCAATAGATGGCCTGATGCTGCCTGTAAGACTGGAGAGAAAGTAAATGCCCGTGCAACACCCCTGTGCACCTGGCTAGGAGGAGAGGTGGGGTAGCTACATATAGAGGAATTGATCCCTATTCCTTCTGCAGCCACTGAATGTCTGCTGCTCCTCCTCTCCCTTCTGCAGACATTAAATTCTTCTATATGCAGCTGCTTCTCCTATCCAACTTCTTTTCTGCCCCCCCCCACTCTCCAGCTTCCCCCAGTGCACTCCAATTCCCCCTAATGCTCTACAGCTCCCCCTAATGCTCTCCAGATCCCCCCGGGCTCCCCAGCTCCTAATAAAAAGAAGAAAATAAATCAGCGCAAAAATGACAAATGAACCCCTGTATAGCAGCTGAACACCAGGGTCAATAATCACAAAATCCCTGTAGAGAAACAAATACAGATGGTGCAGCGCTCAAATAAAATAATAAAAGATGATTAGAAAGTCCATAAAATCGAAGTACACCTCCAGTGAGTGCCAATGTAGACAGACAGATGACTGTGTAGGTAACTTCACACGTGCTAGACACACATCCACCACCACATGAAATGGCCTCTCACCTCACCACCTGGACCCTTTGATTATGGAGGGTCAAATGCGCTTTATGTGTGAATATCAGCAAATCCAGCAGTAGTAGAGACGTCACAGAGAAACTGATAGGTCATCCCAGGTCATGTAATAAACAAATGCCAAAACATAGTGCTCTCCATTTGGATAAACGATTTAATCATAATAAAAGATAAAAAACACTCACAATGAAGGCACCACAATCGGTGCAGATGTATACAGCGTGTATATTGAGCAAAGTGATAGCCGCGGGTGACGTCACAACGCTCCTTCTGTACGCGTTACATCCTCTATGGGCGGGGACTTCTTCAGTTTTGAAGGAGGCGTGGAGAACACCCGCTATTTATGTGTGTAAGTTGCCATAGGAACCCAGCGTCTTACTTATGGAGAGTCAACATACACCGAGTAGGACACTCGATGTATGTTGACTCTCCAATAAGTAAGACGCTGGGTTCCTATGGCAACTTACACACATAAATAGCGGGTGTTCTCCACGCCTCCTTCACTGCTGAAGAAGGCCCCGCCCATAGAGAACGTAACCGTACAGAAGGAGCGTCGTGACGTCACCCGCTGCTATCACTTTGCTCAATATACATGCTTGTATACATCGACGCCGATTGTGGTGCCTTCATTGTGAGTGTTTTTATCTTTTATTACGATTAAATCATTTATCCAAATGGAGAGCACTGCTGTTTTGGCATTTGTTTATTACATGACCTGGGATGACCTATCGGTTTCTCTGCTGACGTCTCTACTACTGCTGGATTTGCTGATATTCAACATAAAGCGCATTTGACCCTCCATAATCAAAAGGGTCCAGGTTGGTGAGGTGAGAGGCCATTTCATGTGGTGGTGGATGTGTGTCTAGCACGTGTGAATATACCTACACATTCCTCTGTCTGTCTACATTGGCACTCACTGGAGGTGTACTGCAATTTTATGGACTTTCTAATCATCTTTAATTATTTTATTTGAGCCCTGCACCATCTGTATTTGCTTCCCAGCTGCTCCCCATTGCTCTCCAGTCCCCCCCAGTGCTCTCCAGTTCCCCCCAGTGTTCCCTTTGCACCCCTTGTGCTCTCTGCCCCCAGTGCGTTTCACCCCATTTGCTCTCCCACCACCCCAGTGCTCTCCATCCCCCTGCTCTCTGCCCTCCCATGCTCTCCACTCCCGCCAGTGCTCTCTGACCCCCAGTGCTCTCTTCCCTCCCTATCCACTACCCCCATGCTCTCCATCCCCTAATACTATCCACACCCTTCTCTCTGCCCCCCCCAGCGTTTTGCAACCCCTCCAGTGCTCTTCACCACTTTTGTGCTTTTTCCTAGCCCCCTTGATCCCCATAGCTCTGCCAGGTTCCCCCTACACTTGGTTAATTTCTGAACCCATTTACCTTCTTTGTTTGTTAACGCAGGTTTACGTTTTTGTTTACCTACGTACCATGTTACCTGACTCCTGTGTTTTGTTTTGGCGTCCATCTCCAGCTTTTATGTTTAACCCTCTGTAAAGGAATTTTATCATCTCTGGGATGCTTTCCCATTTCTTACTTCATATTACTATCGCACACATTCCTGGATCCGCTTATGGGTTTGGGTGCTTGTAGCAACAACCAGCTGGATACTGGTGCATGTTACAGTAGAAATATTTGCCAGCACACCATGGAATGACGTAAATAGCGTCCAAACAGATGTTTTATTGCATGATCACAACACAAAGAGAGTGCAACGTTTTGGAGCCACGCGATCACATGCCTGACAAAGGGGCCCTGCATGGCTCCGAAACGTGGCACTCTCTTTGTGTTGTGATCATGCAATAAAACATCCGTTTGGATGCTATTTACGTCGTTCCATGGTGTGCTGGCAAATATTTTTACTGCTTTCCCATTTCTGACTCCTCCCTTCATTCCTACAATCACAGAAGGACAATCTTTAGGATGTGGAATGCACTTCTTCACCCTTCCATTGCAATGCCACTAAAACTTTTAGCAATTATTGCCCGCGGCCTCAACCATCTGGCCAAGCATTGCTCTTTATGGAAGGAAGCCATTTATGCATCCTTAAAGTCCAAGAGAATCACTTTAAACTCTCAGCTGGGCCTAAATTTCACCACAAAGACTTCCCTCGTATCTTTTCGGTTGACCTTTTCTCCAAAAAGAGAGGATTCGCTATTGCCATCAGAAATTCCATATCTTTCTTACTTCAGGCTTCTCTAATTGATAAGAATGGTCAGTATGTAAATTTAGTGTGTACCAGTGATAATTAACTTATATCTCTGTGTGAGTATATGCGCCGTCATAAGCTTTTTAAACAAATTACTACTTTGAGGAGAGGAAACCTGATAGTATGTGGTGATCTCAATTCTGTTGTTGATCCATATCTTGATACAACTTCTCAACAGGGAAGATGTTCTAACTCTCTGAGATCACTTCTTTCTATGGAAATACCTTATGTCTGGCACCGTCAGCATGCATCTGAAAGAGATTTCACATACTATTCCCCTAGGCACAATTCATATTCCTGAATTAATATGTTTTTGATGGATAAATGGTTACTACAAAGGGTGTTCTCCTATGTTATTGCTGTAATCACATGGTCCAACCATGCGGATGTCACCATAACGATCTCAGAGAATGACACCTGGTGTTGTAATAACAAGAGTATCAAGGAATCTCCAACCAACAGGGTGCTATCTCAATAACCCCAGGACTACTTTACTCTAAATGACACCCCTAAAGTAGATGCATTCACCCTATGGAATGGACACAAGGCCTACATGCAGGGTATCATGTCAGCTAGGGGGCCAGGCAAAAAAAATGGGAATCCAATAAATTACATCAACTATATAAAAAATGTGTCGGCTATGGGGGTACCTTGTCCATATAAAGATTGTTTAAAGAAAATTGGACAGACTAAGTGGACTTTACTGGTACCAGAGAAGGACAATCACTACATAATAACACTAAATTTCTTTAGTACAAAAAATTACAAAAAAATGTATTAATTAAAACATTTTTGTACATTCTATAAAAACAAGAAAGAGCTATCATCAATTTGACCATAATAGATCTCTGTTGCCACTAGGTCAAAGAGGTTGACTTGTCGTTTTTATGTTTCCTCAGGACCTTATTTCATTGACTATAGACAGAGATCCTGCACAAAAGAAAAGAGGGAAACATCACATTTTTAATCAGATGAAATGTGCAGCATATACATATAGATAGATAAAACGTGTAAAGAGTGGCACTTATAGAGAAGGGCCCTCATAAGAGTGGCGTGCCAGGTGTCATCCGGAAGCAGCTTAACAAACAATGTCTTCTGTAAGTAAATCAACCAGTACACAGACACAATTGACCAAATCTGTTATTCTAAAGATAATAATAGGTAAGAAATTGTTAAGCATACAGAAAGGTTGCAAAGGGCGCTAGCTGCATTCGATGGCTACAATGATGTAATACTTACTGGGCACTGGACCCCAGAGGCCTAAGGAATCTGAATACAACACATAATCAGTCTTCCAAATGCAGAGTCCATTTCCCTAGCATTCCCATCAAGCAGAATAAGACAAACAAATATATACCTCAATGATATTGAAGTGGCATTCAGTAATGGTATTGAGCTCAAAAACTTGATGTCTCTTTACCGAAATGTTCCATTGGCTAAAGTCTAGGCATAATATAAAGATAATGATATATGGTCAAATAAGTCTGATTACTTAGCCATCATGCACATACAAATGGGAAAACAATCTCAATGAAAATGCCAACAAACTGCAAATGTACCAACAAATCCATTATCCAGGGGTCTATATCGATTTAAATATATTATATGGCAACCAACCTGCTTCATATCCAATTCCTACTGCTCAGCCAGAAAATTTATAAAATCTGCATTTAGATATAACCAGTCAGCTGCAGTCAAAACCTCACAGGTGATATTCAAAGTATCCATAATCAAAGCCAAATCACTTAGGCCCCGTACACACGACCGAACATGTCTGCTGAAACTGGTCCGCGGACCAGTTTCAGCAGACATGTTCGGTCGTGTGTAGGCCCGTGTGTAGGCCCGAGTGTGTAGGCCCACCGGGCTAATATTTCTGGACTTGTTTTAAAACAGCCTGCTGGAATCCTGTCCGCTCGGACATGTTCGGTCGTCTGTACAGACCTACCGTACATGTCCGAGCGCCCGCCATCCCTCGCAAGCGTCGAATGACTTTGACGCATGCGTGGAAGCATTGAACTGGCAGGGCCGCCCACGTCGCCGCGTCATCGTCGTGGCGACGGCGCGGACACGCCCCGCGTATTGTTTACGCGCGGATTTCTGTATGATGGTGAGTACAGCCACCATACAGAAATCCCCGGGCAGACATGTACGGTGAAAACGGTCCGGCGGACCGGTTTCATCGTACATGTTTGGTCGTCTGTACACGGTCTTACACTCACCTAAAACAGCTTCCACTAGACAACACAGCAGCGTCCATTGCTGCTCACATCCCAAACCAGTATTAATAAGAACTGGTTTTGGTGCCAAAACGCCCACTTAATTGTTATTATTAGTTTCAGTTGTGAAGGGGGAGGCAGTACCTGCTGTGGAGCATCTGAATACACCCATGCAGCGCCAATAAACTCCGTCGTATGGTCCCGCACATGCGCCGTATATCCTGCTTGGTCTAGGTCAAACAGAAAGTATATGAATGTGCAGTAGCAAGTAAACAGGTCTTCTGATCACAGACAGCAAATAAACAGCTGTCAGATAATAGCGATTAGTGTATAACAGACCTCTTTCAACAAAACAATCTCTTCCCTATAATCTCGTACATTTGCTTTACCACCAAAAAGCACCGTGTTAACAATTAGCTAAACCAGACACAATTGCACCCAGTGTCAGCAGACCATCTTTCGAAAGTCAACGGTATAATCTTCTACCCGCCGTTTACCCTGAAGCAAGGTATGCAGAGAGGCTTCGGCCGTTGCTGAGCACTGTGAATCGTCATAGCGCTCTGCCATTGCTTTGAAAAAGGTGTCTACAGAGTTCAATGCAGGGCTCTTTTGTTCAAGCAAGCTATGGACCCATGCTTGGGGTTCCTCGGATAGCAGGGAGATGATAAATCCCACTTTCACAGACTCAGAGAAGAAGGTTCTGGGCTGGAGGGCTAGATACAATGAGCAAGCATTTTTGAAGGCTCTGAATTTCTTCCGATTCCCCAGGAAGCTTTCAGGTGTAGGAACTATTGGTTCAAGGGTGTTCCTGTTACTGCTAAAGTTGAACTTGCCTAGTTTTGTAGAGAAGAGGAGGATTCTGTATTGGAAGCTAATGGACCTGAATCTACAGGAGAAGGCTAGACCGTCAGGTGCTGCAGACTACCCTCCAATTGAATGTAACCTTCCTGGAGTCTCTGTAATGCCTGAGTGAGGATGGTGACCTGCTGGCACAGAGCCTCGAGTGGGGAGCCAACTCTGTTGGCCTCTGACATGGCTGGATTGTACTGTCAGGTACCTTTTCCAAGGCCAAGATGCTGAGAGAGGACCCCCTTGTGGCTAAACACAGTATACCCCTGAAGGTGGTACAGGAGGTATAGGGCTCAATGAAGCATGGGCTGCCAGAAGGTTGAGAAGGCTTGAGCTGATGATTACTTGGAGACTTTGCTTGCAAAGATGACAAGGAGTAATCCAGACACTAGTAACAGCCTGGCTGAGGGTAAAACACAGGGGAGCAGATTGTAGGATGTGGGCAGGTCAGCTGACAGTCAATCACAGGTAAGTGATAAGACAAGCCAGGGGTCAAACATTGGTAATCAGGCAGGTGCAAGTATAGCAAAGTCTGTGAGCTAAGCCAGGGGTCAAACGCTAGTAATCAGGCCAGGTGTAAGTATAGCAAAGTCTGTGAGCCAAGCAGGGGGGGTCAAACACTGGTAATCAGGCAGGTGCAACTATAACAAAGTCTGTGAGCCAAGCTGGTGGTCAAACACTGATAATCAGGCAGGTGTAAGTATAGCAAAGTCCATGAGCCAAGCCAGGGATCAAACACTGTAGAGGAGATCAGAGCAGGTCAGAAGGCAAGCCAAGGTCACAACAGGAATCACTTGAAAGTATAACACAGGAACAGGAAGAGCTGAAGACAATCCAGCAATGTGGTTCAGACAGTGGCAGCCTTTTATAGGCCAGCAGGGGGAACCATCTGTCACGTGATGCGCCTATGACGTCCATTTCTTCTACTGGAAAGATTGCCAGTACTTCTACAGCCTATTCTTCGAACGCTATTTCTCGGACAGAAAGGAAATATATAATTTGAACATGTACACCTTTTTGGTGGAAAATGGTTGATAACATCCATCTTTCATTCATATTTAACACCCTGTCTGAGCCGGAATAAAACAGACAGTATATTGTGAATCAACCGGTGTTGTGTCAATCATTTATATATGCTATTCCCTGTGCACAGAAATTTGTGGGTGTGGTCAACAGAGTCGGCCGGTGATAAGGTAATTATAATAAGATGATAAAAAGTGAATAGTCAGGACTAGTGGTTATAGATTAATAGTGCATCCTAACAGCTGCAGTGATAGTTTGATTATACATTTTCTGAAACAATCTATGTTTGATGCTTTGAACCCAAAACGTTGTGAAGCAGTATCTTTTCTTTCAAACGTACATTCAAAAAAACACTCAGCTAATTAACATTAGACCATATATCAGCTTTTCAGTCTAAAGTTGTGGTTATTTAGTTTGTTTCTTCATAAAACAAAAAAGTGACAATATTTCTTGAATATCTGTCAGAAAATAGTGTTGTGTATTTTAGCTTCTGATCTTTCCTTCAATGCTTTTAGCAAAATGTGTCCTTTAAACAGTACAGTTTACTTTAATAGAAACTGAGGAAGGCTTCTCAGAAGAGGAACGAAAGAGGTTAGAAGAAAAAGACAGCAATTTACAGATTTGACATTTTCCTTTATGATCACTTCAAGCCAGCACAACATGAAGTGCAATGTATTGTAGAAGATATTTTAACTCTCATGTTCTATGGCTATTCAATGTTACGCAGAGATTTTCTGGAAAATAACTTGCATTGATTTGGGCAAAATGCATTTTTTTGTCACCTAAAGATACATATAAATATAACTATTAATTGTAGCATTTGAAAGATGTGTAGTCAGAGGAGACATCAATAGAACAGAGGACCAGATTCACAGTGCAAGTACGCCGGCGTATCTACTGATACACCGGCGTACTTTCAAATTTGCAGCGTCGTATCTTTAGTTTGAATCCTCAAACCAAGATACGACGGCTTCTGGCTTCGATCCGACAGGCGTACGGCTTCGTACGCCTTTGGATCGTAGGTGCAATACTTCGGCGCCTGCTGGGTGGAGTTTGCGTCGTTTTCCGCGTCGGGTATGCTAATTAGCTTTTTCCATCGATCCACGAAGGTACGCGCGGCCGTCGCATTCTCTTACGCCGTTTCTAGTCGGCTTTTCCCAGCGTATAGATAAAGCTGCTATTTTGTGGCGTATAGATAGACTTGCCATGTTAAAGTATGGCCGTCGTTCCCACGTCAAATTTTTTTTTTTGCATAAGTTGTCCGTGAATAGGAAAGGACGTAACTCACGTCTAAGTTCAAAAAATTACGTTGGTGAGACTTAATTTGCGCAAAGCACGGCGGGAAATTTCAAAACGGAGCATGCGCAGTTCAATCGGCGCTGGGACGAGCTTCATTTAAATGAATCACGCCCCCCTACCCGCCCAATTTGAAATACGCGCCGAGAAATACACTACGCCACCGTAACTTATGGCGCGAAATCTTCCTGGATTCGACTTAGAGCCAGGTAAGATACAGCGGCGTAGCGTATCTCTGATACGCTGCGCCTGGGCAATTCTATGTGAATCTGGCCCAGAGTTTTTAGTAATCTGAGAGAGAAAGAAGTGTCCTCCTCCTAAGGTCCTGGCTTTATTACATGACAACAATCATTGATGACTATTATTCAATTATTGGTTGACATTAATACTGTAGTATGATTTCCCCGTCTGAGTTCTGCCTATCCTTTCTCCATCTATTTGCTTTCTCTTCTCCAGTCTGCTGTGCCTCCATGTACAGTATTTCTCCTTTTAGCTATTCTGAGCTCTTTCAATATCATCCTCCCTCTTTTTCTTTTACCATACCACTCTACTATATATAAAAAAAAAGAAAGAATTTCTGCCTTTGTAACTTCTTGGAGGGTTTATCCCAATTCCCATCTGGTTAAACATTGTCAGCAGGACATGAAAATAGAAATTTGAACCATTCCTCATTCTTTTGAAAACGAAATAATGTTGCTGGCCACCCACCTTGAAGATAACCCAATGTGCAGTAAAGTAAAACCTTGGATTGGGAGCATAATTTGTTCCAGAAACATACTTGTAATCCAAAGCACTTGTATATCAAAGAAAATGTTCCCATAAGAAATAATGAAAACTCAAATGATTGGATCCACAACAATCTATTCATAAGTTTTTTAGTTTATAGTCCATATAAAAAGATTATAGCAATGTGATAGGTTGTGTAACCATAAAATGTCCATCCACAAATGGAAGCCTCCACTAGGGGATTAGAAGCAAAATCCAGCAGGAGCTAGAGAGTATAAAAGAGAAGAGAGGCGCCTCTAAGTGTAGGAATATTTTTACATTTAATGAAGGTACAACATTTAGCAACTTACATGGTTGATGATTAACCACTTAACGACCGCTGCATGTACATTTTCGTCAGCAGAATGGCACGGACAGGCAGATGTACGTACCTGTACATGCCTGCCTTCCCGTGCGTCAGATCGGGACCCCCCGGTACATGCGGCGGTCGGTAAGCCTCTGGGAGCGATCCGGGATGAGGGGGCGGCTGTTCGTTTCTGGCCACCCCCTCGTGATCGCTCCCAGCCAATCTCCTTCCGCCGAAGGACTTCCTCAGCAGTATTTTTGTTCGGCGAGAGGAGCGAAGACATCACAAAGTGAGTTGCACCAACAGCCCCCGATCACCCCCCAGCCCCCTGTCACAGTGTCACTAATTGCAGTGATCATTTATTATTTACTGATCACTGCATTTAGTGTCAGTGTGACAGTTAAAAGTTGCAGGGCAGTTAGTCTTAGGCCCCTTTAGGTCCAGTGTAGCCCCCTACCCCCCTAATAAAGGTTTAACCCCTTGATCACCGCCCTAGTTAACCCTTTCACCCCCTATTGCCAGCGTCACTAAGCGATCGGTTTTCTGATCGCTGTATTAGTGTCACTGGTGTCGCTAGGTAGCTAGTTTTTTTTTAGGTTCGCCGCCAGGTTTTTATAGCGTTAGGTACCCCCATAATTATTATTTTTTGTCATTATTCAATCACTTGGGACTAAAAATATTCAATGGACTCAACATGCCTCTCAGCAGTTTCCTTGGGGTGTCTACTTTTCAAAATGGGGTCATTTGGGGGGGGGGGGGTTGTACTGCCCTGCCATTTTAGCACCTCAAGAATTGAGATAGGCAGTCATAAATTAAAATCTGTCTAAATTCCAGAAAATGTACCCTAGTTTGTAGACGCTATAACTTTTGCGAAAACCAATAAATATACGCTTATTGCGATTTTTTTTTTTACTAAAGACATGTGGCTGAATACATTTTGGCCTAAATGTTTGACTAAAATTTAGTTTGTTCGATTTTTCTTATAACAAAAAGTAGAAAATATCATTGTTTTTCAAAATTGTTGGTCTTTTTCCGTTTATATCGCAAAAAAAAAAAAAAAAAAATTACAGAGGCAATCAAATACCATCAAAATAAAGCTCTATTTGTGGGAAGAAAAGGACGCAAATTTCCTTTTAAGTACAACATTGCATGACCGCGCAATTACCAGTTAAAGCAGCGCAGTGCCAAATTGTAAAAACAACTTTGGTCCTTTAGCTGCATATTGGTCCGGGGCTTAAGTGGTTAAAAGAGGCACATGGGACAGGCATCTGGGGTAAAGCGATCCACATAGACCGTCCTCCTCACCGCTGGCTCTCACCGCTGTCAGTCTGCAATCGTGATCAGGAAGACTACCCTGCAGTGTAGCGATCTGAAAACAAGGCTTGAATCGCTCGTGGAAGGGATGACATCAATGGTGGTGCAGAGGATGGACTATGTGGACAGCTTTACCCCGGATGCCTGCATACCTTCATTAAATGTAACCATATTGCTACAGTTCTCTTCTATTTTATACTCAGTTGTGACATGACGCTACTCTTTTATCAAGACATCGCTTGTATAGCAAGTCAAAATGTATTAAAAAATGTTGCCTGTCTTGCAAAACGCTCTCAAACCAAGTTACTCTCAAACCAAGGTTTTACTGTATGTGGAGATGACATTAGAGATACCACATTCTTACAGTACATACAGTACATCCCTTTATTATTAGTTATGGATTTTTGATAGACACATTTGTTTAGTAAATATGAAGTATTTCTGGTATAGTTACACTGACTAAGCATGAGTAGCTATGTTTAAGTTTGGTGTACAATTTTATGTTAGCTTCTTGTTGTTGGAATGACATTGGTAATTGCCGACTCTAGCTACACCTTGACATAAAAAAAAAAAAAAAACAACATTACTTAGTAAAGCTCCCATATAATATATCTTACTAAACTTTTACTTCAAAAAAACTTTAGTCCACGGAACAAAGAGGAAAAATGTTCAGTTCTGCAATTCAAATGTAAATCAATGCATTGTGCCTAAGGGCACATTGTGATTATTGAAGCAAGGGAAAAAATTGGGGTCTCAGCAATTTCATGACCTCTTGTGCTAAATTTTGATATGCCTAGGAAGCATTTGCACTTCTTATTATAAACAGAAACAGTGCAGCCCTTAGGTAACACAATTCAATCTGTCAAAATTGTATATTAATAGAATATTTATATGTCGTTTGCTACATCCACTTTACTGCATGCTTGCAAATGTGTCATATTTTCATATATGCACAAAGTTAAACCTTTATCATGAGATATATTAGAACAACGTACTGGAACAAATGAATCCATATGCATAAACACCTGCCACAGTAACCAGTATTTATTAAAGACATGAAGCTTACACTGTATTTGGTAAATAAAAAATAAAAATAAAAAAAAAAAATATATATATATATATATATATATATATATATATATATATATATATATATATATATATATTAGGGCTGTTACTGATTAAAATTTTTGTGTTTGATTAATCAATTTTTTTTAATTGATTAATCGACTAATTTTGATTAATTATAATGCACATACAGATCCAACTACTTTTAGCTGATCTCCTTGCAGGCTGATTCCCAGTGCAGCTACCAACCACTGTAAAAATGGATAGCAGGATACCAAAAACACAAAGGCAGTGCTCGATGGGAATAGCATTAAAACTTTTATAGTCTTCAAGTAGGTAACAAAATATATATTGCACTGGAGATAAAATCGATGTAGCTACATAAACTGTAAAAATGGTGCGAGTAATACCAAACGGTAGCAAAAGCAGTCATAAAAACATGTAGCTAAGTATGATACTGGTATAAAAATGTGTACAAAGATACCACTGCTGAATCCAGATGAGGAGGGGTTAACATCAGTCCGTCGGCATGTAGATGTCCCGTGAAGGGAACTATCAGAACTTCCAGTGGATGGCTGTAGAATCTGAGGTTGATAGAGGAAAGTGATAGAGGGAAGTTTAACAGCCTTTGCGTGTGGCAGATAGTAAGGTCCCGCCGGCATGCAGATATGAAGGCACAGCAAAAGAGCCCTTCAGATGGACACGGCAAGCACCGCCAATGTCCATGATGTCACTGGATCTCCGAAGGAACTCCCTGAAGGCCCGGAAGCCGGCGGAGAGGTGAGTACCAAACAAAAGAATTTTGATCGATCAAAAAGATTTTGATCGATTAAAAAAATTTAAGATTAATTGATGAATTAATAGTTAATTTCCACAGCCCTAATATATATATATATATATATATATATATATATATATATATATATATATATATATATATATATATATATATATATATTCTATTATATTCTTTAATGTTTTGCCAGCTTTTTCAATTTGTCAAAAAAGGTACAATTTGGCAAAGTTTATTTAACATAAAGAAAAAGGAAATTTGATGGAAATTTGACCACAGAAACAGTATATATAAAACTATGCAAAAACTTTTGTCCCTTCAGTTTACAAAAATATTTGTTGTGGTTATTTTGTGTTTTCTGTGTTTCTGTATTTGTGTATTAAAGTAAAATTGTGTGCTCTACAGTATCAAACATTATCAAAATGTTTAGATATATAAGAAGATATTTTAATGCCTCTAGATAAAAAAAAATGCATTTAGAATTTAGAAAAATATAATAAACAAATTATTAATGACTTAATTGGGTTGATTTACTATAGGAATAAAGAATGTTCACTGCAGTGTGTTTCTTTTTTTTTCCAATCAGAACTTATTTTTCTGTTTGAAAACGTTTAAGAAACATAAACAAATAAACAAGATGAACAAAATACAGTACACCACAAAAAACAACCACTGAAAAAAGGGGGGGAAAAGCAAAAAAAATAAAAAAAACACAAAGAACTACAAATACACAGAGAATAATACCTATATGCCAACAAACCAATAAAAGAGTAAATGGCACAAAAATACAACTCTACATAGGAGCCCTGCTTTTAAAGATAAACAATGCAGCCATCATTAAAAGGACTTGAAACCTAACCCTATACCAAATTGCATTAAACCTCTTTAATGAGTTTCAAAAAATGAAAGTATGTCTCTCATAAGAAATACGCTTATTAGGATCGAATATCCAGTCAGATAGGGTCGGACAGTGTGGGAAAGTCCACTTAAAGCCAATTTGCCCATGGGCCATGAACAGCACACGTACAACAGTGATCCACATTGGCGGCTTAAGCACAGAAAAGAGAACATAGCCCAGTAAGCATGTACGTGGATCCACTAAAAGGTTTACATCTAAAAGTAGATTAAGTGTGCCCATAACATCAGGTCAATACCTCTGGAGATTTTTGGCAGCACCACAGTAAGCTTATTGGGACCTTGAGTTACCACATCATGCTGGGTCTAGTCTAACCCAATAGCACAATAAAAATAAAATAAAAGGGAGATACATAGCTCTTTGCAGGAAGACAACATGAGTCCGGCCAACTCAATTCCAGGGGAAAAATGTATCTTGAAAATACAGAATGTAATACTACTGCAATCAAAAAAATCATAGATTTTAAAAAGAAAAGAAGAAAATACAAAGAGGATAAGAAAAAAATATTTGTTTTTAATTATTTTTAACCCGTGGGCAAATATTGAAGTGGCGTTTCAGCCAGTCTTGAGCAGCCTGAGGAGAGTCCAAAAACTGTACATGACCATCATAAGTCACCCGAAGATGGGCAGGGTACAGAATGGAATATTGAACACCCAGTTACTGCTTCTGCTTCTTAACTACTTGGAAACAGGCCAAACATTTGTGCACCTCTGGAGAGAAGTCGGGAAAAAACATAAGTTTAGAGCCAGTATAGCCGATTTCTTTCAGGGCCCTAACACTGCACAATTTTTTTTTGGTCTCTGTAATTCAGAAGTCGAATGAGAAAAGGTCTTGGAAGGTTATCTGATGGAAGAGAGCGAGTGGTGTCCCTATGAGCATGCTCCACAACAAATACCGACGAGGGGTGGTGCCTACCAAAAGCATCTAAAAGCCATGCGTTTGGCAAGCGCAGAGGGATTATTACTATAACCTTTTTCAAGAAGGCCCACCACTCTTACATTTTTCAGTGGATCTGGTTTTCAAGGTCCTCTGCCTTAGTAGTATTTGAATTGAGTTTGTTTATGACCACTTTAACTTCAGCCTCAAGTGGAGCAACAGTGTCCTCAATATCACTAACCCAGGTTTCAAGAGCCAATGCGCATTTACCAAAGTTTTTTTTAAATCGGTGTGCTTCTAAGTGTGACTTAGTTTAGTGAATAAGGTGAAGCTCTGTTCACTTAACTCACTCAAACACATAAAATCAAAAAAATGTTTTTTTATTTTTTATTCCATTGTGCCTAGGTGGGGATTCTAAGTGAACATAGCTTTTCATTTACAAGAAAAATAGAAATGTAAGGCGCGCACACCTAGTGCTTTACCAGATATAATTTAATAAGAAGACATTTTTGTGTAAAAGTGGGTACTCGCAAAATGCAACTGACAAAAGGTCATAAACACAGAACATGCACAGAACATATGGTACAGCTAACACGTTTCCGGGGCGCACCCCCTTCCTCAGAGCCTAGCGCCCCTGAAACACGTTAGCTGTACCCTGTGTTCTGTGCATGTCAATGCACTGTGTTTATGGCCTTTTGTCAGTTGCATTTTGTGAGTACCGTATTTTCTGGCGTATAAGACGACTCGGCGTATAAGACGACCCCCTAATTTTCCAGCCAAAATGTTGGTTTTGGGATATACTCACCGTATAAGACTACCCCCTTCCTACTAGTCATGCCTCGCCTCACGGTGCCACCATTACATGCCAGACTATGCCACTACATGCCAGACTGTGCCCCATTACATGCCAGACTGTGCTCCATTACATGCCAGACTGTGCCCCATTACATGCCAGACTGTGCCCCATTACATGCCAGACTGTGCCCCATTACATGCCAGACTGTGTCCCATTACATGACCAGACCTGCCTCATTACATGACCAGACCTGCCCCATTACATGACCAGACTGTGCCCATTACATGCCAGACCTGCCCCATTACATGACCAGACTGTGCCCCATTACATGCCAGACCTGCCCCATTACATGACCAGACTGTGCCCCATTACATGCCAGACCTGCCCCATTACATGACCAGACCGTGCCCTATTACATGCCAGACCTGCCCCATTACATGACCAGACCTGCCCCATTACATGACCAGACCGTGCCCCATTACATGACCAGATCTGCCCCATTACATGACCAGACTGTGCCCTTACCTTATCCCATGCGAATCGCCTCCAACGTCTTCTGTTCCGTGATAGGCGGAACATTCAGCTTCCCAGGAGGCACTGTGTTCAGTGTCCGCCTATCATGGAGGCCCTCTCGTCCGAGGACGAGAGGGCCTCCGTGATAGGCGGACACTAAACACAGGACGAGAGGCCCTCCGTGATAGGCGGACACTGAACACAGTGCCTCCTGGGAAGCTGATTGTTTCCGCCTATCATGGAGCAGAAGACGTCGGAGGCGCGGCTTTTGAAAAATCGTACGGCCGCGATTCTGGTAAGGTAAGATGTTAGGTTACTGGCGTATAAGACGACCCCCGACTTTTAAGAAGATTTTAAGGGGTTAGAAAGTCGTCTTATACGCCGGAAAATACGGTACCCACTTTTACAAAAAAAATCTTATTATTAAATTATCTCTGGTAATGCACTAGGTATGCACGCCTTACATTTCTGTTTTTCTTGTAGTTCCTTTTGGATTACACCATCTGAGGAAAGCAGCATCCACCTAGCTTTGGGATATCATATATATCTTTCACACCACCATTTTAGCTGATATCTGTTACACCACACCTTGGAAGACCTATTTGCGCTGGAAGTGACTGTTTTTGTATAGCTTTTCATTTACTAAGCAATTTACACATTCTTTGTACACATTATTGTATAATAGTATTTTGAATAATAGACACCTAAATATAGACAATATATTTCAAGAACAGAATGAAAATTCTATAAATCTAGACCAGACTTTTAGCCAACTTAAGCATGACATGGAGAAACAGATCAGGTCATGGTGTGGCTTGGCACGCATGATACTAGGAGCTCTCCACACCCATTGATACAGCTGAGGCAAATGCCTCATTGTTTTTATCACACACCTGTGACGGACCAGCCTCTGCCTACCCTCAAGTTGTGCTGCAAAACCTGCTGTACCTGACACAAGTTACAAGTCTTGTAAGTGATTTTAACTGATAAAAAAGACTGTATTACACTATTTTTGCCTCTATGTGGCTCATTTTCGGGAGCAAAATCCTTGCAGATTGAATGGAAAGGGGGACATGGATGTATATGGTTATGCTGACTGGCTGGCTGAAGAATTTATTCTCACATTATAATTGATTGAAGTAAAATCCTGCCAATATCTGGAAACAGTGATTTTAGCCTGTGTGAGGCTTGAAGGAGGAAATACCTACAGAGGAAATTTTCCTTTATATGCCTGGTGGTCATTCTATGGCCTTGGATATCTGGTGAGCACAATTGTATGGCACTTCAGATGAAGCACTTTGATTGAAGCACGTTGCACTTTTAGGAAGCACAGCGTTGGAGTATTAGAAAACCCGATTTATTATACTGTTTACATACTGTTTACATATTATCCATATAGATTTTTGATCTTTTGTTGGCACTATGCAATTTATATTAATTAATTAATTTCTTGGTTAATGCCTATATTTTTGCTGCACTCTCTCACCTTTTTATATTATGTTTATTAGTTATTACAAATTTTTGGAGCTGCACTAGAACACAGATATATTTATTTTTGTATTTATTGGTGCCGGCTCCTATTTCTCTTTTCACATTATTGATAACTGGGGTCACCAGGGGTCACCAGGAGTCAATTTTTCTTTGTATTTTATATTGCTTTTTCCCCTGAGGAAGCATTTAAAGGAATGCAGTCTTAAAACAAATAGCTCTAAGTAGCATGCACTGGACACGTAGTAGGGGGAGGTAGGGGCAGAGTACAAGACAGGTACGCCAAGAGAAGCTTGTGAGTAAGAAATATTGGGATATGGCCCAGAGCTAAAAGGGGAAGGCAGTGGTGTGGGTGGGTGTGGTGGAGGGTACGGGGGTCGGAGGGACAGTGGAGGGGTTGGTGATGTGGGAGTGCCCTCCCCCAAGGAGACATGGGAACCACACAACATCTGAACAGATGTCATCGGACCCGCACATGAAACAACATGGAGTTAGTCCATCTTCCTGAGAGAGGAGGACTTTGAGGAAGGGAGGGGGAGGGTGGGGGAGGAAGAAAGGAGGGGGAGGGCAGGGAGGGATGGGGGTGGATTGTTTTTTTTGTTCTCCTCCTTCTCTCTGGACCTGCCGCAATTTACCAGCTGCTCTTCTATGATGAACCATGGCCACAATAAACATAATTACTTATAATGTACGGGGAATAAATACCCCAAGAAAAAGGTACAAAGTAAATAAAGATCTCTCGCTTCATAGTTAAGAGACAGAAGGGCGTAAAAAAAAAATACCGGAGCATCAGCTGGTAGATACATGGAGGGTTAGGCACCCAGGAAATAGAGATTACACTTTCTAGAGATAATAATGGGGGATTTTAACTACCCAGAAATTGACTGGAGTAATGGCACTGCTGGGACAGTTAAAGGGCAAAAATTTACATACCTATTACAGGACAATTTTATGGTCCAGTTTATTAAGGCCCCAACTAGGAATGATGCTCTGTTGGACCTGGTAATCTCAAACCATGCAGAGCTTATTACTAATGTTCAGATAAAGGAACACCTGGGTAGCAGTGATCATAACATGATTTCATTTGATGTTAGCTGTAAGAAAGAAATACATACAGGAAAGATAAAAACACTTAATTTCAAAAGAGCTAATTTTCCAAGGATGAGGGCTGCTCTCCAGGACTTAGACTGGGAGGGAATATTGGCATTGATAAACACAGAACAGAAATGGGAATTCTTTAAAAAGACTGTTTGGAACCTCACTGCAAAGTTTATTCCCATGGGCAATAAGTTTAAAAGGCTAAAAATAAAACCTATGTGGCTCACTGTCAAAGTTAAAAAAGCTATAAACAATAGGAAAAGAGATTTTAAAAAATATAGAAAATAAAGGAACACTAGTGTTGTTTAAATGTTACAAAAAATATAACAGGATATGTAACAAGGAAATCAAGGATGCAAAAAATTCAAAATGAATGACAGATTGCAAAACATAGTAGGAAAAACCCCAAGAAATTCTTCAAATATATTAATAGTAAAAAGGTCAGGTTTGAGCATGTAGGCCCTTTACAAAATAATCTAGAGTGGGTGACTGGGGACAAAGAGAAGGCTAATTTATTAAATACTTTCTTAGGCTCTGTGTATACAATGGAGCATGGTGGTGGTAGTGACACAGCCCCAAATCCACAATGGCTCAAAAGTGATATGGTCCAGAAAGATTTAGACAGAATAAAGGTAGATAAAGCACCTGGACCAGATGGCATCCTCCCACGGATCCTAATAGAATTGAGCTCTGTAATTTCAAAGCTACTGTATGTAATTTTTAGGGACTCGTTAATGACAGGAATAGTACCACTGGATTGGCACAGGGCCAATGTGGTGCCTATATTTTAAAAGGGAACAAAGTATTTACCAAGTAACTATAGACTTGTTATTTTAACTTCTATAGCTGGGAAGATACTGGAGAGATTAAGGCTGCATTCACACCTCGGCGTACTAAATCGCGGCGTTTTGTCCAGCGAATTGCGGCGACAAATAGCAGCGTTTTGTACCGCGATTCGCGGCGACAAAACGCCGAGATTGTGAATGCAGCCTTCACCCCCTCTATGGAGATGGTTCACATCTCCTATGCCGAACGCCGAAAGACGCCTGAAAAAAAGGTCCGGGACTTTTTTTCAGGCGACAGGCGGCAGGCGTTCGGCGTGGAGATGTGAACCATCTCCATAGAGGGCAATGTTACATCATCCCTCTGGCGTGTCGGGGCGGCAGCGGGCGTCACACTACAGGCGACAAAACGCCTAGGTGTGAATGGGCTCTAATAAAAGACCACATGGATGAGTTATTGCTAGAAAAAACTAAGCAACAGACAGCATGGATTCATGAAAGACAGAAGTTGTCAGACAAGCCTGATTTCTTTTTATGAAGAGGTAAATAAAACCTTGGACAGAGGCGTGGCTGTGGACGTGGTATACTCTGATTTTGCAAAAGCGTTCGATACAGTTCCCCACACACGGCTCCTGTGTAAGTTAAAGTCTACAGGATTGGAAATATCAGTTTGTAAATGGATAGAAAACTGGTTAAAAGACAGAATTCAGAGAGTAGTGGTTAATGATTCTTACTCTGAATGGTCTAAGGTTATCAGTGGTGTACCCCAAGGTTCAGTGTTGGGACCCTTATTTTTTAATGGGATCAAAAGTAACATTTCTGTCTTTGCAGATGACACCAAGCTATGCAGTGGAATAACGTCCAGATTACAAGCCAACCTCAATGCTCTGTCTAATTGGGCGACTATGTGGCAGATGAGGTTTAATGTTGATAAATGTAAGGTTATGCACTTGGGGGCTAAGAATATGCATGCATCATACATACTAGGGGGAGTACAACTGGGGAGATCCGTAGTGGAGAAGGATCTGGGGGTTTTGGTAGATCATAAGCTCAATAATGGCATGCAATGCCAAGCTGCAGTTTCCTAAGCAAGCAAAGTCCTTTCTTGTATTAAGTGAGGTTTGAGATATAATTTTGCCCCTGTACAAATTATTAGTAAGACCTCATCTGGAATAAGCAGTTCAGTTTTGGGCACCAGTTCTCAAAAAGGATATTGGGGAACTGGAGAAAGTGCAGAGAAGGGCAACTAAACTGATAAGACAGTGTGAATATAGCCTGTGATTCACAGAGATACACTGTCCCTTTTAGGATTTTTTCTGCTTGGGTCCCATATATAGGTGGCTTTGGATACCAATCAGGTATTTATAGGGGGTGCTTTTATACTAGGGGAGGGAGGGATCTGTGGACTGTGAGGATTACCTTTGCCCTCTTCAATACATGAGGGGTGGCATTTCTCTTACATAGATCATCTGTTTTATAGTTGTGGGGAGGTTTTAGACCACTATCCCCTTTCCGTTCTGGGACTTCCTTCTTGGCCTATATATAGGGGGTCAGGGTATTTTTGCTATTACCTTTTTGTATTTTGCTCTTTTTAGCAATGAAATAAAACGGAAGTTTAACTCTTTAGGGTGTGTATATATCTCCTTTTTTGTTATTTTTTCCCTTTTTTGATTTTGCTAAAATATTGCCCCATTGGAGAGGGGGTGACATGAGGGCATTTGTCTCTCAGGCTGAAACTAGATGGATTTTTGAGCTTGGCTCGCTCATGCCCGCTGATCTTAATATTTATATAGATCTAAATTGTTTCCTCACTGTTTTTTAGTGACATATGGTTTAAATAATACTGTATATGTAATATATAGAATTGAGCTAATTAGAAAAGTTCATTCACGCCCCTTTTTTTAAGGAACACCTGGAGTTAATATTTTGTGAAACATAATGATAGGATGTACACCTGTGCTTTATAGATTTATATGTAGTCTGTATATATATATATATATATATATATATATATACCGGATATCGGGGTATTGCGAGCTCCGGCGTATAGCGCGCACCCCTAATGTGGACCCACATTCCTGTAAAAAAAACATTTTAGTACTTACAGTTTTGGTGTCTTGTGCGGCGTCCATCGGTGGCCTCGTCGGGTCCGGCGTCCGTCTGCGGCTTTGGTGGTGTCCTCCTCGTCGGGTCCGGCATCCGTCTGCGGCTTCGGTGGTGTTCTCCCGCGCTGTTACCCGTCGAAACACCGCTTCCCACGCTCAGTTTGAATGCCTGCGCCGACATATACCGTCGTGCAGTACACTCGGCTACAATCGGCCAGGCTCGGCTTCGCTCGTGCTCACGTTCTGTGACGTTTATGCATGACCACAAGCGAAGCCGAGCCTGGCCGAATGTAGCCGAGTGTACTGCACTCGGTATATGTCGGCGCAGGCATTCAAACTGAGCGTGGGAAGCGGGTATCGGCGTATATCGCGCACCCACGATGTTCTCCTTATTTTAAGGGGAAAAAAGTGCGCGGTATACGCCGATAAATACGGTATATAGGCAAATTTATGGGTTCTTCTTGTTTTAATTGTGTATGAATTTAACAATGCAATTGCATGTTTGTCCTCTAGATGGTGGTATCACCTGTCTGTTGCTTTCTGGAAATGGCAAATGATATATTTATGCATGCAATTCGTAGATAGCTTAATATCCACATAAATGATTGTAAAAATTAAAAATTTTATATTTTGTTACATAGGTGTAATATGCCTGTATAGATTAAATTATATTTTATGTGAAATGTATGTATTAGCCCTGGTGGAGACGTCCATATACATTTTGTATCGATGTCTTTCTGGGCTGTATTAATAAAATATATAATTGGTTCGTATTGGATTCACAAAACAGCTCATGGAGGGTATGCAGAAGCACTTTTAATTTGATTCGGTCATTTTTAGTACACCACTAATTTTAGGTGCAGCATTGGGTTATATATACGGTATGTATATATATATATTTTTGTGTCGTAACCTTTAAATTGTTTTACATTGCTTTGTTTATATGTAGATATAAATTCTGTCTCCTGCCATCTAAAGTCTACACACACAAGTGATCTCAGGACGTACCTGGGGGTCGTTACCTGGTTTCCGTTTGTTGCAAGTCCATCCCCATCATCAGGGGCCCTGTTGAAAAATCAGGCTGGGGCTTAAACTCTGTGCCCTGAGGAACCCCCGAGTAGGCTTTCTACAAGAGCCCACCCCCAAAGAAATTTGACATGCACAAAATTAGATCTGCTACAAATATGAGGTTTCCTTTCTCCATCATGGTCAGACTCTGTCTATTTTCTCAAGTAGCTATTTACAAGCTAGTGCACTGACTACTCGTTATCCTCAATGATGTTTCTTGGAAGATCTAGTCACAATGCTTTTTCTCTTTCTACTGCTGAATCCTGTCTTCACTACACATTTCTCACATTTGTCCAGACCAAAAGTCATGCCATTGCCCTCCCTGACCACCTGGACAGTATTAACAAGGCATGTTATGGCCTCCCATGTACAGGGGGGTCCCTGACTTACGAACAAGTTAGGGACTTTAGGGTTGTTCTGAAGTCAGAAATGTTCATAAGTCGTAAACCGCTTGAGCAGAACGGCAATTATGTTTTTTTCCAATGTTTTCCGATGTTCCGTTGAATGGCCGCGCATGCGCAGAACGCGGGATACGTAGTTTTCTGATGTTTTCCAATGTTTCCTCGAATGTGCCCACCGCTGAAAATGAGCAGAACGGCAGATACGTCTCGTTCGTAAGTAGGAGTTGTTCGGAAGTCGGGCATTTGCAAGTCGGGGACCCCCTGTACAGCTGACATTTTTTTGTCTTTCCTCATCTCATCATATTTGAAACAGTTGAGAGTGAATGCTGATGGGTATCGTAACCATTATGTACAGCAGTGGCAAAAAAATGTCTCCTTGGAAGAATCCATTTTTCAGGGACGATGATTGAAGCTGTTATATAGCTTTATCTCTAGTGCCCTCTCTCCAGAAGCCAAGCACATAAACACTGCAATAGAACACAACAAAATATATTATAAATTAAGGAGTATACTGTTTGTTTCCTATTTCTATAAATAGTGTTATTTTATTATTGTTGTTACTGTTTGTGTTGTTGTTATTATCAATATTACTACCATTACTACCTATACTGCTGTTAGTAGTTTGCTAACAATCTCTAACACTGAAGAAAGTCTCAATCTAAAACGTTAGCTTTATTTCTACAGGATTCACTGGCAGTATTTGTGCTAAATATAACAATGCATTTTGTTAAAAGACTTTAAAATATCAACCCTGACACTAATTAAAGAGACTGTAAAAAAAAAGTCACATCTCTCAAGCCATGAAAAGCAGTGTAGATTTTGGTGAAACACTTTTAAAAGTCACCTTAAAAAGTAAATGGCAGTGAATAGCAGACTTGGTGACATTTCTTTAAATGCCAGTCATTATACTTGCTACACATTTTCAACACTTACATTGTGTAACTACATTGCTCATCTTGGCTAACATAAAATCAAGAATATTCAAAACAACAAAGACATACTTCTGAAAATGGCACTTTAGCAATATGAATAATGGGCCAGATTCACATAGAGATACGACGGTGTATCTCCTAAAACACCGTAGTATCTCTGATTTACTTCGGTCTTATCTATGCGACTGCTTCATAGAATCAGTTACGCATAGATATGCCTAAGATCCGACAGGTGTAACTGTGTTACACCGTCGGATCTTAGGCTGCAATTCCAGGCCGGCCGCTAGGTGGCGTTTCAGTTTATTAACGAGACAATTATGCAAATGAGGAGATACGCCGATTCCGAAACGAACGACCGCCCGGCGTTTTTTTTTTACGTCATTTGCGTTCGGCTTTTTCCGGCGTATAGTTACCCCTGCTTCTATGAGGCGCAGCCAATGTTAAGTATGGCCGTCGTTCCCGCGTCAAATTTTGAAATTTTACGTCGTTTGCTTACGTCGATTCACGTCCTAGCGACGTCATTGGGAGCAATGCACGCCGGGAAAATTTGCGGACGGCGCATGCGCAGTTAAATCGGCGCGGGGACGCGCCTGATTTAAATACTACACTCCCCCTAGCTGCGGAATTTGAATTCCGCCGGAGGATTTAAGATACGCCGCCTCAAGTTTTGAGGTAAGTGCTTTGTGAATTAGCATTTGCTTTAAAAAATTGCGGCCGCGGATCTTAAATCACATAGGTTACGCGGATCTAAAGATCCGCTAACCTATGTGAATCTGGCCCATTGTCTGTACATCATAAGATGTTACCAAAGCAACAATATACATTTATTATCACAATAATAAGTGTTCCACAAACATTGTTTGAAGAAATGTATTTGTATATTTACTGTATATACAATATTCAAAAGCAATAGCAGAATGTATATCTATATATCTTGCTTATTATTGATTTGTATCTATCTCAGTGTGTGTGTCTCTCTCTCTCTCTCTCTCTCTTTTGCTGGTGAAATTTTACATCTGCAAAATATTCTGCATAAGCATGCTTAAACCTGAGTTTGTTTGTGAATGTTTCAGGATTGTTCTGAAAAGAATGCAATATGCAAACATTAAAACACTTTGAGAGTGTTGTTTATGCATGACACTGGGTACATGAAATACAAATTCATTACAATAAAAAAAGGCTACTATACTCAGTAAACATAATTTTAATATTTGTTGTATGCATTTCTCATTGAATTTCAAAATATTTATTTGCTTGAAAAAATGCTCTTTGTAGGTTATGATGGAATTGAATATAGAACAATACATGTGCATAAACAGATTCATTAAATCTAAAACTATGTTTAGTTCCAATATAATAGTTGATTTTTGATATCTAAATACAAGAATACATATATTGCAGCTTACTAGTCCTTCCATGTGGTGGCCATATTAGTTTTTATTTTCAGAATAAAAATATACTGTACTACAATACTTTTTGATCTTGGTGGGAATCTGGTCCTTGTCACCACCTGTAAGTTAAACAGAAAGCACAAACTATATTACTTTTAACCTATCTTCTGTAAACTACCCATTAGCCTCCCCCCATGTAATTCATATGCATAGAAAAAAAACATATTTGTAGGTGAATTTAGGAGAGCAGCCTAAGGTGAGATTCAGTCAGCCATTGAAATAAAAAACTTTGATGTACATTCATACAAAGTACCGCATTTTCCGGCGTATAAGATGACTTTTTAACCCCTGAAATTTTTCTTAAAAGTTGGGGGTCATCTTATACGCTGGTAACCTAACCGCGGCCGTCCATTTTCAAAAGCCGCGCCTCCTCCTTCTGCTGTTCCGTGATAGGCGGAACACACAGCCTCCCAGGAGACAATTTGTTCAGTGTTCCGCCTTTCACGGATGCCCTCTCGGACGAGAGGGCATCCGTGATAGGCGTGAAGCTGAACACAGTGTCTCCTGGAAAGCTGAGTGTTCCGCCTATCAGGGAACAGCAGAAGGAGGAGGCGCGGCTTTTGAAAATGGACGGCCGCGGTCTGAGATTCAGGGATAAGGTAAGGGATGGAGACATGCAGTGACACAGTGAGGCATGTATCAACGGCACAGTGAGGCATGTATCAATGGCACAGTGAGAAATGTATCAACGGCACAGCGAGGCATGTATCAATGGCACAGTGAGGCATGTAATGTCACAGTGAGGCATGTAATGGCACAGTGAGGCATGTAATGGTGGCACAGTTTGGCATGTAATGGTGGCACAGTTTGGCATGTAATGGCACAGTGAGGTGAGGCGAGGCGAGGCATGACTAGTAGGAAGGGGGTCGTCTTATACGGTGAGTATATCCCAAAACCAACATTTTAGCTGGAAAATTAGGGGGTCGTCTTATACGCCCAGTCGTCTTATACACCGGCAAATACGGTAGTGAGAAAACACAAACATTGGAAGAAATGTATTTGCATATTTACTGTATATACACACAATATTCAACACTGGTGCAGGTTAGGTTTCTCACAACAGACAGGGCTACTCTCCAATGGATACCCAGCAGGTTACAAGAAAAAACATGTACCGGTGGCAGGAACACGAGATCAAAGATAAAGATTCAAAATTAATTTATTGGTTTATACTAAAAACAGTCACTGCATTTTGAAGGTCAGAAAAAATACCCCCTGCATCAAGGCTTCAGTTGAAATAAGAACTTTGAATGACTAAAAAATAGGGCTTTTCTGTGTTGATGTATGTAGGGAAGCTAATTGCTGGATGAGAAGAGTTACCAGCCAACAGTATCTGTGTGGTTAAGTACGATCTTGTTATAAGGTCGATATCTGGGTGAAAACAGAAAGGAAAAATAATGAAGCCATCACATCTAAGGGATGCTAAGCTGCAATATATTACATTTTTGTTTTGGGGTTTAGATATGCTTTAATATCAGTGCTCCGAATTTAAGGGAAACCATTTATGGGAGACATATAGAGTTGACATAAATTTTTATTTCCACGTGATTACATAATTAAAGTAAATACAATAGCTAAATGATTGAGGGGTTTTGGGACTTTAAATGAGGAACATATGATGAACACACAATGATGTGTCCCTCCATCCCTGTTCATAGAGATGCAAATAAAAGAGGTTGGGACTTTAAATGAGGCAAGTAATAACTTTTATAGTAACAAAATATTGGCATGTTTATTGGCATAGACAATGAAAAAACATTGCATAAATTACATTCAGAACAGTCGATTCTAAAATGCAAGACGTAGCATGAGGATTGTTGACTAAATAAAATTTGTGACAGCAGATAACCACTTGAAAAGACGTGTCGTTGTAATGGAGTAAAATGGCCTGACTATACTCTGGTGAGATTTGATCATGTATAAGAGTCAAAAACTTGGACATAAAATAAAACAAATCTTATATAAAAACACAGAGCTGCATTCAGTAAAGCTTGACGCATTTCATAGATTGAGCCTCTCAGGCCGCGTACACACGGTCGGACAAATACGATGAGAATGGTCCGACGGGCCATTTCCATCGGTTCACCGCTGAAGTGGGTCAGAACGCGGTGACGTCAAACACACGACGTGCTGAATAAAATGAAGTTCAATGCTTCCAAGCATGCGTCGACTTGATTCTGAGCATGCGCGGGTTTTGAACCGATGCTTTCTGTACTAACCATCAGTTTGGACCGATCGGGCAGCGGGCCATTGGGTGGATTTTAAAGCATGTTTTAACATTTTCGACTGAAGGACAACAGACCGATGGGCTATACACGCGGTCGGTTTGGACCGATGAAACTGAACCTCGGTCCATTCTAATCGGATTTGTCCGACCGTGTGTACGGGGCCTCATTGTTAGCGAATGCTTGATATGTCTGCAATATATATATATATATATATATATATATATACACACACGATAAAGTATAGATTAATATACACATATTAAAAAACCTAGGATCGAGAAGATGAGGATATTCCAACCCAAAAGAAACAAATATAATGTAACTATTTCCCCCAAAAATCCAGCGTATTGCACTGATTCTGTACACAGTACTGAACCACTTCAATACCAGGCACTTCCCCCCTTCCTGCCCAGGACAATTTTTAGCTTTCAGTGCTGTCGCACTTTGAACGACAATTGCGTGGTCACGCAACACTGTACCCAAAGTAAATTTTTATAATTTTCTCCCCACAAATAGAGTTTTCTTTTGGTATTGGTATTTGCACTATAGACAAAAAAAGGCTGTACATTTTGAAGAAAAAAACCTGATGGGAACTGATAGGCATCACTGATAGACAGAACTGACGGCACTGATAGGTGGCACTGATGGCGCTGATAGGTGGAACTGATGGCACTGATAGGCGGCACTGATGGGCACTCATAGGCACTAATATGTGGCACTGGATAGGCAGCACTGATGAGAAGCTATTGACAGGCATTACTTAGTGGCACTGATTGGCACTTTGATGGGGTATTGACAGGCATTACTGATGGGGCACTGATTTGAACTTTTTTTTGGGCACTGATTGGCACTGTTGTGGATACTGCTCGACACTTTTATGGGCACTGACAGGCTGGCAGATGATGGGCACGGATTGGCAGCTGATGGGCACCCTTTGATGGGGGCTGTGCTGATATTCAATGTGCTGATTATCAGCACAGACCCTCCCCCCTGTGACAGGAAGAGCCACCGATCGCTTCTCCCTGTCAGTGTGAACCGAGGAAAGCCATTTACTGGCACTTCTTGGTTCACGCGATGATCAGCTGTGATCTCAGCTAGGGGGGGGGGGTGATATGTTTAGATTATTCTGCTGGAGAGAGGTTTTCTGGAAATTTCATCTCCAGACTTGCTCCCTGCATGGGTTAAATTTTGAATGGGATGTGACCCATTTTTACGATTAGAACAAATAATACACTCTCTGGCAGTATTTATTCATCCTGTGTTGATATCTACATATCTTCTATTTTTTATATAATCATATTTTTATTTATATTCACCTTATATCAAATCTACATTTAGCCTACTCTGCATCCATGTTCATTCAAATGTTGGTACAGCCATCTATATGGGAGTACTAGAAAGGATACATGTTATGTATATATGTGTTTGGTTTATACCAATAAACTCATGTACTCTTATGTTCATTTTATTGAAATTATATATATGGATGTATGCACAATATTTGCCCTATGGTTACAATATTTTTAAGGCCATATATTTTGATAGCAGGCCATTTAATACATTAATTGTTTGCAAGCTTCATGTTTGGATTTTTTGAGGGTGGAGGGGTAATTTTCAATTGGGCCTTGATTTTACTGCCCATATTTCTCCTTCTATTTCTCTCTATGTACTGTATGTGACCGGCTATGGGATTGAAGTTGCATAGGATAGGAATTTTCATATATCTTTATCTGTACTTGTCCTACAAAGAACCCTGTGCCTTTTGTCGTTGTATCCTTTCTGTTTTTGTCTCGGACTATACTCCTCTTTTCCCACCTTTATACCTTGGATAACTTCCCTATACTATTGATACATTTTATTATGGGGTTAGTCAAAATATATAAGTATATAATTACCAATATACAATGGAGTATAGTAAACACATACATACCTTACCATTAAACAATTAGGGCGATCATAAAATATTACAATGTTTTTAAGGTTGGTGTTTCTTATTGGAATTTTTCTTTGTTTTTCCACAGCACATAAAAATCTTTTCACTTGGTGTTTATAAATATAGATACACGAATATGTGCAAATATATATTCCTCTATGGTTTTATGGTTTTTCTCATTTGTTTTTCCTTTTATTAGTTTTTATGTGAATCACATGTGTCAAAGTCTGCAAATTAATGATTTGTGTCACCTGCCATGTAATTGGGTAGGACTATATAAAGAGGACAATGCCGACTCTTCTGTGTAATGAATAAGCGCACCTGTTAAGCCTCGTACACACGATCAGTCCATTCGATGAGAACGGTCTGAAGGACCATTGTCATCGGTTAACCGATAAAGCTGACTGATCAGCTGACTGGTCCGTCGCCCACACACCATCGGTTAAATAACCGATCGTGTCAGAACGCCGTGACGTAAAACACAACGACGTGCTGAAAAAAATGAAGTTCAATGCTTCCAAGCCCGTTGTCCTCTGGTTAACCTATCGTGTGTACGAGGCCTTAGTGTGTGAAACTAGTCTACCTGCCTGTCTGTTTGTAACACTTGGGATGATTGGAAATTAAAGAATTTTGATTGATCTTGCAGTGCAGCCATCTGTTTCATTGTTGGTCGTATGTGGAGGCAAGCCGGGGGCGGGCAACCGTGAAATCCTGTCTCACCTGGAGCAGCAAGTTTTTTTTTTCTAGGGAATACTTAACCCCTTGATCGCCCCCTAGTGTTAACCCCTTACCTGCCAGTGACATTTATACAGTACAAGTTTGTCGCTGTATAAATGTCACTGGTCCCAAAAAAAGTGTCAAAAGTGTCTGATCTGTTCTTTGCATTTCAATTAAACCCGCTCCTCCTTCTCTTTCCCTGAAACCTCCTCTCCTATGATCCTATTACACCCATGTAACATGGCATCAGTGAAATATACTATACTATGCTATGCGATCCCCTCAGCATATATGTGTTGTTATTATTATGTTGATAACAATAATATTTTGCCGTTTATCATTCTTGAATTGCAATATTTGATGCCTTAACTGTGCTTATTGCTTATCTACTTTATCTTCATACACTGTGTATATTTACTATTTTCTAACTCTGTGTGACACACTGTGAATTGTAGACAGTGAACTTCTCTATGCTTCATGATACCTGACTGCGCTATATACTTGTATCTGTGTTTTTTCTCAATACAATCAGATTGAACTAAAAACAATTTTTTCAGGGGCGCTGATTTCAATGATGTCTAAAGAGCGACACTAAAAATAAAAATTCCCTTTAAATATAGTTCTTGGGAGTTCCCTTAGTCTGCTTAAAAAGTGGCGCATCTGTAGCACATATAGAACATGCTGCAGCAAAAATTAAATTTCTAAAGAAAAATAAAATCACATTTAAAATGACTCGTGTTTGCAATTGCCGCACCCTGCAAAAACTGTGCCAAATCCATACAAGAACCTTATAATGTTATGCAGCCTGGCAGGCCAGGAAATGGGGGGGGGCAAGCAATTACCCCCCCTCCTGAACAATACCAAGCCACATGCCCTTAACATTGGGGGGGTGAGTGCTTTGGGGCAGGGGGGTCTCTTCCCCTCCACCCCAAAGCACCTTGTTCACATGTTGATGGGAACAAGGGCCTCATCCCAACAACCATGTCTGGTGGTTATGGAGTTCTGCGGGAAGAGGGCCTTTTCGGAATATGGAAGCCCCGTTTAACAAGGCCCCCCACATGTGAATGAGTATCGGGTACATAGTACCCTTACCCATTCATCAAAAAAGTGTCAAAAAGTAATAAAAACACAGTTTTTGACAATTCCTTTATCAAAAAATAAAAATAATAGTGTCCCCAATGTAAATACATTATCAATCACCCCGCACACTGCACCAGCCACGGTTGTGGGGATGAGGTCCTTGTCCCCATCAACATGCCACCCACCCCCAATGTTGAGGGCATGTGGCTTGATATGGTTTAGGAGGGGGGCCACTTGCTCATTTCCCCCTTTCCTGACCTGCTAGGCTGCATGCCTGGATAAGGGTCTGGTATGGATATTGAAGGGGGACCCCACACTGTTTTTTTTAGTCAGCTGGGAAACCCTTTCACAGCTGATGACTCATTGGTTGGTAAGGATGGTGCAGCCGGCTTCTTAACAACCAGTATATACTGCGCCCTGATTGGGCAAAGCTTTTCCCAATCAGGGTGCAAATTGCACCGTGAAGTGCACAGTGTATTGTAGGGTGTTTTGTGGGGCAAACGCCCACCAAACACCCTGCAAATTTGGGTGTTGGACGAATGGGCCGAAGAGCCAATGTTTAGTCCAAAATCATGCTCGGGCTGAACTGTTCGCCCAACACTACTGGTGATCTAATGACAAATAGGGATGAGCTCAAGTTTTGGTCCATACAAGTGCACAAAAGGACATCTTTGACCTAGTATAGCCACATGACCATATTTGGTCAGTTGTGAAATATTATTGATTACAGAGTTTTGCAGATCAGCATTGCTCTGTAGTAAGCTTGACCCAATACAAAGGATGAGATTCGAGTTACCCTTTAAGTTTGAGTTTGATCCTTGGAATTCACATTTGGGCCAAATGGCGAACTATTGGATGATAAATTTGCATGAGAAATCAAGACAAACAATAATACATACATCAGCATTTTCCCCCGGTAAGCGAGTGATATAAGCCAATAATCTTAGTTACAGTAGCCATATTGTGAGTGTGTTTGAAAATTTAAGTAGCGCTGACAAACAATTTGTGAAGAGAAAGTGTAGACAGAGATACTATGGGGGTCATTTACGAAAGGCAAATCCACTTTGCACTACTAGTGCAAACTACAAGTGCAAAGTGCACTTGGAAGTTCAGTTGCTGTAGATCCGAGGAGGACATGCAAGGAAAATAAAAAACAGCATTTTAGCTTCCACATGATTGGATGATCAAATCAGAAGAGCTCCCCCCTCATTTCAGATATACCCCTCAGATTTACAGTGACTGCACTTCCAAGAACACTTTCAGTGAAATTTCCAGTGCACTTTGCACTTGTAGTTTGCCCTTGTAGTGCAAAGTGGATTTACCTTTCGTAAATAACCCCCTATGTATACTAGGCTGTGGATTGCGGTGTGGTGAGCCAATGTACATATCTTTTTGTATCCTCCCCATATTCACAGTGCTATTAATATATCCAGAAGACCTTTTTGTGACTTGACTACTTCTTTTGTGACTGCCCATTGCTTGTTAGATGCTTCCGCCCGCCACATTTTTTGTGTTATTTATTTGGTGTCTTTTTTAATTTAACTCTATTTTATTAAAATTTTTGCTAGGGTTAAAGAAAACCACAAAAATGTGTAAACAATATGCATCCAAACATTCTCCTCCCTGATTCCATAGTTTAATTCAAATCTAAGCAATCATCACTAAAAAGATAACAATAACTGGTGGATTCATAATAAAAGGCAGAGGTGCTGCATGGACAAATCATGGACAAAAAGTGGTATGGCAACACAAACTAGGGGTGGGCATGCCTGCCTTTCCCAAAGTGATTGAACACAGCCACACACAGGAAGTAACTGAGTGGCTGACAAAACCTTTCTAATCTACCTCCTTTTAGGTTTACAGTGATACTAATGTGCCCTCATCTTGCTCCTTCTCTGCTAAGCCCACCATAGCCCCACAGATTGACTATGAGTAGTTGGCAGATTTCATTGACTATACCATATTAAAATATGTGGCAAGAGGAAGCAATGCACAAGTCTTCCTTTCTTCTGACAGAGAAAGAGAGTAATAAAGGAGAGTATGGTTCAGCTAATCTCTAGGTGGGGGAGAGCAGGAAGAGAGCAACAGACAACAAAGGTTCAGCAGCAGTTTACGTACTTGATGAAAACAAGTCATTGACAAAACTGCTTTTAAAAAATCAATTTGCTGAAATTAATCAGTTTGGAATTCTGCTGATGTATGTAAACCAGGTTACGTATAAATGTAAAAAAAAAAAATTCTCTAAGTATATAAACAGCAAGAGAGAGAGGTCAGATAATATTGACCCCATAAAGAATGATGAAGGGAATATGGGTACAAAGGATGGAAAGATGGCAAAGATTTTGAATTTATTCTTCTCAGTCTTCATGAGGGAAAAGGAGGGAAATCAGTAACCAAGACTGCAATTTTTAACATTGTGACACGTCACAGGAACCACCCTCATGGCTAACAGAGGATATACTTAGGAATAGATTTGTAAAACGTAACAATAATAAGTCACAGGGACCAGATGGCTTTTACCTGAGGGTCCTTAAGGAACTCAGTCAAGTAATTGCCAGACCATTGTTCCTATTTTTTTACGAACAGTCTACTGACTGGAATGGTAAAAGCCGATTAGAGAAAAGCTAATGTAATACCAATATTTAAAAAAGGACCAGGATATATCCCTGGGAACTACAGACCAGTTAGACCCCTTTCACACTGAAGTGCTTTGCAGGCGCTATAATGCTAAAAACAGCGCCTGCAAAGCGCCCTGAAAGAACTGCTGTTGTCTCTCCAATGTGAAAGCCCCGAGGGCTTTCACACTGGAGCGGTGCGCTAGCAGGGCGGTATTTTAAACCCTTTTTCGGTCGCTAGCGGGGGTTAAAAGCGCCCCACTAGTGGCCGAATATCGCTGGAAATTTACGGTACTTTACCGCTGACACATCCACCACCCCAGTGTGAAAGGGGCCTAAGCCTAACATCAATAGTATGCAAGCTCTCGGAGGGGATGATAAGGGATTATATACAACCTCTCTATGAGGAGGTGAGCTGCCATCTAGATAAAGGAAGAACCGTAGGCATGGTGTATCTGGGTTTTGCAAAGGAATTTGATACAGTTCCCCATAACTGTTTACTGTACACACTAAGGTCTATCAGCATGGCCCAAAGGGTGAGTACATGGATTGAAAACTGTCTACAAGGGGGAGTTCAGAGGGTGGTAATAAATGGGGAGTACTCAGAATGGCCCAGGATGGAAAGTGGGGTCCCCCAGTGCTTTGTCCTGGGACCAATCCTATTTAATTTATTCATAAACAATCTGGATCTGGGATAAACAATCTGGCATAAACGGCTCAATCTCAGTATTTGCGGACGATACTAATTTAACCACTTCCCGACCACCGTACGACTATATACGGCGGCACTTTAAAGATGGATATCTTGGTAACGGCAGCAGCTGCTGCCACAACTGAGATATCCATCTTTAGTGTGAGCGGTCCTGTAAAAGATAACGGTGGTCTCCACGGCGGATTCGCTGCGAGATCACCGTTATCGGCGGCGGGAGAGGGCCCCCCTCCCGCCGCTCTCCCACGCCCTACACTGTTTACCGGAGCCGTCGGTAGCGGCGGAGGCGATCGGGTCCCTCAGCCTGCTGTGCGGGGATGCGAGTGAGGGAAAGATGGCCCCCACCCGTCCCCATAGCATAGCAGGGCGGAAGTGACGTCAAAACGTCAGTCCCGCCCATGCGTATTAAAGGCACATTTTTTTGTTGTCATTTTTTTAAATGACAAAATTTCCATTTTTTGTTTTTGTTTTTGCATTTAAGTCTAAGTATGAGATCTGAGGTCTTTTTGAGGGATGTTTACATTCCTTGTAATAGGAATAAAAGTGATCAATTTTTTTTCCAGTGTAAAAAATACACGACGTTTTTTGCTACACACGGTCAATTTCTGTGAAGTAAAAAGTGCACTTTTGAAAAACGACACATAAAATTGAAGCATGCTTCAATTTTTTTTTGGTCGTTTTTTACAAGACATAAAACAACGTTTTCCCCCACACACAGTCAATTAAAGTGACGTTTTTAAAAACGTCATTTTTTTTCATCACATAAAGTGATGGTGTGTACGCGGCATAAGGATGTGGAAATCTCTTCCACAAGCAGTGGTTTTAGCAGAGAGCAATAATAATTAAAAAAAATATATTAGATGAGCACCTAAACAACCACAACATACAGGGATATACAATGTAAGATTGACATAAAAGCACACACACGGGTTGGACTTGTGTCTTTTTTCAAACTCACCAACCATGTAACTATTTAACCTGTGCTCACATCTTCCAAGTCTGTTACACTGCAGTACCAAGTATATAAAGCGTTGATTATGCAACTGGAATATGGAAAATGGTTTTCTTAGCTTATTAAAGGGCACAGGCTAGAGCTGTCAAACATATCATATTTGTATGATTTACCACTAGCAATAAGAAAACCAGACCAGCACAAGGCCATAGTGGATGGACTCTGAAGCTGGGATCCAAAAGTGGAGGCTTGTTTGCTATTTATCTGTTAATGAGCACATATACATACACTCTTCCAACACACACTGTCTGTCTCTTTTTAATGTAAAGATGAAATACTGAATTACTAAGTGGAATGGAGCTAGAATTATTTATTTGGAAAATTATATTTGCCCTTGACCCACTTGAGTCTTAAAACTTTCATAATGTAATGTAAATATTACCTTGGTCAATTATAAGCTCATTTCATTTTTTTGGGTGGATTCAGGTGAGCTAAATTACCCACTGCTTTGTAATGCATCTTGACATCTTGTGGAATTTAATTTTTCTATTTAAGCTCTGAGTATTTACCATCTGCGTGGGCAATTGGGAGAGGTCCCTCTCTTACTGATGGATATTTTATTAGTTCATACTGATATTTTAACACTTAGTACAACATATAAACTAGGGGCCATGGCATATATAATACACAAAATGCTACACATGGCATAATAAACTCAAGCTTCTCTCAGCTAAAAAACACATTAAGATGATCTTTTCATTATTTAAAAGGTTAAAATGCAATCATTCTTGAATCACAGTCACAGTTGGTCCCGTCATGGGCAATGGGCCCTGTACTAGTTGCTATTTTTGCTATCCTTCCATCACACAGTGCACAGCTTAGTGTACAGTATATTTCACATTCTTGTAGACTGGAATTTTCTAATTGTCTGACACATATTTTTAGCACATCAGGAAAAATGTTTTTTTCCTAATGAAATTGCATGAATGAAACATCATAAAGCATTAAAAGGAAAATGATTATTATGCAAAGTGAAACAAATGTCTCGATATTACAGAAATAAAATCTGAAACATGAATTGCTTGGGGAATTGCTAAGGTTCAGTAAGAATATAAAGCATGTAAGTGGTAAAAAATGTGAATTTTGAAAGATAGATGACAGTAATTATCATAAACAATGGATGACTGTACTGTTCTGAAATGGTTCTCTTAAAAATCCATTTCAAGAGCTCATTTAAATATTCTTGCATTCACTGTGAGTGGCACATCCTATTTATTTAGATTCAGAAGGTGAATTAAGAGCTTATGAAAAACACCAGATTGGCAGCACTGGGCATTCAAGTCATTTATTCATAGGAAAAACAGCACCGAGGTCACAGACAGGTTAACGTTTTCCATACACTGCTCTGACAGGTTTCATTGCACATTGATGGGATCATCACAATAGGTAAGAGTGCAGTATTTATTCCAGCTCAATGTTAATTGTCCAGAATGACTATTAAAGGGTTTCTAATAGAAATATAAAAATTGGATATTAATAATTAAAATGAGTGGCTATTAGAAAATAGTGAACATATCAGCAACTGTCCAGATGTAAATTAACAATATGAGGCAATTAATTTATATATGTAATGTGCTTATTTTCACATACACATCATATGCTGGCTCACTACACAGAGAAATCAAAAAATTGTCTCACATGATCTAGATGGGCGTTTGGAAGTAAATTTTAGATGCCACATGCAGCATTTTAGAAAGCCCAAAACAGAAAAAAATCTTGCTTAAACCACTCCATGAATACTTGGTTTTCATGTCTTAATTTTATGTTTTTGTGAAGTACAAAAAAATATTTTAAGGGGATGTTTACCTTTATACAAAAAAAGTAATGAATATTCAGATACTCTGTAGCAGCTCTGATCTTAGGCTCCACTTTAAAAATACATATTCCTCACCTATTTACAATGGTGTGTATTGTAGTTTTTTTGTGGTTTAACAAACACACATGATTTTGGAATAAAAAGTATTTGCTATTTTTTAGCTCAATTCAGGCATATGATGCATACTGTATCTAGTTAAAAATGTAGGGTGTGTGTGTGTGTATGTGTGCGCACTGAAATAAAATACATTGTAATAAATGTTAGAATTCATAAACATTTTGTCCTAGATACAAAATCAGAATCACCAAGTTTTTATTCTATAAATCCTTTGCTTTCAGAAAATGAATAGTTTTTGGGGTCTATAGCAATGTTTCATTTTAGTAATAGGCACTTTAGCACAAGTATGACAAAAAAAAAACAGATTAAGTCAAACACGGAAAGGCCTAAAGTGTATCCAAACCCAAGAACAAAAATGTAATTTATTGCAGTGTTTTTTTAGGCTATTTAGCTTCTGCTCACCTGGGATTCCTACCAGTAACAAATGTTCTCTCCTAAGGTGACACTCACTTATCATACTGTGTATACTATGTATATCTTATTCAATGTTTATACAGTATATACTATGGCAGAGAAGTATTGTGACTCTAGCACAGAACTGTAAAACACCCCCCCCCCCCTCATTCTCATCCATATAACATAGGGGGAAGTTTTCTGTACTCCGCCAAGGGAATTGGGAGCAATGCAAACTGATAACAGTAAGCAGAGGAAGAGAGCAGAGGAATTTACCAGCTCCTATTATTAAAGGGAATTTAGTAAAGAAAGGCTAAGGCCATTTAAGATGACCTACTCCAAATAAAAAAAAATCTCTACTGTGCAGTTCAGTAACTTTACCGACATTCAGGTAGTTGATAACAGAGCTACTTTTACAAAATGGAGCTATTACTGCACCAAATTTAAAAATTATTACTGCCAGTTTGTAGATAATGAAACTGGAGTTAATTGAGAGCTACTCATAACTGGCATTCAGAGGCAAGCAGAGTGCTTGTCCCTGTCTGCAGTCTAGCAGAGCGGCTTCTCCTTACCTGTCACTAGTTGTCAAGGATGCTGTTGGCTTCACAGCTGACAGCCACTTAACAAAAAATTACACTGCAGTGGACAGAACCTGATGGGAAGGCTGAGACATTAGTTCTCCATTAGGTCATCACCTGGTAATTAACAGCAGGCAGTGAGCAGATTCTTATGCTATTAGCAGGCTGACTATTGGCTAAGAATCCACTCATTGTCTGCTTTCAGTTACAAGGGAAATGGACCTGATATGGAACTAGTGACTGTAAATCACCATCAGGTTCTGTCTTCCCAGTTTACAGAATTCTCCCATTGCCGCACTGCCTGTGTGTATGTTCAGCAGCAGTGAGGGAACACCGCCAGGGGCGGACTGGCCCAGGTGGAAAAGAGGACATTGCCCCCCAGGCTGCTCACATTATATTTAAAAGGGCCGCGGTCTGCAGCGCTGTTTTTTTTTTTTTCTTCAAAACTCGGCAGTGGCGGCCGCCGATTGGCTGGCTGGCTGCTGCCGCACTGCATTGTGGGAGTTGTAGGAAGCCAGGTCATGTGGAACGTCAGGGGAGGATCAGGGCAGGCGCCGTACATCGTGGGCTGGCTGCAGAGAGGAGACCGAGTCAGAGAGACTGCACACAGCTGAACTAAAAGTAAAGTAAGGTGCCGTGTGATGTCTGAGTCTGACTGTGAATGTAATGATGACATGCCAGTCTTTAGCAGTGCTGTGATATCAGCTCTCCTCCCCTGCATGATCTTCCATCAACCTCCATAAGTTTGTGACCCCTCCTCCTTCTAGATACTTGTCGTCTTGCTCACATTCTCCCTCACTTGTTCCCAGGACAGTCTCAATGCAGTCACCCCTGTACTCTCCTTCTCTGCCCCATAGTGGATTGTTCCTCCAACTCACTGCCCCCAGGCTGTGTATTCCCCCCCCCCCTCTCCCATTCTGTCACCTACATTCAGGTCTTCTATCTTATCGAGTGCAACTCCTCACTCTCCCTTCTAGTCTCCTTTCCCCCTCAATTCTGCTATAAATCTCCCATCCCCCTATCCAATGTAACTTCTACTCCCCCCTCTACACTATCATCACCCCCTTACACACTCCATCCCCCTCTACAAATCTCTATCACACTGCCCAGACACCACTATGTAACCCTTTACTGACTGATCTGGTTAATGTGTCATTTTCTATCACCTATAGCTTAGATCTGTCATTATAGGATTCTTAATGGAGTCTGAGCGCTAGTCCAATTGTATCCATAATTTCACATTCACACTTGTGCAATCACAGACATCGCATGTGATCCGCACCGCATTGCCATGCACATTACATGCGATTTCTGTGCAATTGTATGGCTGAAATCCCATCACATTTACACCAGAATGGTGCAGGACTATTTTTTTTGTGTCCACACTGGAATCGGATCACATGGGTGTTGACACCCAATGCAATCCGATTCCTGTACCATTTTATAGTTCACACTGCAACCTGCAAACCAATCAGGGGGTGTCATTAGTTTTCTATTGACACCCGCAGTGGTTCGCAGATGTCAGTGTGAACCATCTGTGATTCAGGTGTGATGCGGGAACCCGCACAGGATTCGCAGGGTATCCCACATCACACCACTGTGAGCCCATTTCACTACATTTCAATTGTTTTTCATAATTGTTAAAACAATTTTTTAAATGGATATTTAATAAGCATTAATCTGTGTGTGTGTTTGGGGGGGGGGGGGGTCGCAATCTCCAAAACCAATCTCTCTATGGGATCAGCCATGATCCTTCTCCTTGTCCAGGATTCAACTCTCCCACCCCCCTCCAGCAGACCTAATCCCCCTGTGCACCCAGCAGCTTCTCTTCTCTCAGCACACAGGGGGATAGTTTCAGGATGGGGGCGAGGGTGCCTTCCTGAACCTTGCTCTCTGAATGTAGCATCCTCCTGAGCCCTGCACTCTGTACGTAGCATCCTCCTGAGCCCTCCACTCTGTACGTAGCATCCTCCTGAGTTCTGCACTCTGTACGTAGCATCCTCCTGAGCCCTCCACTCTGTACGTAGCATCCTCCTGAGTTCTGCACTCTGTACGTAGCATCCTCCTGAGTTCTGCACTCTGTACGTAGCATCCTCCTGAGCCCTGCACTCTGTACGTAGCATCCTCCTGAGTTTTGCACTCTGTATGTAGCATCCTCCTGAGCCCTGCACTCTGTACGTAGCATCCTCCTGAGCAAAGCACTCTGTACGTAGCATCCTCCTGAGCAAAGCACTCTGTACGTAGCATACTCCTGAGCAAAGCACTCTGTACATAGCATCCTCCTGAGCCCTGCACTCTGTACGTAGCATCCTCCTGAGCCCTGCACTCTGTACGTAGCATCCTCCTGAGTTCTGCACTCTGTACGTAGCATCCTCCTGAGCCCTGCACTCTGTATGTAGCATCCTCCTGAGTTCTGCACTCTGTATGTAGCATCCTCCTGAGCCCTGCACTCTGTACGTAGCATCCTCCTGAGCGCTGCACTCTGTACGCAGCATCCTCCTGAGCTATGCACTCTGTACGTAGCATCCTCCTGAGCCCTGCACTCTGTAGGTAGCATCCTCCTGAGTTCTGCACTCTGTAGGTAGCATCCTCCTGAGTTATGCACTCTGTAGGTAGCATCCTCCTGAGTTCTGCACTCTGTAGGTAGCATCCTCCTGAGTTCTGCACTCTGTAGGTAGCATCCTCCTGAGTTCTGCACTCTGTAGGTAGCATCCTCCTGAGTTCTGCACTCTGTAGGTAGCATCCTCCTGAGTTCTGCACTCTGTACGTAGCATCCTCCTGAGCCCTGCACTCTGTACGTAGCATTCTCCTGCATGTAGCACCAGCATACAGGAGGCACACTGACCACCAATATGCTGGGCCAGTGGTTACCTTTTATTTATCTCATGGATGAAATGTGAGAAATAACGTGTGTGTGTATATATATATATATATAATCATAAATCATTCCATAAACACATAGCACATACAATGCATATATCAATTGAGGAATATATGCTTATAAAATAGTTTACCATTTGCCGATTAATATATTAATTAAAATATATATATATATATATATGTCCCCGGTTTTTATTTTAAAAATCTGGTCACCTTATACTAAGGGGGGGGGGTTTGCACTAGGAGTGTTTTCACTAAGGGGGGGTTACACTGAGGGGGGGGATTTCACTAAAGGGGGGGTGTCTGCACTGAAGGGGGTGTGAACTGAAGGGGGTCTGTGTAACATGCAGGGGGTCCAGAGCTGTGGGGGCTGTGTAATGTAAAGGGGTCCAGAGGTGCAGGGGGCTGTGTAATGTAAAAGGGGTGCAGTGATGCAGGGTGCTGTGTAATGTAAAAGGGTGCAGGGGGCTTTGAGATGTAAAGGGGTCCAGTGATGCAGGGGGCTGTGTAATGTAAAGGGGTCCAGAGGTGCAGGGTGCTGTGTAATGTAAAGGGGTGCAATGATGTAGGGTTCTGTGTAATTTTAAAGGGGTCCAGTGATGCAGGGGGCTGTGTAATGTAAAGAGGTCCAGAGGTGCAGGGTGCTGTGTAATGTAAAGGGGTCCAGAGGTGCAGGGTGCTGTGTAATGTAAAGGGGTCCAGAGGTGCAGGGTGCTGTGTAATGTAAAGGGGTCCAGAGGAGCAGGGGGCTATGTGATGTAAAGGGGTCCAGTGATGCAGGGGGCTGTGTAATGTAAAGCGGTCCAGAGGTGCAGGGTGCTGTGTAATGTAAAGGGGTGCAGAGGGCTGTGTAGTGTAAAAGGGTCCAGAGGTGCAGGGGGCTTTGTGATGTAAAGGGCTCTAGTGGTGCAGGGGCTGTGTAATGTAAAGGGGTCCAGTGATGCAGGGGGCTGTGTAATGTAAAGGGGTCCAGAGGTGCAGGGTGCTGTGTAATGTAAAAGGGGTGCAGTGATGCAGGGTACTGTGTAATGTAAAGGGGTCCAGTGATGCAGGGTGCTGTGTAATGTAAAGAGGTCCAGAGGTGCAGGGTGCTGTGTAATGTAAAGTGGTGCAGGGGGCTATGTGATGTAAAGGGGTCCAGAGGTGCAGGGGGCTATGTGATGTAAAGGGGTCCAGAGGTGCAGGGGGCTATGTGATGTAAAGGGGTCCAGAGGTGCAGGGGGCTATGTGATGTAAAGGGGTCCAGAGGTGCAGGGGGCTATGTGATGTAAAGGGGTCCAGAGGTGCAGGGTGCTGTGTAATGTAAAGGGGTGCAGGGGGCTATGTGATGTAAAGGGGTCCAGAGGTGCAGGGGGCTATGTGATGTAAAGGGGTCCAGAGGTGCAGGGTGCTGTGTAATGTAAAGGGGTGCAGGGGGCTATGTGATGTAAAGGGGTCCAGAGGTGCAGGGGGCTATGTGATGTAAAGGGGTCCAGAGGTGCAGGGGCTATGTGATGTAAAGGGGGCCACTTGACTGGACTTGCCCCCCAGGCCTAAGGCTGCCAGCCCTCCCCTGAACACCGCTATTGTCACGATCAGGCGTCAGGCTCAGAGGCCAGTAGCTATAGCAGCAGAGCAGATATTCACACAGGTCACCCTGGCTGATGACACGGGTTCACCTGAGGTGCGGGGTCTAAGCACTAACCGGTATTCACCAGAGTTCCTGATGGTGGAGATGGGCTTTGCTGCGTGTTAGTGCCAGGTCATGGTCCTCAGGATAGCCCCACCAGGAAGTGAGCAAGCCGGGGTCCAAAAGCAGATATAACAGTTAGGCATCAAGCAGAAGCGTAGTCGGGGAACAAGCCAAAAGTCGGTAACAAATAGTTGCAGGTTGCGAATCAGCAGAAGCGTAGTCGAGGGACGAGCCAAATGTTGGTAGCGAATGGTAGCAAAGATACGGTCGGCAGCAAGAGAGACAGGAGCAAGATATTGGCTGGTGAAGGCACAATATTCTGGCAACCAGGAAGTGCAGGGACATGGCTTTTATGGGAGGAGCAAAGGGTTAAAGGTTCAAGGCAAACAAGATTCAAGACAAGATCATTCAAGGAACTATACAAGGAACTGTCCAAGGAGCTGTCCAGCATTCCAGGTAGCTCAGTGGGAAGAGACAATACCAGACATAGAACAGGTTCAAGCCTAGGTCCTGACAGCTATACCAAGGTCAGAGTGTTCATATGGACACCTCGCTCTCAGTGTACACTCCAGATTCATGCACAGTACCTGTGTACAACAGGTGCATGAATTTGTCGCCCACGCTGACATTTGTTGTGTGTCTTTACCAATCTTTATGAATTCCAGGGATATTTTGCATTTATTAAACAGATATAAAAAGCAACTTTAATGGTATATATATAACAGACAAAATGACAGAAGCTCATTGTCAGGATTTACTCACACTTTATGTAGACACACTGCACATCACTTTACCACTCCTGTTGTAAAATATTTTAGGGAAATTGTTTGTTTCCAAACAGTTAAAAATATAATTATGCACTTTAATAATACCACTAAATGTAGTTTACAATGGGCATCAGGAAAAAACATTGTTGCCACAATGTATGGCAATGCACTTGCTGTAACTGGCATTTTGCACAACACACATAAGCACACCACAATGCATGTACTGCACTTTGTGGTGAGCTGATTTTTGAAAATATGGTCATGTGTGTTTTTTTATCCACTGTGGTCTGTTGGCAACCCAGTCATATTGTTAATGGGGCCCATATGCTTTCAACAGTACAATCTGCAAGACAGGCATGTTAAAGTCAAATGAAAAGCATGCCAAAACTGTTTGTATTGCTCCGTAAATAGTAGTGTACTTTTCTTGATAAATAAACTTACCCTAACTGCAAAAAATATCAAATGGGAAAAAAAAAATGATTTTCTTAATAAGATTATGAGATTGCAGGCCACACCCACCCAACTACATACCTTCCCCAGATACACGCAATTACAGTGGAACCTTGGATTACAAGCATAATCCGTTCCAGGAGAATGTTTATAATCCAAAGCACTCACATATCAAAGCAAGATTCCCCATAGAAGTCAATGGAAATAAACAAAAATAATTAGTTTCACATTGACTTCTATGACATGCAATACCGCATGTGGCCAGACGTGAGGGGCGCCGGAGAGACTCGGAAATACTCAGAGACCGTTCAGCTGCATTCGGTAACCCTCAGAAATGCTTGGGAACTGAGTATTTCTGATTGTTTCCGAGTATTTCTATCTGCTCCAGCGCCCCTGCACCTCCGGCCAAATGTGGTGCTGCACACCGCAGAGGCTTTAATCCTGCTCGTCTTGCGAGGCAACACTCGCAAACCGAGTCAGGATTTAAAAAAAATATTGCTCGTATTGCGAAATGCTTGTTAACCAATTTACTCGCAATCTGAGGTTCCACTGTAAGTAAGACACAAAACAGCAATATGGCAAAAATTGGCCATGCCACCTTTATTGGTTTAAACACACATATAATTTACAGCTCTTTATTATCATCACAATAACAGCATCAATTCCAAAAAATATCAGTTTTTAGAACTCGAGCAGCAGTCCACAAATTAAATATAAATAACCAATTCCCACAAGCTGGGCTTGAACATCAAGACCGGCCCACACCTCACCACCGTGGTCATCTCGATGCTGTACTGCAGGCCCAAATTAAAGATATTGAGACCCACAATCGAGAGGTGAACTCCATCTGGCCTGTACAACCCTGGAATACCACTTTCAAGATCTACGTGTCAATATGCCAACTCTCCAATCTTGGGCATTCATTTTTCAAGCACCATATTAACCCTCTTTCTCATATTTTCCATAACCCTCCTCTGACCCGAAGACAGCCAAGAAATACTAGGGACCACTTCCAAAAAGACTACTGTTGTACCTGGGGTCCAGGGTTCTAATGTTCCCTAAATCATTAATGAACAACCAAAATAGAAGGCAGGGGCAATATTTGGTATATCCTTGATAGGTAAAAATTAATTTGAAACCACTGATAGCCTCTTATGCCCTTCGAAAACAACTTAAAATATTCCTGGCTGCAGGGACAAATTGATGGAGTAAGTGTTTTGAGACGCTCTTTTCCGCACCCAATATACAAACAAGTGTCCCAGAATCCATACCGTGTGCTGTACACCTAAGGAATTTAAACAGGTCTGATATATAACTTGAAACATTTAGGCCTCGTACACACGATAGGATAGCCAGAGGACAACAGTCTGAAGGACCGTTTTCATCGGTCAAAACCGATCGTGTGTGGGCCCCATAGGTTATTTAACCTTCGGTTAAAAAAATAGGAACTTGCTTTAAAATTTAACCAATGGACGCCTAACCGATAGGTCAAAACCGATCGTTAGTATGCAAAAGCATTGGTTAAAAACCCACGCATGCTCAGAATCAAGTCGATGCATGCATGGAAGCATTGAACTTCGTTTTTTTCAGCACAACGTTGTGTTTTACATCACCGCGTTCTGACACGATCGGTTATTTAACCTATGGTGTGTAGGCGTGGCGGACCATCAGTCAGCTTCATCGCTTAACCTAAGACAACGGTCCTTCAGACCTTTAGAAGTTTAGAAACTTCTCTAAACCCATCTGTTTCAAGAATTTCTGCAACACTGCATCAAACTGATACTTGATAAGAGGCTCTAAGTTAGCATAAATAAAGAACTGCCACACCCCAGGAGGCCTAGCCCCTAAGTATTGCTGAACCGTAGCTAGTAGGTTATCTTGGGCCTGTAGATTGACCCACCTGCCTTTTCCACATTGATCTGTTTTGGAACCTTGCAACCAAATATGCACGCCAGAGTGGTGAACCACTTGATCATACAAAATTCCTGAACTATCCCGTTTAGTTTTCAGCGCTAATTCCGAGATGTGGAACACACTGAAAAACACGAGCGCAAAGGCAGTTTTGAAAAGCAAAGCTTCATATGCTGGGAAACAAACTGCCTTTGTAAGCCTACAAAGGCCACCAAGGACGTCGAGAGAGATCGTTCCTGCTATCGGGGACAAAAATTATCCTCTTGTAATCCTTCAGTGCCTATCTAACCAAAAAATAATACAGTATGTACCAGGATGAAAACCCCTTAGTCTAAAGAAAAAGGAAATGCCAGCAAGTGTTTTCATTACATAACTACTTGAAAATTGCTGCTGCATTAAAAAGTATAAGAAAGCAAAAATAGCTTCTTCAGATGGACTATTAAAACTAAAGCCTTCATTGTTAGTAAATGACACCCAAATTCTCCAGGCAGCTGAATAACTTCACCAGGTCTTAGGGGCGACTGAGCCCTTAATTGCTTCTGCCAAAGTCATATGACTTCCCACAGTTGCTTCGGGCATTTGGTGCCGTCCTCATTTGCCTCTGGAAGCAACTGCTGAAACAGGTCCATCTGAAACCTAGACAACAAATCTGCTATATTATTCAAAATCCCGGGGGTATACTTAGCTTTAAGTCAAATATTACATTTTACATATAGAAACACAACCCGTCTTAACACCTTAATCACCAACAAGAAACTTGATGAGAGGCAATTTACTGCGTACAAAACTCATCTAATATTCATTTCTACCAAGATCTGCCTGTTCACAAAATCAGTCGTCTGTACGACTTACCGGACATGTCTGCTCGGCCGAAAGCCCTCGCATAAGTCAAAGTGATTCAACGCATGCGTGGAAGCATTGACCTTCCAGGGCGACGGCGCGGCCACGTCACCGCGTATCCTGTCCGCGTGGATTTCTGTTTGATGGTGTGTACAACCATCAGACAGAAATCTCAGAGCGGACATGTCCGATGAAAACGGTCCGGCGGACCGTTTTCATCGGACTGTCCGCTCGTCTGTATGGGGCCTAACAGAACCATGTTCTTAGTGGTCTGCTTCTTTACCCAAGACTCTGGCCAAGCTGCACAGTACCAATGTGATTTCCAGATAGCACCAAAGCCTTTGGATCATGCCGCATCAGTAAAAAAATGAAAATCTAGAGCAAAAATAAAATATGCCTGGAAAAAAGGAGTGCCCATTGTAACAATCAAGGAAATTAGCCCAAACCAACAAATCTTCCTTAAGGGAACTGGTCAGTCTAATGTGAGCAAAAGGCAATTTTAGACCCAGAAATAAAAAGATAAGGATGACGAGAAAAGATCGTGCCAACCAGCATAATCCTACACATGAATGCCAGGATACCTAAAAGTGACTGCATTTCTTTCAGCCTTATTTTTTCTTCCTTAAAATTAGCGCCAGCAAAGACTTTAATCAACTTTGCATCTGGCAACCAAAATTCCATCTTGCAAGTGTCTATTTGAATACTTCTAATAATTCTAAAGACGTTTTAGGCAAACACTGAATTGAAAGCTGATAGGGAAATAGGCAGGAGGCGAAAGGCCAATTTTATATCAGCTTTTGCTAATAATGCCCCAGGGGCGAAAGACCTAATTTATGACCCCATAAGAAAAAATCTGAGGTATGTGACTCAAAATAGTAAAGCCAGTCAGCTTTACAGTTAGGCCACTAGCATTTATAACTGTAAAAGTCAGCATCCATTTTTCTTCCAGGAAATGTCTATTTTAGCCATTGTTATATGTCTGTATTTTAAAGAGAGATATAGTTGTTATGGCAGCAGCTAGCTACCATAACCCTAGTATCCTCTTTTTCAGTGGGCGGTCCGCTTTCAGATAAAAGTGGTTTCTGGATTCAATTTTTTTTAACATCGCTTATGGAGATTTGTAAGGGTAAAAGTTTGTTTCCATTCTACGGGCACAATATTACACAGCTAATAAGCAGGTCCCATCAGTGAATCAGTGGCCAGCACAAATGGTGACAGGCTCCTGCTGTGTACAATCACAGTGGGTTCCGGCCGGGGTGCACACATGCATGCACCCTAAACCCAGAAGCAGGCAGTGATGTATAGGTACGTCGCTTTGCCTGTGTGGGCCGCCCACCAACAGTACATTGTGGGCTGGCAATCTGCAAGTGGTAAAAACAAATTCACACAAGCACACACATCACAGATGTACACATATACAATTCTTTAATGCTCAATTACAATGGAAACCAAGGAATAGTTTTTTTTCCATACAAAACATTACAAAAAGCCTCTGTGCTTCAGGACTCAGGCCAGGACTTATTAACCACTTCACGCAAAATGATGTACCCGTACGTCAGTACTTTGATGCTAAATTATGGGGTTATGGCCATAATTCCTGTATTTTAGGGAATGCTGTGCGTTACTCTTTAGGATACAAGTGGTCTCCGCTGTGGATTCGCCGCAAGATCACTTTTATCGGTGGCAGGAGAGGTGCACACCCTCTCCCGCCTTGCTCCGGTTATCTCCGTCGCTTATCACACCCAGCCTTGTAAACAAGGCATATCCCTGTTCTGCCTTGTGACAGGACACTGATCTTCTGCTCCCTGTCATCGGGAGCAGTGATCATCGTCGTGCCACATGTAGCCCAGCCCCCGCACAGTTATAATCACTCACTAGGACACACTTAACCCCTTCTTTGCCCCTACTGGTTAACCCCTTCCCTGCCAGTGTCATTTACACAGTAATCAGTGCATTTTTATAGCACTGATCGCTGCATAAATGACAATGGTCCCAAAATAGCGTCAAAAGTGTCCAATGTGTCTGCCATAATGTTGCAGTCACGATAAAAATGGCTGATCGCCACCATTACTAGTACAAAATATATATTAATAAAAATGCCATAAAATCATCCCTTGTTATGTAGACGCTATAACTTTTGCGCAAACCAATCAATAAACGCTTATTGCAATTTTTTTTTACCAACAATATGTAGAAGAATATGTATTGGCCTAAACTGAGGAAAAAAATTGCTTTTTTTTATATATTTTTGGGGGATATTTATTATAGCAAAAAGTAAAAAAATATTGCTTTTTTTTTCAAAATGGTCGCTATATTTTTGTTTAACCACTTCCATACCAGGTACTTACGCAGCTTCCCGCCCAAGCCAATTTTCAGCTTTCAGCACTGTCGCACTTTGAATGGCAATTGCGCGGTCATGCTACACTGTACCCAAACAAAATTGGCGTCCTTTTTTCCCCACAAATAGAGCTTTCTTTTGGTGGTATTTGATCACCTCTGCGATTTTTTTTTTTTGCGCAACAACTAAAAAAAGGCTGAAAATTTGGAAAAAAAATTACGTTTTTATTTTTTTCTGTTAATTTTTTTGTAAATAAGTTTTCTCTTTCAATTACGGGCACTGATATGGCGGCACTAATGGGCACCGATGATATGGCACTGATGGACATCGATGAGGTAGTACTGACAGGCACAGATGAGGTGGCACTGATTGGCGGCGCTGGTATGCGACACTGATGGGCACACATAGGCGGCACTGATGGGCACACATAGGCGGCACTGATGGGCACACGTAGGCGGCACTGATGGGCACACGTAGGCGGCACTGATGGGCACACATAGGCGGCACTGATGGGCACTCATGGGCGGCACTGGGCACTCATAGGCGGCACAGATGGGCACTCATGGGCGGCACAGATGGGCACTTATGGGTGGCACAGATGGGCACTGCTAGGTGGGCACTGGGCATGGATGGGCACTGTGGGGTGGCACTGATGGACACTGGGGTGGCGCTGATGGACACTGGGGTGGCGCTGATGGACACTGGGGTGGCGCTGATGGACACTGGGGTGGCAGCACTGCTTGTTGCCAGTCAGTGCCCATTAGTGGGCACTGACTGGCATCTTTTTTCTTTATGGTTTTTTTTTTTTTTTAGACTTTTTTTTTTTTTTTTGGCTTTTTTTTTTTTTTTGCCCACCCTGGTGCTCCAGGGTGGGCATCCCTGGTGGTCCAGTGTGGCGATCCAAGGGGGGGCTGCGCTGATAAACAATCAGCGCTAACCCCCCCTTTCAGGAGAGCCGCAGATCGGCTATCCTCTACTCGCGTCTGTCAGACGCGAGTGAGGAAGAGCCATCGGCGGCTCTTCCTGTTTACATCGTGATCAGCCGTGGTTGGACACGGCTGATCACGTGGTAAAGAGTCTCCGCCGGAGGCTCTTTACCGAGATCGGAGATGCAGGGTGTCAGACTGACACCCCGCATCACCGATCGCCGCGATGCGCGCCCCCACGGGCGCGCGCGGCATGAAATCCTGCAGGACGTTCTAGAACGTCCTGTCAGGATTTCATAACCACTTCCCGGACGTAAATCGGCCATAGGCCGGGCGGGAAGTGGTTAAAGCACAAAAAATAAAAACCGCAGAGGTGATAAAATACCACCAAAAAAAATCTCTATTTGTGGGAGCCACGTCGCACGACCGCGTAATTGTTAGTTAAAGCGATGCAGTGCCAAATCGCAAAAAGTGCCCCGGTCATTTGGCAGCCAAATCCTCCGGAGCTGAAGTGGTTAAAAGCTCTCACCAAGGTAACAACTAAGCGGATCCTTTAGATCATTGACCAGCATATCATGTCACATCAGAAAGAAACTTAACATGACAAATGCCAAAATTTAGGTGAATATTTCAACTTCTTTAAAAGTCACCAGAGGCCTGAATTTCTCATGCTCAAAATATCAAAATAAAGTACAGTGATATTAATTTATATTCTAACCAACCATTAAATCATGGAAGGGTTTTTCACATGAAGAAAATTAAAACTATGTACAACCCATTATATATACTGTAATGAATTATTCAATAAAAACATATTACACAACACAGTTCTCATAATGGTTGTCAGGAGAATACTGTACAGTGTGCATATAATCTTTTATGCGTAACCACATTTTTCTTAATTGAGCTCATTGAGCTGCTTCAAGTTCTCCCAACTCAGCAATTTCTACAAATTTACAGATATTGACTATGTCTTATAATGTTTTTTATTACATGATTGAGAGTAACCCCAGAGGTCACATGGCTTTTTCTAATATTTTTCAATATGTCGCTTCTGTAGCTACAAAGGTGCTGTTCACTCACAAAGGCAATGGATTGAAATGAACATGTTTATTAAACCTAACTGCTGGTTTGGCAATCTATTGCTACTTTAATACAGGAAAAAGTTGGGAAAATCAACATACATATTAGTTTCAGATATACTGGTTCTTAGCACTTTAGAAGCAATTTTTGAATCATGTCTCAATTAAAAACTTTAAATTTAAATGTGAATTTTTTTTCCAGAGTGACAAACACTTATTTTCTTTTTCAAAGCTTTTTTTCTTTTTTACATCCGTTAGCCGCTGAGACGCTGAGATGGCTCCTCCACAGCTCAGCGATCCAATGAGTGCGGAGAAGTAGAGCAGTAGCGATGCTAACTGATAGTCAGCATCGCTCTGTTCGGGGGAGGGGGGTGTGAGAACCGAGCCATCAGTGGTGTTCAGTGGCTCAGTTCTCAGTGCAGAGACGCCAGGGGACAGATGCAGCATCAGTCTGATTCTGCATCCACCAAGGTAAGTATGATTAGCCCAAAAAAATATTTCTCTTTTAAGGATCGTTTTTTCCCCAAAAAAGGTGGATGAAATTACTGTGACTAACAATTTACACCATTACTTAATAGGTCTATGGAGGATGGTCCACTGGGTGTTCCTATTGCACATCTGCTGGTACTATATTTCAGCAGCTTACAAACAAATACAGTCTAATAAAATATAGCATCTGGGGGCCAGATCCACAGTGAGAGTACGCTGGCGTACTTTCAAGTTGCTTGCGTCGTATCTTTAGTTTGAATCCTCAAACCAAGATACGACGGCATCTGAGTTTGATCCGACAGGCGTACGGCTTCGTATGCCTTCGGATCGTAGATGCAATACTTCGGCGTCCGCTGGGTGGAGTTTGCGTAGTTTTCCGCGTCGGGTATGCAAATTAGCTATTTCCGACGATCCACGAACATACGCGCGGCCGTCGCATTCTCTTACGTCATCTCTAGTCGGCTTTTTCCAGCATATAGTTAAAGTTGTTTTTTTTCGGGCGTATAGTTAGATTTGCCATGTTAAGTATGGCCGTCGTTCCCGCGTCGAAATTTGAATTTTTCTTTTTTTGCGTAAGTCGTCCGTGAATCGGGATGGACGTAAGTCACGTCTAAGTTTAAAAAATGACGTCCTTGCGACGTAATTTCGTGCAATGCACGGCGGGAAATTTAGAAACGGAGCATGCACAGTTCATTCGGCGCGGGGACGCGCTTCATTTAAATGAATCACGCCCCCTAATCGCCAATTTGAATTCCGCCGCCAGAGATACACTACGCCGCCGTAACTTACGGCGCAAATTCGTTGTGGATTTGAAACAAAGCCAAGTAAGTTACGGCGGTGTAGCGTATCTTAGATACGCTGCGCCAGTGCCTATCTATGTGGATCTGGCCCTGGGTGTGTAATACCAAAAAAAAAAAGAACTCAATGGACAGCTTTTCATACATTTGTTTCTTTCTGATGCAATTGCAAAGTGTTCCCTTTCCAAGGACCACTCATAAACGGTGGCCACACATTTGCAGTGTTAATGTTCAAAGAATCAATGGGTAACATTACCTTTCTAACCTCACATCTGTTCCTAGTCTAATAAGGTGGTATATACTTTAAGGTTTAATCACTGTCTGTGTTAGTCTGTTACTGTCTGTACTTGTTCAGGAAAGTGCAATAGATGGGTTTTGGGGTCATTGACCCACTTGTGGCCACTGTAAAAAATATCTGTATACAGTAATTTTATATTTTAAGCTCACATTTAGTAGTCAAGATGTAAAGAACATTTTGTTTCTGATTTAATAAAAAAAGGATTAATGTTTTCTGAACAAGGATTTTGATTCTTTATACAAGAGAAAGCAAATTACAAATATTACGCTGTCAATTTATGTATCAAGCTGTTATTTGTCATTCAGGTTTAAGATCAATAACATGGCAACTGTTATACAATACCATCATAAATCAACAAAGTGGAATTAATAGGAAACACTGACAGCCCTATTTTTCTTAGGAAAACAAAAATGAGTGATGCCAATGCGGAGTCATTGTCCTAATTGTTCTCTAGCTTTGTATGGCACGGAGATTTGCCATGATTGCATTGAACACAGCACTGGAGTTTACTGTAACTTAGTCGGCTGGGATGTTATATTATAAAGCATTACTTTGTCTGGCTTGTTGTCTACTTAAACATATTTACATCATGCTGTGAGAATATTTGTATTTTATTTTAGAAAAGAACTAGAACATGTAAATCATAATAATGTGCACAGCTCTAAAGCAAATCATAATTCTATTTTAACCTTTACTGCCAAGTTAAAAAAAACATCACTATAAACAGTGCAAGCATCACTAACAATAGAAATTATTAAATAATCTCTTCTTTAAAGTTACTAGAATATCATCCTTTCATAGACCAATGTGTTCATGGCTGCCGGTCACCCGCGATTGCTCTTCACAGAGCAGGGACGTGGATCCACATTCTGTCAGGGGAGAGGAGAACTGATCGTATGTTCCTTGTATATAGGAACAACGATCGGTCACCTCCCCCTACAGTTAGAATCACACACTATTAACCCCTTGATCCCCCCCTAGTGTTAACCCCCTTCCCTGCCAGTCACATTTATACAGTAATTAGTGCATTTTTATAGCACTGATCGCTTTATAAATGTGAATGGTCCCAAAATGGTATCAAAAGTGTCCGATATGTCTGCCGCAATGTCACAGTCACAATAAAAATTGCAGATCGCCGCCATTAGTAGTAAAAAAAATAATAATAATAAAAATGCCATAAATCTATCCCCTATTTGGTTGATGCTATAACTTTTGCGCAAACCAATCAATATACGCTTATTGCGTTTTTTTTTTACCAAAAATATGTAGAAGAATACATATCAGCCTAAACTGAGGAAAAAATTGTTTAAAAAGAAATGGATATTTATTATAGTAAAACGTAAAAAAATATTGTGTTTTTTTCAAAATTGTCACTCTTTTTTTGTCTATAGTGCAAAGTATAAAAAACACAGAGGTTATAATTTGGGTACAACGTTGCACGACCGCGCAATTGTCATTCAAAGTGTGACAGTGCTGAAAGCTGAAAATTGGCCTGGGCATGAAGGGGATGAAAATGCCCTGTATTGAAGTGGCTAAACAAGCTAGAAAGGAAAAAACTAAGCAGCTCAATTAATTATATATAACAATGAATACAAAAAAAAGGCAATTAAGGTCTTTACCTTAACCTCCCTGGTGGTATGATTATGTCTGGAATTTTGTACCAAAAGCGGTACAATTTTTTGCATGGAAATTTGGTGATATGTATTGTAGGTCTGCAATTCTTAGTAATTACTCACTTAAACCTGACCAAACAAGACTCTAGTAGACATCCCATATGTGATCAATTTGAAACACAAAATCATGAATTATAATCTAATAAATAATATAATTTTATTCAATAATGTAATATAAAATTATGAAATTTGTCATAGGTAGGTGCTGCCTTTTTTGAGGTTGGTGGTATGTAGTCCATAAAATGACGACCAGTCAGGCGTTCTGGGTTGACAACGTCAACAGCACATCATCCGGGTCTGTTCACAGCTACTGATGGCGTCTGGTGGTTGACAAAAATCAGCCACCTTCCAGATAAAGTCAGAATGAACAAGAGGCATGTCACTCTTTGCTCTATACAGGATATAAGCATTCCAAAGGGATTGTTCCAGAAGATGCCTGAAAATCTTCTTATAATATTTTTTTTGCTGTTTGGGCATAGCCGGGTTCATTGCCTGATTGGCTCTGTCGATACCTCTCATTGTGTTGTTATAGTCAATCACGACTTGCGGCTTCAGCACATCTTCCCCACCTTTTGTGTGGACCATGGAAGTGGAGGTATTGTGCACAGTACTCATGAGACACACATCCTTCTTGTCTCGCTATCGCATTGCCATCATCTTACCCTTCTGAAAGGCAACCATTTCTTCGGTTTTGAGTTTTTTCTTGGCAAACATAGATGGCATGTCACGTCGATTAGGCCTAACGGTACCATACACATCAGTCTTGTTTTGTAGCAAAACCTCATACAGTTCCAGAGATGTGTAGAAATTGTCCATGGTCACACAATATCCTTGGTTCAGCAATGGCTCCAGCAGTGTAAGGACAGATGATGAGGCCATCCCATAACCGCTGTACCTGGGGTTGAACTTCGTGCCTTTACCAGTGTAAAAGACTGAATTTCATATGTATCCGGTGGATGACTTTCTGCATGTAGAATTTGATGCCAAACCGCGCACTTTTGGATGCAATAAACTGTATCCAGCTTAGGTGTCCCTTGTAGGCCATCAAACTTTCATCCACACTGATGTCCCTTTCTGGCATGTAGGCCTGCTGGAAATTGGCCACAACCATTTGGCATACCTCCCAGATTTTTTTTAGTTTTGGCGCAGGATGCGTGGCCTCATCAAATTCTTCATTGTTTGTGAAGTGGAAATACTTCATGATGAGAGAAAACCGGTATTCTGACATCACGGTGCCAAAAAACGGAGTGGCTAGTAACTTATTGGTGGCCCAGTACCATTTCTGGAGCGGTTCCCCCACCACACCCTGAAAAATGATGAGTCCGAGAAACTGCCAGATGACCTCTTTAGTCACCGGTTCCCACTTTCTGCTTCTGGAAAACCTGGAATGCAGCGTAGCGGATTACTGATGATGGTAGCTATTTTTCTCTGCGACAATTTTTTCAATTACCTCCTCAGTGAGGAATAATTGCAGGTATGCCAGAGGGTTGTCACGCTCAACATCTACCTTCATCCCAGGTGATCCAGTGAACGGGCACCAAGTGCGCACATTACTGAGGTCAGGTGCAGGATCATCGCCGTTGTCACTTGCCAGATCAGTGTCAGTGTCAGATGAAAAATCTCCCCACGTCTCACTAACGCTCAGTTCTGAGAGCAACTCCGTGTCGCTGTCACTCAACTGGTCCGAAAGCGCCTTTGAAGTAAAGTGCCGCTTTTTTGATGCCATGATCTAAAACATTTTATGGGCACAAATGACAGTAAAATGTCAGGCAAGGGGCACTGTACAGTGATAGTGTCAGATCTGAGATGATACCGTGTAATCCTCTCAGATTACAATGTATCACCTCCTTTTATGTGTGTGTGTGTCACTTTTGAATTACCCGCCCAGTTCCACTCCCATGCACCGCTGCTGCTCGCAGGGAACAGATCCAGGAAGACAGGTAACGGTCGGCAAGAGCGATCTCACTGGCGATCACAGCAATAGAATATCATCACTGGATCGCCAGGAGAAGGTAAGGGGACTTCCGCTGCAGGCTCTGCAATGTTACCCTGTCACGCTCGGGAATACCGCCAAGGAGGTTAAAGAGCAACAATGTCCTAAATATCTGGATTTCTCAAGAACCCGATTTTGTGTCCATACCAGAAGGAAAGAAAACATTTGTTTAACATGTTGAAAATAATAATAATTTAGAGATAGAAGAAGAAAGGTGAACATGGTTCAAACAAATCAGATTGAATGAACAATATCAACATTCGCCAACACTCAATTCAGCTAGTCACGATAGAAAACCTATCTATAAATGCCTGAACCCGGTCTTTCCTGCAACGGGGATGAACACACCAGCTTCAGCCGGTGTCTCGGATCCTGATTGGATAGATTGATAGCAGCACAACCATTGGCCTCCGCTTCTGTCAATCAAATCCAATGATGCCGGAGCCAGAGGGCGGGGCTAAGTCCTGTTGTCTGTGTTAATGGATGCAGCACCAGGACATGGAAGCGCGCCCGCATGAGTGCCCCGAGGGAGAGCAGCTCTCCAATGTGGCACTCGAGAAGAGGAGGAGTGCCGCTGAGGGACCCCAGAAGAGGAGGATAGGGGCCGCTCTGTGCAAAACCAACTGCACAGTGTGGGCTCGCACCGTAGCCACGTCATGTATGGCATTAGGGGTGTGGCCTGACGTTTTCGCTCGGGCATTTAAGTTGGGGGGTTGACCTGGAGAATGTTCCTTCATTCTTTCTATTTGGCTTGTCCTCCCACATTTGAGAGGTCTTACACAGGGGTAAGCTTAGCACCCATACCTATCACGTTCATCTCACTTTGTACACATAATTCACGGTTGATACACTTGTATTTCAGAACACTCTGATAAACTAGCAAGATACCCTTGCTTACACTTTCTCCTATTCTTTCCCTCCTTTCCTCACTCCCCCTTTTCTTCACCTTTATTACATGTGCCCCTGCCTGTGCTCTTGTTTCACCTCAGTTTACAACAGGGTTATAACAATGATATCTATTCTATTACTACTACTATACTTTTATACCATGATGATGACTAACAATAGATCCAGTTACATATTCTAATATTGCTATGGGCATTATGCTTTACATGGTTAACAAGGCACACCAAGGGACATATTTTCTCTTTTCTTTTTCTCCTCTCCTTTCTCTTCATCCCTTTCCCTTCATCCCTATTCTCTTTTTTTTGCACATATCCTCCCTTTCTATCCAATGTCTCTATTTCTTCTCTCTTTCTTCTGCTTGCATCCATATCCATATTTTCATTGACTCTACTATACAACATCAATACTTTACCTATACTTGTAGGTCATTTATTACCAATTGATTCAGATACATATATATCTTTATTACAGTTGTCATGACACATATGGCCAATGGAGCATTTCAGAACACACACCCTGTCACTTTTTCGTTTCACCATTGTCACCCTCCAATGAGTCCCCAACTGTTTTCCTCGGGTCACGCACCTTCTGCTCCCGGTTGGAGTAACTTTCCGTTGTCGCCATTTGGGATCAGTCCTTTGGATATATCAACCATAATGTAAGTATGGAGAGCCGTATTGAGGTCACATGCTTTTTCTCTAAACCTTAAACATCATTGAATGTTATATATACTATTTACTACTTTTTAGATATTCTGTACATGCATCAACTCCTGAGGAAGCGAGCAGAGCTTGCAAAACACGTCAATTACAAAAGATGTATATGTATATCATGGATCTTCAAAGACTGTATTAATATAATTATGATTATTATACTATATGTCTCATGATGTTTTTATGCTCATTTATGATCATGTTCTTGGAATTGCAATAAATTCTAATCTATTCATTCCGCTCACTTGTTTTGGCCTCTATGATCAACTCATTCAAAGTACTATGGGCTGAACTTTGTTTTTGTATTAACTGCAAAGAGGAGGTGAGTATGACATGTTTTTTTTTTTTTAAACTGGCTCTGCATATTCTTTAAAGAAAGCCTGAATTGTGGAATATGTGCCCAAAAAAGACAGCAGACAGCAAAGGACTAATCAGAAGTATTTCCTGTAGATTCCCTGCAGCTGATCTTTACACTAAGGGCTCTTTCACACGGAGCGGACCGTTTCTGGGTCCGCTCCGTGTGTCTGCCAAAGCTCAGCGGGGATCCCCGCTGAGCTGTCGGCGGATAGGGCGGTCCCCGCACACAGTGCAGGGACCGCCCTGTCTCTGCTCCGCTGTCCCCTATGGGGGATCGGATGCAGACGGACCGTCTGTCCGTCTGCATCCGGTCCGTCCCACCGAACGGAAGAAAAATAGGGTTTCTTCCATTCGGGAAAGCGTATCCCGACTGACGCGGATGCTAGCGGATGCTCCATCCGCTAACGGACACGATCCCATAGGGATTCATTACAAGTCCATTAACGGACTTGTAATGAGCGGACGAACGGTCCGCTAGTGTGAAAGGACCCAAATACTGACCTATAAGGCCTTATTGTGCACTATGCCTCTGTGTGGTAGTGGTTATCTTGGCAAAAGAGCTTTGTTCCGTATGCCAGAGATGCTCCCCTAAAGACTAAGGGAAGGGGGTATTCAAGAAGCCAAAGGATAGGTGCACTGTAGACCCCTAGATACAGTTTTCTCTCCAGCAAGGAGAACAGTAAGCAGAGCACAATAGTGACCTCATCAAATTTAATTTCATATCCCTTGATTATAATATTCAGAGGCAGTAGCTGCATAGATCTCACACTGCAGATATAAAGCTTTAAGTTTATGCCACAAGATTGCTTAGTCACAGGAAGTGCACTCCTACTTTTCAGCAGGAATTCAAGACAAAAGGTACATTCTTAAGGTACTGCTTAGGCACAGTCATCATTTATAGATGCATTGCTCAGGACCACTTGCCTACTGAGCACTTATACCCTCTTCCTGCCCAGGCCAATTTTCAGCTTCCAGCGCTGTCACACTTTGAATGACAATTGCATGGTCATACAACACTGTACCCAAACTAAATGAACAAAAAAAGAGAGACAATTTTGAAAAAAAAAAAAAGTTTACATAATTTGTTATAAAATTTAGCAAACAGGTAATTTTTCTCCTTCATTAACTGCTTGCCGACCAGTGCACAACTATATACGTCGGCAGCATGGCACGGACAGGCAGAAGGACGTATATATATGTCCCCTTTAAGATCGCGGCATTGTGGGCGCGCATGCCCTCCCCAATCTTAATGAGCTCGACCGCGGGTCCAGCAGATTCGATCGCTGCGGGTATACCCGTGATCATCTCACGGTAAGGAAGAACAGGTAGATGCTAATGTAAACAAGCATCTCCCGCTCTGCCTACTGACAATAAAAGTGATCACCGCTTCCTGTAATCGGAAGTGGTGATCACTGTCTTGTGACATGTAGCCCACCCCCCCTACAGTAAGAATAACTCACTAGAGCACACATAACCCCTACAGTGCCACCTAGTGGTTAACCCCTTCACTGCCAGTTTCATTTTCACAGTATCAGTGCATTTTTATAGCACTGATCGCTGTAAAAATGACAAAGGTCCCAAAAATGTGTCAAAATTGTCCAATGTGTCCGCCATAATGTTGCAGTCACAATAAAAAATCGCTGATCGTCGCCATTACTAGTAAAAAAAAAATATATTAATAAAAACGCCATAAAACTGTCCCCTATTTTGTCGACACTATAACTTTTGCGCAAACCGATCAATAAACGCTTATTGCGATAATTTTTTGCCAAAAATATGTAGAAGAATACGTATCGGCCTAAACTGAGGAAAATAAATACATTTTTATATATTTTTCGGGGATATTTATATTAGCAAAAAGTTAGAAAATATTGCTTTTTTTTCAAAATTGTCGCTCTATTTTTGTTTATAGCGCAAAAAATAAGAACCGCAGATGTGATCAAATACCACCAAAATAAAGCTCTATTTGTGGGCAAAAAGGACGCCAATTTTGTTTGGGAGCCATGTCGCACGACGGCGCAATTGTCAGTTAAAGCAACACAGTGCCGAATCTCAAAAAGTGGCCCGGTCATTTAGCAACAAAATAGTCCGGGGCTTAAGTGGTTAAGGTGTGCTGACGAGGCTGCACTGATGGACACTGATGGGCATTGATCAGCACTGATAGGCTGCACTGATAGGCTGCACTGATAGGGGCTGCCGATGGATGGCACTGGTGGGCACTGATGTACTGCACTGATGGGCACTGGTAGGTGGCACTGATGTGACTGGTAGGTGACATTGATGAGGAAGCACTGATGGGCACTGATTGGCAGCACTGATGGGTGCTGTTTGGCAGCACTGATGGGCAATGATTGGCAGCACTGGTGGGCACTGATTGACAGCACTGGTGGGCACTGATTGGCAGCACTGGTGGGCACTTTTAGGACTGCACTGATAATCAATGCCATACTAAAATTATCAATTACTATCACACAGTCCAGTCACCATGACTCAGGCTGAAAATGTTACATTAAAAACATGAAACCACTTGCTGAACTGTCTCTCTTTTCCTAGAAAGGTGACAAAACCACACAGTAAAAGGCTGTGACAAGGCAGGAGGGTGGGGAACTTAATGGACGGAGGTCCTGGCAGACTGGCATCCTAACCCTATAGACTGGGCTTATTATAGGGTCCTAGACCCCTTCTATAAAGGTGAAGAGGTCAGCTGCCCCTACAGATCTTCAGCTGATTAAAAGAGGAGCATAAAAACTCCCAGCTGTCATAATCCCATGAGAGTGAGGGGGGCCTTTAAACAGATTCTCAGTTTCTATTCATTCTTTACTTATCCCTTCACACCAAAATACATTGCCCTTTATTGGCTGCCTTGCCCAACACAGCCCATAATGTAGACAATGGGGTGGATTCAAGAAGCAATTGCGCCTGTGTAACCATAGGTTACACAGCGCAATTGCTTACTTGCCCCGGCATAACGAGTGCTCCTGATTCAGGAACCTCGTTACGCCGACTGCAGCCTAAGATCTGCGCGGCATAAGGCTCTTATGCCCGCATATCTTAGGCTGAATTCTAGCGATGGCCGCTAGGTGGCGTTGCCGTTGTGCTCAGTGTATAGTATGCAAATTGCATACTAACACCGATTCACAACGTTGCGCGAGCCCTGCGTACGCAATTTACGTCGTTTACGTACGGCGGTTTTCGCGCAAGGCTGCCCCTGCTATTAGCAGGGGCAGCCCATGTTATGTATACCCGTCGTTCCCGCGTCGCAAAATTTGAATTTTACGTAGTTTGCGTAAGTGAATCGTGAATGGCGCTGGACGCCATTTATGGTCACTTTGAAGCAAATGACATCCTTGCGATGTCATTTTCCGCAATGCACGTCGGGAAACTTTCCCGACGGAGCATGCGCTCTACGCTCGGCGCAGGAACGCGCCTAATTTAAATGATTCCCGCCCCCTACGGGATCATTTAAATTGCGTGCTCTTGCGCCGGGCATTTTGCCGGCGCGCCCGCGCAATTTACGGAGCTTATGCTCCGTGAATCGAGGGCAGCACAAAAAAATTGCGGGGGCGCAGGGCAACATCGTTGCCCTGCGCCTCCGTAATAAATGCGCAAATCTCTTTGAATCCGGCCCCATGTGATTTTCCTTATGTTCATTTCACACCCCGTTACAGTGTTGTGTGCTGAAAAAAGTAGGACATGCACTACTTTTTTTACAGCACCTCACTGCAGTGCATTGATATGCACCTCACTACATCACAACACACTGTAGAGTATACAGGTCAATAAAATGTATTTCAATAAAATTAAAAAAGGTAAACAGTGTGATGTGTTACAACACGGCAGCTGGTATGAATGGGACCTCAGAAAGCTTTCTGCTTGGCTACATAAAAATCCTTTAAAACACTACAAAAGCATTTGTGTTAATTAAAATCTATTAAGATAAACACAACTCCTAAACAAAATTCCTAATAAGTAGTTCTAATTAGCAGGTTTCAAACCTTTGTTAGCTCTTGCCCACATTAAAGTAGAGGTAAACCAATTACTAAAATCTCATATAAGCTTTAGCATGTTCATGCAATTTCAAAAGTAATTTTCGATATTTTTATATCTGCAGCTTTCAGTAAAGCAATAGCTGGTAATACTGTCATGAAGGTACTTTCTGTTATAGGGTGATAACACTAGGTCTCTGTTTACCAGTTGTGCTCTGCATTGTCACCCTGTTACACAGGCTTCCAATGAAGACCAAACTACAAGTGGACAATTAAGTACAAACTACACTGGCATTTTCCGCTGCAGTCATTAACAGGAAACTCTGAGGAATACTATGCAGCCATCTCAGGAGTGTATGCCTGTGGACAAAAAGTGGATTAAAAAATGTTGCCGCAGATCAGTAGCACCAAGATGAAAAAAATATTTTCTTTTAAAAAAAAAATTGTGTGTTTTAGCTAGGATATACATCTATTTTACTGATGAAACAATGAATGCATGGACATTTAAAAGCTAAGTTCACCTGTAAGAAAAAATAATAAATGCACATATGCTTTCAGGAAAAAAAAATGTGCATTTATTATTTTTTTCTGATGAGCCTGCAGAGCATTTCACCCACAATCAGTAGATTGTGGTTGCAATGTCAGATTCCTACAGACACTGACTCCGGATTTCCTTAATTTAGGCAAACAGTTACAAATCCTGAGTGGATGAAATGCAAGGGTGCTCATTAGTGCTCTCACAGTTCATTGAGAACTATGGGCCAGATTCACAGAAGAGATACGACGGCGTATCTCTGATACGCCGTCGTATCTCTCAGAGTATCTATGCCACTGATTCATAGAATCAGTTACGCATAGATAGCCCTAAGATCTGACAGGTGTAATTGACTTACACCGTCGGATCTTAGGATGCAGTACCTCGGCCGCCGCTGGGTGGAGTTCGCGTTGTTTTCCTGCGTCGGGTATGCTAATGAGCATTTACGGCGATCCACAACGGTTTTCGCATTCGTTACATCGTCGCTAGTAATTTTTTCCCGTCGCAAATTTACACCTGCTTTAATCAGTTCCCGACGGCTGTACGACTTTGTACGGCCGCCGGGTGGCTCTGAATCTCTGGGAGGCCGTGTTTTTACGGCCGCCCCTTTCCTCGTTCCCCGCGCGCGTTCCCGAGCGCGCATCGGGGAACTCCTGTACTGGCCGTGTCCCTTGGACACAGCCAATTACAGATCGCGGTAAATAGCCAAACACAGCGGCTATTTACAGCGCGATTCTGTGGCCAATGAGAGATGATCTCAAATGTAAACATATGAGATCATCGCTCATTGCCGGCTCTCCCTCCTCACACACACAGCGCGTGTGAGGAGAGAGAGAGTCTGTGAGTAAAAAAAAAAAAGTATCTAATGTATCTAATGTGAAAAAAAAAACGTGCCCAATCAGTGCCCAGTGATACCAGTGTCCATCTGTGCCACCAGTGTCCACCTGTGCCACCAGTGCCCAGTGCCCACCTCTGCCAAGTGCCCACCTGTGCCAAGTGCCCACCTGTGCCAAGTGCCTACCTCTGCCAAGTGCCCACCTGTGCCAAGTGCCCACCTGCCACCTCAGTACCCAATCAGTGCCCAGTGATACCTGTGCCACCAGTGTCCACCTGTGCCACCAGTGTCCACCTGTGCCAGCAGTGCCCACCTGTGCCAAGTACCCACCTGTGCCAAGTGCCCACCTCTGCCAAGTGCCCACCTGCCATCTCAGTACTTTTCAGTGCCCACCTGTGCCACCTCATCAGTGCCTACCTGTGCCACCTCATCAGTGCCTACCTGTGCCACCTCATCAGTGCCTACCTGTGCCACCTCATCAGTGCCTACCTGTGCCACCTCATCAGTGCCTACCTGTGCCACCTCAGTGCACATCTGTGCCGCCTCATCGGTGCACATCAGTACCCATCTCAGTGCCCACCTGTTTCGCCACATTAGTGCCATCTGAGCCGCCTCATCAGTGCCATCTGTGCCGCCTCATCAGTGCACATCTGTGCAATCAATCATCGCACATCTGTGCCGTCTCATCAGTGCACATCTGTGCAATCAATCAGTGCACATCTGTGCCGCCTCATCAGTGCACATCTATTCCACCCCATCTCTGCCACCTCAGTACCCATCTCTGCCACCTCAGTACCCATCTCTGCCCATCTGTGTTGCCTCAGTGCACATCTGTGCCACACATCTGTGTGAAGTCGCCAGCAACAATGTCTAAGCGTCTCTATTCCACCGAGCAGGCATTTGCAATTATTGCCGCAAGTGACGAGAGCAACGGGGAGCTCTCGTCTTCCGATTCACAGCTGGATTCGGATTCGGATGTAGACTACGAGCCAGTCTACAGCAGTGGAACCGATACAGGCTCAGAGGGGGAAGATAATCAGCCCGCCAAAAGAAGGCGCTCTGGTGAGGCAGTGCCATCCACCAGCACCGTCATGCCATCCACCAGCCCCGTCATGCCATCCACCAGCCCCGTCATGCCATCCACCAGCCCCGTCATGCCATCCACCAGCCCCGTCATGCCATCCACCAGCCCCGTCGTGCCATCCACCAGCCCCGTCATGCCATCCACCAGCACTGCAGTACCTCGGCAGCAAAGGCCAAGGACCCATGCAAGCCTTCCCTATGCCCTTCAGTACCCCTTGTGGCTTCCTCCAAATTCCGGAGAAGCCAACATTCCCCCTTTTACTGCCCAGCCAGGAGTCCAGGTGGACACGGACAATTTTTCACCAATACATTTTTTCAATTTATTTTTTACTGAGGAACTGCTTTCTAGCATTGTGGCCCAGTGCAACCTATATGCCCAACAGTTTATTTCCAACAACCCCACATTGTCTTATGCCCGTCCCTACAATTGGAGAGATCTAACAGTGGAGGAGTTCAGAATTTTTTTAGGCCTCACCTTTTGTATGGGACTCAACCCAAAAAACGAAAAACATTCATTTTGGTCCAAACGCCCCATTTATCATATGCCCGTCTTTTCTGCATCAATGCCCCGAAACCGATATTTCACGATCATGAGGTTCCTCCACTTCAATGATAACACCCAGTGCCTTCCCCGAAATGACCCAAATTTTGACAGGCTTTTCAAAATTCGCCCCTTATTAGATTATTTTTCAGAATTATTCCCCCAAATATATACCCCGGAACAACACATTTGTGTCGACGAGTCCCTAGTAAAATTTTGTGGCCGACTTAAGATCAAACAGTTCATTCCAAGCAAAAGAGCCCGCTATGGGGTGAAGATGTACAAGTTATGTGAACGAGCCACAGGGTACTTGTATTCCTGTAACGCTATTAGCGTTAATTTGTATACAAGGAGCGCAGCTTTACCTGCAATGACAGCTGCGCTCCATTCAAGAAGACATCCGCGTCACTTCCGGTACGCGGACGTCTGCGCTCCACGCTGGAACGCGGAAGTGCGTTCCAGTGTGTGACGCTCGGCGTGGATGGGAGACCGGGCTATTTAAACCTCCAGCACTGGCGGCAGGTTGTTGGAATATTCCTGTTGGACCCTGCCGCCACCTGGAGACCCTCCACCAACCCACAGCAATCTTGAAGTTCCCCCTTGTGGGACACTTGGATCTAAACCTCATTGCTATACTGGATAGAAGGACCACCACCGCTGCATACTGCTAAGGAGATACCATCAGTACCTGTGCTAACTTTCCCAGTCTGGACTACCTCCTAACCGCAAGTATATTCTGATCATATTACTGCATATTGGAATTACCATCTGCTCCTGTGCAAACAGACCTGGTTCACACTACCTCTTAAACTGCATGAGTATATAGACCATATTACTGCATATTTGGAAATACCATCTACTCCTGTGCAAAGAGACCTGGTCCACACTACCTCTTAAACTGCATGAGTATATAGACCATATTACTGCATATTTGGAAATACCATCTATTCCTGTGCAAAGAGACCTGGTCCACACTACCCCTTAATCTGCATGTGTATATAGACTATTTTGCCATATAGATAGTGTTGCTATCCATACTCAGGACTGTCTTCTTCTCTCTTTCTCAGAATGCATATTAACTATTGAGATACTTGCTCTAATTGTATTGGGGTTCTTTCTATGTGTTATATCAAGAGTGCTAATTTTCTACATGACTCAAGTTCACTACCTATATATGCAGAAAGCACCTACTAAAGACTCATCCTTGTTATTTTCTAGATAGAAGATACAACATAGTTTATCAAGTATTAAACTATCACTACATGTTTTGCTCCAATCAGAGGATATGATGATATAGACCCCATACTCTTATAGTTCAGTGAGAGTGAGCTGGTGGTTAATTCTGATAGGCCTCTACAGCTGGAGTCTAAACTTGAGACAGAGTGTTCTCAGAATCAGGGTCGTAACAATTCCTTTTTGGTGTATGAAGGGAAGGACACCCAGCTGAATCCCCCCGATTGCCCAGACTACTTGGGATCAAGTGCAAAAGTTGTCTGGCAACTTATCACCCCCCTCCTGGATAAAGGATACCACCTGTACGTGGACAACTTCTACACGTCTCTTCCTCTGTTCCACTACCTGCATCGAAAGAAGACGCCAGCATGTGGCACCGCCAGAAAGAACCGGAAAGGCTTTCCTCAAAGCCTTGTGAATACAAAGCTGAAGAAAGGGGAATCGGCGAGTCTGCGCAACAAGGAGGTTCTGGCAGTGAAGTGGAGGGACAGAAGAGACATGTACATGTTGTCGTCCATCCACAATGATTCCTTTGTAGAAACCAGCAGAAGGCGTGGCACCACCATCCAAAAGCCCACCTGTATCCGGGACTACAATTCGTTCATGGGGGGAGTCGACCTAAATGATCAAATGATGGAACCATATCTACCCACAAGACGCACGTACCATTGGTACAAGAAAGTAGCAATTTATTTTTTTCATTTGGCCGTCTACAACTCCCATATTATTTACCGCAAATCCACCCAAAACCCCCTACCCTTCCTTGGCTACCTGGAGGAAATTACCACTTCCCTGATATTCCCGAACGACCTGCCCCAACACATCCGATCAGATGTTCTAAGTCGGCTCTCCGAACGGCACTTCCCGGATAAGGTCCCTCCCACAGCATCAGGCCGACGAGCTCAAAAAAAATGTAAAGTGTGTGCCAGTGGAGGAGTCAGACGGGACACAGTTTATTATTGTGCAGAGTGTCCTTCACAACCAGGCCTCTGTGTAACTGACTGTTTCAAACGTTACCATACTAAACTAAAGTATTAGTTTAGTATGGTAAACGTAATCCTCCGTTCCTGCCTTCTCACCCCTTATGCCACTGCCTGCTTTGTAACTGACCCCGGCTTGTTATTGGACCACCCTTCTGCCTAATGATTTTGTAATACCGCTGCCTGATTTGGAATTGACCCTGGACTGTTTTTTGACCATTCTTCTGCCCAACGATTTTGTAATACCTCTGCCCGATTTGGAATTGACCCTGGACTGTTTTTCGACCATTCTTCTGCCTTACGATTCTGTACTGCCTCTGCCTGATCTGGAACTGACCTCGGACTGTTTGACCATGCCTTTTGCCTGCCTCTTGGACTGATCTTGTACCCTGCTACTGGACTAGTGGGATTCAACACAGGGGTCTCACATATGTGAGGGGCGCCAGAAAAGTTTTTCTGGATGAAGAAAACTTTTTTGTTTTCTCATGCTAGATTAGGGTCTGGTTGCCCGGAGGCTTCAAAGAGATTTGGGTGGGAGAAGCCTCTACCCCTGTCCCCATTCTGTCCTGAACGAGGCCCTCCTGCTGCCTGTAGGACCTATGCCATCATGCCTCTGCCTGTTGCATGAACTGACCACCTGCAGTATCCCTGCCTGGACGTTGCTGACCAAGTCCCTGCCTGCTGCCTGGACCAGTGCTATCCTGCTGTGTAGAACTGCGCTACTATTACCAAGGTAATCTTTTGTTTATGCTTTGCTCAGCATAATGTATTTTGGGGTGTAATTCTTGGTATGTGCATGCTATGTGTCTCTGGAACACCTGACGGTGTTCCTTGCATGTTGGATCTCTATATGTGGTCAGGCTGTGTAGAAGTCTCACACATGGGGTATCGTTTTACTCAGGAGGAGTAGCAGAATGTATTTTGGGGTGTCATTTTTGCTATGTACATGCTATGTGTTGGAAATATCTTATCAATGGACAACTTTGTGTAAAAAATATGCGATTTCATTTTTTTTCCCACATATTCCAAAAAATTCTGGAAAAAAATGAACCGTTCAAAAGACTCATTCTGCCTCATAGATTATACGTTGGGGTGTTAGCTTTCCAAAATGGGGTCATTTTGTGGGTAATTCCATTGTCCTGGTGTTCCAGGGCCTTCAAACGTGTAATAGGTTGTCAACTAGTTAGATGTGCAATTTATGCTCCTAAAACCCCTGATGGCGCTCCCTGCATGTTGGGCATCTGTATGTGGCCAGGCAGTGAAAAAGTCTCACACATGGGGTATCGTTTTACTCAGGAGGAATAGCAGAATGTATTTTGGGGTGTCATTTTTGCTATGTACATGCTATGTGTTGGAAATATCTTATCAATTGACAACTTTGTGTAAAAAAAATGCGTTTTCATTTTTTTTCCACATATTCCAAAAACTTCTGGAAAAAAAAGAACCGTTCAAAAGACTCATTATGCCTCATAGATTATACGTTGGGTATTAGCTTTCCAAAATGGGGTCATTTTGTGGGTAATTCCATTGTCCTGGTGTTCCAGGGCCTTCAAACGTGTAATAGGTTGTCAACTAGTTAGATGTGCAATTTATGCTCCTAAAACCCCTGATGGCGCTCCCTGCATGTTGGGCATCTGTATGTGGCCAGGCAGTGAAAAAGTCTCACACATGGGGTATCGCTTTACTCAGGAGGAATAGCAGAATGTATTTTGGGGTGTCATTTTTGCTATGTACATGCTATGTGTTGGAAATATCTTATCAATGGACAACTTTGTGTAAAAAAAATGCGTTTTCATTTTTTTTCCACATATTCCAAAAACTTCTGGAAAAAAATGAACCGTTCAAAAGACTCATTATGCCTCATAGATTATACGTTGGGGTGTTAGCTTTCCAAAATGGGGTCATTTTGTGGGTAATTCAATTGTCCTGGTGTTCCAGGGCCTTCAAACGTGTAATAGGTTGTCAACTAGTTAGATGTGCAATTTATGCTCCTAAAACCCCTGATGGCGCTCCCTGCATGTTGGGCATCTGTATGTGGCCAGGCAGTGAAAAAGTCTCACACATGGGGTATCGTTTTACTCAGGAGGAGTAGCAGAATGTATTTTGGGGTGTCATTTTTGCTATGTACATGTTATGTGTTGGAAATATCTTATCAATGGACAACTTTGTGTAAAAAAAATGCGTTTTCATTTTTTTTCCACATATTCCAAAAACTTCTGGAAAAAAATGAACCGTTCAAAAGACTCATTATGCCTCATAGATTATACGTTAGGGTGTTAGCTTTCCAAAATGGGGTCATTTTGTGGGTAATTCCATTGTCCTGGTGTTCCAGGGCCTTCTAAATTGTAATAGGTTGTCAACTAGTTAGATGTGCAATTTATGCTCCTAAAACCCCTGATGGCGCTCCCTGCAGGTTGGGCATCGGTATGTGGCCAGGCAGTGGAAAAGTCTCACACATGGGGTATCGTTTTACTCAGGAGGAGTAGCAGAATGTATTTTGGGGTGTCATTTGTGGTATGCACATGCCATGTGAGAGAAATAAGCTATTACAATGACACTTTTGAGAAATTTTTTAAAAAAAAAATAAAAATCTTAATTTTGCAAAGTGTTTTGGGAAAAAATTACAACTTCAAATAACTCACCATGCCTCTTACTAAATACCTTGGGATGTCTACTTTCCAAAAAGGGGTTATTTGGGGGGCATTTGTACTTTCCTGGCTTGTTAGGGTCTCAAGAAATGAGATAGGCCTTCAAAACATCAGGTGTGATCAGATGTGATAATTTATTATGATTTGCACTATAGCTTGTAGACTCTAAAACTTTCACACAGACCAAATAATTTCCCCAAAATTTGGGTTATTTTTATCAAAGACATGTAGCAGTATAAATTGTGGCCAAAATTTATGAAGAAAAATTAATATTTTGCAAAATTTTATCACAGAAACTAAGAAAAAAACATTTTTTTTCTAAATTTTCGGTCTTTTTTCATTAATAGCGCAAAAAATAAAAAACACAGAGGTGATCAAATACCACCAAAAGAAAGGTCTATTTGTGGGAAAAAAAGGACAAAAAAATCATTTGGGTACAGTGTTGCATGACTGAGTAATTGTCATTCAAAGTGTGAGAGCCCTGAAAGCTGAACATTGGTCTGGTCAGGAGAGTGTTTAAGTGCCCAGTATGGAAGTGGTTAACATGGCTTAACTTTAGTCGAGCCATGTTAAAGTATGGCCGTCGTTCCCGGGTTGAATTTCAATTTTTTTTTGTTTTGGCGTAAGACGTCCGGGAATACGAATGGACGCTACGCACGTGGCCTAGGGGGAAGAGGACCTGGGACATTTTAAATATTACACCTTGAATATGGGTGTACTGTGTAACAAACTCCAAAAGGTGAACTTATCTTTTAGGTTATTAAGTTATTCACTATACCTGAATAAAATAAGACAAACGTACTAACTGATTCGATTTTTGGGACCAATATTGTGTGGAAGGTATTCTGACAAATTTTGAGCACTATCTGTTGAACTGCAATGCACAGAGACAAAGGGAACAAAAAAGGGAACAGAAAGCCATGTTTGTCTCTCAGAGTGTCTGATGTAGCCTTGACATTGAGAATAGTATAAAAACAAGACATATATAAAGAAGCTTATCTGTTCAGCCATTGAGCCATTAATTTGAGATGTCGAGATGATGTTCATACATAATAAATAACAGTGGTTGTTTTATTGTCACAAACAAAAGTTAGCACAATTAATATCTAAATACAAATAACCAAATCTTAACTAATTTTAAAGACTGAGCTTCCAAAACATGTAAGGTGAATCTTTAAAAGCTTTATCTTTTGCCAGCTCTTTTACAGTTCCAAATATTTCCCACAATAAATTCAGTAACTGACATTTAATGAATACTATTCTCTATTCACAAGAATACAGGAGAATTATAAAGAGCATATTTCTGTTTGATGTACAGCTCAAGAGCTGATCTTTTGTTGATGGGGATAAGGTCACCTGTCATAAAATTGTATTTTCTGTCTAAAAATTTATACAAAACTAGTGAAAATTGTGAAATAGTTTAAAACCTGAAATGTGTGATAGAGCTACTGACCTTTACTTCAGCACCGTTAATACAGATAGCATCGCCAAGATGCTTGCTGTTTCGGAATCTTTCTACAAAGACACACCACAAAAAGTTGACTTTGCAAGCTGTGACTAGAATAAAACAAAATGCCTAAATTAATTTAAAATGAATACTTCAGTCACTTCTATTGAATCTCTACATATTCAAAGCAATGTGGCAAGTCATTCACTTAGTAAAAAGCTTTACTGGTACTTCAGTATAACTTAGCAGAGATGTGGGAGTTAACTGGTTATAACTAAACATACTGTATATTTTAAAATATGCATGTATTGAAATAAAAGACACATATAGCTGCACGCCATAATTATAACAATAGTAAGAGGAGCCGGCAATACTGTAATCCTTGAAGTGTCGTTTATTGGTACATCAGAGTCACAATAAAACAATAATGCTAATGCATTTCGGCAATAGCCTTATGCCCAGTACACACGATTGGAAACTCCGACAGCAAAAGTCCGATGTGAGCTTTTGAAAATAAATTTTGACTGTGTGTATGCTCCATCGGACTTTTGCTGTCGGAATTTCCGCCAACAAAAGATTGAGAGCTGGTCCTCAAATTTTCAGACAGAAAAAATTCCTATTGTCTGTAGCAATTTCCGACACGCAAATTCAGATGCATGTTTGGAAGCATTGAACTTAATTTTCTCGGCTCGTCGTAGTGTTGTACGTCACCACGTTCTTGACGGACGAAAGTAGAGAACTTTTGTGTGACTGTGTGCATGCAAGCCAAGCTTGAGCAGAATTCTGTCGGAAAAACCATCCAAAGTTTTTCTGATGGAAAATCCGATTGTGTGTACGCGGTATTAGTCGTAACTACGACTAAGGCTACTGCCGAAATGCATCAGTTTTATTGTCCCTCTGATGTACCACAATTTTATTGTCACTCTGATGTACCAATAAACGACACTTCAAGGATTACAGTCTTGCCGGCTCTTCTTACTATTGTTGCATAGGCATGTGTTGGGATATATCGAGCCTCGTACCTCTGAGTGAACTTGGTGTATGGATTGGGTTGTCCCTGCAGAGAGCGCTGTTACCTTTTTTTTCCAAGCCATAATTATAGCCTGGGGATGAGGGTTTGATCTGAAGTTTTCTGTTTCAGAAGGTCGAGGAACAGCCAAACTAAATGGGTCTCCGACTGCAACCTTAAATTAAACATTTAGCAGTGGTATTACTACTAATGCTAAATATAACAGTTTGCCACTCAAGCTGGTTGTTAGGGAGTCAGTGGCTGCTGGAATCATTACAACAAGTGAAATATCCCTGCCTGGCCTATTCAGTTGTAAGTTGGTAATACCCAACTGGTGCATGTAAACAACTTGGCAGGGATAGTGTTCTGCCCTCACAATGTGTTTATAGTACAAGGCTTGGCAGACAGCTAACAACTTCCCAATTAGGACTGAGGCTGAAGGGTTAACAGTTATAATCTTTAACGACTTCCATACCAGGCACTTACGCACCTTCCTGCCCAAGCCAATTTTCAGCTTTCAGCACTGTCGAAATTTGAATGACAATTGCGCGGTTATCATTTTGTTCCCACAAATAGAGCGTTCTTTTGGTGGTATTTGATCACCTCTGCGATTTTTATTTTTTGCGCAACAACTTAAAAAAAAGACCAACATTTTTGAAAAAAAAATAGTTTTTATTTTTTTCTGTAAATTTTTTTGTAAATAAGTAAGTTTTCTTTTTCAATTATGGGCACTAATATGGCAGCACTGATGGGCACCGATGAGGTGGCACCGATGGGCACCGATGAGGTGGCACTGATGGGCACCGATAGGTGGCACTGATGGGCACTGATAGGCGGCACTGGGCACTCTTTGGCGGCACTGATGGGCTGATTGTTTTTTTTTCTCTATTGAGCACCGGGGGGCACTCCCTGGTGGTCCAGTGTTGGCATCCGAGGGGGGGCTGCGCTGATGAACAATCAGCGCGAACACCCCTGTCAGGAGAGCCGCAGATCGGCTCTCCTCTACTTGCGTCTTCCTGTTTACATTGTGATCAGCCATGATTGGACACGGCTGATCACGTGTCTTCGTCTGGGGATTCCCGTGGTGTCGTAACGAGCAGGGATTGGAGGACGTACACCCGGAGTGACGTAAGCTGGCGATTCAAACGCCGCTTGTTTGTTTCCTCGTTGCACATTGTTTTTATTTTAATGTAAGCGCAGGTTATTCTTAATAAATTATTTTCACCTGCACCAAACGTTACCTCACTATGGGAGTCCCCTCTCTCTCTTTTTACCCACATTACCCATCCGGTACTGAGGAGCATTTATCCCATTAGAGGGAGGATTCATTAGATCGAGAGAGGAAGCATCAGTGACCACCCATAGAAGGCTGCGAGTGACCTGTACACTATTGCCCATTAAGGAGGGCCGAGAGGTAAGAGTCCCGGGAGCTCAGCCAGGGATCTGGTTCATCTTCTATCGCACGGCTGTGCATTCACATTATAGAGCTGGTGCTCACCTTCATCCAGTGCATCTAGTACTTCTGTCCTGACAGCTGATCTGTGTTTACACTTTGGGATTGAACTTTTTTATTCCATTCCTTTGCACACAACTGTTCATATCTTTGCACATTTACTCTTTGAGTATATATATATATTTATTTTTGGACTCACTATTATATATTTTTGGACTCACTATTTTATTTCTCCACTATTTTGATATTTTATGCTGAAATTTGTCAGCTCCTACATTCATCATTTTATGTGATACCACTATTTTACTAGCGTGATATGTTGCGCAGAATCACATTCTATTTATATTACTGTATGTGTATGAATGTAAATAAGGAACCTTTGATTGTAAGCTCCCTGAGGGAAGGAACTGATGAAATGTGAAATAAAAATGTAAAGTACTGCATAAATTGATGGCACTATATAAGTAACTGTAATAAATAAAATAATATACAGGCTATAAATGCCAGTTTTGTTGTATTGTATGCATTGTTGTATATATATAATTGATTGTAAACAGATGTAAAGATGCACCATTTTACAGGCAGGTTAAGGGCATCCCACAGGCATGTTATTTAGGACTCATTCATACAGATGTAGTGATCCATACACTGGTGTGAAGTGGTTTTCTTTACCCACATGGGATGCACAGGTGTACCATGCAGACCCATGCAGGTGGCGTGTTGAAATAAATGACAGGTGGCTGACTGCATGGACATGTATGGATTTCAATGCACATCCTGGAGTATACATTTGTGTGTGTCCAATGCACAGATCAAGGTGAAAACAGACTATTCTACCAGATCTGTGAATGCTTTTGAGGCTTTCTGACATCAGGCAATTGTTTCCCAGATTTTCTAGGCTGCCACTTGGTTCTTTGTTCATGCATTCTACCAGGTGAATTTTTAGGTCTAATCTTATTCTAGCTTCAGGCGTAAGGTCATTCAGGTGGCTCATTGGGACAACAATCACAAGTTCTATTGGTTTTTTTTCTGGGGCTGTTAGTGTTTTTTTTTTTATCTTGCTGTGTTGTGTACCGCCCTGTGGACCAGCCCTGGGGCTAGCAATGGCCTCTAAATTCACCTACTCCTCATAAGAGGCAGGATTAGAAGGAAATGTTCACATAAGCAGACAGTGTGTACTATGTTTATGCTAGCCAATCTCCACGAAATACATACCTGAAGTCTATATAAATTTGAAATGAGAGGGGTCTCAGTGAAGGTGGGATTATAGCTTTGAGGTGTCTTTGCTTATTGTGTTTTTATATTTTCTCAAACTTTTATGACAATGCTGTATGTTAATGCAAAAAAGAAGCTCAGAAACTAAAATATACAACTTTTTTGCCACTGCTCAATTGAAACAACTTTCCTATAACTTTTTAACCTGATGCAAATGGTACTTCCATTGTTCATATCAGGTGTCACAGCCAAAATTGCTTAAAAAAAACTATTTAGCAAATTAATCAGTTGGGGTGCCACTATTGTATTTAAGCTAGTGATAGAGAGGGATATAAAAAACCCTTGGACCTGTGCACCCTGGATCAACTAAACAAATAAATAATAATAACGTGTAATTTAAATAATAACAGAGCAGCTTGTAGTAAGGCTCAAAAAACCTGAGTGTTGAAAAAAACAAAACAACATTGATGTTTATACTGCGCTAAAACATCAAATACAAAACACATAAAACATAAAAAATTTGAATATATTAAATAATGTACAATGTCCATACACCACCACCGGCTAACTCCAAAACAAATGATAGTGTTGTCTTCTTTCCAAGTTCATCAAATATATGTGAGAACGAGAGTACTTTCTTTCACTAGCCCCTAGACAAATATCCTTCTCACCAAACATATATGACACCCATTACAGGTAGTCATAACCAGAATGTCAATCGGAAAAATTATCTCTAGATCAAAAGCCCATTAAGTTGCACACCCACCAGGTAATGGTATGGTAAATCATATAATTCAAGAAGAAACAGAAAGGCTCCTCATAGTGCAGTAAGTTTAAAATGTATTATATCACAGCTAAAACAATGCACTTACGAAAAAGTTGATCAAACAGGCTCATAGAAACATACAGGGACTCCAAACGCATTCCAAAGGATGGTGGAGGTAACGTGGCATGTTCTACCCAACTCGACGTGTTTCATCAGCAATGTCCAACGTCATCAGGGGTCACGTTATTAAATCAATCGACCACCCAAAATAAGTGGTGCCAAATAACAGTGTCACTCATGCTGTCTATAAAGATCATGTTGTCCTGTAACACCACATACAGCCTAAAGGCATCTCCAAAGCATGTAGTATTAAAGGAATGGTGTTTTTCAATGGTTCCCTCAAAGCTGCAAAAAAAAAAACTTCTGTCTGCTGTACAGTATTTTCTTGTTTTCTTTGTTAAATGCCCCTCTTGAAAGTCCCCAGCTCCTTATGCCCTTCTTGACAATAGCTTACCTTTTAGCCTTGCAAATGGCCAGCATTTAGTATCAAGATCTGTCCCATAGATGATAGGGTTAACAACTTAACTCTGCTTTTGGAAAAAATAGCAAACAAAAACATTAACATATTATATACAATTGATACACAAGTCATGTTGTAATTGAATGTTATTAAATATTACCGTTCCTTTTCAATCTGCAGTGCTGTAATTTTCTGTAAAATTCAATGATTAATGTTATCATGGAGGCGTTCTGCATGCCATTGGTGTACGGCCCCTGCCAGAAATGTATTTTCCTGCTTGTGTGATTGGCTCATTTGTTTTCTCAAAAGTTTGCACTGAGATGGAAGTTAGATTTTAGGCATCCTCTGTAACACATATAAAAATTTTGGTGAGATATTCCCAAAGGGCTAATTACTTCTAAAGGGATGAAGATTCTGCATTTTTCTCATTAGAACGCTGCAAGTGTAACCGCTGATTAAAGGGGTTGTAAAGGTTCATCTTTTATTTTCTAAATAGGTTCCTTTAAGCTAGTGCATTGTTGGTTCACTTACCTTTTCCTTCAATTTCCCTTCTAAACGTTTTTTTTCTTTGTTTGAATTTCTCACTTCCTGTTTATCCTCAGTAAGCTTTCCACCATCATCCGAGCGGTGGAAAGTCATTTAGAACAGCTTACTGAACACCTTACTGAGGAGGAACAGGAAGTGAGAAATTGAAGGAAAAGCTAACAATGCACTAGCTTAAAGTAACCTATTTAGAAAAAACAAACCTTTACAACCCCTTTAATAATGAAAATGTCACTGATATTCAGATTTAGTCTGCAGACAGCTTATTCTTCAAAGCAGAAACAAAGTTTGTTAAAATCCTTATACTGTATATTGATCACCTAGAGTTTTTTTTTTCTCTGCAAAAGTGGGGTTACAATTCAATAAACCTCTATCAAATCTAACCCCATGTTCTATTGAGAAATGTCTCCCATTGAAAAATAGACATGTACATTAGTTTTCATCCGAATGCATTTTCGTCCGAATTTCTGGGATTTTCGTATTTGTTTTAACAAACGATAGTGAACGTGCAGAATCCGAAATCCAAAAGATCAGACATAAAAAATGCTTTATTCATTGCGACAACAGTGCGATATAGATAGAAGATTCGACATGACGGTGACAATAGCGATCTGTGTCTATCAAACCTGCGGTTGAATGTGCCTAACCTAACTCTATTAGTCTAAGATTATTCACCTTACCAACCGTTCAGTGTCTTCCACCCCTCTCTGCAAATCCCTCCACTGGCTTCCACTCACCCAATGAATACAATTCAAAGTACTAATGATAAGCTACAAATTCATCCACAACTCTGACTCTAGTAAAGCGATTGTTCCAGGTTAATATGCGGAGGGAAGTCAAATTTACCATGCATTCATTATGCTTAAGTCATGTATTGATAAAACCTATTGTATGATATTTGTTTTTAGAAGAAAATTTGTACAACAGGCTTAGATTAAAATATTGTTAGATTACTTGTTTATATTTATGAAAGTATGAGTTTTCAAGAATTTCACTAAAGGGGATGCTAATGATATTATGGCATTATACACAGATTCATTTTCTCAAGAGATTGCATATCAGATATCAAGATGACAAATTAAGGGCTTATTAATGACCATTCTTAATTTACTCGTTTTACTGTTGCTTTCACCAATTAGTGTTGCCATGTCTCTTTTTTTTTCATGCCAACTTCATTTTAAATTTTCAGCAAGATTGATGTTCCATGGTACTAAATAAACTCCACAAATACTGTATAAAGGAAGCTGGAGAAGATATATTGCTATTAGCTATGAGAGAATGTGCCTAAATTCAGTTCCCAGAGTGTTAATCAAATCCTGCACAAGGAACTTGGCACTGCAATGGGGGTGTATATCCTGTATATATTATACAGGATTTTTTCTAGCGCCAACAGTTTGCGCAGTGATTAACAAAATGAAGGCAGACATTACAGTTACAATACAATTTTGTATAAGAGGAATCAGAGGGCCCTGCTTGTTAGAGCTTGCAATCTAAGAGGGAGAGTCAATTAATACAAAAACATTTTTAGCTGTGGGGGATGAGCTGATGGATAAAGTAAAATAGAGTGTTAGAAGCAAGATAGGCTTCTTTAAAAAGAAGGGTTTTTGGGGATTATCTAAAGATGGATTGATTAGGAGACAATCAGACAGACTGGGGTAGGGAGTACTAAAGGGTGGGAGAAGCTCTGGAAAAATCCTTGAGGCGAGCATGGGAGGAGGTGACAAGGGAGCTGGAGAGCAGGAGGTATTTGGAGGACCGAAGAGACCGACATGGTTGTTATTTTGAGATCAGGTTAGTGATGGAGCTGGGGGCAGAGTTGTGGATGACTTTGTAGCTTATTGTTAGTACTTTGAATTGTATTCATTGGGTGAGTGGAAGCCAGTGGAGGGATTTGCAGAGAGGAGTGGAGGACACTAAACTGTTGGTAAGTAGTGATGTCGCAAACCTAAAATTTTCCGTTCGTGAACGCGAACTTCCGCAAATGTTCGCGAACGGGCGAACCGGGCGAACCGCCGTAGACTTCAATGGGCATTCAAATTTTAAAACCCACAGGGACTCTTTCTGGCCACAATAGTGATGGAAAAGTTGTTTCAAGGGGACTAACACCTGGACTGTGGCATGCCGGAGGGGGATCCATGGCAAAACTCCCATGGAAAATTAAGCAGTTGTCGCAGAGTGCGTTTTTAATCCATAAAGGGCATAAATCACCTAACATTCATAAATTGTTTGGAATAACGTGCTTTAAAACATCAGGTATGATGTTGTATCAATCAGGTGTAAGGGTTAGGGTTACAGACAGGGTTAGGGTTACAGATAGGGTTAGGGTTAGGGTTACAGATAGGGTTAGGGTAACAGATAGGGTTAGGGTTAGGGTTACAGACAGGGTTAGGGTTACAGACTGTAACCCTAACCCTAACCCAGTCTGGAACCCTAAACCTAACCCTGTCTGTAACCCTAACCCTATCTGTAACCCTAACCCTAACCCTATCTGTTACCCTAACCCTGTCTGTAACCCTAACCCTAACCCTATCTGTAACCCTAACCCTAACCCTATCTGTAACCCTAACCCTATCTGTAACCCTAACCCTAACCCTGTCTGTGACCCTAACCCTATCTGTAACCCTAACCCTAACCCTATCTGTAACCCTAACCCTGTCTGTAACTTCCAGACAGGGATAGGGTTACAGATAGGGCTAGGGTTACAGATAGGGTTAGGGTTACAGACAGGGTTAGGGTTAGGGTTCACAGTGACAGACCAAACTCTGACAGACCAAACTCCCTGTTTAACGCACCGAAAACAACCGCAAACAGTCCATTTGCACAACCGCAAACTCCCCATTTACACGAGGTCGGATACCAAGCTAGCCATGTCCCGTTCCTTGTCCTCACTGACGTCATTGAATGTCTCTTCTTCCACCCAGCCATGTACAACACCAAGGGTCCCTGAAAGGTGACAACAAGCCCCCTGGGACACCTGCTGTGGCTGGTCTTCCACCTCCTCAAAGCCACCTTCCTCCTCTGACTCCTCTTCTTCAGACTCCTCTCTCTGCGTTGCCGCAGGTCCAGCAATCGATGACGACAAGGCAGCTTCTGGTGGTGATGGTGACCACAACTCTTCCTCTTCACGCTCATCTACGGCCTGATCCAGCACTCTTCGCAGGGCACGCTCCAGAAAAAACGCATATGGGAAGAGGTCAATGATATTGCCTTGGGTTTGACTGACCAGGTTTGTCACCTCTGCAAAAGGACGCATGAGCCTATAGCCATTGTGCATGAGCGTTCAGTAACACGCCCAAAAAATACCCAGTTCCGCAGAGGCTGTGCTCTTTTTTTTAAATTAACAAAAATCTGTTCTTAACAGTCATCTCTGTTTTGTCCCCTATCAGGGGCCGGTGTATCGAATAGATTTTAGGAACCGGGAGATGGAAAAAGATGCTTGGTCGGTCCTCTTACTTCCAATTTGGGACACTGCGCGTGCGCCGTGTAATGTATAGTGTTGAGCAGAATATGCCATATTCGATTTCGCGATATATCTCGAATATATATTCGAATATTCGAGATATATTCGCTAAATTCGAATATTCGTGATATTTTATCGAAATTAATTGAATGCGATTTTTCGCTATTGCGAATGCGAAAATAATTGCGATTTTTTAATAACTGCGGTAGGAGCGCTCTGATTGGCTTAGAATATTCGTGATATTTTATCGAAATATCGCAACATGCGAATGCGATATTTATTGCGCAATTTCGAGATATGCTGGAGGAGCGCTCTGATTGGCTCAGAATATTCGTGATATTTTATCGAAATATCGCAACATGCGAATGCGATATTTATTGCGCAATTTCGAGATATGCTGGAGGAGCGCTCTGATTGGCTCAGAATATTCGTGATATTTTATCGAAATATCGCAACATGCGATTGCGATATTTATTGCGCAATTTCGAGATATGCTGGAGGAGCGCTCTGATTGGCTCAGAATATTCCTGATATTTTATCGAAATATCGCAACATGCGAATGCGATATTTATTGCGCAATTTCGAGATATGCTGGAGGAGCGCTCTGATTGGCTCAGAATATTCCTGATATTTTATCGAAATATCGCAACATGCGAATGCGAAATTTATTGCAGATATTTCGAAAACTGCTGTAGCAGCACTCTGAAATCGAATATGTATGATATTTTAACCAAAATACATATTGCGATTGCGATTTTTCGATCGCGCATGCGCAATTGCGCGAACAACACGCGACCATTTCCTGGAGCCTTGCCAGTTTCCCAATATTACAGCAACATGGTGGGAAGCAATTTCTCAAAGTCTGAGGAAAAGTTGCTGATTTGTGTAAGTATTTTGACCACTGTTATTTCATCATCTTCAACTGCATTTAAGTCTAGTTTAAAAGTTAGTATATATGATCAGATATTAGTATTTAACCAAAAATGTGTCTCCTGCTTTTACAAAACTACAAGTCCCAGCATGCCTGGACAGCTGCAGACACCCTGGTTGGCAAATGTGTATTTAGGCACTTTTCCTTGTTATTTAGCATAATGAATTTAAAATTTTTTTGGACATAGGACGTATGCGAACGTCCTGACTTCAGTGTCCTCAAGGCCCAAGGACGTTCGAATACATATTGCCCTTTAGATGTTGCAGAACTACAACTTCCAGCATGCCTGGGAATGCTGGCACTTCTAGTATTGTAAGTTCTGCAGGCCCACATTTTTCAGGCCTTTATGCACGGGTCTCTAAACTGTGGCACCCTAGATGCAGCAAAAGTAAAATTCTTAGCATGCACTGACAGACCGTGGCTGATGGGAGTAGTAGTTTTGCAACAGCTGGAGGTGGACTGGTCTTGAAACCCAGAGTTAGGTAACAAACCCGTAGTGTTTTGCAACCATTCTGCCTCCAGCTGGTTATTTTCTGTTGAAAAGCCTGTGGCGTGCAAAACACAACCCAAAAACTCCACCCGGTGCAAGGAAAAATTTGCACACACCTAAAGAGTGACATCACAAAAAACTGCGACGGTTGCATACGTCAGTGGTCCTCCGAAAAGGTCCCGTCTCTGACCCCCCGGGGCGTTAGGCTCCTGACAGGGAAAAGAGTTACTGTGGTCCATACAGCCGAAGCCATATGGACCCATCTCGGTCCAAGCAGCGCAATCAACACGCGAACAACACGCGACCATTTCCTGGACCCTTGCCAGTTTCCAACTTTATGATCGCAACGCAATCGCAGAGCAAGATGGTTGGAAGTAATTTCACTGTATCTGAGGAAAAGTTGCTGATTTGTGTAAGTATTTTGACCACTGTTATTTCATTATCTTCAACTGCATTTTAGTCTAGTTTAAAAGTTAGTATATATTCATAATTATGCAAATGATAATGGCTGCTATATTTATGTAAAAAAGGTGGCGACGGAAATGGCAGTATATAAAATCTGTCATGTTACCCCTGTCATTGATTAATAAGGCGAGAATGCTTCCAATTGTTGAATAGCATACATTTATGTCATATATCCATAAGGCTGTCAACAAAAGTATTACAATATACTTTGTTCTTCATCTTGCAGAAGTTCCTGGAAACAGGATACGATGAGCTGCGGAGGCAGCAAGAAAAACAGGGAGTTATAAGCTCCCTGATTGAGGAACTAGGCGAAGAACACACTCGCATGGCGATCCTCAAAAAGTGGTCCGACCTGAAGAGGCGCCAGATGAACCGGGTCAGGCGTATCCGGAATAAATATCATCCTGGTAAGTTATTGGTCACAGTTATGTTTTTTTTTCCCTAAAGTGTATTTTGTGCGTGTACTCGAGAGAGGAGCCGGACTGCAGGAGTTGGGAGTAGGCAGGCCTCCCCCAGAGGTAATCTGCCACCTTTCTCCATGCCCCGGGTGGCAATGGCGGGTGTGAGGGGGTCCTCCCACACAGACCGTCCTACCTGCTCCGCTTCGAAGCCCCACGGGGCAGAGGGACTCCCTATAAGGGAGTGAGAGGATTTGCCCGCTCAACCAGCCCCGTTAGTCCTTCGCCTCTCTTTTTAGAGACCGCATGGTCAGAGTGCGTGCATGTTAACCCAATTGCGAGTGCGTGTGTAAGTGTGGTGGTTTTTGTGGGAGGGAGGTGGGCATACTAAGCGCAGGCTTACCTCGCATAGCACACCCACCGGGGGCCGAGCTGAGACCACCAAACTCAATTCACATGTAGCCGAGAGCGGGATCCGAACCCCTAGCTGCAGAGGTGAATGGCTTGTCAGCGCAGTGGCAATCGCGTTGAGCCAGCCCGGGTCCCTTGGGGACAGTTATGGAAGGTCATATGTAATTAATGTAAGGTCAGATGTTGTTAACCAAGACGCCATGTTGTTGTAACATATATCACCACCAGCCAAGGTATTCATAGTACTGTTGGAAAAAAACATGGGACAGCAGACAGGAACACAGAAGTTATGTGGGAACATACTTTTCCCATTGCTTTGCATGGGACTTTAAACAAAAAGCCCGACCCTCACCAATGGGGTTAGTTAAGGGATAAATTAACGATCCTATACTTTAAGTGGACGTATAGATAACATGTGACCAAGTGTTATCGAAATATCTACAGCTGTTATGAAATAACATGTATTTCCCATAGAGTTGAATGGGACTTTAAAGAAAAACCCTGACCAAGGCAAATGGGGGTGGGTATGGGTTAAACCACCAATCCTATATTTGTGGCTGACATATAAGTAACCTGTGTGCCAAGTTTCATGTAAATATCTTTAGCCGTTTGGACGTGATGGTGGAACATACATACATACATGCACACACACGTTGAGTTTTATATATATAGATTCCCACTAAATTCCTGTGTTAGGCGTGGGGTTGTTATAGTAATCCTGTGTACTCCATCAAGTACTTTTTTTTAACATGAGATCGTCTGAACAAAACAAAGGAGACAAAAACAGCTCATTTTACCATGGTGGCAGCCCAGCTCACGCTCAGTCCCCTGTAGTGCCCACAAGACCCTTTAATATAACATTGTCCCATTGGTTAACTGTCTATATAAATTAATTTGTATTCATATACAATACAGTAGAGTACACAGAATTTGCATACGTCATTAGAAAACATTTTTATAATATATGAACATTGTGTTATTATAGGAGCTCCGCTACCAACTGTGCGCCCCAAGCGCACAAGGCGACAGGCCGCAGAGGAGGAGCAGGAGGAGGATGTGGAAGAGGAGGAGAGGGATGAGGAGGAGCAGCCAGGGCCATCCACATCACCACCCCCAGTTCCTGTGGAGGAGCAAGAGGAGGAGCTGCACCCCCCCCCCCGAAACTTCTGGTGGAGTAGTGGGTGACGAGGAAGAGGAGCAGGATGAGACGGTTAATTATACCGTCAATCAGGAGGGTAAATATGTGCACATATATTAATAAAATTTCAACAATAAAATGTAGCTCTAAAAATGGACAGCATTTAAAGCAGGGCTGTGGAGTCGGTAGATAAATTTTTCGACTCCGACTCCTCAGTTTTATGTACTTCAGACTCCGACTCCCCGACTCCCCGACTCCGACTCCTCTGTATTAATATGCGAATGTATTTTATAGATTCCTTGAGGGAAAGAAACGCAAACTACCACAGGACTACTGGCTGGGAAGCCAACAGTCTACTGTATTGCACAGTTTAAGCAAAAGACAAACACAATGAAAACAATCAAGTGACTGGATAGTAGCAGCAGGCTTAAACATCAGGAACATGATCTTTAACAGTTCAAAAATACAGACCACATTATTTGGCTGTTTTAGAACCAAAACAAAGCTTATCTATAATGAACCCAAAAAAAAAAATATGAAAAACCTAGAAATGGTTTATATTAATCTTGAAATGTAGTTCTAGGCTTAGCAAATGCAAATAAATGCAATGTAGAGTTCTAAGGAAGAGAATTGCCTCTGCCAGATCCTCTTTCATAGAGTCTCTTAAGTCAGACTTTATTATTTTTATGGCTGAAAATAATCTTTCGTAACGGTCTTTGAAATCCAAATGTTTTTTTCTTATATCCTAACAGTTCTAAAAAAGCTAGAGGTGAAGCAAGCTGCCATGAAAAACCTCACGAAGAGAGTAATGGCAAATGAGCAGCAGATACTGTTTTTGATGCGCCAAAATCAACAACTGGTGCAACAACTGGCGAAAAACATGGATGAGGTGACAGAGCTTCAGAAGTTAATGTCCTAATTTTTTTTTTTTTTTTTTAATAAAAAATGTTATATTTTGCAAAGGTTTCATTTCTTATTGAAATTGTTAGTTTTTTAAACACATCTAACTTCACATCTAACTTCACATCTAACACATCAACATCAACATCAACACATCTAGCTTAATAATAACCGAAAACATTTTATACTATTACTAGCTGAATACCCGGCGTTGCCCGGTCTTCCTATCTTAACCTTTTGGGGAGGAAAATCATAGTAATATAAATATACCCATCTTTTATATAAGGGTGTTGGTAAGGGTTAATTTAACTGTTATATATTTTTATTTGGCATATAAGTAATATGTATAGCGGGTATTATTGAAATATCTCCAGGCGTACAGAAGTTATGTGGGAACATACATTTTCCATTGATTTGCATGGGACTTTAAAGGAAAACCCCGACCCTCACAAATGGGGGTAGTTAAGGGATAAATTAACTATCAGTGGTATCAGTGAACAGCAGTGGTAATAGGAGTATATATAGAGTGGGAATTAACTTTTTACATAGGTGTCTTGACAGAGCAGCAGCAGCAGCAGTAGTAGTAGTAGTAGTAGATACAGAGTCATATCACTTGGGCAGGAGGTGCCATGATGAACAGCAGTGGTAATAGGAGTATATAGAGTGGGAAATTACTTTTGACATAGTTGTCTTGACTGAGCAGCAGCAGCAGCAGCAGCAGCAGTAGTAGTATTAGCAGTAGTAGTTGATACAGAGTCATATCACTTGGGCAGGAGTTGCCATGATGAACAGCAGTAGGAATAAGAGTATATAGAGTGTGAAACAACTGCTGACATAGGTGTATTGACTGGGCGGCAGCAGCAACAGCAGAAGCAGCAGTAGTAGTATTAACAGTAGTAGTTGATACAGAGTCATATCACATGGGCAGGAGTTGCCATGATGTACAGCAGTCTTAATAAGAGTATATAGAGTGTGAAATAACTGCTGACATAGGTGTATTGACTGGGCGGCAGCAGCAGCAGAAGCAGCAGTAGTAGTATTAACAGTAGTAGTTGATACAGAGTCATATCACATGGGCAGGAGTTGCCATGATGTACAGCAGTCTTAATAAGAGTATATAGAGTGTGAAATAACTGCTGACATAGGTGTATTGACTGGGCGGCAGCAGCAGCAGCAGAAGCAGCAGTAGTAGTATTAACAGTAGTAGTTGATACAGAGTCATATCACATGGGCAGGAGTTGCCATGATGTACAGCAGTCTTAATAAGAGTATATAGAGTGTGAAATAACTGCTGACATAGGTGTATTGACTGGGCGGCAGCAGCAGCAGCAGAAGCAGCAGTAGTAGTATTAACAGTAGTAGTTGATACAGAGTCATATCACATGGGCAGGAGTTGCCATGATGTACAGCAGTCTTAATAAGAGTATATAGAGTGTGAAATAACTGCTGACATAGGTGTATTGACTGGGCGGCAGCAGCAGCAGCAGAAGCAGCAGTAGTAGTATTAACAGTAGTAGTTGATACAGAGTCATATCACATGGGCAGGAGTTGCCATGATGTACAGCAGTCTTAATAAGAGTATATAGAGTGTGAAATAACTGCTGACATAGGTGTATTGACTGGGCGGCAGCAGCAGCAGAAGCATCAGTAGTAGTATTAACAGTAGTAGTTGATACAGAGTCATATCACATGGGCAGGAGTTGCCATGATGTACAGCAGTCTTAATAAGAGTATATAGGGTGTGAAATAACTGCTGACATAATTGTCTTGACTGATCCAAAGGAGTCATGGGAGAAAATCATGTGGTCAGATGAGACTATAATATAATTTTTTGATCATAATTTCACTAACCGTGTTCGGAGGAAGAATAATGATGAGTACCATGCCAAGAACGCCATCCCTAATGTGAAGCATGGGGGTGGTAGCATCATGCTTTGGTGGTGTTTTTCTGCACATGGGACAGGGTGACTGCACTGTATTAAGGAGAGGATGACCGGGGCCATGTATTGCAAGATTTTGGGCAACAACCTCCTTCCCTGAGTTAGAGCTTTGAAGATGGGTCGAGGCTGGGTCTTCCAACATGAGAATGACCCAAAGCACACAGCCAGGATAACCAAGGATTGGCTCTGTAAGGAGCATATCAAGGTTCTGGCGTGGCCTAGCCAGTCTCCAGACCTAAACCCAATAGAGAATCTTTGGAGGGAGCTCAAACTCCGTGTTTCTCAGCGATAGCCCAGAAACATGACTGATGTAGAGAAGATCTGTGTGGAGGAGTGGGCCAAAATCCCTCCTCCAGTGTGTGCAAAGCTGGTGTAAAAATAAAAGAAATTTTTGACCGCTGTAATTGCAAAGAAAGCCTACTGTACCAAATATTAACATTGATTTTCTCTGATGTTGAAATAGTTATATTCAGCACTGTAAATACATCAGGTCCGGGGCTTCATCAGGGAATGCATGGCAAGGGACCCTTCAGCGCCCTGAACCGACGACGGGTGCCAGAAAGTCACCGCCGATCCAGGACTCATTCATCTTTATGAATGTGAGTCTGTCCACGGACTCTGTGGACAGACGGGTCCTCTTGTCCGTGACCACCCCACCTGCCGCGCTGAATGTCCGCTCAGATAGTACGCTGGAGGGGGGGCAAGACAATAACTCCAGCGCATACTGAGCGAGCTCGCGGCAGGTGTCCAATCTGGCAACCCAGTACTCCATGGGGTCGTCGGTGCTCATACTGTCAGAAGCACCGACGGACGCCATGTAGTCTGCCACCATGTGGGCCAGCCGCTGGTGGTGACTGCTGCTGCTGCTGCTGGTGGTGGTACTGGGTCGCTCGGTTTGGAAGAACATCCTCATCTCTTCCATTAGGTCCCCTGCTCGGCTGCAGCTGGGTGCAGCCACCTGCTGGGTGAGATGAGGGGGGACAACTGGAGGCCGGGGAGTTGCCTGCTCCAACCGTCTGACAATGGCTGCCTGCAGTTCCTCCATCCGGTGCTGCCTCCGGCTGGCTGGGATGAACTGCTCCAGTTTCCCCTTGCACCTGGGATCCAAAAGGGTGGCCATCCAGAAATCATCCCTCGTCTTGATGGTCTTAACCCGGGGGTCCCTCCTGAGGCATCTGAGCATGTGGGCAGCCATGGGGAAGAGCACAGCCCGCTGTGACTCCTCAATGCTGGCCAGGTGAATGAGGTGCGACTCTTCTTCCCTGAGGCGCTGCTGGTCAAACTCAGACATGCCCAACCCCCGGACTATCGGTGCCCCCAACACCGGCTCTCCCTCCTGACCAGGCCCTGACTCCGGGACGACACCAGCAACCACCTCCTCCTCCTCTTCATCATCATCCTCCTCCTCCTCCTCCTCCTCCTGGTCCTGGCCCTGGTCTCGGTGGAGCATTGCTGACTCCTCCTGCTCCACCAAGGCACTCTCCCCAGCCTCGAGCAGGCGATCTAGTGTCCTCTCCAGCATGAACAGTATTGGCAGCACGCTATTGAGGCCAATTTGCTCACTGCTGACCATCTTGGTCGCCTGCTCGAAGGAGGACAACACTTGGCAGACCTGGTTTATCTGCCCCCACTGCGCACAGGCGATGAAAGGGAGTTGTGGTGAAGCCCTCTGAGTGCCTAGTTCCATCAGGTACTCCCTCACCGCCCTTTGCTGCTCCCACAACCTCTTCAGCATGTGGAGGGTGGAGTTCCACCGCGTCACACTGTCCACAATCAGCCTGTGAAGGGGCAGATTGTACTTCCGCTGCAATTTGGACAGGGACGCGGTAGCGGTTGGGGAGCGCCTGAAGTGGCTGGCAATCCTACGCGCCTTTGCCACAATGTCACTCAACCCTGGATAAGTGCGCAGGAACTTCTGCACCACCAGGTTGAGGACATGTGCCAGACAGGGCACGTGCGTCAGACTGCCAGCATGGAGGGCGGCGAGTAGGTTGCTGCCGTTATCGCAGACAACCATACCTGGCTGGAGCCTTCGGGGTGTCAGCCACTTCTGGACCTGAGCTTGAAGTGCTTTCAGCACTTCTTCTGCAGTGTGTCTCCGGTCCCCTAAACTAACAAGCTGGAGCACGGCCTGACAGCGCACGTGCCCCACACTTGAGTAGCTACGGGGGCGCTTGCTGGGAGGCTCAGCAGCTGCGGAGACAGTGGCTTGAGGGAGACCAGCAGTTCTCCCCTGGACACCCCGGGGCGGCACCACAAGATCGGTTGCCGACGATCCCTCACCGACGCCTCGGAGGGAAACCCAATGGGCCGTGAAGCTGATGTAGCGTCCCTGCCCATGCCTGCTGGTCCAGCCATCCATTGTCAGATGAACCCTGTCGCTGACAGCGTGATCCAGCGACAGGGTTACATTCTGAACAATGTGCTGGTGTAGGGCAGGGACACCAGTCCTGGCAAAGAAATGGCGGCTGGGGACACGCCATTGGGGTTGGGCCTGCTCCAACATCTGCCTGAAGGGGTTGCTGTCAACTATGTTGAAGGGCAGCAGATGTTGGGCAATAACCCTTGCCAGGAGCCCATTGAGGGAACGCACACGTCGGTCTCCAGGGGGGAAGGGAGTGGTGCGGTCAAAGGCGTCTGAAATCGACGCCTGGCGCCGGACGGCAGTGCGGGACACAGACGTGGAGGGTGCTGTGGAAGTAGAGGTCTGGCTGCCGGTACCAGTACCTCTACTAGAGGGAGCGGGGGGGCATGACCTGCTGGAAACAGATGAAGATGTGGCAGGGGCTGCTGTACCCTGCTCACTTGTGGTGGTGGCGCTGCTACCACCACCACGCTTCATCTCCTCATACAACGCCCAGTGGTTTATCCTGAGGTGCTGGTTCAGGGCTGTGGTACCCACCCGAGCCAAACACTTCCCTCTCTTCACCCTCACTTTACAAATCCGGCAGATGGCCACGGTAGGGTTGTCTGCCACCAGGGTAAAGAAATTCCAGACAGGTGACTTCAGCACCGCCCTCCTGTCAGATGGGGTGACGCTTACTTGCACCTGCTGGGATTCGGTGCGCACAGGTGGAGCTGCCTGCTGCTGCTGCTGCTGCTGCTGCTCCTCCTCCTGACACCTCCTGCTGCCATCACCAGTGGAGACCCTGACGATGGTCTCCCTGGTGGTGACCTGGCGCACCGTTTCACCAGGGTGCCTACCTTCCCCGTCGTCACTGACGTAGTGAGCCGACGCGTCAGATGGCAACCATGATGGGTCACCCTCTTCGCCCCCAGAGATGTCAGACCAAGGGCTGAGATGTGTTGGTCTGAGGGAACCACGTGACATGGAGCCTCTAGCCTGGCTCCGCTGTCCCCTCACCCACGCCTGGGTCTGACTAGGTGCTGCTGTTTCCTGCACCAAAACAGCAGCACCAGTTTGAAGGGATGTCTCTGGGATACTGCCAGCAGGTATCCCATCCTCCTCATCCATCCCTTCAAAAAGGTCCTGACCATCAGGACAGAGCTGGAGGTCTGCCTGATGCATGGCCTCCCCCAAGAGATCCCTATCACTGTCGCTGTCGAACAGTAAGATGCTGGACTCTTGGGGGCTGGGGGGGGGTAGTACAGGCAACGGTGTAATGGTGGTACTACTGTGAGTCGGGACCGACGACTCAGTGGCACTGCTGTGCCCCATGTAGTCCACCACTACTTGAGCCTGAGATGGCAATATCGGGCGGCTGCCCGATGGGAAGAACTCCCGGATCAGGCGTACTCCCCTTGCACCCGATCCTCTACCACTAGTAGGGGCACGAGAGGTACCCCGTGCTGGCAGCGATCCAGCACTGGGAGTAACTCCCCTACCCCTACTGCCACGGCCACGGATGCCGCTCATAATTGCTGATATGTGTGTGGGGGGGTTAAACTTTATTGGGGGGGAAAATGTGAACAAAATGTGTTTTTGTGTTTTTTTTACAAGACAGGCACGCAGACAAAGACGTACACAGACAGCTACTAAACTATAAGAAAAGTAGTACACCAGACAAGGACTACAAAATTAAAGAAAAAAAAAAAAGCACTAAACAAACACTAACTTTTTTTTTTTTTTTTTTTTTAAACACAGACACTAAACACACACTAAGCTAAGCTAGATGAAATAAATGTACACTAACAGTGTGTACACTTACTACACAAAATTTAACTAAACTGAACACAAAACTTAGCTTTTATAAAAGCTCTTTAGGGAAAACTAAACAAAATTTGAACTGAGATGCCTATCAAATATCACTGAACAGTGAACCTGCAAGATCTGACAGTAACACAAGATGAACAAAACTTAGCTTTTAGAAAAGCTCTTTTATAAAGCTCAGATCAATATGTGTTCTGAAATCTCTTGCAAATATAACTGAACAGGGAGGATTGCAGGATCAAACAGTAACACAAATGAAAAAAACAGCACAAAACAGCACAAAACGTAGCTTTGAAAAAAGCTCTTGGGTCTATTGCTTTGAAAAAAGCAGTTGATATACTGGAAAAGATCCACTGGAATCACTAAATAGCAATGCTGGTGATGATCTAAATCAATCAATCAAGAACAAAGACACAGGAAACCAGGAAACCAGGAACACAGAAACAGCCTCCACACTCTATAGCAAGCTTCTGAATCTGCAATGAAATGGTGCTGGGAGTGAGCTTATATAATGTCCATGCAGGCAGGTTCCTATTGGTTGCTAACCTGTGACGAGTGTGGAAGGAGAACTCTGATTGGCTCTGATGCAAAAGGGCGGAGCAAATAATCGCGCAATATTCCTATTGCCGAATATTCGCATTGCGAATATTCGGCAATATAAAATGATCGCTTCAGCTACTCGGCCCAATGGCTCTAATCATACCAGCAATGCTTTCAGACGTCTATGGAGATCACTAGGATGTGATCTGTTTTAAAAATGAAACTGTAAAAATCGCTCTGATGCGGAAGATCGGGGCGAGGAAAATAATCGCGCGATATTGCGTTTGCCGAATAATCGCATTGCGATCTTTCTGGAAAATTCAATGAACGCTTCAGCTACTCGGCCCAGGGTCTCTAATTATACCAGCAATGCTTTTAGACGTCGATGGAGATATCTAGGATGTGATCTGATTCAAAAAAAAAATTGTAAAAAATCGAATATTCGGAATTGCGAATATTCACCGCGAATTTCGAAATATAGCGCGATTTCTCGAATATGCTATATTCGAGTCGAATATTCGCAATGCGAATATTCGTGAGCAACACTAGTAATGTACTGTGCAATCCCAATATGAGTGGTATGTTAAGTAGTACTATTCTTATCAGTTTAATCCCTGTTACGTCCCCTATCAGGGGACGTGTATGGAATAGAATTTTGACAACCGCAAAGAGTTGTCAAAAGTTGACACACTCATGACATAAATTCTATGCGTCAATCTTGGTGTAGTGATGTCTGTGCACGTACGCACGTTTGGGACATTGCAGGCGATGGGGTTTTTTCAAAGCCTATGGTCATGCTGAGGTAGTTCAGTGACAGTTAAGTGACCCAGAAAACAATGATTCTGCAATGTGGGCCCATTGTTGGCCTAGTAGGCTTTAATGATCACCTTAGATGATCACAAAGAAAATTAATGTTTTTTCTATACAAAATTATCTAGCCAATCACTTTTGGTCTGTTCACAATGAAGCAACGACCTTATCATCTGGGGTGTACCAACATTGCCATTGCCAACACACTCATAGAGGTGGTCGCTTCATTGTGATACGCAAGCCCCTTCACCACAACAAGGTAACGATCACGGAGGGGAATTGACACATGTATGTGCCTTTTTTTTTGGTTTTGTTTTTGCAGCCACAGTGCAGCACCAGAGGCCAGAAAAATTAGGCATGTAAACATGCCTGAAAAAATAGGTATTGTTGCAGCTATATATATGTATATATATATAGCATATTAATACCATAGTTTGCAGACCCCGTAACTTTCACACAGACTAAATAATATACACTAAATTAATATTTTTCACAAATGAAATTTAGCAGAATATATTTTGTCCCAAATATGTGAAGACAGGATGTTTTTTTTAAAAAGTTTTAGAACAGAAACTAAGACAAACTTAATTTTTTCCAAATGTTTGGTCTTTTTTTCATTACATAGTAAAATAAAAAAAATTAAAACAGTGGAGATTAAATACCACCAAAAAACTGATGAAAAAAAGATATTAAATGTGTTTAATGTGTTTGAGTACAGTGTTACAAAACTGAGTAATTGTCATATAAAGTGTAACAGTGCTGAAAATGAAAAATGCCCAGTCTTCAAGTGGTTAAACATGCTTCATATAAAAGATGACATGCCTTGGCTCCATGGACTGATTTGAGTAAAAAAAAAAACTCTTCAGTCTTCATAAAATTTGCATATATTATCTATGTCTGTCGTAGGTTTTAATGATGATTCTGACAGAATGCAGGTACTTTAAAATTTTCACATTGTCAGCTTTACAAGATATCTCTTTAATTCTGTTACCAGGTTTTATCTTTAGCTGAATTAAGTTGCAAACAGTTACACGATCACACTGAATCTAATTTCCACAGATGAATAAGCAATGTGTTAAACTGGATAGAGCCAGTGTAGTGTTAGAGTGGGAGCTAGATGCTGACATGAAGATAAAGTTTACTCTGAAAGAAACTGCACAAGTTATAAGCTAATACCTTTATGTCCATACTTAATAGCTTTCCTTCTGAGGCTTTTGCTCATGCACATCGATGGTTTAGCCCATAAAGCAAAAACTCAGTTTTTAAACACGCCGAATACCCCGAAATCAAGGATTCCTTGTTTGGTGCATACGTCCCTAAACGAACAATGTCCTTGTAGCAAGGTCCCAGGCCTCCTTCAGTCTATTGGGGACCTCCAGGGCCAGAAGTAGCTGACATCTTTCTGTATATGGTGGATTGCAAGACATAGTGGGTGTAATGTAACAGAACTTTAGGGAGAGAGGGTTAAGGCCAAGACACCCTTAGGAAGTTGCAAAGTTAAAGCGGAGGTTCACCCTAAATTTGGACTTTGGCTCAAGTAAACCTACAGGCATAGACAATAACTAATCCTTTGTTTTTTTTTTTTTTATTGCGATTTTTTTTTAATTACCTGAGTACTGCAGCAGTTTCTCAGGCTGTGATTGACGTGCTTCCGACCGGCGCATACTGCGCGTCACGAGTTGCCGAAAGAAGCCGAACGTCGGTGCGGCTCTATACGGCGCATGCGCACCGACATTTGGATTCTTTCGGCAACTCGTGACGCGCAGTATGCGCCAGTCGGAAGCACGTCAATCACAGCCTGTGATTAGGAACACCCACTCCCGAGGGAAAGCCGGGGGTGAAAATAGCGGTATAATGGTATGTACGGAAAAAACAAAAACAAACAACAGCATACTGTCGGTCTCATAGGCTGGCTCCATGTATTGTTAGAATTTTTTTTTAGGGTGAACCCCCGCTTTAATTTTGCAGACTCTGAGACTTCTACAGGATGACAGCCATGCAGGGAAAGATATACAGCAAGGGGCCACACCTGCACGTGTAGGAATGCTGTCTCCTATGGCAACAGTCTTTAACAGTTTTTTTTTATTATTCTTTGTACAAAATAAAAATCCCTTCCAATAGGGATATACATTGTTATGTTTATATCCAATACCTTATCCCGCATATAGCTTGCTTGATATATTTTTTTCCGGTAACGCTGTGATTTTATCCCAAGAATTTTTTTTTCCGTTCTCCTCCATGGGAATGATAACTCTTTTTGTAAACTCTGTTCGTCTTTCAGTTTAATATCTCAGATTTACTCGGGTTAATCTTGAAATTAGATAGATCTCCATATTCCTTTAATGTTTTCAAAATATTGGGCATTGTAATTCGGGGTTTTGATATATAAAATAGTATGTTGTCAGCAAATGCAGCTAATTTATGTTCCTCTTCTCAGACTTTGAAGCCCCTATATCCGCATCCTCCCGTACTGTTGCTAGTAAAGGTTCCAGCGCCAGAACGAACAGGAGCGGAGACAGGGAGCATGCTTGTCTTGTGCCATTACTCATCTCAAAGGGGGGTGACAATATTCTGTTCACTTTTGCCATTGCTGTGGGCCGTTATACAATACTTGTATCCACTGCATCATCCTTGGGCCTATCCCCATACTCTCCAGGGTGCTCATCATAAATCCCCAGTCTACCCTGTCGAATGCCTTTTCAACATCTATCGACAGAGGACCTTCCCTTCTCTTATTTTTTGGAGAAGTAGGAGTGTTCTTACCCAGTTGTCCCTCCCTTTTCTAATTGGTACAAAACCTACTTGGTCAGGATGGACCAACTCTGTCATTAAATCTTTCATCCTTGTTGGTAATATTCTCGCGAACAGTTTTGTGTCCGCGTTTAACAGTGATATGGGTCTATAGTTTGAACACTTGGTGCTATCTTTACCTTCTTTTGCAATAATGGTAACTGATACCAATAAAGCCTCTTTACTCATCTCATACCTCATTCCCAGTCCGTTCATATATGTGCACAGTTTTGGGGTCAGGATTTCTTTAAACCTTTTTAAATATAATATTGTATAGCCATCTGGCCCTGGACTTTTTCCTGGTGCTGATTCTTTTAATGCCTGGTTAATTTCCTCTACTGTTATAGGTGTTTCGAGGGATATTGCTCTTTCCTCTGTTATACGGGGGATCCTAGCTTTTTTTTAAATATGCTTTAACAGTTTCTAACACAAAGTGTAATAGTTCTGTCACTTCCACTACAATCTCTTCTTGTAGTTATTCCACCCACTGAGCTCCCAGTCTCTCTCTCACTAGACTTGATGATTCACTGCCACTGAATTCCTTTAGCTCTTCCATTCTTCACCGTAAATCTTCCACCTATTACTGTAAACAATCTCAAAGTCTCTAAGCTTACTTTGTGAAGATCCCCACACATTTATTTCCCTGAATTCTGTGACACATATTCACTACAGTATGTCCTGTCAGTAAGTACTGCTGGGTCACACATTTCACAGAACCTTCTTTTTGAACTAAAGTGGAGCAAAGATGAGGAGTTTCAGGAGGCAGACCCAGTAAAGTAATCATTGCTTGAAGGCAGCAAGGTACCATGGGATAAGTAGTCCTTAGAATTTGAAAGTAAAGAGCAGAGAAGAAGCCGAAAAGCATGCAGGGAATCCAAGAATGTGTGGCAAGAGTTGACCAGCAGACATGCAGCACTCTCAACATTTTTCAAATAAGCTTATATTGGATTGTCAAAAAACACCATTGCTGGTATTGTTATTCCAAATCTGATGTTATAAAATAAAAGTGTATGCTGTAACCATAGTAGCATTCTATGCTCAATCCAAAATAAAGAAACATTTCAGCTTTAGCTTTAGATATATTATAAAAAGCAGCCATACCCTGAGGCAGTGCCATTTGTGATAATTTACACATAGAACTCGGTTTTCTGTATGTTGAATAAATAGACTTTCGAAACTTTTGTTAAAACAAAGCATTACGAGGTGGCATAACCCAATCAAATTCACTGACGATGATTTCCTTTAGCTCTTCCAATCTTCGGTGGAAATCTTCCAACCTATTACTGTAAACAATCTCAAAGTCTCTAAGCTTACTTTGTGAAGATCCCCACACATTTATTTCCCTGAATTCTGTGACACATATTCACTACAGTATGTCCTGTCAGTAAGTACTGCTGTGTCACACATTTCACAGAACCTTCTTTTTGAACTAAAGTGGAGCAAAGATGAGGAGTTTCAGGAGGCAGACCCAGTAAAGTAATCATTGCTTGAAGGCAGCAAGGTACCATGGGATAAGTAGTCCTTAGAATTTGAAAGTAAAGAGCAGAGAAGAAGCCGAAAAGCATGTAGGGAATCCAAGAATGTGTGGCAAGAGTTGACCAGCAGACATGCAGCACTCACAACATTTTTCAAATAAGCTTATATTGGATTGTCAAAAAACACCATTGCTGGTATTGTTATTCCAAATCTGATGTTATAAAATAAAAGTGTATGCTGTAACCATAGTAGCATTCTATGCTCAATCCAAAATAAAGAAACATTTCAGCTTTAGCTTTAGATATATTATAAAAAGCAGCCATACCCTGAGGCAGTGCCATTTGTGATAATTTACACATATAACTCGGTTTTCTGTGTGTTGAATAAATAGACTTTTGAAACTTTTGTTAAAACAAAGCATTACGAAGTGGCATAACCCAATCAAATTCACTGACGATTCTTCTTTTGACTAAAGTTGTCCTTTCATAAATCAACTTTGGGTCATTTTATAACTGTGAAGAATAGAAGAAAGAGTCAATTTTTATAAGCAGCGCCATGCAAAATCCGCTGATAAATATTGAGGAATACTTTGTTTGCAGTGTTTGTACTTAAAGAGCAGAATAAGCACATTGCAGCATTCCATCTTCAGGTCATGTAGGGTGTAGACTTATCAAACACATTTTTCCTTGGATTTGTTTATTGTGAAACATCAACGGAAGAGGAATGATGATGAGGAAGACTTGAGTACGTTTCCTGTTTTATGAGAAAACACAATATTCAGCAGTCAGCCTGATATTTTTGTGCATGAATAAAGTACTTTGAGGGGTGAGAATTTTACCTCATTAAATATTTATTTACAACCTTGCCTTGTTTGTGGATTATACAGGAGTAATGGTGCTAAAAATACTGCTTAATGAGACATTGAAATGCAACAAGCAGTAGCACATTCATTAAAATAAATCTACATAAATAAATATAATATATGAGAAATTGCAAGCAGCCAAAAATAAGTAACCAAATGTAATGTAGGGTAGTTTCCTGACAATGATTTTTTAGTGATATACCGTAGTTGTGGATTGTTGAGGAACTATTCTGTTTAGAAAACAGGTGTGAGAAATTGGCTTAATCGTCTGCCGCCTGGCTACAGAACATTTACTGTGGCATGGTGAACAGGCAGGCTAAATCATTTAATGTACATCAACTAGCCTCTTTCGGGCACCACTCCCACAACTACTGTGTCCACTTGACACAGCAGATTGTGGCTTCTGGTACTCGGGTGCTTTGAGTGGACAGGGGATCGTGTGATCACAGTGCGGTCACATGATCATAATGTCACCATAGCTGTTATAAATGAATTTCAATAAGACTGGGATCACACTGTCTTCACATCAGGCTCATGGCAGGGGTCCAGTGCGTCCCTGTTCTCCATTTCAGGAACGAATCAGGCCCGAATTTTCACCTGAAAAAAATGTTGTTTGTTTTTTAAACATACTGCCACACCAGTCATATGATGTCACTGTACTGCACTGGTAACAGTATGTAAAAAAGTATTATTTAGATTTTTAATTTTCCATTTATTCCTTTAGGATGAATTGAATTTTCAGTGTTTTTTTGTTTATATAGCAAAAAATAAAAACACACATTGGTGATCAAATACAACCAAAATAAATTTCTATTTATGTGAAAAAAATTATTAGATAAATTGAATTTGGGTACTGTGCTAAAGGGGTTGTAAACCATCATGGTTTTTCACCGTAATGCATTCTATGAATTACGGTAAAAAACCTTTTGTGCTTCAGCACCCCCCAGACCCCCCTTGTTCTTACCTTAACCTGGTCATTCCAGCGATGGGGGTGAGCACAGCAGCTCCAGCCGCTGTCTTGGATCCTCATTGGATAGATCAATAGCAGCGGAAGCCACTGGCTCCCTATGCTGTCAATCAAGTGACACAGGAGCCAGGGGGCAGGGCCGATTTCTGCTGTCTATCGATCGCGAATACGGATGGATGTAATTTATGTAAACGTCAAAACCAATGACGTCCTTGCGACGTCATTTGGAGCAATGCACGCTGGGAAAATTTGCGGGTGGCGCATGCGCTGTTCGATCGGCGCGGGGACGCGCCTGATTTAAATTTTAGGCGCCCCCTAGCCGGGGAATTTGAATTCTGCCGGGGGATTTATGATACGCCGCCGCAACTTTAGAGGCAAGTGCTTTCTGAATAAAGTACTTGCCTCAAAAACTTGCGGCGGCGTAACGTAAATCAGATAGGTTACGCGGATCTAAAGATCCGCTGACCTATCTGAATCTGGCCCACTGTGTTTAATTTAAAAATTGTCACTCTTCTTTTGTTTATAGCGCAAAAAATAAAAACCGCAGAGGTGATCAAATACCACCAAAAGAAAGCTCTATTTGTGGGGAAAAAAGGGCATCAATTTTGTTTGGGAGCCACGTCGCACGACCGCGCAATTGTCATTCAAAGTGCGACAGCGCTGAAAACTAAAAATGAGTCTGGGCAGGAAGGGGGTGAAAATGCCCTGTATGGAAGTGGTTAAAGTAGCACAGTGCTGAATAGCAAACAAATGGCCTGCTCATGAAAGGGGTAAAACCCTCAGGAGGTCAAATCGGTAAGATCTACTACTTGTGTTGTAGATTTCAGTGAGCACACAGAAGCACATACAAACAGCTGAACTCCAGCCGTAATTTTATTCTTGCACAGTTCTGCAATTTCCTCTTTTTTACAGAAATTGCTTAGTTGGATTTTAATTCAAGAGGCGAGGACTGTGACATTCAATGAGGGAGGAGCTGTGCTACAAAATGGACTCTTCCTGGAGCAATCAAAATTCTTGCAAGTTCAAAAGTTCATTGCAAATAAATACAAAATCATTTACGGGAAGGAGAAACTCTGCAAGTAAAAATGTAAATTACTTGATTTGACTGTGCTTTTACTGTGCAATTTTTTAAATTGGTGATCAGGTCTATTTCAGCTAGGGTTGCCACCTCATCCCTTTAAAACAGAACACATATGAATTACACAGGTTCTGTGGCTAATTAATGTGGTAATTAGACTCGTTTGGTGCCTTACCTGCATTAAATCAGCCACAGAACCTGTGTAATTCATATGTGTTCTGTTTTAAAGGGATGAGGTGGCAACCCTAATTTCAGCATTGCCTGCTCAACACAACACACTAACACAGTTAATTACAGAGGTAATTATAGCAGCAACATTAGTGCATGCAGCTGCTCAGCCAGCCCAGCAACAATAGTGTGCCACATAATGGCGACCATTTGTTGATGGAGGGAGTCCAAATCCTAGTCCGAACAATTCATTTGCAGCATTTCTATTATTTACCTATTTTTTATTATTATTGGCTTTTGTATGACAGTGTTGCTTATCAGCCAGTCCACTGATAGTGACTCACAGTTGTGCCAGCTAATTAAAGGCTTAATGCTGCTACTTCAAAAATGTAAATATCACACTCAATAAATTAAAGACTTTGTATGACAATAATGTTTTGGCCAGACCAGTGACTACTGTTTGTCACTGAATCCTCCCTAACAGTTTATTTTCAGAATCATATTGGCTGAACTGTGGCTATTGTGGTTATAAATCACTAAGTACCAATAATGTTGTGTGAGGCAGTCTAATGAATGACATTTGATTTTACTCCTTCCTCATTTAAAGACATTTATGGTTTGACTGTTCCCAAAATTGTGAGGAATTGTGTAGTGGACTGCTCTCTTTGGTAACTTGTGTTTTGTTTTCTCCAGTCAGGAGAAAGAGGGTATAAAGGACCAGATCATTTTCATAGGGAAGCTTCTAACTTTGAATTGTATTTCATAAGTAGAATGTAGATTGCTCTTGTGTGTATACGAATGTACAAAAAATATTTACTAACCCCTTAGTTAATAAAACAATTCTATGTAATGTGACCTATACAAGCCATCATGGATCAAATTAACTGATGGAGAAAATGGGGTTGATTTACGTATATTGAAGTGTGTTAGTGCACGGTTAATGCAGTATATTTTAGTGCGTTATTGCATGTTTACTGAAGTATATTGCAGTGCATTACTGCATGGTTAACGGTTAGAACTTTAGCATACCAGAAAAATCACATGGTATCCCATGAAATTAGGTATTCTTCCAAAAATGGAAATGTCCCTGTGTTACATGGGAGAACTTGGAGCCGTACATAAGACCACATTCACTGGGAATATTGCAGCCATAGATGAAAAGGACTGTGCACTGGGGCTATGCACAATGTGAGGAGTAAAAGAAGCAGGCAGTCTTACCCTCTTGGTGTAAAGCATTCAGGTTGAGCCATGGTATACTTTCCGTCACTGCAAACAGTGAATGTAGGGCAGTCTATAGTGACTGCAACTGCTGATGTCCAGTGGAACTCCTTGTGCCATCCAACTGCTGGCCGGCGTGGCTATATTTGCTGGAGGATGAAGCTACGCGTGGATGTATCGAAACCCGTTGACATCACAGACACGTCATGGACAGCTGGGATGCTTTGCCCCAAATGGACAAACACTGTGCCGATTAACTAGAGGAGTTCCCCTTATACCTCAGAGATGCTGGAGGGCACAGCGCACGTCCATCACAGCCAGCACAGAAGTCTCTAGTTTGACACAAGGCACAAGGCATCCCACTGGACATCAGCAGTTGCAGCCATAGACTGCCCTATATTCACTGTTCACAGTGACGGTATGTGTACCATGGCTCTTCCTGACCGCTTTAAACCAAGAGGGTAAGACTACCTGCTTCTTTTGCTCCTAACATTGTACATACCCCCCGTGTACAGTCCTTTTCATCTACAGCTTCAATAGCCTTCGTGAGTGTGGTTTTATGTACGGCTCCAAGTTCTTCCATGTAACACAGTGACATTTCCATTTTTGGAAGAATACCTAATTTCATGGGACCTCATGTGATTTTTCTGGCATGCTGAAGATAGGTGTTTTTGCATTTATTCCTCTGTTGAATTTTTATTTTTACACACGCCTTCTGCCATGCATGGTCACATTCATTTGCAGCCAGTGGACTCCACAGTCAGCCCCAGGAATCTAAGGGGGTATGTGTGCTAGTGCTGTGTACTTTAACCACTTGCTTACTGGGCACATATACCCCCCTCCTGCCCAGGTGAAATTTCAGCTTTCGGCACTGCGTCGCTTTAACTAACAATTGCGCGGTCGTGCGACGTGGCTCCCAAACAAAATTGACGTCCTTTTTTCCCCACAAATAGAGATTTCTTTTGGTGGTATTTGATCGCCTATGCGGTTTTTATTTTTTGCGCTGTAAACAAAAAAGAGCGACAATTTTGAAAAAAATACAATATTTTTTACTTGTTGCTATAATAAATATCCCAATTTAAAAAAACAAAAAACATTTTTTTTCTCAGTTTAGGCCGATACGTATTCTTCTACATATTTTTGGTAAAAAAAAAAAACGCAATAAGCGACTGGTTTGCGCAAAAGTTATAGCGCCTACAAAATAAGGGACAGAATTATTATTTTTTATTATATATTTTTTTTGTAGAAATGGCGGCGATCTGCGATTTTTATTGGGACTGCGACGTTATGGCGGGCACATCGGACACTTTTGACAAATTTTTGGCACCATTCAAATTTATACTGCGATCAGTGCTATAAATATGCACTAATTACAGTATAAATGTGACTGGCATTGAAGGGGTTAACACTAGGGCGTGAGGAAGGGGTTAAATGTGTACCCTAATTAGTGTTCTAACTGTGGGGGAAGGGGGGTGACTGGGGGGGGGGTGACCGATCTATGTCCCTATGGACAAGGGACACAGATCGGTCTCCTCTCCAGAGACAGCACCACTGTCTCTGTGTAAAACGGCAATGAGAGATGATCTCATATGTTTACATATGAGATCATCTCTCATTGGCCGCACAGATCGCATCGCAAACGGCCACTCTGATTGGCCGTTCGTGGCGATCTGTGATTGGCTGTGTCCAAGGGACACGGCCAGCACAGCAGTTCCCCGCTGCGCGCTCTGGAGCGCGCGTGGGGAACACGCAAAGGGGCGGACGTCAATTGACGTCCACTTGGATTTTGGGATCCGCGCTGTAGCCGTCATTTGACTATAGCGCGGGTCCCAAGAGGTTAAGTGGAGTTTACTCCTCAATTATTTCCATTGTGGATCAGCACTGACACCTGAATCTCACTTAGTCCCTTTAGTCCGGACATGTGTATCTGTGCCTTTGTTTTTTGTGCTTTTTTTTATTGGTATGGTGCAGGGTGGTTTTGATACACTGTGTGTCCCAACTAGAGTTTTACTCTTTTTATTGGAATATTTTGTCTAAATAAGCATATGTTTTTTACCTTCCAACATGTCTTGTTTCTGTCTAATTAACAGCTTAACTGTGCAGGTTGGGAGCTTTACTCCCTTCAGGTGCAGCCTGTCTTTTTCTTTTTTGGTTTCATATTTCAGATGAGGTCTTACCAATGATTTGTACAGAAGCAAAATCATCTCTCTCTCTCTCTCTCTGCAGTCCATGCCTCTCTTAATACACAAAACCTCATTTGCCACATAGGTGCCCAATGAAACAGTACATTGAGGTCGGCTTGTAAGATGGAGACATCCTGTAAGGATGTTATTCCACTGCATAGCTTGGTGTCATCTGCAAAAACTGAAATGGTACATTTAATCCCAGACCCTATATTATTTATAAAGATAATAAAAAGTAAGGGTACCAACCAGTGATGGCTGGTGCTTAATATTTTGGGGGATGGACAGGAAGGGGGTGCTCCCCCCACCCCACAGGAGATGGACGATCAGAGGCCTCCTTACCTTAGGAGGCAGATGACAAGGATCCAGGGTAGGGCTGCTGCTCCTCGCTGCTACTTCTCACTCCAGGGTCTTTGCTTCTCCCCCCAGGCCAAACAGGAAGTGGGTCCCGAAACCAAATTGGCTGGGAGACCTAAGACACCCTGGCCAATCCGGTCTCAGGACCCACATCCTGATTGGCCGGGAGGAGAATCAGGAAGACAATAGTGAATATTAATTCGCTATTGTCACACAGCTGGGTGGGCTCAGAGCGAAATGCTCTGTGCCCCGAGTCCATCCTTTTTTTAAGCCAATTGGAGCCTCAGGCTCTAATCATGTGCTTAAAAAAAAAACATTGAAATCCATGCATCTGGCGCCCTGAATGTAGATTAGGTTCGGGCACATCGATTAGGGGCCACGCCCCTGCACCCTGTATGGAACCTTGGAGAACACCCCTGTTAACCTTAGACCATTCAGAGTAAGAATCATTAACCACTACTCTGTGTATTCTGTTTTTTAGACAGTTTTCTACCGATTTAAAAACTGATCTTTCCAAACCTGTAGACTCAGGCCTCGTACACACGACCGGATCTATCCGCTGGAATTGATCAGCGGATCAGTTCCAGCGGACAAATCCGGTCGTCTGTACGGCCTAGCGGATATTTATCCGCGGAGATTCCTCGGGCCGGACCATTTCAAGCAAATAGAAATTTCTTAGCATGCTAAGAAATCTATCCGCTTGAATCGGGACCAGCGGATTGATCCGGTGGTCTGTACAGACTCACCGGATCAATCCGTCCGCTCCCCTCCCTCGCATGCGTCGTAATGATTCGACGCATGCGCGGAAGTACTTACCTTCCAGCGTCGCGCACGTTGCCGCATCAACATCGCGGCGACGGCACGACACGTCACCTCGGATGAATTTCACGCGGATTTTGATCCGATGGTGAGTACACGCCATCGGATCCAAATCCGGAGGAGGAATCTCCGCTGGAAACGGTCCGGCGGACCGTTTCCAGCGGAGTCCCCTTCGTGTGTACGGGGCCTTAAGCTTACACATTAGCCATGTTTGGGGAACTGTGTCAAATGCTTTTGCAAAATCCAAGTATCCACTTATACCCCCTTCCTAACCAGACCAATTTTCAGCTTTCAGTGCTCTCACATTTTGAATGACAGTTACTCTCATGCAACGCAACACTGTATCCATATTACATTTTTGGCCTTTTTACTCATGCAAATTAAGATTTCATTTGGTGATATTCAATCACCACTGGGTTTTTTATTTGTTGCGCTATAAATAACAAATTGTATTTTCTTTGTTTCTGTTATAAATTGTTGCAGTTTGTTGGCCAAAATGTATATTGCTACATATCTTTGGTAAATATAATCCAAATCAGTGAATATTATTTGGTCTTTGTGAAAGTTTTAGATCCTACAGGCTATGGTATCAATCATTGAAAATAGATCACCCCTAATGTACTGACTAGTGTTGCTCACGAATATTCGTATTGCGAATATTCGTTACGAATATTGCATATTCGAGTATTCGCGAATAACTCGAATATCGCGGTCAAAATTCGCTATTACGAATATTCGTATTTTTTCAAATTTATTTTTAAAACAGATCACATCCTAGTGATCTCCATCGACGTCTAAAAGCATTGCTGGTATGATTAGAGATCCTGGGCCGAGTAGCTGAGACGATCCTTTTATGTTGACGAATATTCGCTTTCGTGAATATTCGTATTATGAATATTCACGAATACTTTCTCCGCCCTTCTTTTGCATCAGAGCCAATCAGAGTTCTCCTACCACAGTTGTCAGAGGTTAGCAACCTCCATAGCAACCAATAGGAACCTGCCTGCAGGACCAGTATATAAGATCACTCCCAGCAGTATTTCAGTGCAGATTCACAAGGTGGCTAGAGAGAGTGGAGTGTTTCTGTGCGTTTTTCCAGTGTATTGCGATCTTAGAGCTTAGAGCATTGTGCTTCCTATAGTGCTTTCAGTTCTGAGTTTCCTGCTTCTATAACCAACTGCTTTTTTCAAAGCAAAAGACCCAACAGCTTTTCTAAAAGCTCAGATTTGTGTTGTTTTGTCCAGGTTAGTGTAGCTTAGTGTTAGATAGATTTCTGTTTAGTTAGTGTAAGTGTACATTTCTTTAACCACTAGCCGACCGCGCACCGCCGTTCTACGTCGGCAGGTCGGCTCGGCTGGGCGAGAGCACGTAGTATAATGTCCTCTCTCTCAGCCGCCACTAGGGGCGCGATCGCCGCCGACTCCCGTGCGTGTGCCCGGCGGGCGCGATCGCCGCCGGGCACACGCGATCGCTCGGTACAGAGCGGGGACCGGGAGCTGTGTGTGTAAACATTTGCATTTTTATAGCACTGATCGCTATAAAAATGCCAATGGTCCCAAAAATACCGAAAAAAAAAACGCTGATCGCCGCCATTACTAGTAAAAAAAATATATTAATAAGAATGACATAAAAATACCCCCTATTTTGTAAACGCTATAACTTTTGCGCAAACCAATCAATAAACGCTTATTGCGATTTTTTTTTTACGAAAAATATGTAGAAGAATACGTATCGGCCTAAACTGAGGAAAAAAAATGTTTTTTTTTTTATATTTTTGGGGGATATTTATTACAGCAAAAAGTAAAAAATATTCATTTTTTCCAAAATTGTTGCTCTATTTTTGTTTATAGCGCAAAAAATAAAAAAACGCAGAGGTGATCAAATACCACCAAAAGAAAGCTCTATTTGTGGGAAAAAAGGACGCCAATTTTGTTTGGGAGCCACGTCGCACGACCGCGCAATTGTCTGTTAAAGCGACGCAGTCCCGAATCGCAAAAAGTACTCTTTGGGCAGCAATATGGTCCGGGGGTTAAGTAGTTAAGGTAGCTTAGTTTAGTGTGTGTTTAGTCTCTGTGTTTTGTGTATAAAAAAATAAATAAATAGCTTTAGTTTAGTCATATAAGTTTGTGTAAGTAGAGTTAGTGTTTAGTGCATATTAGTTTAGTATTTGTAGTCCTCGTCTTTGTCCTTGTCAGTCAGTGTAAAAAAAAAAAAAAAAAAAAAAAAAAATTAGCTTTAGTTTAATCATATAAGTTTGTGTAAGTAGAGTTAGTGTTTAGTGCATATTAGTTTAGTATTTGTAGTCCTCGTCTTTGTCCTTGTCAGTCAGTGTAAAAAAAAACAAAAAAAAACAAAAAAAATTTAGCTTTAGTTTAGTCATATAAGTTTGTGTAAGTAGAGTTAGTGTTTAGTGCATATTAGTTTAGTATTTGTAGTCCTCGTCCTTGTCTGCGTCCTTCAGTCTAAAAAAACAAAAAAAAACAAAAAAAAGTTTTAGCTGTAGTATTTTAGTTCCTGTTTAGTAGCTGTCCGTGTCGTAGTCTACGTCTTTGTCCGTGTAAAAAAAACAAAAAAAAGTTTTAGGTGTAGTATTTTAGTTCCTGTTTAGTAGCTGTCCGTGTCGTAGTCTACAACTTTGTACGCGTAAAAAAAAAAAAAAAAAAAAGTTTTAGGTGTAGTAGTTTTATTCTAGTTTAGTAGCTGTCTACGTCTTTATCTGCGTCTTTGTCTGCGTCTTTGTCTGCGTGCATGTCTTGCTAAAAAAACAAAAAACACTCCTTTCTCACATTTCCCCCCAATAAAGTTTACCCCCCCACATCAGCAAGCTGTCCAGGCATGCTGGGAGTTGTAGTTTTGCAACAGCTGGAGACACACTGTTTGGGAAATACTAATATCTGATCTTATATCCTAACTTTTAAACTAGTCTAAAATGCAGTTAAAGATAATGGAATAACAGTGGTGAAATTACTTACACTAATCAGCAGTTTTTCCTCACTGGATGAAAAGTTACTCCCCACCATCTTCGCTTCGCTGGGCAGCACAAAATAGCGATCCGAAAATCGACTGGCAAAGATCCAGGAAATGATCTCCGTTCTCGCGTGTTCTTAGCGCGCATGCGGGGATGAGAATTTCGCAATCAATTTCGCATTCGCATTAGCGAAATTTCGCCAAAATTTTTTTTTTTGATAAAATATCACGAATATTCGATTTTAACGAATATTTCACGAATATTCGTCTATATATTCTTGATATATCGCAAAATCGAATATGGCGTATTCCGCTCAACACTAGTACTGACAAGTGGCGACCTATCTAATTTCTTGAGATACTAAAAGCCAGGACAGTACAAATACCCCCAAAATGACATCTTTTTGGACAGTAGACATTCCAAGGTATTTAGTAAAAGACATAGTGAGTTTTTTTGAAGTTGTATTTTTTTCCCACAATTCTTTGCAAAAAAATGTATTTTCCTTTTATTTTTCACAAAATGTTCATATTAACAGGTTATTTCTCCTGCATGACATATTCATCTTTGCAACTACGCCTCAAAACACATTCTTCTACTCCTCCTGAGTATGGCAATACCACATGTGTGAGACTTTTTTAGTTTACCGCCTAGCCACATACGGTGGCCCAACATGCAGGGAGCACCATTGGGTGTTCTAGGGACACAAATTATACATTTCTTTTCATGACTACCTCTTGCAATTTTGAAGGCCCTGGAGGGGGTGTCTCGCTTGCCGATATGCCTACCTGCACGTTAATATGCAAAATATGGGCTACAGTTAAAAAAAATACTAGATACACTACCATATGGGAAAATTATAGACTTCATCAAATTGTGTTCCTTAGAGGCTTTCAGAGATGGGGGAAATTAGGGATAACAACTCTAGCTCAGTTATATGAAAATGGTATACTTAAATCCTTTGAAGAGCTAAAGGTAGAGTTCTCTCTACAATCTAATTGGTTCTATCAATTCCTCCAACTAAGACATGATTTACGTGCCCAATTCTCTTCTGCTAGGATATTTTTCCCCCCTATACTTGTTCTTGATAAGATAGTACAGGCAGAGTCAACAAAAGTTCTCACCTCTGCCACATATAGGGTATTGTTAGATAGGTTTTTACTGAACTTTCCCATTCGCTCTAGGGCTGGTTGGGAAAAAGATATTGGTTCTATCCCTGAGGAGGTCTGGGATGATATTCTTTGGTCCTCGCCCCGGGTGTCTCTTTCTCCATCACACAGACTGACACAGATCTTTAATCTCCATAGAGTCTATAGAACTCCCCAATTTCTGTATACAATTGGATTGAAATCTGAGCCAGCCTGTGCTAGATGTGGTAATACAGGTACGCTAATACATCTTTTGTGGTGGTGTCCGAAAACCTCAAATATACTGGGCGGAGGTGATTGGTACCCTAAATGGGCTATTGGATACTAATATTCCAGTTGAACCACTTATATGTCTATTGGGATACTGCAATACATCTATTTATACCTCTTCTATTGGTAATACTATAAGACGCACACTTTTTGTTGCCAGTAGACAGATTGCTCTTAAGTGGACTTCTCCCTACCCGCCGACCGTATCTGAGTGGATTTTAGTTCTTAATAGGATTATTCCCTAAGGAATTCCATGAGTAAGTTTAATGCTACCTGGTCAAGATGGCTTAGGTATCATGTAAACTAATAGGTACAATATACTTTGTAATATTGGATGATGTTTTTTCTCCAAGAGCAGGGTGGGGGTTGGGTGGGGGTTGTGTTTTGTTTAATGTGATTTTGTATAATTTGTCTGTATTGTCTCAATGTTGTTTGCATATAATAAAAAAAGGATCTGATTTAAAAAAAAAAGAAAAAGAAGAAGGCCCTGGAGCACCATGACGATGGAAACACCCACAAAATGACCCCATTTTGGAAAGCAAAAACCCCAAAACATAATCTAGGAGGCTTAATGAGTTTTTTGAACATGTCATTTTTTCCACAAATACTGTAGCTGCTGACTTTTGAAGAGGACACTTACCTGTCCAGGGAGCCCGCAATGTCAGCCCCCCCAGGCCAATCCGTCCATCGATTCGGGTGCAGGCACTACCATATGTAACTAAGGGAAACTGGCATTGGAGCCTTCAGGCTTCACAGCCTGTTTCCTACTGCACATGTGCACGTCGTGCTGCGCTTTCTGAATGGTCCCGTCTTCTTCTGGAATATACACAGGTCCCAGAATGCAGTGGGGAGGGGGAGGAGGAGGGGCAGAGGCAGTAAATTACGTACCTCACAAGGCAAGGCTGGAAGTTCACCTTTTAACTGCATAAAAGGTAAAAAAATTAGGTATATCCAAAAACAAGGGATGGTCTTTAGGTTAAGACCAAGTAGTAAAGTTGGATGGGACTCCGCTTAAACGTATTGCTCATGGGAACATACTTTGCAGTGAGTTTGCGTAAAGTCTTTTTAAAGAATTACCATTTCTGTTCTGTTTTCATAGATGCCAATATTCACTCCCAGTCTAAGTCATTGGAAAATTTGCTCTCTTAACCACTTGACCACTGGGCACTTAAACCCCCTTCCTAACCAGATACATTTTCAGCTTTCGGTGCTCTCACAATTTGAATGAGAATTACTCAGACATACAACATTGTACCCATATGAAATTTGTGTCCTTTTTTTCCAAAAAATAGAGCTTTCTTTTGGTGGTATTTGATCACCTCTGGGTTTTTTATTTTTTGCGCTATAAAAGAAAAAAGACTGAAAATTCTGTAAAAATAAAAAATAAATTCTCGTTTCTGTCATATTAGCAGGTTATTTCTCACACACAGCATATGCATACCACAGATTACACCCCAAAACACATTCTGCTATTCCTCCTGAGTATGGCGATACCACATGTGTGAGACTTTTACACAGTGTGGCCACATACAGAGGCCCAACATGCAGGGAGCACCATCAGGCGTTCTGGAGCACCCAGGCCTATCCTGACATTTCTCTTCTATATGTAAACATCATCATTTATTTGCCAGAAAAAAAATATGTGGGCGGGACTTACGCATGTGTTTGCTTCTGCGTGCGAGCAGACGGGGACAGGGGCGCTTTAAAAAAATATATATATATTTTATTGTTCATTTTACTTTATTTATTTTAGTTTGACACTTTTTTTCCCAAAAATTATTTTTTTGATCACTTGTATTCCTATTATAAGGAATTTAAACATCCCTTGTAATAGTAATATAGCATGACAGGTCCTCTTCACAGTGAGATGTGGGGTCAATAAGACCCCACATCTCACCTCTAGGCTGGGAAGCCTGAAATAAAAAAAATGATCCTGGCTTCGATTCTAGTGGTGAGTGGCGAGTATTGCGGGGTATTACAGGGTATTGCAGAGTATTGCGGAGTATTGCGGAGTATTGCGAAGTATTGCAGGGTATTGCGGAGTATTGCAGGGTATTGCAGAGTATTGAGGTATTGCGGAGTATTGCGGAGTATTGCGGAGTATTGCAGGGTATTGCGGAGTGTTGCGGAGTATTGTGGAGTATTGTGGGGTATTGCCGAGTATTGTGGAGTATTGCGGGGTATTGCGGAGTATTGCAGGGTATTGGAGTATTGAGGTATTGCAGAGTATTGAGGTATTGCAGAGTATTAAAGTATTGCAGGGTATTGCAGAGTATTGTGCAGAGTATTGTGTAGAGTATTGTGCAGGGTATTGCAGAGTATTGCACAGGGAATTGCAGAGTATTGCACAGGGAATTGCAGGGTACTGCAGAGTATTGCACACGGTATTGTAGAGTATTGCACACGGTATTGCAGAGTATTGCGCAGGGATGGATGGCTGGATATGTGACTGCAATTGTCACAGATCCAGCCCACAGTGCTGCTGCTGCCTCTGCTCTCCCCCCTCTCCTCTCACACTGTACCGATCGGTACAGAGAGGGGAGGGAGGAACCGGCGTCATCACTTGACGCCGGTTTGTTTACAAGTGATCACTCCGTCATTGGACGGAGCGATCACATGGTAAAATGCCGCTATCAGTGGCGATTTACCGTGATCTGTGATGCGCCAGGTCTTCTAGACCCGGCGGTCACGATTGATTCCGGGAGCACGCCCCAGGGGGCGCGCGGGAGCAAGATTCTGGGAGGACGTCCATAGACGCGCTGTAGACGTATTTTGTCTATAGTGCGGTCGACAAGAGGTTAAAACTAAGTGTTTTAATGTTTCCTGTATGTATTTGCTGCTTACAACTAACATTAAATGAAATCATGTTATGGTCACTGCTACCCACATGTTATTTTATGTGAATATTGCAAATAAGCTCTGCATGGTTTGAGAATACCAGGTCTAGCAAAGCATCATTCCTAGTTGGGGCCTCAATAAACTGCACCATAAAATTGTCTTGTAATAGGTTTATAAATGTTTGCCCTTTAACTGTTCCAGCAGTATCATTACTCCAGTCAATTTCCGGGTAGTTAAAATCCCCCGTTATTATCACTGTCCCAGCCCTTGCAGCCCTTTCTATCTGTGCAAGGAGCTGAGTCTCCACCTCCTCATTAACACTGGGAGGTCTTTAACAAATGCCAATGATAACCTTTGTAGTACGCACACCCATGTACATTTCCACTCATAATGCTTCAGAATCATCACACTCTCCATCAAATAGGTTCTCTTTCACACTTGCTTTGAGATAACTTCTCCCATAGAGACAGACACTGCCACCCTTGTTTTACCCTGTCTTTCCAAAAGAGAGCATAGCCAGAGAATGTTAATAACCCAGTCAAGTGAAGAATGAAGCCAAGATTCAGCAATACCAATTAAATCATAGTTCTCCTCGTGCACCAGAGTTTTCAACTCACCTATTTGGCTTGGCAGACCTCTGGCATTGGTGAACAAACACTTTAATTGATTGCCACATTTTGTACACTTATTTTGCATATTTATTATTTTAGTACAAATAGTACCATTTCCAATATTTTTTTGTAACATGGGAACCTTCATATCACCTGCCATAGCCCTCCCCTCATATTTTCCCATCCCACCCACCAATAGGGGCTGACCCCTGTCTGACTGTCTGCCCCATTAAAATCTACTTCACCCTCCCCCTAAATCCTAGTTGAAATTCTCCTCCGGCCTTCCCATAAACCTATCCCCCAGCATAGCAGACCACCTTCCATTTAGGTGCAAACCATCTTTAGCATATAGGTTGTACCCAAATGAAAAGTCAGCCAAGTGCTCTAAAAACCCAATTCTCTCCTTCTTACACCAGGTCTTTAGCCATGCATTCAGCTCTCTATTCTCCCCGTGTCTTTCCTGTGTCGCACGGGCAATATTTTAGAGAATATCCAGCCACAGCAAGCAGAGGAGGTAGTGGACTGGCTTACTAAACTATGCTCATCCTCCTCATCCTCCATCACTCAAGCAGAGACTAGTGTGCATTTCACCGCGGCACCCAGAGTGGCTTATTTTGCCTCCTTGTCCACAGATACTCCTGCAATAGCTCCAGCATCATGCATGGAGGAGTCAACTAAGTAATTTAAACACAGTGGGCTAGATTCACATAGATTAGCGGATCTTTAGATCCGCGTAATCTATGTGATTTACGATCCGCCGGTGCAATTTAGCGAGGCTAGTGCAGTATTCACAAAGCACTTACCTCGAAAATTGCACCGTCGGATCGTAACTCCCCCGGCGGAATTCAAATTCCGTGGCTAGGGGGAGTGTACAATTTAAATCAGGCGCGTTCCCGCGCCGATTTAACTGCGCATGCGCCACCGGCGAAATTTCCCAGTGCGCATGCTCCAAATGACGTCGCTAGGACGTCATTGTTTTCGCCGGCAACGTCAATTGCGGCCATCCGTATTCCAGACCGACTTACGAAAACGACGTAAAAATTTGAAACTCGGCGTGGGAAAGACGGCCATACTTAACATTAGCTACCCCTCATATAGCAGGGGTAACTATCCACCAGAAAAAGCCGAACACAAACAACGTAAAAAAAAAAGCGATGGGCGGGCGTTCGTTTCTGAATCGGCCGTTCTCCTCATTTGCATATCCGACGCGTAAAAGACCGAGGCGACACCTAGCGGCCGGCGGGAGATTGCAGCCTAAGATCCGACGGTGTAAGTCACTTACACCAGTCAGATCTAAGGGAGATCTATGCGGAACTGATTCTTATGAATCAGTCGCATAGATCCGACCGTCGGATCTCAGAGATACGACGGCGGATCAGGAGATCCGCCGTCGTATCTCTTTGTGAATCTGGCCCAGAGTCAGCCACTTGCTCCTTGACAATACACAGCCATTACTTGATTCAGATCCTGGTTCTGAGGTTGAGGAAGGTAGGAACATGAGCCTACAGAGAGGGGAGAACACTGGTAAATAACAAATTGGCAGTCATGTTCCCCCAGCCGCATTGCATTGCCAAGTATTGTATTGCCAAGTTGACTCCAGTGATTATGAGGATGGAGGGGGTGTTGATAATAAGATCACTGACATGACTTGGTTGCTGGATAGAGCAGGGGAGGAAAAACTGCGTGAGTCACCACCCCAAAGAGACAGCCAACCTGTTACACTGTTGCAATTAGCAAACTTTGCCTCAAGCAGATCAAACGTGGCAAAAACACAGCGAATTATTGCTGACACATGGTCCAGCATGCATGGTCAGGTAAAATATATTTAGTTCACAGTACACTGGGTAACTTTGCCTTGCTACTCAGAAGGATGCAGGAAAGGGCTCAGTGCTGCAGCTTGTTGTGCCGCCATGTCTCCATACAGCTACTATTGATGATGCAAGATTTGTCAGCTACACCCCTCCTCTCCTCCACCTCCTCCTCATCCATGCCCTCCTCTGCTGAACCACCAGTACCTTTTAAGCATTCAAGGGGATATTCCATGAGTCAGGCTAAAAGAGTCAATGCAGTGCTTCAGCTGGTCTGTGTAGGGGACAGAAGCCACAATGGAGCAGAGATTCTTTAACCACTTAAGACCCGAACCAATGTGCCGGGTAAGGACCTGGCCCCTTTTTGCGTTTTGGTACTGCGTCACTTTAACTGACAATTGCACGGTCGTGCGACATGACTCCCAAACAAAATCGGCGTCCTTTTTTTCCCACAAACAGAGCTTTGTTTTGGTGGTATTTGATCACCTCTGCGATTTTTATTTTTTGCGCTATAAACAAAAATGAAGCGACAATTTTGAAAAAAAATCAATATTTTTTACTTTTTGCTATAATACATATCCCCAAATAAGATATAAAAAAACATATTTTTGCCTCAGTTTAGTCCGATACGTATTCTTCTACCTATTTTTGGTAAAAAAAACGCAATAAACGTTTAACGATTGGTTTGCGCAAAATTTATAGCGTTTACAAAATAGGGGATAGTTTTATGGCATTTTTATTAATATTTTTTTTTTTACTACTAATGGCGACGATCAGCGATTTTTTTCATGACTGCGACATTATGGCGGACACATCGGACAATTTTGACACATTTTTGGGACCATTGTCATTTTCACAGCAAAAAGTGCTACAAAAATGCATTGATTACTGTGAAAATGACAATTGCAGTTTAGGAGTTAACCACTAGGGGGCGCTGTAGGGGTTAAGTGTGACCTCATATGTTTTTCTAACTGTAGGGGGGCAGGGCTGGACGTGTGACGTCATTGATCGTCTTTCCCTATATCAGGGAGCAGACGATCAATGACACTGCCACTGGGAAGAACGGGGAAGGTGTGTTTACACACACCTCTCCCCGTTCTTCAGCTTCTGTGACCGATCGCGGGACACCGGCGGCGATCGTGTCTCCGTGTCCCGCTGTTTCTTATTTTTATGGTTTCACTTTAAAGGGTCACTAAAGGATTTTTTTTGTTAGCTAAATAGCTTCCTTTACCTTACTGCAGTCCTGGTTTCATGTCCTCATTGTTCGTTTTTGCTCTGATGTTGCTGTAATCCTTCTCTGGTCTGAACAGTCTGTTTCCTGATGAAAAAAGTCATGGGGGCTTTCTCTCTGTGGTCACTAATCAAGGAGGTGTGATTACTGTGTGTCTAAAACCCCTCAACACCAATCAGTTTCGTTTTCCAAACCATCACTGCCTTGTGTTGGCTCTTTGTCTCTGTTCATCACAGAAGCATGAAACAGCATGCAAAAACGAAACTGAAACTGTAGGTACATTATATGGTTGATTTTTATCCATTTTTAATCATTTTTAAAAGGAATCAGTTAACTATTATGTCTCTATACCCTGTAAACAGTAATTTCAGCAAAAAAAATATTTTTCCTTTACAACTCCTTTAAGCTTCAGTAAATCACTGCTCATTTAAAAATGATGTTTCTTACAAACTTCATGTTCATTGATACATGTCACCCAGGGCAGTACCCGGACCCCCATACCCTCTATATGCCCAATTACTTTCATATAAAGCTTCAAAATGGGCACTTTTGATTTTTCCAGTTCGGGTCCCATAGATTTCAATGGGGTTCTTTGTTCGGTTCCCAACTTTTGCGATGTTCTGCCGCGAACCGAACCAGGGTCATTCGGCCAATATCTACTGACAGATAAGAGCTGTTTTGAAAAAGTGGAGCTCCAGTATGTAAAAAAATCAAAGCCAGCAGCTACAAATGCTTGGCACTGACATCCCAATTGTAAGTAAGGGAAACCAGCAGTAAAGCCTTCTTCCTACTGTGCTTGCGTGAGTTGGGCTGTGCTTTCTGAATGGTCCCACTGTCTTTAGGAAACTGTGTGTGTCCCAGAAGGCAGTGGGGGAATGAGGAGGGGTTGGAAATGTCATAAATTGCAGATTCCGCAAAACAAGGTACCCACTCCCCCCCAAAAAGTGCCAAATGTGGCAGTGGAAGGGGGAGGATCTGAACAAACAGAGCTTCCCCCTTTGGATGGAGGTCTGAAATAGTGCAATGGTAAGAGACTGCCCAAAGATAAATGCACTTGGAGCATGGCAGACGTACATTTTATTGTCAAAGGTATTGGGATGCCTGCCTTTTACATGCACATAAATGTTAATAGCATTCCATTCTTAGTTCATATGGTTAAATATTGAGTTGGCCCACGCTTTGAAGCTACAACAGGTTTAACTCTTCTGGAAGGCTGCCCACAAGGTTTAGGAGTGTGTCTATGGGAATGTTTGACCATTCTTCCAGAAGCGTATTTGTGAGGTCAGGCATTGATGTTGGATGAGAAGGCCTGGCTCACAGTCTCTGCTCTAATTCATCCCAAAGGTTGAGGTCAGGACTCTGCCCAGGCCAGTCAAGTTCCTTTTCCCTAAACTCGCTCATCCATGTCCATGACATCAACCCGATAGAACACTTTTGGGATAAATTACTGTAGAGCGGAGACTACGAGTCAGGCATTCCCATAAGAACACTCCTAAACCTTCCAGAAGAGTTGAAGCTGTTATAGCTTCAAGGGATGGGCCAACTCAATATTGAACCCTACAGACTAAGACAGGGATGCCATTAAAGTTCATGTGCATGTAAAGGCAGGTGACCCAATACTTTTGACAGTATAGTGTATGTGTGTTAGCACAATAAACCATTTTTTATATTCCAATCCTGGCAAGTAATATAATAAATAGACCATGACATAATTAGCAGTGTTCACCTAAAGAGAGGGGGCTGTTTTTACAATTTGGTGGAGATTTGCAAAACATAATAAGTTCGGTATTGCTGTTTATGTCCCCATTAGAAAGATTTATCACACTTACTAAACATGGCTTATTTTAGATCCTGTGACACCATCACTCTAAGGCCTAGTACACACGAGAGGATCGATCCACGGAAACGGTCCGGAGGACCGTTTCCCCGGATAAATCCTCTGGCGGATTTTGATCTCATGGTTGTACTAACCATGAGATCAAAATCCCCGCGGAATTCCCTCCGCGGTGACGTGTCGTGCCGTCGCCGCGATGATGACGCGGCGACGTGCGCGACGCTGTCATATAAGGACTTCCACGCATGCGTCGAATCATTACGATGCATGCGAGGGATGGAATCGGACAGATTGATCCGCTGAGTCTGTACAGACCAGCGGATCAATCCGCTGGACTGGATTCCAGCGGATAGATTTCTTAGCATGCTAAGAAATCTTGATCCGCTGGAAATCCATCCCCGGGGTAGCATGGACCTCCTAAATTAGCCTCATGCAAAGCTTTTGTGTCAGCATATTAATAAAGTGACTCAAGCGCTGGTACAAATAGTCAAAATGGGATATATAATAATAGATAAATAAATGATAAAAGCCGCAACCATAAATAAGTGTTCTGACACTGTAAATGATATAAGTTAATAAGTGATGGTGCGCTAAAATCAACCTCCTATTAAGAAGCACAAAATATAAATATAAACAATTCCTTAAAGGTGATCAATAATACAACTCATTAATGTGCAAAATCTGTGACCCTTGAAAAAGTCACGTGACATGTAATGCAACGCGTCGGTAGGGAGCCAGTGACGACATCTATCATGTCCTAACATAGTAGATTCGGAGTGAGGAGTTCTCTACATTGCATCTGATCGTTTTATACAAGCGTGCTGGTTGTATGACCAAATGTGAATCAAACTTTTAAAACTCCAGACCTTGTAATCACGTTTTAACATATTGCGCTATCTCTCTTGTTTAGTTTGAGAATTGTTTTATATGAGGAAACCAAAGAGGAACTAATGAGAGATCACCTAAAGGCTAGTTATCTAATGCATTGTGGACAGGTTTGCTCTAATTAAAAACAACAGGAATATATAATCTTTGTGATTTTGATTGACCAGGGTAACTAATCCTATCAGTTTGTGGGCATTCTGGATTGGTTTTATCCTGGATGTTTTTTCACAGATTTTGCACATTAATGAGTTTTACTATTGATCATGCCAAAATATGGCATACAAATATTCAGCTAGCTACTACGCCTGCACATAGCCAGCATCCCATCTTTCTTTTTTTAGCAACCACATGCTTTAATTTGGGTATCTTGTAGAATTACTTATAAAAATGTAATTTGTAGTTTTTTTAATTTAGGCTAGGTTCACACTGCTGCAAATTCTTTTTTGAGAATTTGAGCTGTTGTGATTGCTCAAATTTGCAAGTCAATAAATGCAAGTCATTAGTTCACATCAATGCATTGCGAATATAAGCTGCGGAAAAAAAGGGTCCTGTGCGAGTTTGATCTGTGTGTGATGCGAATTCAGCTCTATAGACTGGCATTCCCTAAAATCGTGACCGCGAATTGCGGCAAAATCGTGGCAGATTCGCTGCAAAAACGCAGCCGTAAAATCACGATTTTACCGCAATTTTGAATTTGCAGCAGTGTGAACCTAGCCTCAAACCATCTTGCACATTTTACAGCTATCAATCTTGTGCTTGAAAACTCATGGCTTTGCTTGTTAAATTGATTTTAAATGTTGGTTCATCAATAGATAGCCAGAGGATCTTACACTTCAGGCACACTCCAAGACACCATCATGAATCAGGTGTTATGAAGTTGACCTGCTCTCACAGATTTAGTGACAGTCTTCCACAGTAAATCAGCCTAACCGATAGTATCTTATCCTTGAATTATATATTCCAAATATTGCCTGTTTCTTGTATGTGTTTTTTTTTTATTGGTAGACTGGGCCCAGAAAAATCTATGGTTTTAGGTGAAAAAAGTCTGAAACTATGTGGATAGAACATACATTGTTGGTATAGTGTATAAAGTATCAGACTTGGTTGATTATTCAGTTTTCATACAGTATATTATTTCTTTATTTTTCGCAATGACCAATGACATGAGAAGCTGGTCTATAAGTAACACTACCTTACACATAGCCAGGCTTTTCTGTTGCTCCTTTTCTAGTATAACATGTCACAGTTACAAAATAATACGTTTCTAAGATAATATCACAAACGCCATAGCAAATATTAAGTAAATTAGTGTTAAAAAAATGGAACATTTCACTTTTCATTTTCATAGACTGGCTTTTGACAACATGCGAAAGCTTATTGAATAATATACAAGTTTACATGAAATTTCCATTTTCTAAAAAAAAAAAAAAATTGAATATGATGGGATAAACAAACAGTAATATCAGTAATCTGATATTTCTCAGATTTATGTCGAAGTATTAAGATAAGAATTTCTTTCTAGAAATATCTCTTATCTAAACCATTAACTTATCATAGTTGTGTTCCCAATCTCAATGACTTGTATAATATTATGCAACGATCTATAAGAGATCTATAAGAGATCTATAAGAGATTCCATCTATTTGCTTATACTTTTATTAAAATATCTTTGCCGTATGATGTAAAATCAACTAAAACAAAATGAGCATCTGTATTTCCACGAATAACTGCAGTAAAGTATCTTTTATGAGGAAACTTAAACTTAGATATTGTAGTCATCAGCTTGTAAGAGTCCTCCAAGCTATGTCACTATAGGTTAGTTTACTTAAGAAAACTTTTATATTCAAATAATTAAATGGTTTATTTTACCAAAGGATTACCACACAGTGCTTCATAATCAATTATACTCATTTTATTTTCAAGTACATTTATTTTTAGGCAAAAATAGGTCTAAGAAATATTGGTATACACTTTAATTTGTTATTTAAATGATACCATTAGATGAGTCCAAAATGTATAAATACATTTTTATTTATTGCCAATAGCATACTCACGGCACAGGTATATTGGGAGTGATTCACGCCAAAATGCAGGCCCTCTGCGCTAAAGACCAAGCACTGAGAGGATGCATATTTGCATACGGCCGGTGCCAAGGGGTTAAAGTATTTACATAATGTTAAGCAGTCTAGGAGTCTACTAGGAAAAAATCAATCTTAGACTACACTATTTTGATAAGACAAAGACATGTTAGGATAACAGATTAGAGTTGTAGAGACAGCACACTATGGTCAAGCTCAGGGCTGTCTTAATAAGATGGCACATCTGGGAACGGCCCAGGGGCCCCAGCTGCATGGGGGCCTCCTGCACTTCCCCAAAACAGCTTGTACTTGAGCCTATGTGTTCCCCCGAAATTGGGGCCCCGTGATGGCACTGGGAGTGACGATTACACAGGGAAGGCAGGTTGGCAGCGGTGCGCCGTGCTGTGCAGAACGATACCTATTATTTCACAGCCAGCAGGGAGCGGCACAGCCGGAGCGCCAGTGCTGCTCTGACCCCACCCCATGCAGCTTGAATGCTCAGGAGGCGAAGGCTGTGGAGTAGGAGCTGGAGTGGGAGCTGCCGAGTCGAAAGTACTGAAAGCCCACCTGCGGAAGTAGCATTGTGGATGGTGTCTTGGTGAGCCCAGCTGTCCAGCACGGTTTGCACCAAAAGACTTGGAATGCCCAGAGGGATGCTCCCTCCTCCTTCCCTCCTTCTGCCTGCTTGATTGGGTTTAGTTAAGTGCAGTGCTGGAGGTGGGTAGAGCCAAAAGTTTACATGCACTGTATCTCCACTGGAAAAGGGGGTACTACATGGATGGAATAATGGTGCTGGGGGATATCAAGGGTGTATAGGGGGTAGCAATGCTTGGGGTAGCTTGGGTGGCTATAGTGCTAGAGGTATTGGGGATGTAGAGAGGCCACAGTGTAGGGGATATTAGGGATGTAGCGGGGTCACAATACAAGGGGTATCTTATGGTATATGGTTACAGTGCTGGGGGATATGTCGGGTGTAGAGGGGTCAGAGTGCTAGGGAATATCTAGGGTGTAGAGGGGCCATAGTGCTGGGGAGGCATCAATATAGCAGATATATTATATGCACAGGACAGCTTTGTTACTTTATTTATGTAGTATTTTCCCACTGTTTCTTTGCTGTACAGAATGATTGTTCATGTAGTTAATGCAAGGAATCGAAGAAACCACCATTCTGTAAAGAAAGTGATTAAGGAGGTGTTTGTAAGTGTCAATGAAATCTTAGGTGTTAAATGTTATATGGAATTGGAATACTAAAGATTGGAATTGGAATAATAAAGAGAAATTAAACTAAAAAAATGCAGAGCTCCAACCAAAAGGGGAAGCTCCGTTTGTCTGCCTCCTACCTATTTGATGTCTGTTAACCTGCACTGTCTCCATTGTAGGGGCCCCAAAGAATTACTTTGCCCGGGGGCCCATGATGTTATTAGGATGGCCCTGGTCAAGCTAGCAGACATGGTAACAGTGGCAGGTACCAGATATGGTGGCAGGAGATGTTAATGTATAACAAGCCAGCAGCAGTGGCAGGTGATGGTAATGGTGGTAAAAAATGGTAATACTGGCAAAATATAGTAATGGTTGGCAGGCCTGAAGCGGTGACAGGGGATGGTAATAGTGACAGGATAGTGTAATGTTTGTAAGATTTGCAGGCTAGCAGCAGCGGTAAGAAAATGTCATGATGTATGGTATAATAATGTTTTTGGGGCCTGATTTACAGTAAATGAAAAAATGATAACATCAGCTGCAGGTATTTGGTACTCACCCTGATCCAGGACTAGTTCCTTTTAAAAAAGGTGAGACAGCCAATTGTGTATTGAGACAGGTGGATTTTTTTTTTCTGTCACAAAATGACCTGCTGCACTAAATTCCAATTTTGAAAGGATACTGCCATAGGGAAGCCTAGCAACTTAATTGCATGTTTCAAGCTCGGGCCACAGGTCTAGCCTTTAAACCCAGTAGTAAAAAGGATTATCTTTCCACTCTCTGGGAAAACAGTTAAGAGGTTACTTTGCAGCACCTCTTGGTGCTTTTTTTTCTCCCTCTGTGGTAACAAAATTAGTTCTATAATTTTCCAAAAGGTTGGTCAATCAGTGATGCATGATGGCATGAATTCTGAGGTTCTTGCATAGACATTACAGCATGAATGAGCTCACCTGCCTCAAACTTCCAGTGCCAATGAACCCAAGTCCTTGATGCCGCCAGGGGCAGCATTGTTCTAAATCGACTCACCCACTGATGTACAACTCTTGTGAGGGGGGAAACATACCCCAGAAAGCCTGCCTCATGTCTTACTCACAAAATCACAGAAAGGGTCTGATTTAATTAGCTGTAACAGGAGAAGTTTGCCAAGGGGGAATTGAGATGCTGGTCATTGGGGTGACTTTATGTATATATGTTTTTCAAGTTCAACAACAGGAAAGTACTGGACACAGCAGACTGGGATTACAAGACTCTGAGCAAGGGCCTATGCTTGGCCCTACTAAGTGCAACCCCATGCTGACCCTCTGCACCACTTGATGTGCCATGAGCTATGCCTCTCAAAACCCTTGTCAGATTTTTTTTGTGTGAGGCCATCGATGTAGCAGCAGATGGAGATTTCTGTGATGAAAGAAGTGAAAGCAGGAGGATTGTGGGCTATTGTCTGTTGACTTAGTCACGTGTCTAGTGACGTTATGCGTGGGGGAGGAGCCAAGTGACGGGATCGACAGATGTTATCCGTATGAGGAGATTATTAAACTGAGCGGCAGTAGCAGTGCTTTCCTTTTTCCACGGATTCGTAAGTGTGCATACATAGAGCTTAGTCTTTGTCTCCGGCTTGGTTACACAGTATTGCACCATGAGTTTGGTTTTTGTCTTTTCTCCCCTCTGTTCCCTATGAGCTGTGCTGGTTTGAAGACCTTACACGTGTGCCTGAGACAGTGATAGGAAGCGCAGAGGAATCTCTCAGTCTTACACAGCATTCCTATCTCAAGTCATTACTGTGAACTGGTTCTCCCTTCTAAGGGGGTGTGCTGCAGGTTTTTTGCACTGGGACTGATTGTATCCACGATACATATTGTTTATTGGCACCCTTATTTCACTGGTTCTATGTGTTTACCTACCTGGACAAGGTTTTACACTCTTGCTGTACATTGTTAACCACTGTAGTTAATATTAGCGCATATACCTATTTTTATTCATTTTTACTGGTTTAGTTCACTGTTTTATATGCAGCAATTATTATTTGGTTATTTTTGTGGTTTTTATTTCATATATATTTTTATTTAATAGCGCTGTAGTACTTCACTTATCAGAATTTTTCTATAGCCTATGGGCCGAGCATTTGACCGGAAATGTACGATTGCAGTGTCGTACCGTTTAGCTGTCTATTAGACATCAATGGATGGATCACAATTCCCTTAGTCTAAATGCTAAAAAGACAGAAATTCTCATCTCTGGACGTATTGATCCAGCTGTCTTTCTGGGAAAATGGCCCACGAGCCTTGGGCCGTGTCCTGTTCCAGTGAATCAAGTCCGCGTCCTGGGGACAATTTTTGACTGTAATCTGAATTGGATACCCCAAGTCAATCAATGTATCCGCAATGCACTGTATTACATCAGGTGTCTGAGAAAGGTCAAAAATCTGTTTTCTCAGTACCACCGGAAAGTCTTGGTTCAATCTCTCGTCAACTCCCGGATTGACTTTAACAACATTGTGTATTTGGGTATGCCTCTAAAGTGGCTGAGGAAAATCCAGCTCGTCCAGAACCAGGCCGCTAGACTAATCTCCGGCCTAAATAGGCGGGAGCATATTACCCCTACCCTGCGATCACTGCACTGGCTCACTGTGGTAGATCGCGTTGAGTTTAAGGCTCTTTGTCTCGCCTATCGCGCTTATCATGGGACGGGCCCGCAATATCTGAACTCCTTGATAACGTGATATGCTCCTGCTCGAGCACTCAGATCACAGATCACTAACTGGTCTTGTCATTTGCCCATCTGCCCGTTTGCTTACCTTTGGGGGTAGACGCTTTTCTGTGAGAGCAACGGCTCTATGGAATAGTCTCCCTGTTTCCATTCGGTCTCTCCCCTCTATTATGGCCTTTCGTAAAAGGCTAAAAATTTGTTTTTTTGAGGAAAAGCAGGGTGAGTCATGTTAGTTCTCCCTGTTGTTCCCTGGTGATCTGTTTTTTAGTTTGTTTTTTTTTGCTCTCCTTTTTTCTTTTCCTTCTATTTCTTTCCCTCCCTGATTTGATTTATCTATTTACAGTTATGTTTTCTGCGCTTAGACACTGCCCTGACGGGTCAGTATTTGGTGCATTATAAATCTATTAAATCAATCAATCAATCAATCAATCAAGCTGCTCCGTCGAATCTTCTTAGAACTTTCGACAGACACCATAAGCCTTCAATGACAGATTTGACGTTTGTATGTTTTCCGATGCTTTGTCAAATCTTCATCGTTCATGCTGAATTGTCAAGTTAGTTCTAGCTATTTTACTGCTCCTCCACTTTGGTTACAATCAGCCAATAACATTCATCATCATCATTATTTTTATTTTACTTCGTCCACGCAATTCCAGCAGCAATCTTTTCTCTCTATGTCAAATCTTTTCCCTCTATAACGTTGAATCTTTTCTCTCTATAATGTCGAATTTTTTCTCTCTATAATGTTGAATCTTTTCTCTCTATAATGTCAAATCTTTTCTCTCTATGTCGAATCTTTCCTCTCTATGTAGAATAATATTGAACTAATAGAGTTAAGGTTAGGCACATTCGACCACAGGTTCGATAGACACAGATTGGTATTGTCAGTGTCATGTCGAATTCTCCTATCTATATCGAACTGTTGTTGCAACGAAAACGAAAATAAAGCATTTGTTTATGTCGGATCTTTTGGTTTTCGTATTCTGAGCATTCATTTTCGTTTGTTAAAACGACAACGAAAATACCTGAAATTCGGATGAAAATGCATTCGTACGAAAACAAATGCACATGTCTAGTTGACTTACCATGCTTTATATAACACAGAGAAAGACTGTAAACCACTGCAATGCTGCTGGACATCCTGCTTTGCTGATGATGTGCCTATCCTCCACCTTTCTCCTTTACATTTTTGGGCATCCATGTACAGTTTGACACTTTATCATTGCCACATTCCTTATTGCCCACACCTATTTGGCAGTAAGCTGCAGCTAAAGGAAATAACTGGCATCACTGGAAATTGATTTTCCCTACCTGTTGTGCCCTCTATCCATGTTAGAGTATGCATGCTTTCTTCCCTAACATCCTTCTGTGACTGATGTATTGTTCAAATAATCCAGCCATCTCCTCTGTGCCAGTTTACATGGATATGGTGGGATTATCTATTAAAGAGGAGAAGGAAGAGGATGCATTTGCAACTGCTGAAGACACTGCTAGTTTGCGCCCGCGAAAAGAAGGAGAATGATGAAGGCTTAGTTATGCATCCTACCTCCTCCTCCACATGCTTAGGCTGTATAGCACACTCACTACCAGAAAAGAAAGGCAGACGTGTCATTCTTCTGAAAGATGTAACTCAACCATTGCAATACCCTGTATTAACTGCAAGTGAAGAATTTATGCCTCCTCCGTTATACCTCCTGGACATGATCACCATAGGGAATTGCCTAATTCTATTATTGGCTGTGGCAATAGGGAGGTAGAGAATGTGCACTTGAGCCTTTGGGGATTTTGTGTGGTAAACTAGACTGCAATAGTAAATAGTATGTTGTGATGTGCTGCTAACAAGTAGCAGCTTTTCCTGTATTACCAACATGTTCAGTGTGTTGACCCAGGAAACCTTAATTCGAAAAAAAGTTAAACCAAAACCTAAACCCCAACTCTAAAACAATAGAACACCAAATCCTTTGTTATTTTATTTTTTATTTTTTTAGAAGAAAAACAAAACAAATACAGTACAGACCAAAAGTTTGGACACACCTTCTCATTCATTTCTTTATTTTCATGACTATGAAAATTGTAGATTCACACTGAAGGCATCAAAACTATGAATTAACACATGTGGAATTATACATAACAAAAAAGTGTGAAACAACTGAAAATATATTTCATATTCTAGGTTCTTCAAAGTAGCCACCTTTTGCTTTGATTACTGCTTGGCACACTCTTGACATTCTCTTGATGAGCTTCAAGAGGTAGTCACCTGGCGCAGCACCCCATCACTCTCCTTCTTGGTCAAATAGCCCTTACACAGCCTGGAGGTGTGTTTGGGGTCATTGTCCTGTTGAAAAATAAATGATGGTCCAACGCAAACCGGATGGAATAGCATGCCGCTGCAAGATGCTGTGGTAGCCAGTATGCCTTCAATTTTGAATAAATCCCCAACAGTGTCACCAGCAAAGCACCCCCACACCATCACACCTCCTCCTCCATGCTTCACGGTTGGAACCAGGCATGTAGAGTCCATCCGTTCACCTTTTCTGCGTCGCACGAAGACACGGGGGGGTTGGAACCAAAGATCTCAAGTTTGGACTCATCAGACCAAAGCACAGATTTCCACTGGTCTAATGTTCATTCCTTGTGTTCTTTAGCCCAAACAAGTCTCTTCTGCTTGTTGCCTTTCTTTAGCAGTGGTTTCCTAGCAGATATTCTACCATGAAGGCCTGATTCACACAGTCTCCTCTTAACAGTTCTAGAGATGTGTCTGCTGCAAAAGGTGGCTACTTTGAAGAACCTAGAATATGAAATATATTTTCAGTTGTTTCACACTTTTTTGTTATGTATAATTCCACATGTGTTAATTCATAGTTTTGATGCCTTCAGTGTGAATCTACAATTTTCATAGTCATGAAAATAAAGAAAACTCTTTGAATGAGAAGGTGTGTCCAAACTTTTGGTCTGTACTGTATGTAAAAAATCCCCAAATCTCCTCCAAAAAATAGAAAAGTTGGACCAGCAGCAGCTAAATAGCAACAATAGTTGTTGATGAAGCAGTTTAGCCCTGTGAATGCAATGAGTGGTACACACTGCATGGTGTTCACATTGGGTGAGCACTGTACAGCACAGTGATTAAAGGGAGGTACAGTCCATTCTCTGTAGTCCACTACACATAAATTTGCTATAATGTAGCCGTGACAATGTACGGATTGTATACTGTATCTCTGTAGGTAGTACACTAGCACTGTGCAGTAATACTAACAACAGCTATCTCTTGCTGAATTAATGTCAGTAGTCAGTTACTACTCCAACATACACTGACACAAGCCTTACTTATACAGGGAGGGAGCAGCCACATTTTGCCATACTCTGACATCTGACTATTATTGACCATACTCGGCCACTTGACCACAGTTCACTGTTCCTGCAATGAACTATGGAACATTCGCTTTTGGAGCCATGACAAATGTGCTCATGAGTTTAAAAACAAAATTAGGCCCAACCCAACAGTGAACTGAAACCTCATGCCTAATTAGGAACAGCAGTGAGAATGAATCTATCTCCAGAGTTTGGATATTCATACACATTAAATACAGAAATAAAAAATCCAATACATATTGTATGCACATATTTTAACACACTTCTTTTGGAAGAATTAATTTGGGATTTATTGTTAACTGTTATAAAATAATCACTCATATTTTTAAATCTTATATATGTAAAACTTATGCAGGCTGTCATTTAAAATGGCAGAGCTAATTTCAAGATATTCATCTTCCAAAATTATTACTGCTGTAATAATAAAATTAATCTGCAACATTCACAAAATATTGAGGAGCTGTCACTCAGGGGAGAAAATGTAAATTAATTTGATTCTTTTGTGTTTACTTGCATTCTTTCTAGAGAACATACATTTGTGATAAGACTAAATACTTTTTCAAAGTGACATTTTATTTATTGAATTAATGCATTATAGTAACTGTTACTCCTGTCCTTTATCATTACTTAGAAGGAATGCACATTACACTCAGAATTTAATTAATGCAAATTAAAATACTTTTATTTTTAATAACAGTTTATAGTTACTATGTAGAAATATTTATAAATAAGCAGAATAGTGGAAATATAGGTATTTTATTTCATGAATCTCTATTATTAAAATGATTTTTGGTACATATTTAAAGAGGCCATTTTATTTAATATGGTCATATGGTCCTGACTCCTGCATAACCTGCTACCCGTTCCTATACCTGACCTTCTGCTGCTGACCTGATCTGCCTCTGACTATGCCTGAACTTTGTCTGTACTGGCCTTTGCCTGGTCTCTAGTATCAATTCTGCCTGTACCTTATGCTGATCTGCCAAACCCCTTTACCGAACCTGGCCTGGACTCTGACTACTCTTTTGTCTTCTGTTTGCACCTGACCTGTCCGTAAGTTATTGATCTGGCCCTCCTGGCTCTGCTCTTTGCTCAGAACCCTGTGCCTGCAAACCTGTACCTGGTTACATAGCAGTCTGACATTGCCTGTTGTCTGTCTATCGGTGACTTGCTGGCCTCTACCACAGTCTGTCATCTTCTGCTCCGCAATCATGGTTCAGCGGCAAGCCTGCATGTGGAAACGCACAGGCAACCCATTTGCACCTGTCATCTTAAGAACTGTCAGGCACTCGTGCTACTTCATACTCTGGTGCCTCCTGTTACCTTACCAGGGGCCCTGAGATGGAGGTGTAAGAGACACCTACCTCTCTATGGCAGGCTCCCCACCAGATAAATGACTCCTTTGCTTTGAAACATAAAATACCTACTGAGGTTTTGATGATATCTGATAGATATCAGATGCAGTCACTGTGTGGATTTTGAGGCAGCCACAGGTGCTGCAGATGTCTGAATAAAATAGCTAGCATGGGAGATTCAATTGCTTTTCTTTTAGGAAAAAATAAACAAGCCGTCATGTACCTGAGAGGAGACTGAAATGATGAGGTAGGGCCTCTTTTGTATCTCCAAGCCCCACTGGAAGTGAAACAGAGGGCACTGAGGGACACGAGGGACATGAGTGCAGCAGGAGATGCGATTCCAAAAAAACAGGAGGACCATCGGGTTTGGAGCAGTAGCCATGCACAGTAGTTCAGCCGAGGTTAAGGAAGCACTCCACTTGCACTGCATGGCCAGGACATGTGGTTGGTCAGAGCTCTCAGAAGACTTGCAGTGGGAACACTCAGTGGGGCACAGAACTGCAACAGTAGACAGCCAGGCAGACACTCGAAAGGATCGGGAAGCCAGGATCCGAGACAGACAGAAGTGTGGTCACAGGATTAGCCAGGGTGATCAACAGGCAGGCAGCAAGGCATCAAATCAAGAGCTGAGCCAAAGTCAGGAACAAGCAGAGTAAGAAACTAGTGACAAAACAAAAGTGTGGTCCAAGATCAGGTCAGGAGTAAGCAAGGTCAGCAACCAAGGGAACACCCTAGAAGTGAACAAGGCACAGGGAACAGTTGAAGACAAGTCAGAATTTGAGTACAAACAGGAGCATCCTTAAATAGTCCATCTGGTACCAATATGCACTTTGTGTTCTCCCGTGCGTGCATTCTTCTGCGCATTCCTGCATGCATGCACATTACTGATTGCCATTCTGTGCAAATTTATGCGCACATGCACATTTCTATTAGCCAGATGACTCACAGGAATTCCCTGACACAAGCGCAAATCAGGGGCAAAGACACTGCAATAATGTTTGCAAAATTTAAAATAAATAACATTAATCCAGTCTCTTATCAGGACATAATGTTGTCTTGTCTCAAGGTGAATGGGTAGGGGTACGATGTACCCCATACTCATTCACCTAGGGTGGGGGGCTGGGATCTGGGGGCCCCCTTATTAAAGGGGGCTCCCAGATTCCGATAAATTCCCCGCCCGCAGATCCCAACAACTAACGGCCAGGGTTGTCGGGAAGAGGTCCTGTCCTCATCAACATGGGGACAGGGTGCTTTAGGGTGGGGGGCCCCCTGCCCCAAAGCACCTTCCTCCCCATGTTGAGGGCATGCGAGGGCATGCGGCCTGGTACAGTTAAGGAGGGGAGCGCTCGCTCGTCCCCACCCCCTATCCTTTTTGAGAAAACATGCAAACTTAACAAGCTTCTAATGGTGCATTATCACGTAAAACCATTTATTAACCTTAAAAATGCCTGCTTACATAGCTAAAATAAAGATGCGCTATGCGAAAGACAATATATTGGCGTTTACGCCGCCTCTCACGTCACTTCCGGGCCGCGATGTACTCCGGCCAGGGTTTGGAAAATATATATTTTTTTTAAATAACAAACATGCTATACTTACCTCTACTATGCAGCTCGTTTTACAGAGAGTGGCCCCGATCCACGTCTTCTGGGGTCCCTCGGCGGTTTTCTCTGGTCCTCCCCACAAAAACTCCACACATTCATGTGAGTGAACTCGCATGGTGTGGAGTCCTTGCGGGCGCGCTCCCGTGATACAGCGAGCGGCTATAACCACTCGCTTCATCACTCAGCCCCGCCCCCAGCGTGCCACGTCATTGGATGTGATTGACAGCAGCGCCAGCCAATGGCTGCGCTGCTTTCAATCCATCCGCTCTAGCCAATCAACGGTTAGGCTGAGCGGCGAAGAGGATGTCGGGGCAGAGCACGGGACTTTCGAGGGGCCAGGTAAGTATAATGGGTTCCGGGGGGGTGGCGGTATTGCCTGAAGTTTTTTCACCTTAATGCATAGGATGCATTAGGTGAAAAAATGTTTACCTTTACAACCCCTTTAATGCTGTTACATACCTCCACGGTCAATGATGATCCTCCAGGTATGACTGGAACTGCAGGTGACAGCAGAGACAGGTGCAGGTCGGCGACCTGGCTGGAGGCAGCAGGATCAGTAGCAGGCTGGAGCAGGAAGAGACAAGCTGGGTCAGCACAGGAACACAAAGAGCAAGCAGCAGGCAGATGCAGGGTCAAACAAGCCAGGTCAGATCAGGTGGTAAGGCAGAGAAATGCAGTAAACTGGATCAAGGTCAGATTAGCAGGCAGAGGTTTGACAACACGGTATCAAGCAAGTATAGCAGGGTCAAGCTGAGGTCAGGATTGGAGATAACAGGTAGGTCAACAGAGCCGGGTCGGTACAGGTAATCAGATAGCAGATACGGGTTATAAGGTACAGGAGCTGCGGTTCAAACAGCACTGCACAAGTGCAGCTGGTGTACTTTTAAAGGCCCATTGACGGCAAACAGCGCTTATCGCACACGCACATGTGCACGCGCCTGAGGAGCACGCCTATGTATGCGTACATACTCTCGCTGCTGCCTATTTTGTCTAGTGACCTGAGTGCGCATGCGTGCACGTGCGTTCCTATGTCCCATCATGGCAAGTCTCTGACAAATGCTGTGACCATTTTCCCTAGGAATGCCAAATCATTACAGGTAATAAAGATATATAGAGACTTCGTAGCCATTATCATTGGGAATATTAATAGATGATAATTAAGTTTATTTATAATAAAATGGACATAGTCCCATTATCCAAATTAGTCCAATGGAGGGACCAAATATGAGTGTAATAATGGAGTGGATCACTAAACAGCTAGATTAACACTGGGAATAAAATGTGAGGCTTACATAGAAACAAACATGCCCAATAAATCAGAGAAAGTCAATAATTACTGATAAAGCAGTTGAGATCAAACTCAATGTTTAATCCATCTGGCACAAGAGTTCTCATCTTATGTATCTATTTGATTCTTTCTTCCTCAAAGATCTAATTTTATGATTTTATCCAGGGTTTAATATACCTCTCTATTCCACAGAAAATTAGGTGTTCTGGATTTTTATTATGTACCAGGGCAAAATGTCTACATTTTTAGGCGATTTAGTTCGCATGTGTAGCGCTATATAAGTTACTCACTCACTCATTGTGCTTTGGACATCCTTTAATAATATTTTGTACATGCTCCTTGATTCTTACTTTTAAGGCCCTTTTTGTTTTCCCTACATACTGTAATTTGCAGGAGCATTGTAAAACATACACAACTCCCTCAGTATGGCAGCTAATAAAATCCCTGGTGGGATAAATATTTATTGTTCTGGTGGCTTCAAACATTATTTTTTCCTTGAAATGTTTATGAATGTTGGCAAGCAAAACTTTATTTGCATGGGTAGAAACCTTTTTTATTAATAAAGGAAAAATGATTTTTAGGGGGTGGTTCAACCACATTTTTGAAAATTAGATCTCTTAAGCCTCGTACACACGATCGGTCCATCCAATAAGAACGATCTGAAGCTGACTGATGGTCTGTCGCGCCCCACACCATTGGTTAAATAACCGATCGTGTCAGCACACGGTGCCGTAAAACACAACGACGTGCTGAAAAAAATGAAGTTCAATGCTTCCAAGCATGCGTCTACTTGATTCTGAGCATGCGTGGATTTTTAACCCATCGGTTAAATTTAAAGCAAGTTGGCTTTTTTAAACCGATGGTTAAATAACCTATGGGGCCCACACACGATCGGTTTTGACCGATGAAAACGGTCCATCAGACCGTTGTCCTCTGTTTAACCTATTATGTGTACGAGGCCTTAAAGTTGTTGCTCGTTTATAGATGATAGAGGGTTTGTCGGGCAAAATTCCCTATTCCCACTCTATATGTGCCAATGTTTTCTAAGTATTTTTTCCACATCTTTGTGTTGAACATTGTAGGCTAGAATAAGAGCTGGAGCCCCCGATAGTTGCTGTACTTTTTTTGTTTCCATATATCATGTATTGTCTATCCATTTCCTTAACCAATTGTATTTGTTTTTGAATCGATTGTTTGGTGTATCCTTTATCGACAAATCTGTTCCCGATAAATTGTGCTTGGGTTAAATAGTCGACATCTTTAGTACAGTTATGTTTGATTCTTATTAATTGTCCCTTTGGAATATTAAAAATCCAAGGTTTAAAATGACATCTCTCAATTGGTAAGTAACTATTCCTAGCCACGTCTTTAAAATTAGTTCTCGTAGTAAGTTTATTGCCTTCAATACTAATTTTCCAATCAAGGAAATGTATTTGTTTTTAATAAATCTTCCAGGTTAGTTGAATGTTCCTATCATTTTGGTTTAGATTGCAAAAAACTTTTCCAATGACGATTTACTTCCATTCCAAATTATAATCAGATCTTCAATGATACTTTTAAATAGCGTTAGTTCTATCGGGGGATTCTTATGTACTGCCTCCTCTTCCCATTGTGCCAGAAAGGCATTGGCCACACTGGGTGCAAACTTTGCTCCCATTGCTATACCAGTTGTTTGACTTTAGTAGGCTTTATTGTGCCAAAAATAGTTGTTCTTCAGACAAAACTCAATGCATTTAATAAGGTATTTCCTTTGCATGCATTTAAATTTGCTATGTTGTCTGAACAGCCATTTTGTAGCCTCACAGGCCTGGAGGTGTTGGATAATTGTGTAGAGGGAAGAGCCATCAGCTGTAGCAAGTAGGGTTCTTCTCTCTAACACTGGTGGCAATTCTAAAAGCTGTAAGACGTGTTTTGTGTCCCTTAAATATGCTTTTGATTGTTGTATGGCTGGATGAATGAAAGTGTCAATATATTGGCCCATTCTTGCTGTTAGGTAATCAATCTCATTGACAATGGGTCTTCCTGGCAAATTTTCTTTGTCTTTCTGAATCTTCGGAATGGTATAAATCACTGTAATTCTATAAGATTCAGGAATGAGGTACTTGGCTTCCTTAATGCTTAGTATGTTTTTCTTAGTTCCCAGCTCTTTTCTAAGTTGTATTGTTGGATTTCCCAATAGTTTCACATAAGTGGAAGTGTCTTGTAATTGACAGTCATATTCTTCCTGATACTTCTGTTTTGCCTCGATCACGACTCCACCGCCTTTGTCAGCTGGGCGTATTACTATGTATTTTCTTGCCGTTAAAGAGCATATGCCTTTTCTAATATGTAAGGAATCTTGTATTTTCTTGGTCTTTAATTGATCTAGATATTGTAATACTATTTTTTTTAAAAAACTTTGATGTGTTGGTTGTCATGTACCTGTGGATTATAGAGGGATTTATTTCATAATGTACTGTGTTCAATTACATCTCAGCTTGAGCATAATTTATTCACATGTATTTGTGGGTTGCTCAAAATGGATTTCTTAATATTAATCTTTCTCACATATTTTCGTATTCCAATGTATGTATTAAATGTATTTAGATTTTTTTTGTATGGGCATACTTTTATCAAGTACTACTACTACTTAATTTGTGGTTAGTGGTTGACCACTCAAATTAAAGACTCCTTCTCCTAATGTTCTCTTTTTCTTTTGGAGTCTCTTTCCCGCTCTGCATCACCTCTTCATTCTGGTGTTCTTCTTGGTTGTTCTTCTTGTGTTCTTCTCCTTGGTGAATGCTGATCCTCTTGTGGTCTCCTCCTTGGGGTGCAACAGGCCTCTTCTGGTTTCCTCCTCTGGAAATGGTCCCTCCCCCCCACCTCTGTCTAAAAAAACAGACCTGTGACGTTCTTGCTTGTATTGTGATGGTTGATAGTAGGGGTTAGGTTCTGTATAGTTTCTAATGGGGTCATGCCTATTGTGTGTATGCATGGGACTTCTTTCATGTCTCACATATTGGCATGATGGTATGATGGACTCCTAGTATGTCTAGATGGTCATTCCCCATAACCACCATTAAAATAAGGTTTCTTAAAAGGTTGTTTTTTTTTTAAATCCAAGAATTTCTTGGAGTATGATGCCAATTATTAACATTACAACGTTGTTCATGGTTTGGTCTCAATGTCCTGGGATAAGCTTCCCTGTTTTGTCCATTATATTGTGGGGGCTAATAAGCATGCCAAGCAGAGTCTGTTCCAGCAGGAACACAACAGGGATTGTGTCACTGATGCATACATTGTCACGGCTCACCATCCTTGTGGCCTCCTCAAATAGTGACAGTGCAATGCATCCTTTATGAGCAGCCATTGGCATGGGGAAAAAACAGCTGAGACGGCCTGAGCCTGTCATTGTGCCATACTCACACAGGTACTTGTTGACGGCCCTCTGCAGCATTGCCAAGGTCAAGTTCCACCTGGTGGGCATGTCACATTTACGTCATTTATGGGCAAGTGAAATTCCTGCTGAATTTCAGCCAACTGAGTACTGACTGTGTATGACCTAAAATGGCTGCAGACTCTTCTGGCCTGCATTAGCTGATCTTTATAACCTTGGGTACCTATTTAGGAAATGCTGCACCACCAAATTGAGGGCATGTGCCAGGCATGGTTGTCAAGTGTCCCTGGCGCCAGCTGGAGTGGTGTGAACCACCTCTGGGCCTGTCCCTACAGAGCTGCAAGAATCTCTGTTCCAGTGTGGTACCTGTCCCCTAGACACACCAGCTGAAGCATTGCATGGCACCTTTTAGCCTGACTCAGTGAATATCCCCTTGAGCGCTTATGGGGTGCTTGTGGTTCATAGGACAATTCAGCAGAGGAGGGCATGAAGGAGGAGGAGGAGGAGGAGGAGGAGGGGGGGAAGAACTGAAAAATCTTGCATCATCACCACTAGCACAGCAAGCTGCACTGAGCCCTGTGCTGAAGCCTTCTGAGTTGCAAGCAGAGTTACCCAGTGTGCGGTAAACAAAATATATCCTCCCTGATATAAACGGCGCTTTCGTCGCCATATTACATTCCACGCTAGACCGCATACGGCGACCGTGCACTGACGTCATCGCCCGGCACTGCGTGCGTTCCAGTGTGGAACACGGAAGTGCCAAGCGTAATTAATGCTCTATTTGGCACACATGCCTTACTCCTATAAACAGAACAGCGTGTTTACTACACGCTGTTCTATTATTGTCGGCCGTAGCTGGACCACGCTACAAAAAACTACTGGTACTATTCTTCCTATGCTGAAAACCATTGCATGCTGGATCCATGCCATGATTTAGCTACAACTAACGCTACTAACTATGCTCTACCTGGATCCACACTGCCCTGCTTATTGCTATTGCTCTGGGGACACCCTGATGCCACGTACACACAACCGTTTTTCGGGTTGTAAAAAATGACATTTTTTTCAATGTCATTAAAAACGATTGTGTTTGGGCTTCAGAGCATTTTTTGGGTTCTGAAAAACGGGCAATTTTTTTCGAACATGCTCTATTTTTTAACGACGTTTTTAGCGTTGTCGTTTTTCGGGTTGTAAAAAATGGTCGTCTGTGGGCTTTAACGACGTGAAAAATCCGCGCATGCTCAGAAGCAAGTTATGAGACGGGAGCGCTTGTTCTGGTAAAACTACCGTTCGTAATGGAGTAAGCACATTCATCACGCTGTAACAGAAAGAAAAGCGCAAATCGTCTTTTACTAACCCAAAATCAGCTAAAGCAGCCCAAATGGTGGCTTCATCCTAAATGGAACTTCCCCTTTATAGTGCCGTTGTCACCGCGCTTTACTAGAGCATTTTTCTTTCACGATCGTGTGTAGGAAAGACCGTTTTAACCCTCCTGGCGGTATTCCCGAGCGTGACTCGGGGTGGATTTTTTGTGCCATTATCGGTAACCCCGAGTCACGCTCGGGGTAGCTATGCAGAGCCTGCACCGCGCACTGGCTTACCTTGTTCCTGGATCCAGCGATGCAACCGCGCTGTGTGAGCGAGCGGGTGCTCGCTCGATTCACACAGTGTCCTCCTGTCCTGTCGATCTCCATTCCCTGTGATGTTACGACGCATGGGAGCGGAGATCGGCGCCAAATTCAAAAAAGTAAGCAAACACTATACATACAGTATACTGTAATCTTATAGATTACAGTACTGTATGTAAAAAATACACATCCCCTTGTCCCTAGTGGTCTGCCCAGTGCCCTACATGTTCTTTTATATAATAAAAACGGTTCCTTCTCCCTGCAAACTGTATATTGTCCAAAGCAACCAAAAGTGTCCCTTTATGTCAAAAATGGTTTTAGATCAGTTGGAAAACATCGATAATAAATTATAATCACTTGCAGAATTGAGCGATAGTGATTTGTGGGGAAATTCGTCATAAAAAAAAATAATAATGACAGCGACAATTCTGCAACTGAGCAAATTTCAGTGATTTTGAGTTGATTACATTATTAAATAATTTTTATTAGAATTATATTATTATTTGTTATAATTATTTATAATTATTTATTATATTATAATTTATAATTTTGTTTTTTAAAAAATGTCATACCCGGGATGCCTATTAGACTCTTGTTTGGTCAGATTTAAGTGAGTTATTCCTAAAAATTACAGGCCTACAGTATAAAACGCCAAATTTCCTTGCAAATAATGGTACCGCTTTCAGCATCTTTTTTCTGAAAGAATCATACCGCCAGGGAGGTTAATGACCGGTTGAAAAAAACATTTTTTTTCTAGAGCCTGAAAAACATAATTTTTTACAACCCGAAAAACGGTTGTGTGTACAAGGCATAAGATATTCACCACAAGGAGACCATTCATTACAGAATCCCATTGCTGCTACAATACTCTGCTAATGCTGAAGAACTCTCATCTCTGCAAACGGATAAGTACCATTACCATGTTACATTTATTGCTCTAGAATTACCTGTTCACATATTGTATTAACTAAGTACTGTATTTGAACCTGGCTCAAGTTTATACTACCGCTATGCTTGGGATAGTTATCATGGTTGCCTATAACAGTTGTGGCATATTTTAAAGGGACATACACTCTTGAACCAATTAAGCTTCAGTTGCCTCTCTCAAGTAAATGCTATCTGCATACAGTATTCTCATATGTGCTTGACATTTGTTGTTAGTACTATACGGCCTCCCGGCCTAATATACTGAACATGTTCGCTATACCTTTTTTAGGCTAAGAGTTAAAGGTATGTTGTAATACCTCCTCCCTTAGTAGCTCAATGCATTTCTATATGTTAGAGATATGATGTAGTGAACCCCCAAACTCTTTTTCTCTGATTAGAGTGATGCCTGGGGTCCAGTACTGAAAATCACATTACATAGAGAAGTGCATTGAATTCTTTCCCTAACCGGAGTTGTGCATCACTCACGTTCATCATAGTTTGTGACAGATCTTTCTACCGCTAGGGCTCAATACATTCCTATATGTGAGAGATATGATATCACTGTAGTTTTTGACACCTGACCATACTTGCTGGACCATGTGTCAGCAGTGGACTTTGCGGCTGACTACCTTTCCCAATGATGCCACGTGATGGTACAGAGCTGGAATGGCCTCACGTGAAAATAAATAGCGACTGGGAACGCGTCGTTGTGGTACAGTACATTCTGCAAATTCACCAGATGAAAAGGGAGAAGTTATAGAGCCAGCAGCTTTGACAAACTTGCACTTAGATGCTGGGCTTGTAGGTGGCAGTGACTGTAATTTTATTTTCACTGCAAACAGATGGGCCAGAGAAATATGCCGGCTATAGTCTACAGCTTGTGGTGTGCTACTGGCAGATGTGCTGCAAGGACATTGGACATCCTTTGCTATACCATCATCCCTGTCAGTGGAGGCTGCTGAAAGGTCATGAGGTATTGCGGGCAGACTGAGGTGAGTAAGGAGGAGGAACAGAATTTTACTTTTGTGTGATTTTCAGGTGTTCTTGCCAAGGGGCTGAGTGGTGGGAGGTTAACCACTTCCATACAGGCCATTTTCACCCCCTTCCTGCCCAGACTAATTTTTAGTTTTCAGCACTGTCGCACTTTGAATGACAATTGCGCAGTCGTGCGACGTGTCTCCCAAACAAAATTGACACCCTTTCCCCCCACAAATAGAGCTTTCTTTTGGTCGTATTTGATCACCTCTGTGTTTTTTATTTTTTTGCGCTATAAACAAAAGAAGAGCGACAATTTTGAAAAAAAAACACAATATATTTTACTTTTTGATTTAATAAATATCATCAGTTTTAAAAAAAAAAAACTCAGTTTGGGCCGATACGTATTCTTCTACATATTTTTGGCAAAAAAACAACAAATTGCAATAAGCGCATTTGATCGGTTTGCGCAAAAGTTATAGCAGTAATGGCGGCGATCTGCGATTTTTTTTAATGTGACATTGCGGCGGACACATCGGACACTTTTGACACGTTTTTGGGACCATTCACATTTACACAGCGATTAGTGCTATACAACTGCACTGATTACTGTGTAAATGTGACTGGCAGGGAAGGGCTTAACACTAGGGGGTGCTGAAGGAGTTAAATATGTTCCATAAAGTGTGTTCTAACTGTAGGGGGAGGGGGACTCACAAGGGGAGGAGATCGATGTGTGTTCCTCTGTACTGGGAACACACATCGGTCTCCTCCCCACTGACAGGACATGGATCTGTGTGTTTACACACACAGATCCATGGTTCTGCCGTGATTGCGGGTGCCCGGCAGGCACGCACACCGGGCAATGCGGTGGTGGCACGAGCGTCCCCTAACCCCCCGAGAAGGAGGCTAGGATGTCATATGATGTCCAGTCTGAGAGACGGAGGGTTCCCGCCGACGTCATTTTACTATGACTCGGTAGGGAACAGGTTAAATGCCTTGTCAAGTAAGTTGTACCCAAGTGGCTGGTGTTTTTGCCAAGCTTGTTGTGCTTGAAACAAAGTTTGCAAATTGCGTTTCGGCTGCACATGTGCTAAAAAAACCCGGACAGCTGAACTGTGGGAAGTGAGCCGGGGGATAACAGCTCCACAATGTGATGGAATAGGGTGGTTGCTCTCTACTATTCTATGATGGCTGCCTCGTTGGGGTTGTGCCTAACCCTCACTTTCCTCCTCTGCTCTATCCGGCTCCCAGTCACGTCTGTGACCTCATCATCAACATCCTCTCCTCCATCCTCATTTCCACTGGAGACGACTTGGCAATGCAGCCGAGGGAACATGACTGCCAATTTGTGGACCAGTGTTCCCCCCTCTCTTTAGGTTCATGTTCCTGCCTTCCTCAACCTTTAGAACCAACAGCTGAATCAAGTAATGGCTGTGCATCGTCAAGGAGCAAGTGGCTGATGCTGTGTTCAAATAATTCAGCTGACTCCTCCATTGCCTAATTCTGGGGTTATGGCAGGAGTAGCTTTGGATAAGGATGCAGGTTTACCCATTCTGGCAGCTGCAGTTAACTGTGCTCTAGTCTCTGCTTGGGTGACGGAGGATGAGGAGGATGGTTTAGTAAGCCAGTCTACCACCTCCTCTGCATGCTGTGGCTGGATAGCATGGGCAACATCACTAAACAGAGGAACTGATGCCCTGCATGAGGACTGACTATGTCCACCTTTGCCTGTGGACACATACGGTGCTGGCCCCCTCACAGTGCCATGGGAATGCCTGCTTCTCCTTGCTGTCCTCCCAGACATGATGGGGGGTGCTTATTAACAAAATGTAATAAAGATGTGGAGATGTGTACGCGGATGCACTTTAATCAGTGGAAAGTGGTATTTGGTGTACTTTAACTTGAGTACTCACTACAAAGACATACTCCACATATACACTAAAATATGCTCAGGGGCTGTTTATGTAATTCACAATTCTTCCTTGACAAACCACAATGTAAAGTTATTCATATTCAAATATGCTTAAAATATACAATTCTAATATGTTCTTATTCTCTGTTTCTTCTTGTAAAATGTTTAGCATTAAGATTTAAACCACAATATTTTGCCTAATGAAATCCTTGAATGAATAGCAGCTTTTGAGCCCTGAGTGTAGAGATTTACTAGAAATCTATTTGAAACAGTTTACCCTGAGAAAGATGTGGGATTCCTTTATGATGGGTTGTTTGACACTGTAATTTAAAATGACAATGGGAAGTGAGCTGTATGATTTTTTTGTGTGTGATATTCCCATTGGACCTAGTCATTGCAAGATCATCTCCTCAGGCTGTCATGTTCTGCAAGGTGTGAAAGCGAGATTATGGAGGGGTCAGGATATTTTTTTACAGCAGGTCACACACTTCAAACAGTCAGTAAAAATGCCAAAAATCAACTTCAATTAGTCTTTTACTTATTAAACATGCACAGCATGGCCTAGAATATAAATATAACACACAGCAGTACAGTAAATGTAAAATTCCATTTGATGTTAATAAGATTATGATCTTTAAGGACATTACTTGTCTTTTTTAGGAAGTGAGGTGTTTTCCCCCTTTGAGACAAATAATATACTGTTATTAAGGAATATCATTAACAATGGGTATTTTATTTTCTGAAATATATGTTTATTTTTCTTTAATAGCTATTTTTTTTTCACTGGCAATTACAAAGAAGTAACTAAATGCTGTGTTACATTTTATTTTGCAGATGATGTGCTGGTGTACCTAAAGTAACCATCTACTATACACCTACTATCATATCTGATTTAACACTTTTAGTGATAAATAGGTAGTGTAGCATGCGACTCCTGAAGCACCTGTCGGTGCTCTGACGTCACACCCGGAAGTAGCGTGTGTCCACTCAGTGGGGAGCTCTCCAGCCCCTACATGCCCGATACAGACCAGATGGAGGTGGCTGCCCGCCTGTGGGGCCCCCCGACTGACTCCTGTAAATAAAATGGTAGACACGGGGTGCCCTCATGGAGCCTCACTGCTGACCGAGATGAAACTGGAAGTGACGTCAGACGGGTTGGACCGGAAATGACAGGCATAGCACACATAGCACACAAGAAAACCGTCGCCCAGAAGGAGGAAGGAGGGTGGGTTTAAATACCTCCCGACTCCTCCTACAAATACAGGCTGACCTGCGGTCAGCCTTTCACATTTTAGTGCCTGCAGCACTGCAGGAGAAGATTTCTCATCTGCAGGTAAAAAGAAAACGTACATGGCTAAGCATGAGGGACCTGTAGTGGTCAGTGGGTGGATCACTCCTATGCTTTGGCATACACACTTTCAATATTAGAAGAGTGGGTGGATATGTAGTAAACGCACACAGATTTATTCATCCACATTGATCGATGTTAATGGAGGAATCTGTTAGGTTCTTTCTTTAAAAAGAACATTACATGTAGGCCAAACATTAGGAGTGTGGCAGAAACTCCTAATGCTGGCCATACAAGTATTGTTTTTAGAAGCCCTAAAATGTCAGGACAGTTCAGACACCCCCCAAATTACCCATTTTTGGAAATTAGACAAGCCAAGGTATCTGCTGAGAGGCATGTTGAGTTCATGGAATATTAATTTTCTTTCTTTTTTTTTTACATTCAGTTGTCACTTTATTGAGATATTGGCTTTACAATGCCATGGGTATATGTGGAATTACACCCCAAAACACATTCTGCTTTTTCTCCCTAGAGTGAGATTTTTTGGGAGCATGGCCACGTACATGGGTCCAAAATCAATAACTACCTTCAGGTTTTCAAAGGGGCGTAATTCCCTCATTTCACTTCTTCTTGACTACCTATCACAGTTTTGGAGGTCAGGACAGTTCAGACAACCCCCCCCCCCAATGACCCCATATTTTGCAGCTCTCCTTTTTTTGTCACAAGGTTTTGAAAAAAAAACATACATTTTTATTTTATTTCTTTATTTTACAAAACCTTGTGGCAACAAATGAGATCTGCAGAATACTTGCCATGCCTCTTCCACAATTTTTCAAAATTCTGTTTTTCTTTAAAAGTGCTAATAACCACATTGATCTTTACTAAGAACTATAACTATCACTATGTTTTTTACCATATTGTAATTTTTTTTTTTTGTTGTTATACTGTTTATATAGAACTTACAGTATACAGTGTTTGTAAGCAGTTGGTGCAGCAGTTCCTGACAAAGCATGAAACATGGTATCCTTGTTGAAGTTGATACTGCCAATTTTATAATGTAATGATGGTTTACAACAGCTCAGCTTCATGACAATTATGACAGTGACAATGACAATGATATAGAGTACAAAGACTACTGAAACATTGTGTCACTGAGAGGGTGCCTGAAAAATTATTAAACATGAATCATCCTTGGGTACCTACTCAAAAGTAATTAGTGAATTGTAATTAGCATATAATTATACTTTATGATAAATGAATATGCTTTGAATAATTTCTATTATCCTAAGACAACAGGAGACCTGCGGCAACTGGTATAAGAAGCTAAAACAATTCAGCATCTTTTGTTAATTTGTAATTAGATTGGATTTATGCAGAGTGAATTTTCTTTGAAAAGGAACATTTGTTTGTTATGCTAGCAAGGAGAAAATGCCATAAAGAAAACAAAAGTACCAATATTCACTTAGCAGTGTGTGTCTGTTTAGTGTTGTTTAGTTAGCAAAGTAAAATTCATGATTTGTTACTTAACATTATGAATTATGAAAGGGACATTGCTCTTACAGTGTGAATGTGTTAAATCATTTTATTTCTGAATCTGTGAACTTTGGTGGTGTTAACATTTTCATTAGCATATTGGTTGTCATTCTGGTATAAAAATAATACAAAATCAATTTTTCTTCAGCTTGTGTTTTTGCTGTAAGACCTATATTTTTTGTAGGAGACTAATACTAATGAGCAGTAAAAAAAACTCTGACAGAGTTTTTTAATTTATTCTATAAATGCTTAATGCTTCAAAGACCCATACGCTGGTTAAAAAGTTCAAATCCACATCTAAAGTAAAAATCTAATAATGGCAGCTTTAACAGCAACTGTGTAGGTATGATGCAATTTAAAGGCTAAGTCGAACATTTCACAAAAAAATAATAAATACACTTAGAGTCAGTTCACGCAGGGGCGACCTGAGATCCGACTTCAAGTTGCCCCAAGTCGTCCCAAGTCGCGTGGTTGAGAAAATCAATGGAAGTGAATGGAGCCGTCTTAATACACACTACTGAAGTCGCTCCGACTTCAGAAAAGGTTTCTGTACTACTTCAATCCGACTTCTAGGCAACGTGTAGGCAACTTGTAGGCAACTTGTACCCATTGATTTCAGTGGAAGTCGCCTCAGAAGTCTGATCACTGTCTTAACTGAAGCAACAATACAGGAAGATAACATACATTTCTCAGGCAGACCCCTCCCTCCCCTTCCCTCCCACAGAGCCGATTGTTGTTTGATTGGCCACTGGAAAGCCTCCTGTCCTGGAGGCGACTTGAAGTTGCCTTGTACTGTCCTGGAGGCAACTTGAAGTTGCCTTGTAAGTTGCCTGATGATTCATACTCAAGTCGTGTCCAAGTTGCCTCCCAAAGTCGTGCTGGAAGTCGTGTCGCCCCTGTGTGAACCGGCTCTTATATTTACAGCAAAAAAATATGAATTATATATATTTTTTTACAAATCAGTTTGCAAAGCATTCTAAGTGCAATCAGTGGCTCGCGGGTGCAATGCTATGAGTCTGCAGACTGTACCTCCAGCTCCCTGTCTATACTGGGGTATGCACTTTCAGTTAGAGAGCTGGATGAAGTGTCAATGGACTAGGAGTGTCTTCATCACCTGAGATCTACAGTGGCAGATAGGACTTGTTTATTCATTTACATATCTCTGTAATAAAGCAAGTTACCTGTCCATGTATAATATGTATAACATTTATAGTAGTTCTATATAATTAGGTAAATTATTTATGAGGGAGTGGTAGGTGTGTAAGAAACTGGTCTGTCATGTTCACTGAATTAGTAAAGAAAAGAAAAAACAACTTGGTGGATACATTTATGGTATGCCCCTTGTGGACTTTGCAGACAGGCCAATGTTTAAAGTAAAAACATTGTTTTTTTATTGTACATCACATATAAAATGTAGAAACAGTATGACATTATATGAAGAGGGGATAGAACCACTGCATGTGGTGTGGGTACTAGTACTTGACCTAGCCAAGCTGGTGGGTGGACATCTGGAAATTATTATTTAGTGGCAATAGTAATACATCCACTAAGTGAATTATTTTCTGACTGCAGAAGCCAGAGATTTGGGTTGGCAGGAGAACTGGCCAAAGTTGGCAAATTAGTGTTCTAATTTAGCAAACTTCAAAGAGCTTGGGTTTGTGTTGAACTTGTGGATGACCCAAATCCTAAGCGAATCCCTACCTAATTATACAAGGAAAAGAAAAAACACCTTGGTGTATAAATGCACGTTATATCCCTTGTGGATTTTACAGACAGGCCAATGTTTAAAGTAAAAAAAAATGTTTTATTGTACATCACATATAAAATACATATATAGAAACCATATAACAATATAGGGATAGTAAAAAACTTTCAAGTACATAACAAATTATACCATTAACAACGCATCAAGCAAGGCATACAAACCCGTGGAACGATGTTGGGTTAGCTGCTATGCATAGTTGCATGGACACCTGACATGTTTCAGACTGATTCATAGTCCTTCTTCAGAGGTTTTATCACATGGATAGTATAGATTCTAAAATGTAGATGTATCAAATTTGTATAGAATCATACAACATATATATTTTTTAATAGAAAATTAGTACAGGCAGTTATATAAAAAAGTACAGAATTGTTATCAGTACATCACATAGGCTATAGATTTACAATAGCTCAGCTTCATGACAATGACAATTAAAAAATTCAGATAAACATGGTGCACATTGAACTGGGTATGATATATTGATCTCTGCTGGATAAAATGAGGCACCACAAAAGACTCCATGAAAGATAAGGTAAAGCTAAACACACAAGGATCCCAAAATGCCCCAAAAAGATGACCATCAGTCAGTGAGGATATTGGTGATAAAAAAGATCATTCAGGGTGCTTCAAAAGTTGTTATCTGTTCAGGGAAAATAGGAATGAATAGTAGAAAGTATATACATTTACAAACGCATATAAATACAGACATCCACATACTTGACACATACTTGACAGGGGGGATTTGAGATAATACACATCATCCACCAAAGGTAAAAGCATATTGAAAATAATATATACTGGTATATATATATATATTGTGAGGATGGGACCCTGTGCTGGGTGAGAAATGGCTGCTTTACGCCAAATTCTGGGGAGAAACACACGTTAATTGGTCAGCTGTGGCTTGGGCTTTTTAAGTCTGACCTGAACAGCATTCAGGGCCCCACCCTACAAACAGGAGGTCTGTTCCTGGGAGCCAGGTGAGCTCCCATATCTCTGAGAGAAGAGAGCGGCTGCATGGGTTGCAGCTAGAAGCTGTGTGCTTCAAGAGGATAAATCGCTGTGTGCAGACAAGTCGCTGTGTGCGAATCAAACGCTGTGTGCGGACAAGTCGCTGTGTGCGAATTAAACGATGTGTGCGGATAAGTCACTGTGTGCGACTGTTGATTTTTTGCAAGATACAGGAATGATGAAACCCCCCTGCAAGGGCTGCTTTTGTATCTGTGAACTGAAAAACGCACACCTACCATTAGAGTCTGATCTCTTAATCTTACAATATATATATATATATATATATATATATATATATATATATATATATATATTAAACCTTGCCAGTAATACCTGTATTGTTCAGCAGTATTATGCAATCAGTAGGTTCCCAACGCCATGCAGTAAAGAATGGCCACATGGAGTGGGACTTAAATACCTTGAAGTTTTGTGGGATAACTAATCGCCTAATTGGTGATTGAAATCAGCTGGCCATACACAGCATCAGCTCAGGGTTCCCTGGCATCATAGCATGCCTGTCATACCTAAAATGGGCAGGAATGCGTCCTGCGACATCTCGCCACTGACACGCCTTTAGGCCAATGGTAGTCCACCATGTGGCACAGCATAGATCCCCATTTGAGGTCAATTGGCGCATGCTTCCACCGCAGGGATCCATAGATACATAAGTGCATGAATACATGAAAAAGACAAAGAAAAAAAAATACACAACAAAATACAAAACAGTACAGTATAAAAATGTGAAATGCATGGCCATGTGCTTCGCAAACCAGTACACATGAGGGGCAAGGAGGGAGGGAAAGAAAAAAGAGTGGGGAGGGGGGAAAAAAGGCAATAGAAAGAAAAAGGAAATATGTTAAAGATTAAATTCACATACCCCAGACTGGAAGCCTGAAAAATATTGCTTAAAGTTAAAGGCCTCATCAAGGCCTGGTGGTGATGTTGCTTTAAGCAAGAAAATCCATCTTAGCTCACTTTGTAACAAAAAATTGTTAAAGTCACCCCCTCTTAGATTCAAGGAGATGTGATCCCGTGCTAAGAATTTAACCTTGGTGTAGCATCCCTGTGAACTAATGTCACGTACACATAATCGGAAATTCCAACAAGAAAAGTCAGATGTGAGCTTTTGGTCAGAAATTCTGACCGTGTGTATGCTCCATCGGACTTTTGCTGTCGGAATTTCTGCCAACAAAAGATTGAGAGCAGGTTCTCTATTTTTCCAACGGAAAAAGTTCCTATTGGAAAATCCGCTCGTCTGTATGCAATTCCGACGCGCAAAAAAAATGCATGCTTAGTCAGAATCAAGCAGAAGAGCTGAACTGCTTATTGAACTTCATTGATCTCGGCTCGTTGTATGCGTTGTACGTCACTGCGTTCTTGATGGTCTGAATTTCCGTCAAGATTTGTGTGACCGTGTGTATGCATCACAAGTTTGAGCCAACATTCTGTCAGAAAAAATCCACGGTTTTCTTGTTGGAATTTCCGATCGTGTGTATGCGGCATAAGGTGTAAATCTGGATTTTTTTTTGCTGATGCTTACCACATGTCGGTAAATCCTCCTCCCACGTCAACAGCCACCAAAAAATTCTGGTCACTGACGTGGAGGCCTTCCAAAATCTGAAGAAGATGAATGGTATCTCTGGTATGTGATGGCAGCTCATCAACAAAGGGTCTTAGCTGGTTATCAATAAAGCAAATTAGTTTTTTGGTTAAGCTACCATTTTCAGATATTATGAAAATATATGATAGATATGGCAGAGTTTAAAATATAATAACAAATACGCAAGAAATTAAAGAAGATACAATATCCATTTTAATAACAGTAGTTTTCATTCTTATGGAAGTACAAAATGTGTTTATTTAGTGGGTTAATGAGTGCACACACATGTTTACAGATTTATTTCAATGTGTGGATTCAATAATAAAAGAATAGTACAAACATTGCTCAAGATGTGTACAATAAAATGTGATCACAAAAAGCTTGTAAAACAGGCGCAGTGTGTAACAACAAAGCCTGGGGTTTGCCCAGGAAAACCCCAAGCCTACTTACCAACCAGCTCGCAGACAACCAAATAAACCAACCAAACTAGAACAGTATGTGTTAAAAACAGGGGTTTAGTCTGCACGCATTTGCAAACGCATGCGTAAGCCACAGAGTCTCGCCATGGTGGACTGAAGGGGAGCCCACCCCTTCTTAAAGGTACAGGAGCACACCAAACACCCAGCATGTAGCTAAATGGCTGCAAAGGTGTTGGTGCATTGCTGGACCAATACAAACACCAATTTGATATGAAAAAACAAACACGCCACTGCCCCCATCTATAGCTGGCAGGCTGAAATAGGTAACAATAAAGCCTGGGGAATGCTCAGGAAAAACCCAATCCTACTTATCAACCAGCTCGCAGACAACAAAATAAACCTGTCTAAAAGTATGCGTTAAAAACAGGGGTTTAGTCCGCACGCATTTGCAAACGCATGCGTAAGCCACAGAGCCTCATCACCCTGTATCGGTGGTCCTAACACTAAACTATGAGTGTCCCGACAATGGAGGCACATGCATTCTGATGGATAGATGAGAGCAGGTGGACTGAAGGGGAGCCCATCTCTTCTTAGGCCTCTTACACACGACCGAACATGTCTGCTGAAACTGGTCCACGGACCAATTCCCGCGGACATGTTCGGTCGTCTGTATGGGCGAGCGGACCGGACTCCCGTCCGAGCGGACAGGTTTCCAGTGGACTAATGTTTCTTAGCATGCTAAGAAACATGTCCGCTAGCAACTTGTCCGTCGGACATGTCCGATGGTCTGTACGACTCATCGGACATGTCCACTGGGCCGCAATCCCTCGCATGTGTCGAAGTGATTCGACGCATGCGTGGAAGCATTGACCTTCCAGGGTCGCGCACGTCGCCGCGGCCACGTCGCGGCCACGTCACCGCGTTTGTTTTCCGCAGGGATTTTGGTCTGATGGTGTGTACAGCCATCAAACCAAAATCCGGCAGCGGACATGTCTGTTGAAAACGGTCCACGGACCGTTTTCATCGGACATGTTCGATGGTGTGTACGAGGCCTAACAGGTACAGGAGCACACCAAACACCCAGCATGTAGCTCAAAGGTGTTGGTGCGTTGCTGGACCAATACAAACACCAATGAAGTCCCATAGGATGAAATGCGTTGGTTTATTGCCTACTAAGCTCCACTCAGTGTGTCTCTTTTACAAGCTTTTCTTGATCACATTTTATTGTACACATCTTAAAGGGTCACTAAAGGAATTTTTTTTTAGCTAAATAGCTTCCTTTACCTTACTGCAGTCCTGGTTTCATGTCCTCATTGTTTGTTTTTACTATGATGTTGCTGTAATTCTGCTCTGTCGTGGACACTTCCTGATTGTCTGGCTCCTTATGAAAAAAAGTCATGGGAGACTTTAGTTTCGTTTTCCTAGCCATGACTCTCTATGGCACTGTCCAGCACAGAGGCTTGACATAACATGCAAAGACTAAACTAGTTTCACTTTCGTTTTTGCATCTAGGAGGCACATTATATGATTGCTTTTTATCTATTTTTAATCGTTTTTAAAAAAAAGCAATCAGTTAACTATTATGTCTCTATACCCCGTAAACATTCATTTCAGCAAAAAAAAAAAATCCTTTAGTGATCCTTTAAGCAATGTTTGTACTATTCTATTACTAATAAATCCATACTTGTTTGATCTAAGCCATGTGGAAGCCTTCCTTTTTTCTTTTATGATCAACACTTTTCCATTGCTGGAGGAAATCTTTAAGGAGACTGCACAAACCAGGAGATTGTGGTTGAATTCCTGTTGCCGGTGTTGCTGGTCTGCTGTATCACTGCGAGTGTGCGTTCATACTGTACCCTTCCAAACACAGGAGAGTGTGGCCTGGCGTGTGTGTCCACATCTTATGGTAAGACTACCTACCCCTTCCCTGGGTGGTGGAAGCATAGTCCTGGGTGTCTTTGGAGCACTGGAATATTACCATCTATGTTTTTGAGATCTATCAACATCTGATACTAATGCCACCATGGGTTGTTCCAGAGGAATACATCATGATATTCATCATTTATGGACTTTACACTGTGTAATAATGTGTTAAAGTTATTTTGATTATTCACTGATATAACATGTATACTTGGTATGTTGATATGTGTTTTTATTCTACTATTTCAATCTCAAGGTTTCACCTGATCACATGGTGTCTCTTGATCCATGTCATTATTAATTGCACTGGATTTATTGTTAGTGCACACTTTATTTGCATTTTTACAAACATTTTTAAACACTTTCTGTGTTTTATTTCTGGCACGTTGCGCATCCTAGCACAATTGTTATCATGTATGTACACTCATCCCTAGGTTCATACCTGGGGTATATATGTATTTGTAGTGCTGCACTTTTTCTATCACAGTGATTATTGCTAGCAGCTATAACAGCGGCTTGCAATAATTGCAGGTAAAATCCGGCAGTCTGGTTGTATCCAAGTTGATCGATCAATCAACTTGGGTATATTCTACCTGCCCATAAATTGTTAGAATTGTCTATGGATGGCTTTAGTTTGCTATATCCATTATTGTTAATTATTCTGGCTTACAAGGATGTTTGCATTTTACATGGTATTCCTTGGGAGCTGTAATCTCGAAATTACTTATATACTGCTTTGTAGTTAGCATCTGCCAAATTACCAAGAGGATTTTAAAAATAATTGAGCATGTGCTCATCTTTAAGGCATTATACATGATCAATTATTTAAAATTCCTTGATTATATTATTTGATGTCTTAAATTACATAATAAATACATGAAGATTAAAACATTGCTTTTGAAAATGCATGCTGTCTATTACAATGGCAAGAAGAAATAATAAGCAGTATGAAGCACTGCATCTAGGTAACAAATTATTTTCCACTGTTCTTTGTAGAACCTAGGGAGTTCAAAAATATTTTTATGTAGCAATACAGCCTTTGAAGGTAAATGGCTTCCTGTAAAAGTTTATCCTATTCTACTCCATACCATTATGTTATAAATCTCATTTATTTTAGGACCTCTCAGTATTTCAATTTTTTTTTCTTCTTCCTGCTGCCCCCTTGATTTCCCCAAGAAATCCTTATTTGCAATATGTCTTCAAACTTTACTACTGTCCTCTATAATTGTATGCTCATAGGTGTAATATTTATTTGTATTTGACTGCATTTTTCATTCTCAACTTTCCTTCAAATATTGTCATTGAAGCCCAAAGTAGGTTTTGACTTCACCCCATTTGCACATACATTTTATCCAAGTATTTTCAGTCTGGTCTTGTGACATTACGGCCCGGATTCAGATAGCTGAGCGCATCTTTATGCCGGCGTAGCGCATCTCATATGCGCTACGCCGACGTAACACAGAGAGGCAAGAACAGTATTCACAAAGCACTCGCTCCCAACGTTGCGCCGGCGTAACGTACATTTCTAGGCGTAAGCCGGCTTAATTTAAAGTAGGTGGAAGTGGGCGTGATACATTTAAATGAACCATGATCCCATGCAAATGATGGGCCGAACGAACTGCGCAAGCGACGTTCCGTGGACGCTTCCCAGTGCGCATGCCCATAATCACGTCGGAACGAACGCCTAAGATACGTTGAATCACTGAACGTAACCTACGCCCAGCCCTATTCACGTAGTACTACGTAAACAACGTAAAATACGACTGCTGTTCCGTCGTCCATACCTTTGCATGGGATGCGCCTCCTATAGGTGGAATAACTTTACGCTGGACGTACGCCTTACCTAAATGGCGTATATTACTGCGACGGGCGCAAGTACGTTCGTGAATCGGCGTATCTCAGTCATTTGCATATTCGACTCGTAAATCAATAGGAGCGCCCCTTGCAGACAGCGTACATATGCACCCAAGATACGACGGCATAGGAAACTTACGTTGGTCGGATGAAGCCTAATTTCAGGCGTATCTAGTTCTATGGGTACAGCGCAGAGATACGACGGCGCACATTTTCACTTATGCGGCGTATCTGTAGATACGTCGGCGTAAGTGTTATGATAATCCGGGCCTACATCTCTACTTCCTCTTCTCTCACACATGAGCACAGAGAGGAATGGGATACACTGGACTCATAGGAAGTGGGTCAACCATTTCTAGGCCTCATTCATCCCAGAATAAGACTGGAATGGTAAGTAGGGGAACAGCACTGGAGAAAGAGTGAGTATTGAAGCTTTTTCATCAGACCTTGACTTGGGGTTTCACACCCTTCTCTCCTGCTTGATATAATGGAGTCAGAAAAATTTGAAGCCTTAAATTTCTAACATTCCATCACATATAATTGATAATACAGGAAGCTACATGAATAGAGACTTTCCCATTCTATTTGTTTTGCCAGTTCATGTTATTATTATATATACAGTATATGGGTATATTTTCTTACTTTTTCATCAGGTAATGTCCTCTAGAACAGTGCCCAGCTTTCTATGCATTTTATGGAAATAAATTTGCCTATTGGCTGTAAAAATGGCCAGAATTAATAACAGGATTGCCCATCAATAACTTCAATGCCAAATTTTAAACAGGATTCAATCAACCCTTAACTTGAGATGATTGTAGCCGTATTAGTGCATTTACACTAATACATTTTTATTTGCACTTATCATTTTTTAGGACACGCTTTTGGGGTAGCTCCCCTTCTTCAAGGTCTGAGCAGTACCAATTCACAAAAGTTTTAGCAAAATGTAAAAGAAAAATACAATCTCTGAGGTAGAGGTGTAACTAGAACCTTCAGGGCCCCCGGTGCAAGAAACCACGAAGGGCCCCCTGACCTTTAACATTGGGCTCTTCCCACTGATTCCAGGGTCCTTTTCTCCCATTGTGAGGCCCTTTATTGTGGACCTGCAGCCAGACCCCTTGCTGTCTTGGGTAGGGTTGCAACCTTTTCTTTTTTTTATGAATTCTTTTTTTTTATTTTTCATAAGTTTCTCCTCATTGTTTCAAACAGATATAATCAGATATAATCATACATGTTAACAATTCCACATATCATTTTGATTATATACATTCTATTACCATTCAACTTATTTCAGACTCTTCTTTCCATTTTTTCCCACCCATTTCCCACCCAAAAAAAAAAAAGGAAACCCTCCTCCTCCAACCATGCCCCCGATCTCCCTCCCCCCGCCGTCTACCACCACTTTCCTTCACTCAACAACTCTCGTCTCTTTTCTATATGTCATGTAGGGAGCCCATGTCTTCCGGTACCTACTGTCTTGGAGGTCCTTCATTGCCAAAGTAAAATTCTCCATTTGTTGGATTTCTGCAATCCTCATAAACCATTGAGCTCTTGATGAAGGGCTTTCGCTTTTCCATAGTTCAGGGATACATGTGCTTGCTGCAACCAGCAAATGTCTCAACAGAAATTTATAATATTTTTCTGCTGAAATAGGAATGTCAAACAATAGAAATGCAGCCGGGTTTTCTCCTAACCACATCCCTATTATTAATTCAATAGTTTCAGCTACTGTTCTCCAAAACTCTTTAATTTTTTCACATTCCCAGAAAATGTGCAGTATATTTCCTTCTGCCTCCTTACATCTCCAGCAAAGTTCCGATACTTGGGGGTATATTCAATGTAATTTCATTGGTGTTCTGTACCATCTGGTGAGTATTTTGTATCCCCCTTCTTGGTATCTACTCGCTACTGATGCCTTTTGATTATATGTCAAAATCCTATTTATCTGTGTCTGCGAGAATGTTACACCCAGGTCTCGCTCCCATTTCCGTAGAAAAGTAAGTTCCTTTGGGGATTCCAGTTCAGTTAGTTTAGCATATAAGTATGATAGTGAGTGTTTTAATGATTCCCCCTTCAAGCATATCTCCTCAAACCCTGTTAGTGGTCTGACTTCCGCATATATACTTTATTTACTTCTGATAAATTCCTAGTTGCATCTTTCTTAGAAAGTCTAGTTCTACTGCTATCTCTCAATCAATCTCATTTTTACTCATTAAATGATTACTTTTAGAGAAATTAACAATTCTACAAATCCCCCTTTGACCTATTGCTGTAAATCTGGGGTCTTTCAAACCTGGCTGAAATGCCGGTGTGCCTAGGATCGGGGTCATTGGACTAAGGTATTTTGAGATATTTGTTTTTTAAATACCTTTTTAGTTACTAATAGAGTAGCACCTATTGTCGGATGTTATCACTTCCCTTGGTATCTCTTCTTCTGGTATCCACAAAAATAGCACCTAAATACCGCCTGAAAAACTCCTGCCCAGCATTCTCAATGTGAAAGCCTCTCTCTGAATTGCTGGGAGCCGCAAGTCAGTTTTAAATGACTTTTTTTCTTTCAGAAATTACACTTTGTGCAGAGACAGTTCTAAGTACGGGAAACATGCGCTATTTCACAGGCTTACTTTACACCCCCCCTAGGTATGAAATTTAAAGGAATATTTCACTTTTATTGTTTCACTTTAAGCATTATTAAATTCACTGCTCCCGAAAAAACGACCGTTTAAAAAAAAATAATAATTGCATTGATACATGTCCCCTGGTGCAGGACCCAGGTCCCCAAACACTTTTTAGGACAATAAATTGCATATTAGCCTTTAAAACTAGCACTTTAGATTTCAAACATTTGAGTCCCATAGACTTTAACAGGGTTCTAAAGTTCACACAAACATTTGGTGTGTTCACAGGTTCTGGTGCGAATCGAACAGGGGAGTGTTCGGCTCATCCCTATTCCCAACCTTCAAAGATTCTAATGCCCTTTTAAACTCCTCTGTGCTAATTGGAAGATCCAGTTTTCTTATTATATCTTCAGATAATCTAGGCATTTCTGTCTCTCTAATGTATCTCATCGCCTCTTCCCCAACCTTTTCTTCAAGCTAAGCCCAAATACTTTTTAGCGGCTCATAGTAAAAAAAAAAAAAAAAACGGTATTCACTTTACTTAAACAGTATTTTGTGATTAAATAACAATGTTAACTGTATTTATTTAATTACAAGAGTCCCCCCTTACATCAGAGTCCACAGAACAATGTTTCTCAACTCCAGTCCTCAAGGCGCCCCAACAGGTCATGTCTTCAGGATTTCCCTCAGATGAAATGGCTGTGGTAATTACTAAGGCAGTGAAACTGATCAAATCACCTGTGCAAAACATGACCTGTAGACATGTGCAATTTGTTCTGTTTCTAATTCGTTTTTTACGAAAATTCGGAAATTCGTGAATTACGAATTTTCGTATTTACGAATTTTTTATTTGCGAATTTTCGGACTTCCGAAAATTTTGAATTTACGAATTTTCGTATTTCCGAAAATTCGAATTTACGAATTTACGAATTTTCGTATTTCCGTTTTTTTTACGAATTTCGGATATTCGTATTTTCGGAAATTCGGAAATCCGAAAAATTTTCGGATTTTCGAATTTTCGAATTTTCGAATTTTAGAATTTTCGAATTTTCGAATTTTCGAATTTTTGAATTTTTCAATTTTCGAATTTTCGAATTTTTCAATTTTCGAATTTTTCAATTTTCGAATTTTTCAATTTTCGAATTTTCCAATTTAGAATTTTTCGAATTTTTCAATTTTTCAATTTTCGAATTTTCGAATTTTCGAATTTTAGAATTTTTCAATTCTCGAATTTTTCAATTTTCGAATTTTCCAATTTCGAATTTTTCAATTTTCGAATTTTTAAATTTTCGAGTTTTTCAATTTTCGAATTTTCGAATTTTTCAATTTTCGAATTTTCGAATTTTCGAATTTTTCAATTTTCGATCTTTCCAATTTCGAATTTTTCAATTTTCGAATTTCGAATTTTTTCACTTTTCCATTTTCAAATTTCGAATTTTTCAAATTTCGAATTTTTCAAATTTCGAATTTTCGTATTTCCGAATTTCGAAAATTCTAAATTTCGGAAATTGAAAAATGTTTCAAATTTCGAATTTCGAATTTCCGAATTTTCGTATTTCCGAAAAATTCTAAATTCGAAAATTGAAAAAAAATTTTTTTACAATTTTCGAACTTCAATTTTTTCAATTTTCGAACCATTTTTTCTATTTATTTTTTTTTAATTTTCGAAATTTCGAATTTTCGAGAAAATTTGAAAAATTCGAAATTTGAAAATTGAAAAAATCGAAGTTCGAAATTTCGAAAATTGAAAAATTCGAAAATCGAAAAATTCGAATTTTAGATTTTTTCAAATTTCCAATTTCTCCACTTTCGAATTTTTCAGAAATTTCGAATTTCGAATTTTTCAATTTTCGAAATTTTGAATTTTCGTATTTCCGAATTTTCGTATTTCCGAATATTTTCGTATTTCCGAATATTTTCGTATTTCCGAATATTTTCGTATTTCGAAATTTCGAAAATTGAAAAATTTGAAATTCAAAAATTCGAAATTCGAAAATTAGAAAATTAGAAAACTGAAAAATTCGAAATACGAAATTACGAAAATATGACATTTCGAAATTACGAAAATATGACATTTCGAAATTTCGAAAATACAAAATTTCTCCATTTCTCCATTTTCGAATTTTAACAATCACTTTTCCAATTTCGAATTTTTCAGAAATTTCGAAATTTGGAATTTTTCAAATTTCGAAAATTCGAAATTTCGAAAATTGAAAAATTCGAAATGTCAAAAATCGAAATTTCGAAAATTGAAAAATTCGAAAATCGAAATTTCGAAAATTGATAAATTCGAAATGTCAAAAATCGAAATTTCGAAAATTGAAAAATTCGAAAATCGAAATTTCGAAAATTGAAAAATTCGAAATTTCGAAAATTGGAAAATTCGAAATTCAAAAATTGAAAAATTCGAAAAATTAGAAAACTGAAAAATTCGAAATACGAAATTACGAAAATACGAAATTACGAAATTTCGAAAATACAAAATTTCGAAATTACGAAAATTTAAAAAATTTGAAATTTTTCCGAATTTCCGAAAATTCTTTTTTTTGTTTGTTTCATTCGTTTTTTTCATTTTTTTGCTTTTTCGGAATTCCGAAAATTTCCCGAATTTACGAAAAAAGCAAAAAAACGAAAAAAAAAAAAAATTGCAAAATTTACGAATTTCCGAAAAAATAAAAAAAACGAATGAAACAAAAACGGAAAAAAATAATTTTTAGAATCTCCCGAATTTACGAAAAAATAAAAAAAACGAAAATAACATAAACGAAAAAAACGAATTTTTTAGCAGTGCACATGTGACCTGTTGGGGCGCCTTGAGGACTGGAGTTGAGAAACACTGCCACAGAGTTCCCTCTTTACATCTGAATCCACAGAGTTTTCCATTTACATTTGCATCCACAGAGTTTCCTCTTTACATCTATATCCAGAGTTCTGCTTTACATCTGAATACGCAGCGTTTCATGTTTACATCTGCATCCACAGAGTTCCCTCTTTCCACCTTAAAGGGTCACTAAAGGAAAAAACATTTTTAGCTGAAATGACTGTTTACAGGGTATAGATACATAATAGTTAACTGATTCCCTTTAAAAATGATTAAAAATAGATAAAAACCAATCATATAATGTACCTACAGTTTAGTTTCGTTTTTGCTGTTGTTTCCTGCTTCTCTGATGTACAGAGACAAGGAGCCAATAGAGGGCAGTGATGCTTTGTAAAACAAAACTGGATTGGTGCTGACACACAGTAATCACACCTCCTTGATTATCTCCCAGTACTGTGGTGATCAGGAAACAGACAGCCAGGAAGTGTCCAGAGCAGAGAGGAATTACAGCAACATCAAAGCAAAAACGAACAATGAGGACATGAAACCAGGACTCCATGTGTGGAAAAATGCAAACAGAGACTTGTGTGGGATGTAGGATGGATGTTCTCCTCATTCAGACTAAGTCACGTGTCTAGTGACGTACCGCGTGGGGGAGGAGCTATGAACGGGAATGACAGACTACACGTCTGAATGAGGAGAACATCCATCCTGAGCGGCTTGTTTGTTGCCTGTTTTTGTCCAGGGATTCGTGAGTGTGCCCACATTAGAACCTTGTGCATCATTTGCTAATGGTGGTTATTGTATTGCGCAATCAGGTTCTTTCTGCTTGTTTTACATGAGCTGTGTCAGCGGGGAAGATCTTGTTACCTGCCAGTGATAAGTGCCTGGGACTCAGGGAGGCGCATCCCACACAAGTCTCTGTTTGCATTTTTCCACACATGGAGTATATAGGTCTTTGTACCTACTGAGTCACTAATTGGGACTAATTTACTACTATTTTATTATTACACTGTATATTGCACTATTGTTGCACTATTGCAAAGGTTTTCACATCATTAGAGTTAATTTTCTGCGCATTGTCACTTATAATCATATTACTGTTTGGTTAGTTCACCTCTTTTATATGCAGCGATTATTATTTGGTTGTTTTTTTGGTGTTATATATTTGATAATTTAGTAGCGCTGTAGTACATTTATATTTTTATCAATGAAACCAGGACTGCAGTAAGGTAAAGGAAGCTATTTAGCTAAAAAAAAAAAAAAAAGTCCTTTAGTGACCCTTTAATCCAGATTTCAACTTCACATTTGAAAATGCAGAGTTCCCCTTTACATCTGAATACACAGAGCTCCCCTTTACATCTAAATCCTCAGCGTTCCCACTACATCTGAACTCACAGAGTTTCCTTACACTGTAAAGGGGGACTCTGCAGCCTCTAATATAAGGGAGAACTCTGGGGACTTTGATTTAAAGCGATTTTAAGCCCTCTCTTTCAAGTTACACCTACAGGTAAGCCTAGATTAAGGCTTACCTGTAGGTGTTTGCAATATCTCCTAAACCTTCATGGTTTAGGAGATATTTGCCAAAAGGAATACACCATTGTCTACGGCGTATGCGCGCCATAGACAATGGCGCAGGCACACTGAGAATTACTGTTTTCTCAATGGCTAATGCCGGCTTTCACTGCTCCCTCGCGCATTCGCAGAGTAACATCATCGCCGATCCGGCCAATCAGAGCGCCGGAGCGGCGATACCCGGAAGTGACCTTCCGGAGAGATGTCTGCGGCCGGAGGGGGAGAAGAGGACAGCTTCGGGGGCTTCGATCTAAAGTAAGTAATTCATAATGAGCTAGTATGCTTGTCATACTAGCTCATTATGCCTTTGTCTTGCAGTTTTTTTTTATTATTTATGGGTTTACAACCGCTTTAAGTAAAAACTGTGAGAACTCTGATGTAAGTTGGAACATTGCAGACTCTGATGTAAAGGGTAACTCCGATATAAATGGATCCCTGGTAACAGGAGCCCCCACTTAGATCATCAGTTCCAACATTCCCCTTTAATCAGGGTTCCCAGAGCCCCTGTCACTTCAGAGTCTGTAGACTTCAGCTTGCACTGTAAGAGCCCTTTAACATGTGTCCGCTTACACGCCTGCATCAGATCCGCTGAAAACATATGGATTGGGATCTGTTCCCCATCCGCCTAGTGGATTGGATGACAGTCAGATGTAAACAGACGGGGGGCCCATTTAAATCTTACCGCCCAATAAAGAATGGTGGGTTATGTTGCAGTTAGTGTTGCAAAACAATACAATGTAGTCTTTTATCCACTTGACATCCAGCTATTGCATTAAAATGGGTAGATGACCCCTTCCTGAAGGTAGGAAGCCATATTAGAATGGTCTCCCATTTGCAGTACTTATTCATGCCCTCTAGAGCACACATGAGCACTCTCTGTGGTTCCTGATTCCACTGGCCAGTGTATATCACAAAGCAAAAATACAGAGCTAATTAAATTGTCACTGTATTGTGCAATTGCTGGGGATAATCACAATAATCATAAATGTAAACAAAGGTCTCAATTTGAGGCCACTGCTCTGTTTCCTCTTGCACACTAATCCTGATTTCCACCTTACCAGTGCCAGCATCACCAGATCACTGCAGCCAGCAACGGTGTTCCTGATTACAAGCCACAACAGTCCCAGTCATAAGACCAATGTAAACCAGTAACAGTGTTCCTGGTTACCACAACACCAGTATCAGTGTCACCAGGCCAGTACAGCCAACAACAATGTTTCTGAAGGTAAAGCCCATACATAAGTAATTATTTTGTCCAAACAGTGTAATATAGGGGAATCTTAATTGCTAAGGTATTGTATTTTCACAATGGGAAGACTTACCCTGCATCAGAATACACTGATGAGTACTGCCCACAGTGCCAATTGAGTGGGTAAAATCTGACAGGCTGGTTGTACTGCTGAACTGGCCAAATTCTAATCCATGTATGGCCAGCTTTAGCTACAGTAGTGTTAGTGTCACCAAAACCACTGCAGCCTACACCATTGTTCCTGATCACTAGCCACACCAGTGCCAGAAACAGTGCATTTTGCAGCCAACTCTCCTCTGAGAGGAAAAAATGTTTTAACCTGTGATTGTCAACAGCATATTAACTCTGTCGCCAGAGCCAATTTAGCCAACCACAGTATCCCTGATAATTAGCCACACCAGTCCAAGTATCGTCAGACCAGTGCAACCAGTATAGTATTCCTGATCATGACTCCAATAGTCCTGGTCTAAACAGACCAGTATAAACCAATAATAGTCTTCCTGACTAATAGCTACAACAGTCTCAATTTCACCAATGTAAGCCAGCAACCTTGGCCCGGATTCAGATAGGAGATACGACGGTGTATCTCCTGATAAGCCGTCGTATCTCTGAGTGCGGGCCGTCGGATCTAAGCGCCTGATTCAGAGAATCAGTTACGCATAGATTTCCCTATGATCCGACCGGCGTAAGTGTCTTACACCGTCGTATCTTAGGCTGCATATTTACGCTAGCCGCTAGGTGGCGCTTCCGTATAGTTACGCGAGGAATATGCTAATTAGGTATTTACGCCGATTCAGAAACGTACGTCCCACCGGCGCATTTTTTTACGTTGTTTACGTTAGGCTTTTTTCGGCGTATAATTACCCCTGCTATATGAGGCATAGCTAATGTTAAGTATGGACGTCGTTCCCGCGCCGAGTTTTGAAAATTGTACGACGTTTGCGTAAGTCGTTTGCGAATAGGGCTGGACGTCATTTACGTTCACATCGAATCCAATACGTCCTTGCGGCGTACTTTGGAGCAATGCACACTGGGATATTTCACGGACGGTGCATGTGCCGTTAAAAAACCCCATAAAAAACACAGGGTCATCTTAAATTTAAATAAAACACGCTCACAACATCCCCATTTGAATTAGGCGGGCTTACGCCGCCACACATACGTTACGCCGCCGTAACTAAGGGCGCAAGTTCTTTCTGCATACGGAACTTGCACCCAAAGTTACAGCGGCGTAACGTATCTAAGATACGTTACGCCCGCAGATAGATAGAGCATTCTATCTGAATCCGGGCCAGTGTTTCTAATTCCTAGTCACATCAGTGTAGCCAGACCAGTGCAGCTAGCAAAAGTATTCCTGATTGCCATCACAACAGCCAGTGTCAGAGAAGCCATCAGTTCCTGATCATCAGCCATACCAATGCCAGTGTCACCAAAGTCAGTGCAGCCAGAAACATGTTCCAGATTGCTAGCCATACCAGTGACAGCGTTGCCAGAGTCAGTGCAGCCAGTAATTTGTCCTGATCCTAACTGAGTCATTTCTTCCAGTTATCAGGAAGTGTACAGTATGTTCAAAAATTATTGTTAAGTATTATTCCCTCTATAACTGAACTGGTAATTTCAGGGAAACAGAATTGTGTGTGAGAGAACAACACAATCTGGATAAGGGCAATGTCACACTGCCAAGCTGTATTACTAATTATTAATTCAAGTTCCAATATACAATGTAGTACCCAGCATGGTTGGATGTCTCAGTACTCCTGTTCATGGATATATTTCAAAACATGAAAGAAATCATACTATTTTTTCCAAAACACTGCTTTCATTATTTTCTTTATGTCATTTTGACTGCCAAACATTATACAAATTAGATGCCTGTGTTTTTTTCCAGTAGCACTTTCATCTCCAATGTGTTCATTTTGCCTTAGACTTGCATTTTATGCCAAAGAGAATGCACTATATAACTTTGATCATGTGTCTGTGAATTATTTCACTCATTGCAATACATATATTCTTTAAGAGAAACATGAACAAAGGAATTAAGGGAAATATTGGCCAACAAATAAACACATGAACATGTAGTATTTCTCATAAATAGACGATGTAAAATGTACATACCAAGTCTTTTGGTGGCCAGGTTAATACATAAAAAAAGCATTGTATATACAATACCCCAGTCTGTGTCTGTCAGTGACTAGTTAGGGTTATAATTACTGATATACAAATTGGTTTGAATAGTGCTTTATCACAGTACCCATCTCTTTTCTACCAAAAATGTAGGATATGTTGATTATACTAATCTACTTATCCTCCTGAATAGGGATGAGCCGAACATACCCGTGTTCGGTTCGCACCAGAACTTTTGAACGGACCGAATGTTCGCGCGAACATTTAGAACCCCATTGAAGTCTATGGGACTCGAACGTTCGAATTCAAAAGTGCTCATTTTAAAGCCCAATATGCAAGTTATTGTTGGACAACGTCTTTGAGAACCCGGGTCTTGCCCCAGGGAACATATATCAATGGAAAAAAAAGTTTTAAAAACTGTAGTTTTTCTGGAGCAGCGATTTTAATGATGCTTAAAGTGAAAAAAAAATGAAAAATTCCTTTAACTATCGTACCTGCTGGGTGTCTATAGTAGTGGCACGTGTTTAGAAATGTCCCTGCACAACATGAGATTACTATAAGAAAAAAATAATTTAATACTGCTTGCGGCTTTAATGTAATGTTTGGTCCCTGCAATATGGATAAAAATCATTGAAAAAAATAGCATGAGTTTCCCGGCCACCACTCCCCCCAGGTCATTACAAGACCCAGTGCCGATCCTGACCTCCCTGGGGCCCTAAGCAAAATGACCTGGCACATTTAAAACGAGAAACGGAGGCCGTTGACGACAGTGACATGTCACATTAAAGAAAGTTGAGAAGCGGGGGAGGGGGTGTTCTGCTGTCGGAAATGACTCAGCCAGCGAGTTTACAAGCGGGGTGAGGGGGCGAAAATTACTTCTCACCAGGTGGGGCCTCTAGTAATTTGGGAGGCCCTTTGCAGCTTTGCGGGACCCTAAGCGGCTTGCATAGTGAGCCTATAGGGAGGATCGGCACCTGACAAGACCCTTTGGCCCTATATACTTTGAACAGCAGTATACAGGCGGTGCAAACAAGATAAGGACTGTAGGTTTGTTAAGTAGAATCTGAACCATGTCAGACTTTGCGGCTGCATATTGCACAATTTCCTAAAGAGACCCTCAACAAACTACATCACACTTTTGCCTGAAGAGGCCACTGATGTTCCAGTGGTGGTGGCCCGTGAGACTGTCCATGCAGGCTTGGCCACCCAAAGCGCACGTGCTGTGTGGCAACAATATGTCGATTATTTTAGGGTTGGGGGGGGCCATTACAATGCCAGATCTTGGCTCAATAAAATTTTTTTGGGGGAAAGAAAAATTCTAGAAAAAAGGGGGGTTGCCATCCTGGGCCTCCTTTGAACAAATTATGTGAAGAATTCCTGTTCTCTGAAGGCCTCCATTATTTCTGCAAGTCAAAATTAAGCAAAAAAAGCTAATGTCAGTCAAGCCTTAGCTTTCTCCCCATATCTAACCCACAAACTCATCCACTGATCAAGTCCAAAATCAAGTTTGGTATCGTCGTACTGCACGATCGTTTTTCCGACGTTTTCTACCAACTGTGAACGACGTTCTCACTCACGCAATATCCCTTTATACACTGCGCATGTGAGAAGCTCCGCACGTTTCACCGCACACAGGCAATACAACACGTTAGAGTACTGCAGCTAGCACAATCTACTGCCTGCCAAATAGGAATAGCTGATCTAGCTAAGCTATACAGTGTATAAATATATGTACAACTCCTAGGATGTATATATATCCTCTACACACTGTAAATTTAACTAAACTGACTAGCCTGCCTGCTCCATCTATCTATCTATCTATCTATCTATCTATCTATCTATCTATCTATCTATCTATCTGGTAGAAAAGACACGGGGCCAGATTCATGAACAATGGTGCAGATTTGCACCGGCGTGGTGCATCATTTTTAGACTACACCGGTCCAGCGCGAAGAGGCAGTTAGGTGATTCAAGAAACTTTATTTGTCTACGATGCCCCAGCGGGGCGGATTTTAGACGGCGTAAGGCGGGGTAAGGCCAACTGGGAGTCACCCTATGCTAATGAAGTGCCGACCGTGGCGCAGGGGTCACGCCGGGGCGCATCTTAGACCGCACATGCTCAGTGACATCCAGGGGTAAATGCCCCAATCTGCACATGCTCAGAACTGCGCCCCGGCGTGATCCCTGAGCTACGCCGACCCACTACCAAAGCCCAGTCCATGAATCAGCCCAGACTTCCGCCCTGCAGGTGCAAATGTACTGAAGCTTTTTTTTTTCTAAGCTAGGTCGTTTGCATTGTGGTGGGGCAGTTATGGCTGATGAGGAATCCTCAGGTGGGCTGATGACCAATTTCAGCCCAGAGGAGAGGGCTGTAATTATTGAGGGCCTCTCCCAACATGGGGCCCGCCTCTATGTGTTGTCCAGCAAGTGTTGTTGCTCAGTTCGTTTGTAACGCTGCTGCTTTAGCTGCTCTCCAGCTGACCTCTGCAAGTTTGGTGCAAAGTTACCCCTGCTTTTATGAGGTGTAACTTTGCACCGGAAATTTCAGCTCCGCTCACCGGGAGTAGCCTGCGCCGGTCAAGCTTAAGTTGATGAATTGGCCCAAAAACCTCATTTGCATATTTAAAACACAAAAACCATGGCCGCGCCAGATCCGACCAGCGTAAATCTGCACCGGCGTGGAAAGGTTACACCGAGGCGATGAAGTCTATTTGGAGGTGTAATCTGGTTCTCTAGGTAAGGCGCAGCGATCCGCCGGCGCAAATCTGCACTTACGCCGTGCATCTACCAAAAAAACAGTGTAAGTGCTTCATGAATCTGGCCCACTGTGTCTCTCTCTCTCTCTCTAACTGACTGACTGTCTGATCTGTTCTTTAACAACGCCGCAACACACTACACGCGGCCGACTTGCAGGTGGCCTTATATAGTGTGGGGCGTGTACTAAACCCCCTGAGCTATAATTGGCCAAAGCCACCCTGGCTTTGGCCAATTATGGCTCTCCGTTTTTTGCGCGCTGTGATTGGCCAAGCATGCAGGGTCGTAGTGCATGCTTGACCAATCATCAGCGCGCAATGCCGCAGTGAATTATGGGCCGTTGCTCATCACTCGAATTTGGCACGAACGACCCATTTTGTTCGAATTTCGTCGAACGTACGAACAGGCGATGTTCGAGTCGAACATACGTTCGAGTCGAACACAAAGCTCATCCCTACTCCTGAATAACATTAAACAAAAAAAATATATATATATATATATATATATGTATATATATATATATATATATATATACTCAAATATATGTCTTGTTTCAGAATGTTATAATCATATTAAATGTATATAAGCCAATTTATGTTGGTTTTTGCTATGCATACTCATTATTGTGTTCAAATACGTATGCATAATCACCATGCAGTGTTTGTTTAAATTTCTTTCTAACTAACCTTTTTTCTTTGGGAGATTACAATTATCAAGTTCTTCTAGCAACTTAATCCTTGGCAGTGGCGGCACGTCTATAGGCGCCGCCCCCCCCCCCCTCATGTAGTCACAAAAAAAACAAATATTTTTTTTTTTAAATAGCCCCTTTAAGAAAAAAAAAGTCCTTTAACAAAGTGAACTTAAGTGCCGGACACCAGTGCCCTAGGATCGGGCACGTCAATGCAATCACAAGATTGCAGACGTGACGCTTCATTTGCAGGCTTTTAACCCCCCTTGCGGCGCATTGCAAAGCGCTGATTAGCTTCCCGTCCCTTGGATCCACTATGGGCACCGGGAGCATTGCTTTAGCTGTTACTTCTGGGTTTCGTGTTACAGACGAAAACCGGAAGTGACATCACGTCGGCAGCTCTGTTCATTGCACGGCCCGAGTGGAGAAGAGCGGAGAAGAGCTGGCCATGCCGGCCATGCCTCGTGCAGAACTGCAGGTCATCTCACAATCAACCTGTCCTGATCCTACCACATGATCACATCCCACCCTCATCCCCAATTACTTGTCAGTCAGCAGTGCATTAACCTGATCCCCACCCATCCACCTCCTTATTGTAGTTACACTGCTGGGACTTTTAGTTCTTCATCTTCTCATGGGGCTCAGGTGCATGCAATCCACCATTATTGTCCAGTTGTTTTCTCACTGCTGGGACTTGTAGTCCCATAGATGGTGGATTGCATGCACCTGAGCCCCAGGAGACGATGGAGAACTACAAGTCCCAGCAGGTTATAATATAAGGTTCCGAGGTGGATGGATGTCTGGACACCCATCCACCTCAGAGCCTTATATTATAACCTGTAGGGACTTGTAGTTCCCCATCTTCTCCTGGGGCTCAGGTGCATGCAATCCACACCCATCCACCTCAGAGCCTTATTGTATGTATAACCTGCTGGGACTTGTAGTTCTCCATCTTCTCCTGGGGCTCAGGTGCATGCAATCCACCATCTTTGTCCAGTTTTTCTCTCACTGATGGGACTTGTAGTCCCATAGATGGTGGATTGCATGTACCTGAGCCCCAGGAGAAGATGGAGAACTACAAGTCCCAGCAGTGAGAGAAAAACTAGACAAAGATGGTGGATTGCATGCACCTGAGCCCCAGGAGACGATGGAGAACTACCACATGATCACATCCCACCCTGATCCCCAATTAGTTGTCAGTCAGCAGTGCATTAACCTGATCCCCACCCATCCACCTCCTTATTGTAGTTACACTGCTGGGACTTGTAGTTCTCCATCTTCTCATGGGGCTCAGGTGAATGCAATCCACCATCTTTGTCCAGTTTTTCTCTCACTGCTGGGACTTGTAGTCCCATAGATGGTGGATTGCATGCACCTGAGCCCCAGGAGACGATGGAGAACCACAAGTCCCAGCAGGTTATAATATAAGGTTCCGAGGTGGATGGATATCTGGACACCCATCCACCTCGGAGCCTTATATTATAACCTGCTGGGACTTGTAGTTCTCCATCTTCTCCTGGGGCTCAGATGCATGCAATCGACCTTGTAAGAAGTAAGAAGAAGAGGCTGGAGCCTGGAGGAGTGTGTCTGTCTGCCCTGCCACCCTGTGTTAGTCTGGGGGGGGGGGGGGGGTGATTGCTGTGTCCACCACCCCCCTGCCATGTGTATAGTGTAGCACTGTAGCTGACCTGATTGGGGGGGTTATAGAATGCAGATAAGTGCTATTTACAGGGTGCAGAATGCAGATATGTGCTATTTACAGGGTGCAGAATGCAGATATGTGCTATTTACAGGGTGCAGAATGCAGATATGTGCGATTTACAGGATGCAGAATGCAGATATGTGCTATGTACAGGGTGCAGAATTCAGATAAGTGCTGTTTACAGGTTGCAGAATGCAGATGTGCTATTTACAGGGTGCAAAATGCAGATATGTGCGATTTACAGGGTGCAAAATGCAGATATGTGCTATTTACAGGTTGCAGAATGCAGAAATGTTCTAATTACAGGGTGCAGAATGCAGATATGTGCTATTTACAGATGTGAACCCCTCATTATGGAGGGAACCTCTCATTACTAACAGTATAAGTTTGCGCCGATCTGATAAGGCTGCACTGTATACCATGATCTGTGATGCTGGGGCTTTATACTCTGTCCTGTGATGCTTGGGCTATATACTCTGTCCTGTGATGCTGAGCTGTATATTCCTGAAACTATGTGTGGATGCAAGTGGAATACAGGGGACGGAGTAGGTGGATAATATAAGGGGTGTGGCTTACGAAAGGTGGAAGGGGCCAAATGTGGAGGGGCGGGGTCTTGTGCCCCCCTCATCCTAAAACTTCACCAGCTGCCACTGGTCCTTGGTAAGGCATATATTTTAAAGCATAGCTCCACTTTCATAAAAAATAGTAACTAAAAAAATATCTAATGCCATTGCTACACAAGCTACTTCGTAATTTAATGTTATCAAAATTACATTTTAACCTCTTCATGCCTAAGGGTAAAAAGCCTCCAGATCAATCCATAGTCTTAAACTGCTAAATATTTTCTTTAAAAGAAAAATACACTGCTGCTGACCATGAAAAATATTTTATTAGCTATGTCAAGTGAAGAGAAATATACAGGCTCCCTTCACTTAACGATCAGGCTCCGTTGCAACGACCAGTTCATTTAACAAATTGGTTGTTAATTGAGGAGCCACAAGTAATCAATATTTTAAGCATTCATAACTACTGTACTGTATTGGGAAAAAAGGTCTAAACACAAAACTTCAGTCAATAACATTTCTTTAATTTACATAAGTATAGAAAACAACAGAAAATTCTGTACTTTACTGTACAATACAATAATTTACAGCACGTCATTCGGGTGGGTAGAGCTGGTCGTAAGTCGGAGCAGTCGTTAAACAGGTAAGTCAATAAACGAGGAGTATCTGTACACAAAACATACAAACAAATTTAGGGCCAGATTCTTAAAAGGCTCACGACGGCGCAACGCCATTTGCGCCGTCGTAAATCCTAATCTGACCCGGCCTATCTATGCGACTGATTCTTAGAATCAGTTACGCATAGATATCCCTTAGATCTGACAGGCGTAAGGCTCTTACGCTGTCAGATCTTAAATGCTATTTTTTTCCCCGCCGCTAGGTGTCGCCTCGTCGTTTTCCCCATCGTCTATGCAAATTAGCTATTTACGCAAGATTCCCGAACGTACGCGCGGACGACGCAGTGAATTTACGATGTTTACGTAAGCATAAACGTCCGCGAATACGGCTTTACGTCAATGACGCTCACGTCTGCGTCATTGACGTTTTCCGTCGTGAGCTGGAGCATGCGCACTGGGCTATTTTTAAGCCCGGTGCATGCGCAGTTCGATCGGCGCGGGGGCGCGCTTAATTTAAATACAAGCCGCTCCCTTTGAATTACGCGGCCTCAAGCCGGGCCATTTACACTACGTCGCCGCAAATTACGGAGCAAGTGCTTGGAGAATACGGCACTTGCTCCAGTAATTTGCGGCGGCGTAGTGTAAATGGCTTACGCTACGCCGCCGCAGATTATACAAGAATCTGGCCCTTAGATCTTGCATTTGTGTCCTCATACTCTGGTCTTTAGCATCTTGTTTACATTAGGACTAATTCCAGATATCACATGCGACACATGGCTAAGCTCTAAGCTATTGTTAGAATTGGCACATTTTATGACCATACTAGAGCTCTGTGAGATCTCCTATTAATAATTTAATCAATGATAATTTATAGGGTGATGAATCCTAAAAGCAGTAATACCAATTACTCCATAAAAAAAAGAGATTTCCTGACAAAAATGTATAGAGCCACCCATTGTTATTTATACTATGTAAACACAGTACAATGACAAAGGTGAAAATATGGAATACATGTCTTGACACCGATCATTTGACTTTTTGATACGCCTAAATTACAATGGACTGTAACAAAAAAGAAGCAGCTGAAACTGCAGTTTAAACACACAATTGTATTTCTTTCTTTTTTTGTTGAAGCAACTACAGATTTTTAATGGCCTTAACGACTTACATCAGCAGATTTAAGCAATGTGTAAAGAAAAAGAAATAGTGTGAAAATTGCCATTTTTCACAGCTCTGAAATGTTGGCTCTGTTGTCTGGCATAATTAAGTCAACAGTCTGCTGGTCTGTTTCCAGGCACTCTGACAACTGTTAGCTCATTGCCATCAGTAAATTAACAGGACTTTTCTTGCCCAAGGCTTTTAAGGCAGGAAGTGGCATTTCATGTGCTTAGGTCCACTTTCAGTAAGTGTTGATAGACAAGTATTGAGAAAACCTTAAACATACTAAATATTTTCACCATTTTAGGATTGATTTTCCTTGAATGAAAGACAGCGATTAACCACTTGCTCACCACTATCTGTCTGTTAAAATTCAATTAGTTTTGATGTAAGATACATCACAGGCGGCAACCAAAACCCAAATAAAAGCATGTAACATAATATACTACAAAAAACGGATGGAGATCCGAACCTTATTAGTAAATATAGTCTTGTAAGATATGAAACTAGTCCACACACTAAGTAGTACTATTACCATCCTTATCTAAACTTTAAGACAAATCTTTTAATATTCTGACTCTACTTCAGACAGAATCAACTGGAAATTCATATCAGACATACTTAACAAATACGAGATATGCCATATGCTATTGGATATCTGGGAAAAACTACCCCAACATGTGTAGCACAACAAGGTCAAACTGTATCTCTTACTATGTTATGTCTATAATTATAATGTAAGTTTTTAACATATGTACTAATGTGTACTGTATGTGTCATTATCCCTTTAATTTTTTTCTTTTTGTTTATGATAACTATTTTAATTTTTTTCCCTTTTATGTTGATTCATACCATGCTATACCCTGTATGGTTTTATTCTATTCTTCAATGAACATTTATTGAGGAATAAAAATATTACACAAAATGCTATTTTTGCGGCCTCCTTTTTGTACTGTACAGACTCACTAAATCAGGAAAAAACAGCTAACACCACTTTTATTTAACCACTTCACACCCGACCACTGTACAAATATGGCCGGGTGGGCGCTCTCTCCTTCTGAGTGGATGTTCAGGAACATCCCTCAGAAGGAGGGGGATCACGCGTGTGTCACCTGGACACAGCGCATCTCAGATCGGCAGGAGGCCTCTGTGATTGGCTCTCCTGATCACATGATGGCCATGTCCAATCACAGCCATCATGTGATGTAAATACAAAGCCGTTTGCTAGGCGATCAGCTCTTCTCTCCTCACACAGACGTTGTCGGTGAGTTGTGGAGAGCGGATCTCTGCAGCTGGCTGGTGATCAATGAGCTGTTTTTTACAGCTTTTTACACACTGATCACCAGCCTAGTGTAAACACACAATGTAAAACACACAAAGTCCCCACACAATGTCACTAAAACACATGTACCCACACACATGTCCCCACACACATGTCCCCACACATGTCTCCACACAGTAAAAACACCTGTCCCCCACATATGTAACAGTAAAATCACATGTCCCAGTGATCATCTGCACATATATGTCTGCGATCACCTGCGCACATCTGTACATGATCATCTGCGTACATCTGTTCCTGATCACACAAACCAATTATTTTACACTTAACAGGATTTTTTTTACCAAAGACATGTAGCAGAATACATTTTGGCTTACATTTATGACAAAATTAGATTGTATTGGATTTCTTTTAACCACTTCAATACCGGGCTTTAAAACCCACCTCCTTCCCGGGCCTATTCTGGCACTTCTTTCCTACATGTACAAATCCTCATTCTTTTGCTAGAAAATTACTCAGAACCCCCAAACATTATATATGTTTTTTTAGCAGACACCCTAGGGAATAAAATGGCGGTCATTGCAACTTTTTATCTTGCACCGTATTTGCGCAATAATTTTTCAAACGGCTTTTTTTGTAAAAAAAATGGTTTCATAAATTTAAAAATAACAAAACAGTAACGTTAGCCCAATTTTTTGGTAAAATATGAAAGATGAAGTTACACCGAGTAACTAGATACCCAACATGTCACGCTTTAAAATTGCGTACACTCATGGAATGGCGCCAAACTTCGTTACTTAAAAATCTCCATAGGCGACACTTTAAAATTTTTACAGGTTGCCAGTTTAGAGTTACAGAGGAGGTCTAGTGCTAGAATTGTTGCACACGCTCTAACGCACGCGGTGACACCTCACATGTGTGGTTTGAACGATGTTTACATACGTGGGCGGGACTTACGTGTGCGTACGCTTCTGAGCGCGAGCTACCGGGGACAGGGGCATTTTAATTTTTTTATTATTATTATTTTTTTTTTTACTTATTTCTTTATTTTTTACACTTTTTTTTACACTTTTTTTTTTTCAATTGCTTTTATTCCTATTACAAGGAATGTAAACATCCCTTGTAATAGGAATGTGTGTGACAGGTCCTCTTTAAGGAGAGATGCAGGGTCAATAAGACCCCACATCTCTCCTGCAGGCTGGAAAGAATGAGATCGTGAAAAAAAATTCACAGATCTCATTCAAACTAGCCGCAATTGCGGTTTGTTTACTTACGGGGACCCGGGCGTGACGTCATCACATCGCGCCCGGGCCTCCGACAGTCATAGAGATGACTGGTGACCAGATGGTCACCAGTTTTCTCTATGGCAAACATCCGGCGGACGGCGATCATCTCTCCGGGCCCCCGGTGGGACGGGAGAGCCCGGAGAAGCACCGGATGGCGGCGGGAGGGGGGGATGTCCCCTCCCGCCGCCTGTAAGAACGATCTAGCGGCGGAACCGCCGCTATGATCGTTCTTACGGTGCGCAGGATCGCCGCCGCTAAAAAATGATATCTCAATGATGCCTCCGGGTGCAGGCATCATTGAGATATCCCCCCGCAAAGCCCATCACGTCATATGACGTCCACCCAGGATAACAGGTCCCCGTTTTGGACGTCATATGACGGCGTGCGGGTGTCAAGTGGTTAAAATACAAAGAAGAAAATATTTGTTTTTCCAAATTTATGCTCTTTTTTCGCTTATATCACAAAAAATCAAAAATGGAGTCGTGAATAAATACCACCAAAAGAAAGCTCTATTTGTGCAAACAAAGTGATACAAATGTAATTTATGTACAGTACAGTGTATTATGACCACGCAATTGTCATTGAAAGTGCAAGAGCGCTAAAAGCTGAAAATTGGTCTGGGAAGGAAGTGGGCGAAGTATTGATGTGGTTAAAGTAGAATCCCTGATTCTACTGCAAATGTTATTCATGTACCCATTACCTTGCTTACATATTTTCTTCTTGGATGCATGTATGTTCGGAAATAATTTTTCAATAAAAAATATTGAAAGTAAGAAGAATCCCAGGTATGAATATTTTTACATAATTACATTGCTCCCCCTTTGACCAGTGAACCTATGCATAAACCATACCTCTAGAATTTGGAAATCCCTCCAGTTGATACCACTACTACAGAGATCTTCAATAGCTTCCGGGTCCCATGCCAATTAGATGCCCTGCTGTACTGTGAACACAGGAGGCCAGCCACTTAGCATGTGCACCATTCAGAGACCACTTTGCATTTTCTCAATGAATGCAAAGCATTCTCTGATTGGGTGAAGCAGAGGGGCAGGGCAGTGATGTCATGCCATCTACCTCATCCAATTAGAGAATACTTTTCATTCAATGAGACAATGCAAAACATTTTCTTAATGGCACCACTGGGTATTCTATGTACATTGCAAGGATTTTAATACACTTTGTAGCAGAGTCTTACCAGTTCTTAAAGTGACACTAAAGGTTTTATTTTTTCAAACAACAAACATATCATACTTACCTCCACTGTGTAGTTCGTTTTGCACAGAGTGGCTCCGTAACATTCTCTTCTGGGGTTCCCCAGCAGCTCTCTTGGCTCCTCCCCACATCAGATAACCCCCTCTGGGAAATGCTGTCCCGAGGGGGTTAACTTGCGGGCGAGCTTCCGTGACCAGCATTCGACGTCCATAGCCGCTGAATGCAGGACTCAGCCTGACCCCGACGCCTGCGTTATTGGATTTGATTGGCAGCAGTGGGAGCCAATGGCGGCAGAGGAAGAGCGCAGATGTTTTTTTCACCCTAATGCATAGGATGCATTAAGGTGAAAAAACAGGAGGGTTTACAACTCCTTTAAGAAATAGCTGTATGTTCAACTATGTCCTTGGAATTCTGATGCCTGAATGGGAGCATCTGTGTTCAATAGAATGAGCTGACTCACTTGGCGTGTTCTAATGAGGAAAGTTGCTGCATTTATATACCCTTAAAGAAGAAGTCCAGCCTGAGCTAATTCAGCTGGTCTTCTCCCAAGAGTCACAGGAGTGCAACCCGTTTTCAGCAGAGAGTGGTCTGAAGTCTGCTCTCTGCTGACATCACAAAGATCAGTCCAGGCACCGCGTCATCCTGACTTTGGAAGTCTAGATCTGCCAGGTTACTGGACTGATAGGCGTCTCAGCCTCTCAGCGAGACGCTGAGACGGTCACTCCCCACCCCTCCATAGGATGCATTAAGGTGAAAAAACAGGAGGGTTTACAACTCCTTTAAGAAATAGCTGTATGTTCAACTATGTCCTTGGACTTCTGATGCCTGAATGGGAGCATCTGTGTTCAATAGAATGAGCTGACTCACTTGGAGTGATCTAATGAGAAAAGTTTGCTGATATCACTAAGATCAGTCCAGGCACCGCGTCATCCCAACTTTGGAAGTCTGGATCTGCCAGGTGACTGGACTGATAGGCATCTCAGCCTCTCAGCAAGAAGCTGAGAGGCTGAGACGGCCACTCCCCACCCCTCCACAGCTCAGCGCTCCAAAGAGCATGGAGGAGCAGAGCAGGAGAGCTGCTGACTGACAGGGAAAAGTTCTCCGCTCAGGGATCTGTGAGAACCAAGCCATTGGCCATGTTTGATGTTCTCAAGTAAAGAGACACCGGAGGACAGATGCAGCATCGGTCCGATGCTGCATCCACATAGGTAAGTATGACTGGGGAAAAAACGGCAAACCCATACTTCTCTTTTAAAAGGAATTGACCCCGATATATTATAGCTAACTAAAAATTTAGGGCTAGATTCAGAAATAATTTTTCGTTGGCGTATCTATTGATACGCCGCGTAAATTCAAAGCTGCGCCGGCGTATCTTCTTTCTGTATTCAGAAAGCAAGATACGCCGAAATTAGGCTAAGATCTGACTAGCGTAAGTCTCTTACACCGTCGTATCTTAGTTGCATATTTACGCTGGCCGCTAGGTGGCGCTTCCGCCGATTTACGTGAGGAATATGCTAATTAGGTAGATACGCCGATTCAGAAACCTATGTCCGCCCGGCGCATTTTTTTTACGTCGTTTACGTTAGGCTTTTTCTGACGTAAAGTTACCCCTGCTATATGAGGCGTATCCTATGTTAAGTATGGACGTCGTTCCCGCGTCGAATTGTGAACATTTTACGTCGTTTGCGTAGGTCGTTCACGAATAGGGCTGTACGTAAGTTACGTTCACGTCTAAAGCATTGACGCATGCGCCGTTCGTAAAAAACTTCAAATACATGGGGTTACAATTAATTTAAGTAAAACACACCCACATCATCCACTCTTGAATTAGGCGGGCTTACGCCGGACCACATACGCTACCCCGCCGTAACTTAGGGCGCAAGTTCTTTATGAATACGGAACTTGCGCCCTAAGTTACGGTGGCGTAACGTATCTGAGATACGTTATGCCCACAGAAAATTACGCCAGGCTATCTGAATCTAGCCCATAATTCCTATGGCAGAGGATATCTAAAATTTGTACCTTAGGACAGACTTCTGGGAAAATAAGTGAGACAATCACATAAGCAATCAATGACATTCCAGGGGAGGTTCTGTATACCAACTGTGTAGAGAAGGCCTGCAGGTTGCCATATTGCATAATATTTTTCAGAAAATTACAACAGCTGTAAATTAACCCCTTCCTGCTGACCGCACACACAAATGCGGCCTCGCAGAAGAGGGATTTTTTTCAGTGGGGTCACGTATATGCGTTACTCCCTTTGTGCTGGAAGTGCACCACACAGTGTGCACCCAGCACAGAGACTGGGCTCTCACCAACAGCTCCATGTCTTGTACTAATGATCCGGACCTGGGACTCTTGGTTCCAGGTCACCTGATCGCTGTGATATCCTCTGATTGGCTACCACAGTGGTCAGTCACTGTGTTTTCTTCCTCTTCTGAATGAAGAGAAAGGTTCATTGTATCTTCCTCTTCTTGCAAGAGAGGAAACATTTTAATAAACCAAAGCTTGTATAAAAAATAAAGAAAAATATAGCAAGATCAAGGTTTAGTCGAAGTCAAAGGTCAAGGTCAGCATTATGCCATGTACAGACGATCGGACATTCTGACAACAAAACCGTGGATTTTTTTCTGACTGATGTTAGTTCAAACTTGTCTTGCATACACACGGTCACACAAATGTTGTCGGAAATTCCGAACGTCAAGAACGCGGTGTCATACAAGACGTACGACGAGCCGAGAAAAATTAAGTTCAATAGGCAGTACGGCTCTTCTGCTTGATTCCGAGCATGCGTGGAATTTTGTGTGTCGGAATTGTGTATCCACAATCAGAATTTCCAACAACAAAACTTGTTGTCGGAAAATTTGAGAGCCAGCTCTCAAATTTTTGTTGTTGGAAATTTCGACAGCAAATGTCCGATGGACCCTCTACACGGTCAGAATTTCCGACAACAAGCTTCCATCGAACATTTGTCAAAGTTGTAAAATTGTACTTAGGCATTAACATCTGTTTTGGTGTGGTTCAGGAGGGGGGGCACTCACTCGTCCCTCCCCTTTCCTGACCTGGCAGTTATTTTTTAAGCGTGGGGTTCCCCTCCAAAATTATACCAAATCTAAAGGGCCTAGTATGGATGGGGGGGGGGGCTCACAAAGTTTTTTCTTTATTTCTTAACCGCCCCTTTTTTATTATTACTCAGCTGTCAGCAGGGAAGCCCATTGACTAATGTGATCAGTCATCAGTTGCATGTGGATCTATTTTAAAAGTAGTTGAATTATAGGAAATATAATATTATTTGAATTAATAGTTTTATTTTTGAGAAATTGCAATATTATAAGCTACACTATCCTATTATTCATTTGAGCTGGACCTTTATAAATATTGTTGATAGTCATATTGTTATTCATATTTGATGTACAGTAATTGTGATCTACTAGTAGAAACATTTTATGTTTCTTTTTGTTTTTGTTTTTTAAACAGTTTTGTATATAGTTTTCCTTCTCAACTGTGGATAATGCCTGTGAATTGGGAGCTCCTCCTGTGTAATATTAGGGGGGATTGCAGGACTGTCACTCTATGTTTAGCTGAAACCAAAAACAAAATCAGACAAGACTTGATCCAAAAATGGAGGTAAAATTGCCAAAATTACCCAGACCTGGCAACCCTGGATTGATAATTACTTTCTACCAGGCTTTAATAAAACTCTGGTAGAACATTGATTATTTCATTCCCAAAGCTGAAGCAAACTGAAAAGTTGAGACAGGTCCTCTGTCTACCTACAACCCTCCAGGTACCCCTACCTTCCCTAAAATCCCCTAGTCATCCCACCCCCATTTCCTGGTTCAGCTTTCTACTATATCATTTTACTATTATGTTTTGTCTATTTGTACCTCCTAATTCACTTCCATTGCAATATGATATTATTGTACTGTTGTATTTGTTCTTTACCTTCTAAGCCTAATAGAAACTTTTTGACAGAAAATACTGAGGTGCACTAACAATATTGCGATTCTGTCTATGGAGTAATAGATAGTACATCCCTGTGAAAGAACCTGTACTTACAGTATAACTTTTTATATATACTGGTATAGAAAATGGCCAATTTGTCTTTTTCATAACACGATAATAACAATATATCCATATAAATGAATTTATATAAAAATGTATGATTTAAATAAGGTAATATGTAATATATTAAACACCCATTAATATTTTTCTGTATGAAGTACTTATTTGCACTAGAGGTTTCAAATGTTCAATAGAAATCTAAGCAATAATAAATTAAACAAATATGTGAACAGACAGATTATCCTTACATACTTTATATCGTTTAAAGATGTACTTTGTTTCAAATGGAGAGCATCACAAATCCAGAAATATTTATTTGTATGAGCACACTTTGTCGACAAGATAAAAAATGGTCTTTTAAACAAATCTTGGAAAAAAGCAATTACTTCCAAATACATACAAACACTGGGACATGGAGCACTTGTATAAGAAGGATACAGTTGTATAACAAGGCTTTATATTTGAAGCCTTCTGAAATTGATGTGTTATTTTGTTATTTATTTCCACACGTTTGGGCATATAAATCATTACTTCATATGAAAAATCAATTTGGTGATGCATTTTGACACTGTTCTGTTCTTCAAAATAAACCAAGTCATATCAAAATGAGAAATCTCATAGAAAACATTTTTACTTGTGATTGTAAGAGGTACTCTGGGAAATTTGTTAAACTGTTAACTGTAAAAAAAAGTGTAAGAATCACAAATGTTGATGCTTTTATAGTAATCATCATCTGGATTTTTTTAAACAAAATAGTATGGCATATTAAAGCTATTGCTATACTAGAAAATGTATTATGTGATCAGCCCCTTGCACAAAACCTATATTTTTTGGGCCAGATCCACAGACATTTACACTTGCGCCGCGTATCAGAGATACGCTACGCCGCCGTACCTTACCTGGCGTACTTTCAAATCCTCAAAGATTTTGCGCCGTAAGTTATGGCGGCGTAGTGTATTTCTGGCGGCGGAATTCAAATCGGCGGGTAGGGGGCGTGATTCATTTAAATGAAGCGCGTCCCCGCGCCGATTGAACTGCGCATGCTCCGTTTGGAAATTTCCCGCCGTGTTTTGCGCGAAATGACGTCACCCATCCCTATTCACGGACGACTTACGCAAAAAAAAAAATTCAAATTTCGACGCGGGAACGACGGCCATAGTTAACATGGCAAGTCTATCTATACGCCGCAAAATACCAGCTTTAACTATACGCCAGAAAAAGCCGACTACAGACGACGTTAGAAAATGCAACGGCCGCGCATGGATCGTCGTAAATCGCTAATTTGCATACACAACGCTGGAAACGACGCATTCTCCACCCAGCGGGCGCCGAAGTATTGCACCTACGATCCGAAGGCGTACAAAGCCGTGCGCCTGTCAGATCGAACCCAGAAGCCGTCGTATCTTGGTTTGAGGATTCAAACTAAAGATACGACGCGGGAAATTTGAAAGTAAGCCGGCGTATCAGTAGATACGCCGGCGTACTACCTATGTGGATCTGGCCCTTTATATCTTGCTTTATGCATGACCTATCCTTGTATTCCCACATGCCCTGCAGGATTTATGAACATTGTTTTTTTGGCGTATATGTATAAATATAGGCCCGGATTCACATACATCTGCGCATAGCGTATCTAATATACTCTACGAAGATGCAGCGCAGAGAGGCACGCACCGAATTCACAAAGCCTCCGCTGCCCAAACTGCGCTGGGTTTCCTCGGCGTAAGCCGTCGTAGGTGGTAGTGGGCGTGAGCCATGCTAATGAGGCGCGACCCCATGTAAATGATGGGCAGAGCGCTTAAACCGAACGGCGCATGCGCCGTCCCGTGGACGCATCCCAGTGCGCATGCTCAGAATCACGTCGGAACTACTCCCTAAGATACGTTGAATCACTGCTTACGACGTGAACATAACCTACGCCTAGCCATATTCACGTACTATGTAAACGACGTAAAATACGACGGCTGTGTTCCCTGGTCCATACCTTTGCATGAGTTGCGCCTCCTATATGGGGAATAACTTTACACCGGACGTACGCCTTACGCAAACCGCGTATATTATGCGCCGGGCGCAAATACGTTTGTGAATCTGCGTATCTCCCTCATTTGCATATGTGCATAGAAATCAATGGGAGCGCCCCTTGCGGCCAGCGTAAATATGCGCCCGCGATACGCCGGCGTCGGAAAGTTACATCGGTCGGATGCAGCCTATTTTCAGGCGTATCTCAGATTGTGGGCACGGCGCACAGATACGACGGCGCAAATGATAGAAAAAACTTCCGTCTGTGGGGAAATCCATCGGTCAAAAATCCACGCATGCTCAGAATCAAGTCGACGTTTGATGCTCGGAAGCATTGAACTTCATTTTTCTCAGCACGTCGTTGTGTTTTACGTCACCCCGTTCTGACACAAACAGATTTTTGACCGATGGTGTGTAGGCAAGACTAATGAAAGTCAGCTTCATCGGATATCTGATGAAAAAATCCATCGGTCCGTTTTCATCAGATGAACCGATCGTGTGTACAGGGCATAAGTCTACTCCAGCCAGGTTCAAATGGATACCAGTTGTTCTGTAACATTAGTTTCCCCCAAAAATGTTATCTAAATGCAGGGGCACATGCAGAACTTACCTTGTGTGTGGGCTAGGTGAGTTGCTATCCTCTATTAGTAAACAGATAAATTGGTCTATTGGATACATTAGGGTTGATTTACTAAATTCAAATACGTTTTTTACTGTGCAAGGGAATGTTTATTTTGCAAGCAGACACTTTAGCACACCAGTAGTTCAATAAAACAGATGTCTGTTATTTCTCTGTAGATGTTTGAAGAAAGGTACCCATTTTTGTATCTAACATATTAACCACTTGCCGCCCGCCAATGACAAATTGACGTCGGCAAAGTGGTTGTAGAATCCTGACTGGACGTCATATGACGTCCTCAGGATTTTGAGCCGCTGCGCGCCCACGGGGGCGCGCATCGCGGCGATCGTTGTTGCAGGGTGTCAGTCTGACACCCCGCAACACCGATCAAGGTAAAGAGTCTTTCACGGAGACTCTTTACCACGTGATCAGCCGTGTCCAATCACGGCTGATCATGATGTAAACAGGAAAAGCCGGTAATTGGCTTTTCCTCACTCGCGTCTGTCAGATGCAAGTAGAGGAGAGCTGATCAGCTGCTCCTGTGACAGGGGGGGTTTGTGCTGATCGATTATCAGCACAGCCCCCCCGAGGATGCCCACTGGACCACCAGGGATGCCCACTAGACCACCAGGGATGAGAAGGACACAAAAAATGGATGCCAATCAGTGCCGCAATGGATGCCAATCAGTGCCCACAATGGGCATCACTGATTGGCAGGCATGGTTTGGCACTGATTGGCATCCATTAGTACAACACATACGATAGTACCCATCTATGTCCATCCGTGCCACCTATCAGTGCCCATCCATGCCACCTATCAGTGCCCATCCATGCCGCCTATCAGTGCCCATCCGTGCCGCCTATCCGTGCCCATCCGTGCCACCTATCCAATGCCGCCTATTTGTGCCCATCTGTGCCACCTATCCATGCCCATCCGTGCTGCCTATCCAAGCCCATCCATGCCGCCTATCCGTGCCGCCTATCAGTGCCCATCCGTGCCGCCCATCAGTGCCGCATATTAGTGGCCATCAATGCCACCACATCAGTGCCACCTCATCGGTGCCCATCAGTGCTGCCTTTTCAGTGCCCATCAGTGCAGTACCATCAGTGCCCATCAGTGAAGGAGAAAATGTACTTATTTACAATGTTATATAACAGAAACAAAAAAAAACAAATTTTTTTCCAAATTTTTGGTAATTTTTTAATTTTTTTTTGCAGAAAATAAATATCCCAGAGGTGATCAAATACCACCAAAAGAAAGCTCTATTTGTGGGTACAAAATGATAAAAAAATTGTTTGGGTACAGTGTAGCATGACCGCGCAATTGTCATTCAAAGTGCAACAGCGCTGAAAGCTAAAAATTGGTCTGGGCGGGAAGGTGTATAAGTGCCCTGTATGGAAGTGGTTAAGCTCATGCCTGATACAGAATGCAGTGCTTATGTACCAATGTATACATCAGTTTATATAACATGACATGCTAGAATCTTTGGGGTTGGAGAACAGAAATTTTTTTGGTTAATTAAAAAAAAAAATAAGGAGATGTAAACCCTAACTAAATGACTATTTTGTATGCTAAATCATAGACAAAAAAGACCTTTCACCATTTTCGTTACCCGTCTCTGAACTTGTTCTATCTTAACAATATTGTTTTGGAAGTGAGGTCTCCAGAACTGCACACAGTATACTAAATAAGATCTAATTACAGATCTAAATAGGGAAATCAAGACCTCCCTCCTTCTACTGGTGACCCCTCTTTTGTATTAGATCATTATGAACAACTGCATCAAATGCCTTGCTGAAATCAAGATATGCTATGTCCATAGCACCACCCTGATCCAAAACATTAGTAATATAGTCAACAAAATTCAATCAGATTAGTTTGATATGATCTGCCCTCATTAAAGCCATGCAGCTTTGGGTCCAGAAAGTCGTGTGTTTTTTAAGTGATCAATGATCATTCTTTTCAGGAGTGATTCCATTAACTTGACTACAATTGATGTTAAACTCACTGACCTGTAATTTCCAGCTTATACCTTGTTGCCCTTCTTGTGGACAGGTACAATATTAGCTGTCCGCCAGTCATGGGGAATTTCTCATGTTAGAAGAGATTGATTAAAAAGATCTGTTAATGGTCCAACAACTATACGCCAAAGTTTTTTTGAGAGACAGAGACAGATTGTTGTCTCCCTATAACAAAAATTGTCTGACCTCTTTGGCAGGACATCACTGCCAATAATATAGATTGACAAAGACTGTGATTGGATAGTGAAGGGAAATCATTTTCCATGAGAGGTCATTCCTCTGTGTTTTCCTCAATCAAGTTCTATTTGTATAATTTAGAGGACTGTGTGAGCCCTGACTGGGTTTACTGCATTAAAGGGAATTAAAAGAGGCTAGCACAAGAAAACATTTAAGAAATACAAAAAAAAATATTTTTAAATAAATTCCTTTATGTCTTACATTTAAAAAAAAAAAAGAAACGTTGTTGCTTTTAATTACTAGTTGCTTGACGCATTAGAACCCAATGGATTTAATTTCAAAAGCTAATGGGCCAATTGCCAGTGGATTTTTCCTTTTCTGCAGGAAATATGTAATCTCATTAACCCTTTCACTGCCAGGCCATGTGCTCCATTTTGTACACTCAGGTGGCCAGACAATTTTTTACATTTTCACTTATAGCCTTCAAAGTTTGTAAAAGACCCCCCAAACCATATATTTTCTGAAAGCCAGTAGAATAAAAAGAAGGTGCTACAAATTTCTAAGGTCCCACAATATTTTCACAAATTAACCTGTATGGCATTAATAAATAACAAATATTTGTAGTTTTTTAATTGTTTTTAAATTGCGCCTTTTTGCAAAATGGTGAAAACCTAACGTTTGCAAAAATGTAAATATCAAAATTTCTCCCTTTTTTCCCTTACAGTTTTCGGAATTAGTGAAAGACCCCCAAAACCATATATTTTCTGAAAGCATATGACCTCTAGAAAAAAAAAAGGTGCTACTGATTTTTTAGACCCGCAGTATTTGCGCAAATATTTATCAAACCAATATATTCACATAAAATACACTAAAACCATTATTAGCAGATTAATTTTTACATTGCACTTTTTTTGAAAAATGGTGAAAATCGAACGTATGCAAAAATGTAAATGTCCAATCTTTTCTAACAATCTGAAGATTTTTATTTTTCCCTTCAGAATTTGTGAAAGACCCCCAAAACCATATATTTTCTGAAAGCATATGACCTCTAGAATAAAAAAAAGTTGCTGCTGATTTTTTAGACCCCGTGGTATTTGCACAAATGTTTATGAAACCAATATATTCGCCAAAAATACACTAAAACCATTAGTAGCAGATAAAATAAACCACTAAATATAAAAGCTTAAGCTGTATGGAGTTAATACATAACAAAATATACTAAAATTATTAACAGTGCACATAAACACAACATAACTTACAACATTTCTGCTAAATTGCTATTAAAGCATCATTCACATGTGTCATACTAAAGTATATGCTCGTGGTGGGCCATGTTTACCCGCACAGGGATGCACAGGTGTTCCATGCATCCCTGCAAAGTCAGCTCCATTTATATCAATTGGGATGCAATGGCTGTGCAGGCATAGCTGCTGTTCCCAATCTGACATCTGTGTGGGCACATGACCCTGAATGCAGACAGTGTGAGCTCGGGCATCAGCAGATCAGACACGGACCTGTCATCCGCCTGCTCAGCAGGGATCAGCATACAGATCCCTCGCTGAGCAGGCGGATCTGTTTTTTCAGAGTCCGCTCCATGTAAAAGGGGTCTTACCAGAAGAGGCCGGTCCATTAGGATATTAGGGGTACTGGGGTGTCGTTGCCCTACAGGGTGCCAGACTCATATGTTTGTATGATTTTTTTTTTAATGCCACATGGGCTTGAAAAAAGGTTGGGCTTGGGGAACAGATCATTGCACCCTGAATCCACACAATTGTGACAAAAGCAAATTGATATTCGCTATTGTCTTACGGCTTCTCCTCCTGGCCAATCAGGATTTATTGGGTTGGTCCGGGAGGAAAAGCTTAGGAAGCAGTGGAGGGGCAAGTGTGCGGGGGGGGGCTTCACCGCAGAGGGGTGAATTTGGGGGGTGTCACCATGGAGGGTGAGTGTGGGGGGGTCCATCACCGTGGAGGATTGAGTGGGAGTGGACCTGGAGGGTCTTACTATGTTTGTATTTTTTTACTTTTTAATTTTTTTCTTTTGTACATTTTTTGGGGGGCGGTCTGTCACCGTGGAGGAGTGAGTGGGGGGTCCTTCACTGTGAAGGGGTGAGTGCAGGCAGACCTGGGGGGCCTTACTATGTTTGTGTTATTTAATATTTTTAATTTTAGATTTTTTAATTTTTACTCTTGTACATATTTTTTTTTTGGGGGGGGGGGGTGAGATATCAGAGGTTCTCTCTTTTGAGACAGAGAAAGGGACTGAAGATAGTTCCTTTCTCGGTAGCACATTAATTGAATGAATGCATGGAATCTGTATAGGGACTTGGCAGTTAAAGGGTTAAAGGAATACAATGCTTCAAGGTTTTCAATGAGTTGAGGTTAAAGTTAAAAATAAATGAATATATAAAAAAATATATATATATATTAGTCAACTTCACTTGTGACTATGTTTTGGCACATTCCAATGTACATTAAAACACATTTATTTCCTTAAAATCTTTTGTTTGTTTAACTAGTGTCATTTACTTATATATCACTATTTCAAGGCTGCAGGATATACACTTTGCACATATTGAAAATAAACGTTTCAACATAAGTTAAATTATATTTTTTCCTATGCATAAATTACACACTGCGGGCAATGGTATATTTAATTTATCACTTACAAATCTATTTAAAATGTTACTTTGCCTAAAGAGTTGACTTGACTTTTATTTCAATTTTAGAGCACCATCTAAGCCTGTGCATCCAGAAAATGAGTGATAAAACATTAATGAAAAGGCACATAGAAGCATCTGAAGTGGGCAAAACAATCACTTGGCTTCTCATCAGACATGCAGAGAGATTAATCTTTAGCTGTTCAATAAATATGAGCAAGGCATTTTACCTAATTGCTAATGTCCCTCCCAAGGCATTAGGGAGTCTCTAAATGAAGGTCAAGCCTGAAAAAGAATGATTTTTGGATGCATCTGTTGTTATCCTAGTGCACTGCAGGGAAACTGGAGCACAAGCACTCTATGGGACTTTGATTTGTATCTGCATATTCCCAGCAGTGTTGATAGGTAGTGTTTGTGAAGGTGTCTCCTGCAGTAGGAGAAGAGAGACACAAAATAATATTCTGAAATAATTACTGTAAGCTGAAATTTTCAGTACTGTGTATCTGACATTGTATTTAATTTAAAAACAAAATTTGATCTGCATGAATACAACATTCTAATTTTAATGACCTTTTAAGAGTATTGTACAAATGTAAAAACATCCAGTATACTTTAAAAAACACCACTTTATTCTATCATATTAAATTACATGTAAATAAGGACTGCAGTCAGAATGAAAAGTAATGTTTTGGGGACCTGGTGCTCTACAATGAAGATGCCCCTGTTTTGAAGGCTTCTAGCCTAATCCCAGCTGGGTAGTTCGCCTGTATCATTACTGCATTTGTGGAGGTGGGGATCCACTATTAGACCAATTTGCATTGCATGGTAATTCAGCACTATATTATATTAAAGCTATCTATGATTAAAAATTGAAAATAAGTGTGTATTAAAGTGGATTCCCCACCAACACTAGAAATCCCCGTTGCATGCATCTGGGAATGCTGTTCCCCAAACATCTGCAAACCGACTGATGAATCAAACAGTTATAGTGTTTCTTATTTTTACATTTTACTTTCTGGTTGAGTAAGGCACTGGTGATGTAGTCTCGGCCTCACAGCTGTCCCTTGGGAAGACTATTGGGGTTATTTACAAAAGGAAAATCCACTTTGCACTACAAGTGCAAACTACAAATGCAAAGTGCACTTGAAATTGCACTGAAAGTGCACTTGGAAGTGCAGTCGTTGTAAATCTGAGAGGTAGATCTGAAATGAGGGGAAGCTCTGCTGATTTTATCATCCAATCACGTGCAAGTTAAAATGCTGTTTTTTATTGTCCTTGCATGTCCCTCTCGGATCTACAGCGACTGCACTTCCAAGTGCACTTTTCACTTGTAGTTTGCACTAGTAGTGCAAAGTGGATTTGCCTTTCGTAAATAACCCCCTATGCCACTAATCCCTTCCTCTGAGATCTCATCTGTATACTGCCAGATCATGCAAAAAAATTTGAAATCTTACAGAATCCTTTTTTTTTTTTTTTTCCTTAGATCTATTCATTACACATACTGGGCCAGATTCAGGTACAAATGCGGCGGCGTAACGTATCCCCTTTACGTTACACCGCCGCAAGTTTTCAGTGCAAGTGCCTGATTTACCAAGCACTTGCGTGTAAACTTACGGCGGTGTAACGTAAAGCCGTCCGGCGCAAGCCCGCCTAATTCAAATGGGGCGTGTACCATTTAAATTAGGCGCGTTCCCGCGCCGAACGTTCTGCGCATGCTCCGTTAGGAAATTTCTTGACGTGCTTTGCGCGATATTACGGTGCCCCGACGTTTTTTTGAACGGCGACGTGCGTTACGTCGTTTCGTATTCCCGGACGTCTTACGCAAAAAAATAAAAATTTTAAATTCGACGCGGGAACGACGGCCATACTTTAACCACTTCCCGACCTCCGCATGTAAATGTACGTCCACAATATGGCACGTACAGGCACATGGGAGTTAATGTACGTCCTTGCCTATTAGCGGGTGGGGGGTCCGATCGGGACATGCGGCGGTCGGGTTTGCTCGGGGAGCGATCCGGGACCACGGCGCGGCGCTCCCCGGAGCTAAAGAACGGGGAGAGCTGTATGTAAACACGGCTTCCCCGTGCTTCACTATGGCGGCGCATCGATCGTGTCATCCCCTTTATAGGGGAGACACAATCGATGACGTCAGTCCTACAGCCACACCCCCCTACAGTTGTAAACACACACTAGGTGCACCCTAACTCCTACAGCGCCACCTGTGGTTAACTCCCAAACTGCAACTGTCATTTTCACAATAAAGAATGCAATTTAAATGCATTTTTTGCTGTGAAAATGACAATGGTCCCAAAAATGTGTCAAAATTGTTCGAAGTGTCCGCCATAATGTCGCAGTCACGAAAAAAATTGCTGATCGCCGCCATTAGTAGTAAAAAAAAAAAAAATAATAAAAATGCAATAAAACTATCCCCTATTTTGTAAACGCTATAAATTTTGCGCAAACCAATCGATAAACGCTTATTGCGATTTTTTTTACTAAAAATAGGTCGAAGAATACGTATCGGCCTAAACTGAGGGAAAAAAATATTTTTATATATGTTTTTGGGGGATATTTATTATAGCAAAAAGTAAAAAATATTTTATTTTTTAAAATTGTCGCTCTATTTTTGTTTATAGCGCAAAAACTAAAAACCGCAGATGTGATCAAATACCACCAAAAGAAAGCTCTATTTGTGGGGAAAAAAGGACGCCAATTTTGTTTGGGAGCCACGTCGCACGACCACGCAATTGTCTGTTAAAGCGGTTGTAAACCTTAAATTTGCACTTTTACCTACAGGTAAGCCTATAACAAGGCTTACCTGTAGGTAAAAAGAATATCTCCTAAACCTGTACGGTTTAGGAGATATTCCCCTCGCAATGCGGGCGGCGCATGCGCAGGGGGGATCCACGGCGGAAGATCCGGCAGCCGCCGGACCTTGCCGATTTTTAAATCTCCCGCGCGCATGCGCGGGAGTGACGTCATCGCCGCTCCAGCCAATCACAGCGCTGGAGCGGCGCCGCTCCAGCCAATCACAGCGCTGGAGCGGCGATACCCGGAAGACACGCCGGAGCAAGATGACATCTCGCTCGGCGTGAACCAGGTAAGTGTTGTTCACCTCGTTTTTAGGTAAGTATTTCATAATCAGCTATTATGCGGTGCATACTAGCTGATTATGCATTTTGCCTTGCAGGTAAAAAAAAAAAAAAATTATATATGCGGTTTACAACCGCTTTAAAGCGACGCAGTCCCGAACTGTAAAAACACCTTGGGTCTTTAGGCTGCATATTGGTCCGGGGCTTAAGTGGTTAACATGGCTGTTCTAAAGATAAGCCATGAAAAAAGCAGGCCTAAGTTTGCGACGGGAAAAACCGACTAGCGACGACGTAAGAGATTGTGATGAACGCGCGTATCTTCGTGGATCGCCGTAATCAGCTAATTTGCATACCCGGCGCTGGAAAACGACGCAAACTCCACCCAGCGGCCGCTGGAAAATTACACCTAGGATCCGAAGGCGTACAAAGCCGTACGTCTGTCGGATCTTAGCCAAAAGCCGTTGTATCTTTTTTGTGAATTACAAATAAAGATACGACGCGGCAAATTTGAAAATACGCCGGAGTATCAGTAGATACTCCGGCGTATTTCCTCTGTGAATCTGGCCCATAATGTCTTTGTTGAGGTTGCCTTCATGGGTCAAGGGGAGGGCGGAAGTAAAGGAAAGTAGATTTTTCTGCAATTATTAACAATGGCCACAGGGGAAGAGCATTAGATGATAAAGGTCAATGCATTCAAGAACAGTGACACCTGCTGTGAGCAGTAAGTAGGTTGTTTTATTGTCATTTTAAAACATTTTGAAATGTGCTTTTATTTTATTTTATTTTTGAGGATCCAGATGAAGATCTTCTTTATATCTTTGAATTTGCATGTGGTGTGGCAAGTTGCAAAGCTTACCTAATAAACATTCTTTGAGTACCTGTTTCCCTTATTGCTGTGACACAAATTATTCTTGCATTTTCAATATGCAGAGCCATGTCATCTATACAGTTTTATCTGGATGTTAAGTGACATCTTCCTCAACCCCATCTTTAGGATGGCCCTTCTCTGTAAATCTCAGGCCTCGTACACACGACCGAGTTTCTCTGCAAAAAACAGCAAGAAACTTGCTGCTTTTGTTTTTTTTGCCGAGGAAACCGGTCGTGTGTACACTTTTCGACGAGGAAACTGTCGAGGATCCCGTTGAGCCAAAAAGAGAGCATGTCTTCTTTTTCCTCGACGGGAATGGAGAAATTTGGCTCGCCGAGATCCTTGACAGCCTAACAAGGAACTCGACGAGCAAAACGATGGGTTTGGCTGAACAGCGAGATGACGTAGATCTACGCGATCTCGTCCAGCAGAGCCGACCTGCCGTCGTATAACTGCGGCGGCTGGTCGGCAAGCAGTTAATAAACTGTGCAATATTCCAAAATGTTTTTAGTGAATTATCATTAACTATAATAGTCTGTATCTTTCCAGCTTTTTAATTTTCCATTTGCAGTAGAAATCTTCCATAGTTGTTGTATTTCATGCAGAGAAGCTGGCATTTCATTTGTAAGCTTGTATAATTTATTGGGTTTGAATGCTCCCCAAGGAAACTTCATATGCAGGTTCATTTTTTGTGATCTCAACTAGCAGTTGATCTTTCTTCTTACATGCAATGGACTGTTGAATTGAAAGCCTTCTGTGCCCGTCTAGTAATTATAGAAACACTGTATATTTTTATGTTCTTTTGGCATTAGAACTGTTTGTCAAGTCATAAATCCAACACATAAATCCATCTATTGCTAATATTGTATAATAAATATTACAGTTTAGAAGTCATAACATAGATATTTAGCTCCGAAAAGAACTGGAGTAGACCCTTAATCTGAAAAGGTTGGTTTAAGAAGTTGGAAATATTCTCTTTACTGCCCAATTTCTCAAACTGAAAGTGCTTTGTATAAATAGCTGACAATTTTGTTCCCAATAGCAACTTTGTAGTTATCCGTAACTGAGAAAACCCATGAAATGTAATCCAACATCACAAATTTCCACCACACTATTAGTTAGTCTTTTGAACTAAGATATTAACCACTTCCTGCCCGGCCTATAGCAAAATGATAGCCGGGCGGTGGTTGCGTTATCCTGACTGAACGTCATATGACGTCCAGCAGGATATCAGCCGACGAACGGCCAAGGGGTATGCATCACGGCGATCAGTGGTGCGGTGTGTCAGTCTCATAGCTGATCACGATGTAAACAGGAAGATGCCCCCCCATACCACCAGTGAAATGCAAATCTGTGCCCAGGCAGCTGCCAATCAATGCCCAGGCAGCTGCCAATCAGTGCCCACTTACAATGCCTACCACTGGAAGTGCCATCAGGGATGCATATCAGTGCTGCATATCAGTGCCACGTATCAGTGGCCATCAGTGTCACGTATTAATGCCCATCAGTGCTGCCTATCAATGCCTGTCAGTGCCCAGCAGTGCCGCCTATCAGTGCCACCCATAAGTACCCATCTTTGCAGCCTTTCAGTGCCCATCAGTGTGGCCTATCAGTACCCATCAGTGCCCACCAGTGCCACTCATGAGTGTTGTCTATCAATGCCCACCAGTGCTGCATATCTGTGAGACCCATCAGTGCTGCCTACCAGTGCCCATCAGTTCCACATATCAGTGGCCATCGTTGGTGCCCGTCAGTGCCCACTCATTGGTGCCACCTCACTGGTGCCGCCTTATCAGTGCCCGTCAGTGCCATCTTATCAGTGCCCATCAGTGAAGGAGAAAACATACTTATTTACAACATTTTACAACAGAAACAAAAGCAAAACTTTTTTTTTAATTGGTCTTTTTTTATTTGTTTAGCAAAAAATAAAAACCGCAGAGGTAATCAAATAGGACCAAAAGAAATCTCTATTTGTGAGAACAAAATTATACAGTGTAGTATGACCGCGTAATTGTCATTTAAACGGCAACAGCGCAGAAAGCTGAAAATTGGCTTGGGCAGGAAGGGAGTGTAAGTGCCTGGTATTGAAGTGGTTAAAGATCATAAATCTTGTGATGAAAATCCTCTAGATAGTAAAATATTTAATTTATGAGATGAGTTACCACTTAATAAATGAATACTGTATATGTATATTCTTTTTTTGAAAGGGTAACATAATTGTGATAAACTAGTGTATTATTTGAAGACATATTCCGTGGCACTTATAAATGTACACTTTTCTGGTTGATGTTTGCCCATAAACTTGACCACTGCAGAGACATTTAGGAGACCAGGTGCAAAGCCAGCCCTAATAGCCAATAGTCATCAATTAATGAAGGCCCAAGCTGTAAAATTATGAGAAATTCCATGAGCTTTGGTAGCTAGGCTATTATTTTCAACAGCTCTCCTTTAAGGGTCAGGGATAGAGATTGTATGTATTTTGTAATTCCTACTGTCTTGTGGAAACTTTAAAACTTCCTAATGAGTTTGAAATGGGGGAAAGCGGGTACAAGTTTGTTGGTTTAGCCCATAACGTTCCATGGTAATAGACAACAGGTGTGAAATAGATGTCCCATCCTGTACAGGCAACTTAACTGCATTTGTCAGTTCTTAAAATAATAAATGGGAAGGTGAGGAATAACTCACAACATTATAGCTTATAATGCAGATCAGTTATGTAGCCCTCGGAAAACAATATTGATTACTTATAGTTTACTAACATTAAACTGTTAACAACCATTACCTAATTTATTGCATTAAATAAAACCATACAGTACATGAGATCCACCTTCAAAACAGCTTGTGTTATTTATTATTAATATAAAATAGAAATTACTACACATTACATAGTAAAGCAAAATAAGTTGACAACTAAATATACTCACAATTAGGGATGAGCTTTATGTTCGAGTCGAACATGAGTTTGACTCTAACATTGGCTGTTCGCCCGTTCGCCGAATAGTGAACAATTTGGGGTGTTCGCGACAAACTTCAAAAGCCGCGGAACACCCTTTAAAAGTCTATGGGAGAAATCAGAAGTGCTAATTTTAAAGGTTAATATGCAAGTTATTGTCATAAAAAGTGTTTGGGGACCTGGGTCCTGCTGCAGGGAACATGTATCAATGCAAAAAAAGAAAAAAGGATGTTTTTTTCGGAAGCAGTGATTTTAATATTTCTTAAAATGAAACAATAAAAGTGAAATATTCCTTTAAATTTCATACCTGGGGGTGTCTATAGTATGCCTGTAAGGTAGCGCATGTTTCCCATGTTTATAACAGTCTCTGCACAAAATTACATTTCTAAAGGAAAAAAAGGAATTTAAAACTACTCGTGGCTATAATGAATTGTCAGGCCCCGGGCAATACAGATAAAAGTAATTGAAAAAAAAAAAACAATGCATGGGTTCCCCCCATTGTCTATTACCAGGCCCTTTGGGTCTGGTATGAATATTAGGCATAACCCCAAACCAAAATTAAAAAAAAAGCATGGGGTCCCCCCAAATTCCATATCAGGCCCTTCACGGCCTATTAAGGGGAACCCTGCACCATTTAAAAAAATGGTGTAGGGTTCCCCCCAAAAAATCCATACCAGACCCTTATCCGAGCACGCAACCTGGCAGGCCGCAGGAAAAGGGGGGGGGTGAGAGAGCCCCCTCCTCCTGAACCGTACCAGGCCACATTCCCTCAACATGGGGAGGATGTCCCCATGTTGATGGGGACAAGGGCCTCATCCTCACAACCCTTGCCTGTTGGTTGTGGGGCTCTGCGGGTGGGGGGCTTATCAGAATCTGGAAGCCCCCTTTAACAAAGGGGACATTCAGATCCTGGCCCCTCCTATGTGAATTGGTAAGGAGTACATTGTACCCCTACCATTTCACAAAAAAAGTGTCAACATTTTAAAAACCACAGACGAGAGTCATGACGAGCACTAACACACAGTTCTTTTCTCTATCTGCAACGTAGAAAGTGTCCTGACTCTCCTGATGTCCAAGGGAAGGGGCAAGCATGACACTCCACACCAGGGAGAAAGCTTTGCATTACTGTGTGGAGTTATAGACAGAAGAACAGGAAGTGAGAATTTCTCAGAAGGACATTTAAAAGCAAAATGGAAGGATGAGGTAAGTGAAGGAGGACTGCACTAAGGTAAAGGAAAAAAAAAATTGTACCTTTTATAACCCTTTTAAGTAGACAGCAAAGTAAAAGTGCCACTCCAGGTGAGAAACGCCAGGCACAATGAATAGTGTGAGACTCCTCACATGGGTGCAAGCCCCGACACGCCTGCCGTAGAAGACTAAATGAGGAAAGAAATTGGCTGTACACAGATGTTCTTGAAATCCATTTATTGATTTAAGTTCCATACAAACAATGACACACACCACAGTTGCAGTATATATATATATATATATATATATATATATATATATATATATATATATATATATATATATATATATCTTCAGAAACAAATAATTTGTTTTACTTTTGATGCAAGGTCAGAAGGCTTTATTCAGTAAGCTGATTGTGTCACCTACTGGCTTAAGTGCAAAGTGACTGAATCAGTCACTCTGGACTCTGTCCAAAAGACTATTATCCTCAAACTTTTTAACTAAAGATATAGAGATGCTATTCTGAGAAAAGTCAGAGAGAAAGCACCACTGCAATTTGACGGAGCAATGGCTATATCCTAACATCCCAGCTGAGGGGAAAAAAAGCCAGAGCCAAATTCAAACAAGTAAGGCACTGCATTAAAGAAATGTTCCCTGCTCTATGCATTTGCCTGCTCACATGCAGATCCAATGGGAAGATGAGGCACAATTCTTCACTCCTAAAGAAGAGGTCTTCCAATGGCTTAATGCTCTGCCTCAGATATACTACCAGGATGAAACAGCCCAAAGTGTTCTTCCCAATTGTGATAACATACAAACTGTGCTTTTTTAGTTTTTTTGTTAAGCAATATTTTATCCTGAAGCTGCGTTCACACAACCATTTTTAATGCCTAGAAAAAACAACGTTTTTCTCTACGTGATTCTTGTCAAGCCTGCCTTGCATACACACGATCGCGAAAAAAAAAATCTGGAGCAAAGCATGGTGACGTACAACACGTACAACGGCACTATAAAGGGAAAGTTTCATTTAGATGGCGCCACCCTTTGGGCTGCTTTTGCTGATTTTGTGTTAGTAAAAGTTTGGTGAGAGACAATTCTCGCTTTTCGGTCTTCGTGCTTTTCAGTCTGTTACAGCGTGACGAATGTGCTATCTCCATTACAAACGCTAGTTTTACCAGAACAAGTGCTCCGTCTCATAACTTGCTTCTGAGCATGCACGTTTTTTTCCCGTCGTTAAAGCCTACACATGACCATTTTTCACAGCGTGAAAAACGACAATGTGAAAAACGGCGCGAAAATTTAGAGCATGTTCTAAATTTTGAATGCCCATTTTTCACATCGAGAAAAGTGCTCTGGAGCCTACACACTGTGTAAAAATGTAATTTAATTCACGTCATGAAAAACGGTTGTGTGTACGTGGCATGACATTGCTATTTCTACTACTATAGGTGCCTTACAAAACTTAGTTGAACATTCCTCTCATTTCACCACCTATTCATGTTGACTGAATTATTCCCTGACTTTTGCCTAGGCCAGGGCTTAGAATTTGTACAACTGTTTTTCCTAAATTGGGCTTATTAAGAATTATTCAGATTTGTTTTGTTATATAATTCAATAAATGATTACATGTTTGTTTGGATGCATGCAATGTGTGTTACCCCTCTGTTCCTCCTTCCCCGATTCAACAGTGTAGAGGCTGAAGTAAAACATAAAAGCTACAATGTCATAGCCATGCGTTGAATAACAATGCCCAGTAGAGACCCTAGTAGAGACCCTTCCTTGGCTGCTCATATATGATATAAAATGCAAAATACAAAATATAGGATTTGGTAGAACTAGCTGCCCCCTTAACCACTGAAGGACCGCTGCACGACGATATAGGTTGACAGAATGGCACGGCTGGGCACAAGGGCGTACATGTACGTCCCCTTTTGGAACCCATCCATGGGTACGTGAATGCGCCGCCGGCAGCACGCTCGTGGCCTGGTTCGAAGCTCCGTGACCGCGAAGACCCGATCGCCGCTGGTGTACCGTGATCGGGTCACAGGAGCTGAAAAAACGTGGAGAGGTGAGTGTAACCAAACCTTTCCCTGTTCTTCTCTGTGGCTTGTCACTGATCGTCTGTTCCCTGCCGACGATCAGTGACATCACACATCCAGCCACGCCCCCCTACAGTAAGAAACACACAATAGGACACACTTAACCCCTTTAGCGCCCCCTAGTGGTTAACCCCTTCACTGCCATTGTCATTTTCACAATAATAAGTGCATTTTTATAGCACTTTTCACTGTGAAAATGACAATGGTCTCAAAAATGTGTCAAAAGTGTCCGATGTGTCCGCCATAATGTCGCAGTCACGAAAAAAATCGCTGATCACCGCTATTACTAGTAAAAAAAAAAATAATAATAAAAATGCCATAAAACTATCCCCTATTTTGTAAACGCTATAACTTTTGCGCAAACCAATCAATAAACGCTTATTGCAATTTTTTTACCAAAAATATATAGAAGAATAACTATCGGCCTAAACTGAGGTATTGTTTTTTTATATATATATTTTTGGGGGATATTTATTATAGCAAAAAGTAAAAAATATTGCATTTAAAAAAAAAAAATTGCTCTATTTTTGTTTATAGTGCAAAAAATAAAAACTGCAGAGGTGATCAATTACCACCAAAAGAAAGCTCTATTTGTGGGAAAAAAAGGACACAAATTTTGTTTGGAAAACATGTTGAACGACCGCGCAATTGGCAGTTAAAGCGACGCAGTGTCGAAACGCAAAAAGGGGCCAGGTCCTTTACCTGCATAATGGTCCGGATCTTAAGCGGTTAAAGTGTACAAACCCCAGTTTTTCTAAATAACATAAAATTATAGCTTTAAAAAAAAGGGGCCAGGTCCTTTAACCGCTTAAGACTCGGACCATTATGCAGGTAAATGACCTGGCCCCTTTTTTTTTAAAGCTATAATTTTTAAGGAAAATAGTTGGAAACAGCTGCGCTAAGGTAAGAGATCGGGATTAATAAGCAGCAATTAGGTTGTGTATAAACAAAAATAACGAATGAAAAAAGAAAATAATTGCGCTAAACCCTAATATGCACTCGTATTAAGCAAGTGTATGTGAAAACCATTGTATCTATAAATAAATAATCCAATGGAATCAGAAAGTCAGGGTTACCTACCCTTCTGATAATGGTGTGTATGAAACCAGTGGTCAACAACTTAAGTAATGATAAACCATAACTTCAAAAATAATTAAAGTAAAATTAACAACATTAGTGTTATAAAGTCCATGAAGTCCAAAACTAATTTTTGGAAATAAATAGTCCATATGATGAATAAAAACAGGTGTTTTTATTCATCATATGGACTATTTATTTCCAAAAATTAGTTTTGGACTTCATGGACTTTATAACACTAATGTTGTTAATTTTACTTTAATTATTTTTGAAGTTATGGTTTATCACTACTTAAGTTGTTGACCACTGGTTTCATACACACCATTATCAGCAGGGTAGGTAACCCTGACTTTCTGATTCCATTGGATTATTTATTTATAGATACAATGGTTTTCACATACACTTGCTTAATACGAGTGCATATTAGGGTTTAGCGCAATTATTTTCTTTTTTCATTTATAATTTTTAAGGGTTAGTAAGAATATTTTGGCCCATGCAATGGGTTTCTTGTAGACAAATTATGCTAGGTGACAGGGTTTTTAGTGTAATAAACATGGAAAATTTAGATTTTGAGAAAATACTTCTAATGCTCCATAAAACTAATAACAAAGTTGGTGCTTAGTAACTCACTCTGTGTAAACAATTACACAGTGAGTGCACAAAGTGAGTGACTAAGCATTCACTTTTTTGTTATTTAGAAAAACTGGGGTTTGTACACTTTAACCGCTTAAGACCCGGACCATTATGCAGGTAAAGTGTACAAACCCCAGTTTTTCTAAATAACAAAAAAGTGAATGCTTAGTCACTCACTTTGTGCACTCACTGTGTAATTGTTTACACAGAGTGAGTAACTAAGCACCAACTTTGTTATTAGTTTTATGGAGCATTAGAAGTATTTTCTCAAAATCTAAATTTTCCATGTTTATTACACTAAAAACCCTGGGCCAGATTCAGGTACAATTGCGACGGCGCAACGTAACACGTTTACGTTACACCGCCGCAAGTTTTCAGTGTAAGTGCCTGATTCACAAAGCACTTACCTGTAAACTTGCCAATTTAAATGGGGCGTGTACCATTTAAATTAGGCGCGCTCCCACGCCGGACGTTCTGCGCATGCTCCATTCGCAATTTTCCCGACGTGCTTTGCGCGAAATTACGGCGGCCCGACGTGTTTGTGAATTGCGACGTGCGTAACGTACTTACGCCGGGAAATTTTTTTTCAAAATCGACGCGGGAACGACGGCCATACTTTAACATGGTGGAGTAATTTTACACCATGTTAATAGCACACTTAACTTTGCGATGGGAAAAAAAGACTTGCGCCGACGTAACGAACGCGAAAACCTTTGTGGATCGCCGACACTGCTAATTTGCATACCCGACGCTGGAAAACGACGCAAACTCCACCCAGCGGTGGCCGAGGTACTGCATCCTAAGATCCGACGGTGTAAGTCAAATACACCTGTCGGATCTTAGGGCTATCTATGCGGAACTGATTCTATGAATCAGCCGCATAGATACGACAAGAGATACGACGGTGTATCAGGAGATACGCCGTCGTATCTATTCTGTGAATCTGGCCCCCTGTCACCTAGCATAATTTGTCTACAAGAAACCCATTGCATGGGCCAAATAATTGACCATAAGGGTCAGTTATAATTGGAGTTATGCTGCATTGCAAGGTGTAAAACAAGCCTATAATTATTCTAACAATTTGCAATCCCAGACACCTGGACACTAATGACATTAAAAATGAACTATTCTCTAATTTATTGGTCCTACTTTTTTCCTAGTAGACTTTAATTTGGCCCTAGGCCCCAAATTGGACAGGTTAGATCCCTTACCTTCTGAACCTTTGTGCCTAAAAAAAATTGTATAATGCACTGTCCCCTTTAGATACTTTTAGCTCTGGAAATATAATAGCTAAGAATGAGCCAGACATTCGAGTCGAATGTTAGTTTGACTTAAATATTGGGTGCGCCGAATTTAGAACATTATGGAGTGTTTGCGGCCAAATTGAGTTCCCGTGGAATGCCCCATAATGCACCTGACCTGCATGCATTGGCCAATCACAGCACGCTCTGCTGAGAGAGCCATACTTGGCCAAAGGCCTTTGGCTGATCATGGCTCAGGGGGCTAAGTCCACGCCCCACACTATGTAAGGCTGCTTACATTACGGTCGTACATAGTATAATGAATGATGCCAACAAAATACAATTTCTAAGGGAAAACATGTCATTTAAAACTGCTCGAGGCTGTAATGTATTGTCAGATCCCGGCAATATACAAAAAATCATTGAAAAAAATGGCGGGAGTTCCCCCCAGTCCATTACCAGGCCCTTCAGGTCTGTTATGACCCAGCGCAAAAAAAAAAATGTCATGGGGGTCACCCCTAAAATCCATACAAAGTGCTTCAGGTCTGGTATAGATATTAAGGGGAACCCCAATGACAGGAAACAGTTTTGGACAATTCCTTTATTAACAAATAAAAAATAAAAAGCGTCCAATGTAAATCCATCTTCAATTTACAGCATCCAATGGTCCAGAGAAAAAAAAAAACTAAAAGACCCTGCCTCCATTGGAGATGTCCCTGCAACTGCCGTGTTTTTGCTTTGTGACATAAACGGGTTTTGCTGGTGATGTAGACGGTGACTCTGCCCCTCTTAAGTCATGTGACATCACATGACGTCAGAAGGGGCAGGGTCACCCAGTTACATCACTGGGTGGCCCCGCCCTTGGTTATATAAGAGCTATCATCGCAAAAAGGCTGCAGTCGGTGGGACGCCTCCCATCGAGGCAGAGTTTTTCCAAGTTTTTAGTTTTTTTTTAAACCATCAGCGCTGTGATTGAAGATGGATGGACATCGCAGGACACCTTTTTTTAATAAAGGAATTGTCAAAGGCTGTCTCTTGAGGGCATGTGGCCTAGTATGGTTCAGGAGGGGGCCCGCTCTCTCGCCCCCCCTTTTCCTGCAGCCTGCCAGGTTGCATGCTCAGATAAGGATCTGGTATGGATTTTGGGGGGACCCCCATTCCATTTTTTTGGGCGGGATTCCCTTAACATCTATACTAGACCTGAAGGGTCTGGCAATCAAGTGGGGGAGGGGGGAACTCACGCCCCTTTTTTTTTTCAACGATTTTTATGTATATTGCCGGAATCCCACAAAACATTACAGGCGCAAGCAGTTTTAAATGATTTTTTCGTTTTGAAATGTAATTTTGCCATGGTACTGTTATGAACATGGGAAAGATGTTCTACTTTACAGGCAGACTAAGAAAAAGAGAAAGGGTTGGGACTTTAAATGAGATGCGTGTTGATGCAAACAGTATGTATAAGTAAATAAGTAAAATTGTATAGCGTAATAGCGAATTCAACTGTCTAACTTAGTATGTTAAAAGCAGAGAATTGGTTGCACACATTTGCAAATATATGGATAAGCCACAGGCCGCTTACAAGGCTCTCTGTATTCCTGTGGTCCTAACTAAACTTTATTAGTTTCCTCGGTGGAGGCATACAAGTGCTAATGAGTAGATGGAGAGCAGGTGACTAGGGGTGTGTGTCACCAGCCAACTCCATCTAGAGTTGGTATAGCAATAAAGAGCACTGGAAAAAACGCATAAGGGTAAATGTATAAGCATCAAAATCGCATCTCCATCCCTATTGATAAACATGGAACTAGGTTTGGGACTTTGAATGAGGCATGTGAATAACACATGCCTCCATCCCTGAAAATTGAAAAAGAGAAAGGGTTGGGACTTTAAATGAGATGCGTGTTGATGCAAACAGTATGTATAAGTAAATAAGTAAAATTGTATAGCATAATAACCAGGCTCAAACTTACCAACCAAACTGCAAGCCGAATTCAACTGTCTAACTTAGTATGTTAAAAGCAGAGGATTGGTTGCACACATTTGCAAATATATGTATAAGCCACAGGCCGCTTACAAGGCTCTCTGCATTCCTGTGGTCCTAACTAAACTTTATTAGTTTCCTCGGTGGAGGCTAGGGGTGTGTGTCACCAGCCAACTCCATCTAGAGTTGGTATAGCAATAAAGAGCACTGGAAAAAACGCATAAGAGTAGACTACAGGCAGACTAAGGGGACCACCCAGGCACAATATTTAATTTTTATTGCTATACATTTATCATTATTAAAATCACTGCTCCTGAAAAAAACTGCTGTTTTTACCCAAGTCCCCAAACACTCTTTATGGCAATAACTTGCATATAAACCTTTAACCACTTCGCCACCAGCCGCCGTCTGGAAACGGCGGCAAGGTGGTTGCTTAACTGGGGGTCGCCGTTCTGAAACGGCGCCCCGCAGAAGCAGCAATGCGCGCCGCCTCGGGCGCGCACAAAGAAATTTCTGTGCGCGCCGGGTCTATGAGACCCGGCGCTACACAGATCTAGGTAAATGACCAGTAACAACGGTCATTTACCTTGTGATCGCGCCGTCCAATGACGGCGCGATCACAATGTAAACACAGGAGGTCAGGGAAAGTTTACCTCCTCTCCTCTCCTCACACAGTATCAGCGGGAGAGAAGAGGAGATAAACTGTGAGTTTTCTATTGCCCATAGTGTCACATCAGTGCCCAATCTGTGCCCTAAAGTGCCCAATCTGTGCCCTAAAGTGCCCAATCTGTGCCTAAAGTGCCCAATCTGTGCCCAACAGTGCCACATCTGTGCCTAACCGTGCCACATCTGTGCCCAGTAGTGCCGCATCAGTGTCACCAGAGCCGCATCAGTGTCACCAGAGCCGCACCAGTGTCACCAGAGCCGCACCAGTCACCAGAGTCCTATAATATTGCCACAACAGTGCCGTACCAGTGCCGCCTGTGCCCACCAGTGCCACCTGTGCCCACCAGTGCCGCCTGCGCCCACCAGTGCCGCCTGCGCCCGCCTGCGCCGTCTGCGCCCGCCAGTGCCGTCTGCGCCCACCAGTGCCGTCTGCGCCCACCAGTGCCGCCTGTGCCGCCTGTGCCACCACGGCCACCTGTGCCCTCCAGTGCCGCCTGTGCCCACCAGTGCTGCCTGTGCCCACCAGTGCTGCCTGTGTCCACCAGTGCTGCTAATCGGTGCACACCAGAGCCACCTGTGCCCACCAGAGCCACCTGTGCCGCCTGTGCCCACCAGTGCCGCCTGTGCCCACCAGAGCCACACCCGTGCCACTATAGTGCACATAAGTGCCGCCTGTGCCCACCTGTGTCCACCAGTGCCACCACAGTACTCTGCAGTACAGCCTCACCAGCCACCAGTATGGCAAAAAAATTCTTTACCGGCGAGCAGGCCGTACATCTTCTACTTGCCATGAGCGATGAGAGCAGCGAGGAGTCTCTGTCCGATTCTGATTCGGCCTATGAACCCGTTATAGACAGTGGGTCCGATTCAGAGTCTGAAGAAGAACATGTGCCCAGGAAAAAAAGGGGTGCTGGCGTGGAGAAGCGGCCTACTCCCAGACGCGCAGGGCCGTCCACCCCAAGCGCTGTGCCGTCCACCCCAAGCGCTGTGCCGTCCACCCCAAGCGCTGTGCCGTCCACCCCAAGCGATGTGCCGTCCACCCCAATCGATGTGCCGTCCACCCCAAGAGCTGTGCCGTCCACCCCAAGAGCTGTGCCGTCCACCCCAAGAGCTGTGCCGTCCACCTCAAGAGCTGTGCCGTCCACCTCAAGCGATGTGCCACTGCAACAAAGCCCAGGCACCAGTAGGGTGTCATCTCAGCCCCAAAGGGATAGGGGCCATGCCAGCCTTCCCTATGGCCTTCAAAACCCCCTGTGGCTTCCCCCCAATTCCGGAGCAGCAAATATCCCCCCCTTCACTGCCCAGCCAGGTGTCCAGGTGAACACAGAAACCTTTTCTATGATACATTTTTTTAATTTAGTTTTCACCGAAGATTTCCTTTCCTCCATTGTGGCCCAGTGCAATCTCTACGCACAACAGTACGTAAGAAGTAACCCTGGTTCCAGATATGCCCGCCCCTTTGAGTGGAGAGAGCTAACCGTGGACGAATTTAAAATGTTCTTAGGCCTAACCTTTACTATGGCACTTTCAAAAAAAAAACAATTGTACTCCTACTGGTCCACCAAACCCATTCACCACATGCCACTCTTCTCCTCCCTTATGCCAAGATCCCGATATTTAATAATTATGCGGTTCCTCCACTTTAACGACAACGCCCAGTGCCCTCCCCGAAATGACCCTGTGTCACGGTCTGGAGTCAGGCTCAGAGGCCAGTAGCTATAGCAGCAGAACAGGTCACCCTGGCTGATGACACGGGGTCACCTGAGGTGCGGAATCTAAGCGCTAACCGGTATTCACCAGAGCTTCTGAAGGTGAAGATGGATTTTGCTGCGTGTTAGCGCCAGGTCGCGGTCCTCTGGATTGCCCCACCAGGAGGTGAGAAAGCCGGGGTACAATAGCAGATAAGCAGGTAAGGATCAGACAGAAGCGTAGTCGATAACAAGCCAAGGGGTCGGTAATGAGTATTTGTAGGTTGGGATCAGGCAGAAGCGTAGTCGATAACAAGCCAAGGGTCGATAACGAGCAGTAGCAAATATGGACGGCAGCAGGGAAGACAGGAGCAAGATATAGGCTGGAGATAGCACAATATTCTGGCAAGGAGGAAGTGCAGAGACTTGGCTTATAACAGGAAGTTTGTGGGAGGAGCAAGGGGTTCAAGGTTCAAGACAATCAAGACACAAGGCAGGAATGTTCAATGGATCAGATGGGTTTGTCCAGCAGATCAGACAGGGAGCTGTCCAGCATCCCAGATAGCTCAGTGAGAAGGTTCACTGTCAGACACAGCTGAGGTCCCAGGTTCAAATCCAGGTCCTGACAGTACTCCCCTCCTCCCAGGACGTCCACTGGACGTCTTAGGGCCTGGTTTGTGAGGGAACCTCTGGTGGAATTCTCTTGTTAATCTAGGTGCATGAACGTTCTGCTCAGGCTCCCAAGAATTTTCTTCTGTCCCGTATCCTTCCCATTGAACCAGATATTGCAATTTGTTCCTATAGATCCTGGAATCAAGAATTTTCTCCACCACGTATTCTTCTTCACCCTGTACCTCAACAGGTGGAGGGGGTGGAAGTGTTCTTCCAGAAAAAGTATTTTCGTGAAAAGGTTTAAGTAGCGAAATGTGAAACACAGGGTGAATCTTCATACTTGCTGGAAGTTTTAGGCGAAAGGCAACTGGGTTGATCTGGGCCAAGATCTGGAAAGGTCCCACAAACTTTTGTCCCAACTTTGCAGATGGAACATGAACCTTCAGATTTTTAGTAGATAACCAAACTTGATCACCCACATGAAAGGTAGGAAGTGCTCTGCGATGTCTATCTGCAGCCTTCTTGTAACTTTCCTGAGCTTCCCTCAAAGTCTCGATCAATTTTCCCTGGGTCTCCTGTAAAGCAGTTAATCTGTTGGTAACAGCAGGAATTGGAGTTGAGATAGGGAGATCAGGGATAAAAGCTGGATGAAGCCCGGTATTTAGGAAAAAAGGGGTCTGAGAGGTGGAGCTATGTTTAGAATTGTTATAAGCAAACTCCGCTGTAGGAAGATAGTCCACCCAGTCATCCTGAAGATAACTAACAAAACATCGGAGGTACTGCTCTAACGTTTGATTGGTCCTCTCGGTCTGACCATTAGACTGAGGATGAAAAGCAGAAGATCGATTAATTGTTACTCCTAAAGCTGAGCAAAAGCTTTTCCAAAATTTTGAAGTGAACTGTACTCCTCGGTCAGAAACTACATCTTCTGGAATTCCATGTAGTCTAAAGACTTCTCGAACCATCAACTCTGCAGTTTGTTCTGCAGAGGGTACCCCCTTCACTGGTATGAAGTGAGCCATCTTAGTGAAGCGGTCAATAACAACCAAGATAGTGGTCATTTCTTTAGAGGGGGGTAAATCAACCACAAAGTCCATAGAAATTGATCCCCATGGTCTTGATGGGACAGGGAGTGGCTGGAGCAACCCCAAAGGAGAAGCTCGGGGTGTCTTATTGCGAGCACAGACCAGGCACGAGGCTACATAACTTTTGACATCTCTTTTGTACCCAGGCCACCAAAAGGAACGGGATAAAAGTTCCTCCGTCTTAGAAACTCCAAAATGTCCAGCAAGTTTGGAGTCATGAACCAACTTGAGGACTTCAACCCGAGCAACTTCAGGTACATAGAGGCGATGTGCTTGAGTCCAGAAGCCATTCTTGTAATCAAGGATGATGTTCATAGGAGGATCTTTGAGGAGTGGGTCATTCTCATACCCTTCCTTGAGAAGACTCAAGAATGCTTTAGAACTTGTGACACCTAGAAAGTTCTTTTGAGGCAGGACTGTGTATTCAGAGTTGTCTTCCTGGAAAGGCCCAGACAACATTCGTGATAAGGCATCAGCCTTACCATTCCTTGACCCAGGTCGATATGAGATAATAAAATTGAACCTGGAAAAGAACAATGACCAACGTGCTTGTCTAGAAGACAATCTCTTGGCAGAACGAATGAATTCCAGATTCTTATGATCAGTGAGAACGGTTACAGCATGCTTAGCGCCTTCCAGCAAATGCCTCCATTCAGAAAATGCTTCTTTAATTGCTAGCAACTCCTTATTCCCAATGTCATAATTTCTTTCGGCTGAAGACATTACACGAGAAAAGTAAGCACAAGGATGTAGCTGCATCTTTTCACCATGTCGTTGGGAGAGGATAGCTCCCACGGCAGAGTTTGAAGCATCCACTTCCACTATAAAAGGTAATTCAGGATTGGGATGTACCAATACTGGTGCAGAAGTAAAAAGAGTTTTTAACTTTCCAAAAGCAGCCTGTGCCTCAGACGACCACACAAAGGGCACCCCTTTCTTTGTTAGCTGGGTAATTGGAGCTATCACCTTAGAGAAGTTCCTTATAAATTTTCTGTAAAAGTTGGCAAACCCGACAAATCGTTGGATTTCCTTAATGTTTCCGGGGGCAGGCCAATCTACCACTGCTTTAATCTTCTCAGGATCCATGCCCACACCATCTGGAGAAATAATATACCCTAAGAACTGGATCTGGGTTTGTTCAAACTCACATTTCTCCAATTTGATGTAAAGTCGATTCTGCCTTAATCTTTCAAAGACAATGCAAACATGCTTGCGGTGCTCTTCCAGGTTATCAGAAAAGATAAGGATGTCATCCAGATAAGCAATGACAAATTGGTCCAACAGATCTCGAAAAACATCATTTATGAAGTGCTGAAAGGTCGCAGGGGCATTGCAGAGACCAAAAGGCATGACCAAGGACTCAAAATGCCCATATCTGGTTCTAAAGGCGGTTTTCCATTCATCTCCTGAACGAATACGGACCAGGTTATATGCCCCCCGTAGGTCAAGTTTTGTAAACACTTTGGCAGAACGAAGTCTTTCCAACATTTCCGAGATCAAGGGGAGTGGATAACGGTTTTTAATTGTGACCTTATTCATGTGCCTGTAATCAATGCATGGACGCAAGGTGGAGTCTTTCTTTTCAACAAAGAATAGAGCTGCTCCTGCAGGAGATGTTGAGTGTCTAATAAAACCCTTTTCTAAATTTTCATCAAGCCACTCCCTGAGCACTTTTAATTCAGGTTCTGAGAGATTAAAAAGGCGGCCAAAAGGTATTTCGGCCCCTGGAAGCAGCTCAATGGGGCAATCGTATGGGCGATGAGGAGGTAATTGATCTGCATTTTTCTTATCACAGACATCCCGGAATGCATGGTATTGTGGAGGCAAGTCGTCATATGACTGGGTAGTTACCACACCAACTTGCAATTTCTTGACCAGCGGAGAACTTGTTTGATAAGATTCCCTACAGTGTTCCTTGCAGTGGGAGGATGTGAAATCTATGGTCCGTGCTCCCCAGTTGATAGAGGGATTGTGAGTGGAGAACCAAGGAATGCCCAGAATGATGGGAAATTTGGGTGATGTGATCAACTGAAAGCTGATGGTCTCACGATGATCCACCTCAAACTGGATTACCAAAGGAACGGTCTTATGGGTAACAGGTCCTGAGGATAAGGGTGAACCATCAACTGTCTCCATCTCAATAGGAGAAGATGTATTTATGGCTTGAATGTTATTTTGGTGGGCAAACTCTATATCCATAAAGTTTCCTCCAGCCCCAGAGTCCAGCATAGCAGAGCAGGGGATTTCACAGCCCTCAGAAATTAGCTTAATGGGGATGACAAAATGAGTTGATAAGGAATTAACCTTATTTGCTTCCTGAATCAAAGGAGAGACGGACTGAGAAATTGAGTTTATTTGTTCAGATACTGTAATATCTGTTGCTGCAATTGTTCTTTTAAATTTATTGGGACAATTAACTGCGTAATGTCCGGAGTCTCCACAATAAAGACATAAGTTCTCTGAACGTCGTCTTTCTTTCTCCTGAGTAGTAATAGATCTTTTAAGAGCATCCACCTGCATAGGTTCAGGAGTGTCAGGATCAGGAGTAAATCTTGAAACCTTAGGAGGATACTGAGTAGTAGAAAAACGCATGCCACCATTACTGCCTAAGATTCCCAGTCTCTCCTTTCTCCTTTCAGTAAGTCTTTGATCAATTCGAATACACAATTTAATAAAAGCCTCAAGGCCGTCAGGACTTTCTACTCTGGCAAGCTCATCTTTTACTTGTTCCGAGAGTCCTTGACGGAACTGACTCTTTTGTGCTGCTGGATTCCAATTGGTATCCGAGATCCAGCGTCGAAATTCAGTTGTGTACTCTGCAACAGAGCGTCTACCCTGCCGTAAATTGTGCAATTTTGCCTCAGCAGTAGCGCAGCGGTTAGGATCATCGAAAACTTGGTTCATCGCAGTCACAAAAGAATCTAAATTATCCAGGACGACATCATCTTTCTCCACATAAGGGGAGGCCCAGGCTAAAGCTTCCTCAGTCAGGAGGTTGATAATAAACAGCACCTTTTTCCTGTCCGAAGTAAATGCAGCAGGTTGCATCTGAAAGTATATGCGACATTGATTAAGGAACCCTCTATAATGGCGGCGGTCTCCGTTAAACTTAAGTGGTAGGGGCATTCGTGTATTAGTATCAACGGCAGCAGTGTCTCGAGCACGAAAGTCACGCAATTGTTTATTCATATCAAGGATTTCCTCTTGTAGTGCTTTCACTTCAATTTGTAACTCAGAACATTTTTCCTGGTAGTTAACAGCAAACGTCTGCAACTCAGCGATTTGCACCCTGAGAGGAGCTACAGCAGCTGCTACAACGGCCTCCATGTTTTGGGCCAGAATATTCTGTCACGGTCTGGAGTCAGGCTCAGAGGCCAGTAGCTATAGCAGCAGAACAGGTCACCCTGGCTGATGACACGGGGTCACCTGAGGTGCGGAATCTAAGCGCTAACCGGTATTCACCAGAGCTTCTGAAGGTGAAGATGGATTTTGCTGCGTGTTAGCGCCAGGTCGCGGTCCTCTGGATTGCCCCACCAGGAGGTGAGAAAGCCGGGGTACAATAGCAGATAAGCAGGTAAGGATCAGACAGAAGCGTAGTCGATAACAAGCCAAGGGGTCGGTAATGAGTATTTGTAGGTTGGGATCAGGCAGAAGCGTAGTCGATAACAAGCCAAGGGTCGATAACGAGCAGTAGCAAATATGGACGGCAGCAGGGAAGACAGGAGCAAGATATAGGCTGGAGATAGCACAATATTCTGGCAAGGAGGAAGTGCAGAGACATGGCTTATAACAGGAAGTTTGTGGGAGGAGCAAGGGGTTCAAGGTTCAAGACAATCAAGACACAAGGCAGGAATGTTCAATGGATCAGATGGGTTTGTCCAGCAGATCAGACAGTGAGCTGTCCAGCATCCCAGATAGCTCAGTGAGAAGGTTCACTGCCAGACACAGCTGAGGTCCCAGGTTCAAATCCAGGTCCTGACACCCTGCTTTTGACAAGCTATATAAAATTCGGCCACTTCTAAATTTTTTCGCTCAACAATTTCCCCAATTATATACCCCTGACCAGAACATATCTGTGGACGAGTCTCTTGTCAAATTCTCAGGCAGGCTGGGCATCAAGCAGTTCATCCCCAGCAAAAGGGCTATGGGGTCAAAATGTACAAGCTTTGCGACAGAGCCACAGGGTACCTCTACTCATTCATGGTGTATGAAGGAAAGGACTCCCAACTGCATCCCCCTGAATGTCCAGAGTATATGGGAGTCAGCGGAAAAGTGGTCTGGGATCTGATGTATCCACTCTTTGGAAAGGGATACCACCTTTATGTGGATAATTTCTACACCAGCTTGCCCCTGTTTCGCTGTCTTTACCTTCAGAATACCCCAGCATGTGGCACAATAAGACCCAACAGGAAAGGCTTCCCGCAAAAACTGGTGGATCAAAAGCTCAGACGAGGGGAGTCTGCAGCATTGAGGAACCAGGAGATATTGGCTGTCAGGTGGAGGGACAAACGGAACGTCCACATGCTTTCATCAATCCACAATGACACCCACGTGGAAGTCCCCAAAAGAACCGGCCCAATCCAAAAACCAAAATGCATATATGACTATAATTTGTTCATGGGGGGAGTGGACTTCAATGACCAGATGTTAGAACCCTACCTGCCCACAAGAAAATCCCGCCACTGGTATAAGAAAGTGTCCATTTATTTTTTTAGTTTGGCCTTCTACAATTCCTATGTAATTTACAAAAAATCATCCGAGAACCCCGTATCATATCTGGACTATCAAGAAGAAGTCATCACCGCCCTTTTGTACCCTGAAAACCCACCGGAAAATATTCGCTCTGATTCTGTGAGCAGACTGCACGAGCGTCACTTTCCTGAGCAAACCCCCTCCCGTGAAACAGGCAACAGACATCAGAAGAGGTGCCGGGTGTGCTCCAGAAGAGGAATTCGAAAAGACACCACATATTACTGTCCCGATTGTCCTTCCCAACCAGGCCTCTGTATTGGAACATGTTTCCGCCGTTACCATACGTTTCTTCATTATTAGGGACGTATGGTAAACGCAATTCTAATTTCCTGTAATTTCCCCCCCACACCCCTTATGCCACTGCACTCATACCTCTGCCTTCTCCGGAACCGACCATGGCCTGTTATACAACCACTCTTTTGCCTAACCCTAAACATACTTCTGCCTTCTCCGGAACCGACCATGGCCTGTTATACGACCACTCTTTTGCCTAACCCTAAACATACCTCTGCCTTCTCTGGAACTGACCCTGGCTTGTTATACGACCACTCTTTTGCCTAACCCTAAACTGTACCTACCTCTGCCTGCTCTGGAACTGACCCTGGACTGTTTGACCACGTTTTTTGCCTGCCCCTTGGATTGATCTTTTACCCTGCTATACTAGTGGGAACACAGGGGTCTCACATATGTGAGGGGCTCCAGAATTGTTTTTCTGGATGAAAAAACTAATTTTTTAGTTTTCTCATTCCCGGATTAGGGTCTGGTTGCCCGGAGGCTTCAAAGAGATTTGGGTGGGAGAAGCCTCTACCCCTGTCCCCATTCCCCTACCCATGGCCCGCTACTTGGACCATGTTCCTACCAGGACAAATATTTTGCCACTGCTGGCACTGTACTGACTATGGACAATATTCCTGCCTGCTGCCTGCTGCCTGGACAATTCCATTCACTGTCGCTGACCAGTGACCACGTCCCTGCCTGCTGCCTGGATCGGGGCTCTCCTTCTGTGGACAATTGCACTACTAAAACCACAGGTAATCTTCTTTTTTTTTTACCCATTACTCAGCAGAATGTATTTTAGGGTGTAATTCTTGGTATGTACATGCTGTGTTAGAAATATGAAGGCCCTTCAAAAATGTGATAGATTGTAAGGAAATTGGATGTGTAATTTATGTCCCTAGAACACCTGATGGTGCTTCTTGGATGTTGGGCCTCTGTATGTGGCCACGCTGTGTAAAAGTCTCACACATGTGGTATCGCCATACTCAGGAGGAGCAGCAGAATATATTTTGGGGTGTAATTTTTTCTATGTACATGCTATGTGTTGGAAATATCCTATAAATGGACAACTTTCTGTAAAAAAAAATGCGTTTTTATTTTTTTCCACATTTTCCAAGAACATCTGGAAAAAAATGAACTGTTCAAAAGACTCATTATGCCTCATAGATTATACGTTGGGGTGTTAGCTTTCCAAAATGGGGTCACTTTGTGGGCGTTTCCATTGTCCTGGTGCTCCAGGGCCTTCAAAAGTGTAATAGGTGGGTGAGAGATTAGATGTGTAATTTATGCTCCTAGAATGCTTGAAGTTGCTACTTCGGTGTTGGGCCTCTGTATGTGGCCACGCTGTGTAAAAGTCTCACACATGTGGTATCGCCATACTCAGGAGGAGCAGCAGAATATATTTTGGGGTGTAATTTTTTCTATGTACATGCTATGTGTTGGAAATATCCTATAAATGGACAACTTTCTGTAAAAAAAAATGCGTTTTTATTTTTTTCCACATTTTCCAAGAACATCTGGAAAAAAATGAACTGTTCAAAAGACTCATTATGCCTCATAGATTATACGTTGGGGTGTTAGCTTTCCAAAATGGGGTCACTTTGTGGGCGTTTCCATTGTCCTGGTGCTCCAGGGCCTTCAAAAGTGTAATAGGTGGTTGAGAGATTAGATGTGTAATTTATGCTCCTAGAATGCTTGAAGTTGCTACTTCGGTGTTGGGCCTCTGTATGTGGCCACGCTGTGTAAAAGTCTCACACATGTGGTATCGCCATATTCAGGAGGAGCAGCAGAATATATTTTGGGGTGTAATTTTTTCTATGTACATGCTATGTGTTGGAAATATCCTATAAATGAACAACTTTCTGTAAAAAAAATGCGTTTTTATTTTTTTCCACATTTTCCAAGAACATCTGGAAAAAAATGAACTGTTCAAAAGACTCATTATGCCTCATAGATTATACGTTGGGGTGTTAGCTTTCCAAAATGGGGTCACTTTGTGGGCGTTTCTATTGTCCTGGTGCTCCAGGGCCTTCAAAATTGTAATAGGTGGTTGAGAGATTAGATGTGTAATTTATGCTCCTAGAATGCTTGAAGTTGCTACTTCGGTGTTGGGCCTCTGTATGTGGCCACGCTGTGTAAAAGTCTCACACATGTGGTATCGCCATACTCAGGAGGAGCAGCAGAATATATTTTGGGGTGTAATTTTTTCTATGTACATGCTATGTGTTGGAAATATCCTATAAATGAACAACTTTCTGTAAAAAAAATGCGTTTTTATTTTTTTCCACATTTTCCAAGAACATCTGGAAAAAAATGAACTGTTCAAAAGACTCATTATGCCTCATAGATTATACGTTGGGGTGTTAGCTTTCCAAAATGGGGTCACTTTGTGGGCGTTTCTATTGTCCTGGTGCTCCAGGGCCTTCAAAATTGTAATAGGTGGTTGAGAGATTAGATGTGTAATTTATGCTCCTAGAATGCTTGAAGTTGCTACTTCGGTGTTGGGCCTCTGTATGTGGCCACGCTGTGTAAAAGTCTCACACATGTGGTATCGCCATACTCAGGAGGAGCAGCAGAATATATTTTGGGGTGTAATTTTTTCTATGTACATGCTATGTGTTGGAAATATCCTATAAATGGACAACTTTCTGTAAAAGAAAATGCGTTTTTATTTTTTTCCACATTTTCCAAGAACATCTGGAAAAAAATGAACTGTTCAAAAGACTCATTATGCCTCATAGATTATACGTTGGGGTGTTAGCTTTCCAAAATGGGGTCACTTTGTGGGCGTTTCCATTGTCCTGGTGCTCCAGGGCCTTCAAAAGTGTAATAGGTGGGTGAGAGATTAGATGTGTAATTTATGCTCCTAGAATGCTTGAAGTTGCTACTTCGGTGTTGGGCCTCTGTATGTGGCCACGCTGTGTAAAAGTCTCACACATGTGGTATCGCCATATTCAGGAGGAGCAGCAGAATATATTTTGGGGTGTAATTTTTTCTATGTACATGCTATGTGTTGGAAATATCCTATAAATGAACAACTTTCTGTAAAAAAAATGCGTTTTTATTTTTTTCCACATTTTCCAAGAACATCTGGAAAAAAATGAACTGTTCAAAAGACTCATTATGCCTCATAGATTATACGTTGGGGTGTTAGCTTTCCAAAATGGGGTCACTTTGTGGGCGTTTCTATTGTCCTGGTGCTCCAGGGCCTTCAAAATTGTAATAGGTGGTTGAGAGATTAGATGTGTAATTTATGCTCCTAGAATGCTTGAAGTTGCTACTTCGGTGTTGGGCCTCTGTATGTGGCCACGCTGTGTAAAAGTCTCACACATGTGGTATCGCCATACTCAGGAGGAGCAGCAGAATATATTTTGGGGTGTAATTTTTTCTATGTACATGCTATGTGTTGGAAATATCCTATAAATGAACAACTTTCTGTAAAAAAAATGCGTTTTTATTTTTTTCCACATTTTCCAAGAACATCTGGAAAAAAATGAACTGTTCAAAAGACTCATTATGCCTCATAGATTATACGTTGGGGTGTTAGCTTTCCAAAATGGGGTCACTTTGTGGGCGTTTCTATTGTCCTGGTGCTCCAGGGCCTTCAAAATTGTAATAGGTGGTTGAGAGATTAGATGTGTAATTTATGCTCCTAGAATGCTTGAAGTTGCTACTTCGGTGTTGGGCCTCTGTATGTGGCCACGCTGTGTAAAAGTCTCACACATGTGGTATCGCCATACTCAGGAGGAGCAGCAGAATATATTTTGGGGTGTAATTTTTTCTATGTACATGCTATGTGTTGGAAATATCCTATAAATGGACAACTTTCTGTAAAAGAAAATGCGTTTTTATTTTTTTCCACATTTTCCAAGAACATCTGGAAAAAAATGAACTGTTCAAAAGACTCATTATGCCTCATAGATTATACGTTGGGGTGTTAGCTTTCCAAAATGGGGTCACTTTGTGGGCGTTTCCATTGTCCTGGTGCTCCAGGGCCTTCAAAAGTGTAATAGGTGGGTGAGAGATTAGATGTGTAATTTATGCTCCTAGAATGCTTGAAGTTGCTACTTCGGTGTTGGGCCTCTGTATGTGGCCACGCTGTGTAAAAGTCTCACGCATGTGGTATCGCCATACTCAGGAGGAGCAGCAGAATATATTTTGGGGTGTCATTTGTGGAATATACATGCCATGTGAGAGAAATAACCTGTTATAATGACAATATTGGTATGAAAAAAAAAAAAAAAATCTTAATTTTGCAAAGAATTGTGGGAACAAATGACAACTTCAAAAAACTAACTATGACTCTTACTAACTACCTTGGAATGTCTACTTTCCAAAAAGGGGTCATTTGGGGGGTATTTGTACTTTATTGGCTTGTTAGGGTCTCAAGAAATGAGAGAAGCTGTCAGTACTTCAGGTGTGATCAAATTGTTCAATTTTCAGAAATTGGTACCATAGCTTGTAGACCCTATAACTTTCACCCAGACTAAATAATATCCAATTTTTTTTTTTTTTTTACCAAAAATATGTAGCAGTATGCATTTTAGGCCAAATGTATGAGGAAAAATTACTTTTTTACAAAATGATATGATAGAAATGAAGAAAAATTCATTTTTTTACAAAATTTTCGTTCTTTTTTCATTAATAGCGAAAAAAATAAAAACCGCAGAGGTGATCAAATACCACCAAAAGAAAGCTCTATTTGTGGGAAAAAAAGGACAAAAATTTCATTTGGTTACAATGTTGTATGACTGAGTTATTGTCATTCAAAACGTGAGAGCACCAAAAGCTGAAAATTGGTCTGGTTATTAAGGGTGTTTAAGTGCCCAGTTGTCAAGTGGTTAAAATTAGCACTTTTGGTTTTACATGTTCATGTCCCATAGACTTTAATGGTGTTTGCCTGTTGGTATGTTCTGCTGCAAACCAAACCGGGGGGTGTTCAGCTCATCCCTAATCATAACCAAATATACAAAGCTCTAACTAGATTTTGCACTAGTAACAAGGGATCTCCTTCCTAGTGACAGTGGCATAAAACATTTTACTCAGTCCATCCCTGACCACAGTTACCCTTATTGCGGCTCTCTAAAACAGACTGTTGGTGGAAGCTAGGTATCAATGTTCAGTTTTTTTTTCACTTAATCAGCGGGTTAAATGAAAAAAGAAAGAAAAATGGACAGATCTCGGATCAACACAACAATGTGTGATGCTGGGATCTCTCCCTATGTGCTATTGTATTCTTACAGGGGAATACCCCCACCAGAATACACTAATCATTGCCTGCCGCCATTGGCTGCAAGTTTTGATCAAATGTTGGTTTTCTAGCAAGACTGTTCAACAAAATCCATTTATTAACCTGGCCTCTGCTGAACAGACAGATGTATACATGTACCACAAGTTGATTGGTTCAGCAGGACTTTCAGTAAGTGTGTACCAGTCTTAAGCCTGCTATGATTGACTGTGGAGAGGAATTGGATGTTTTTTGTGGCATATGCAAGGGGATTGATCCTAACATCTATCAACACATACAATATTGTAAACAGTAGCACAAAATCCTCTCTGATTTACAAGGGGGACTGAACCTTAAAAAAATAAACCCAGTGCAGAAAACTTTACTCTTTATTTTCTAACATTAAGGAAAACTGACAAACTACTTCCTTATAAGTCCATTTGGCAAAATCTTATCACCCACATCCCTCTTTCCCAGAGTTCAAAACATCAAAATGATGCATGAGAAGATCAACAATCAATTTGAAGAGTGTTTCTACATCCTATATACAATACATTTAGAATATACTGTACTTCACATGATGCTTTCAAATTCCTGACACTTGATAAGGCACATATTCAGATACCCCTTTTACAGAGGAGGAAGGAACAACTGTTCCCTGAATATAAGTGAATATTGGAAGAGGATGTGTTTTCCATGAATCTTCTATAACAAGGGGGTTCATGGGAGAGGGGGATTTTTGAAGTGCCCAGATGGTGATAATCATGCAAACAAAAAGTTAATCTAAAATCAATGCATTTAATTTATACAAAACTTTAAAAATAATAAAGGTACAAATCCTCTGAAAAGCATATCATGTTAAACATGTTCACATACTGTACAGTACGTATATTCAATTTGGGAAATTCTAGTTAGTGTATGGATCAACATATTTCACCCAAGTTGAGGGCTTCTTCAGGATAAGTTTTTTGAATAGTTTTTATATAAACATGCAGAGACAGCTGGTAAACATTTTTTCTGTCTTATTCTTTCATTCCCCTATTTCCCTTTTTTTCCTTCCCCCTTCCACACGTGGTTCTGATGAGAATAACAGCACATTGTCGGCAAAGGCTGCAAGTTTATAAGTCCACTCATTGACCATGATACCTTTGATGTTGGGGTTGGAGCGCAATCGGTTCAAAAAGGGCTCTAAAGTGGGTATGAAGAGTATAGGGGACAGCTCTGTCTTGTCCTGCTACTCAGCCAGAATGCATCTGACAGATAGCCATTAACATGAAACCGGGCTGTAGAGTTTGAGTACAATGCCAGTATGCTGGCACTCATCGGTTTTGTATCCATCGGTGAAAAAACTAGGAACTTGTTTTAAAATTATCTGATGGTTAAAAAACCGATCGTCTGTGGGCACGTCCATCGGTTAAAAACCTGCGCATGCTCAGAATCAAGTCGACGCATGCTTGGAAGCATTGAACTTCATTTTTCTCAGCACGCTGTTGTGTTTTACGTCACCACGTTCTGACACGATCGTTTTTTTTAACTGATGGTGTGTAGGCAAGACTGATGAAAGTCAGCTTCATCGGATATTTGATGAAAAAATCCATCAGCCCGTTTTCATCGGATGAACCGATCGTGTGTACAGGGCATTAGACTTTAATGAGGATCAGGTTTAAGTTTGTAGTTTTCAGACTTGATTCAAATGAATGCCCAGAAACTGAACCCAAATACATATGCTATTGGGTCTGCAAGTCTGTGCTTCAATGAAGAAAGGCAAGGCCATTAGGTACTCTCCAATTCTCTTTTTTTCCAAAGTAAAATGGACTTCTATATCCATAGACCATATATCAAACAATCAATTGATTGATAAATCAATGCATTCTGTTAACTTATTCATTATATTTAAGTTACAGACCTTTTGATCTTTACCTTCTTTACCTTGTATTATGAAATGTAGCAGGGTAGATATTTTAAATAGAGAGGACAAATGCCTGGTTCAATAATCTAGTCTAGATAGTCTTTTTCATTTTACTAAGAACATTTCAATGAAACAACAAATTTCATGATGGCAAAAAAGTATTTTTATAGCTCAAAACTGCATACGCTTTGAATTTTTTACTGGCAAATTCTAAAGCACAAAAACGACATAATTTAAAGATTTTTATGATGAGTACCACTAGATGGCTCCATGGGAGCATATGTTCTTAACCTAGATCACCGTTTACTGCACCAAAAGCTAGAAATAGTACTATCTTCAGTAAGAAGTTACAAACATGGTTTAACCTGTATCACAAAACAGAGAGGGTGGTATCACAAAAATGAAAATAAAAAAGTGTAACTTGCATGAAGCATATTCTTTAATAATTTCCTTTACTTTTATATTAGCGACTTGGTTGTATTCTGCAATAACTTGTTAATGATTGGTAAAATATATACAGGTTCTTTTAAAACATTATAATTACAAGAAGTATCAGGCCGTGTACACACGGGCAAACATGTACGATGAAACCGGTCCGCCGGACCGTTTTCACCGTACATGTCTGCCCGGGGATTTCTGTACGATGGCTGCACCAACCATCGTACAGAAATCCGCGCGTAAACAATACGCGGAGCGTGTCCGCGGTGTCGCCGCGACGATGACGCGGTGTCGCCGCGACAATGACACGGCGACGTGGGCGGGCCTGCCAGTTAAATGCTTCCACACATGCGTCAAAGTCATTCGACGCATGCGAGGGATGGCGGGCGCTCGGACATGTACGGTAGGTCTGTACAGACGACCGAACATGTCCGAGCGGGCAGGATTCCAGCGGACTGTTTTAAAACAAGTCCAGGAATATTTGTCCACTGGGAAAAGGCCCGGCGGGCAAATGTTTGCTGGAATCCTGCACGCTCGGGCCTACACACGACCGAACATGTCTGCTGAAACTGGCCCGCAGACCAGTTTCAGCAGACATGTTTGGTCGTCTGTACGGGGCCTATGTACACAGGATGTTTTAAAACCTCTCCTGAATGATTTAACTTGACAGATAGTAACCGATGTTTAAAACTGTTTGTTTTGCCATGCTGTCTTTAGCCGTGTTTGGCTGCATTTGCATTTAGAAGCTTTTTTTTTGCAAATAGTCAAAAATGTATTCCATTAAAGTGGTTGTAAACCCTTTACAATCACGTTATGCTACAGGTAAGCCTATAATAAGGCTTACCTGTATCTACCCAGGATCGCTCCTAAACCTGCACGGTTTAGGAGATATCCCCTGTCCCCTGCATGTGCCGATGTCCATAGGCATGCGCACAGGGTGTGCCGGGTGTGCCTGGGCACACCCTAATCACCTAGTGCACATTAGCATTATCACTCTGTGTAGCATCAGGGAAATGGGAAACATCTTCTTTTTACCGTCTCTGCCATAAGAGAAGAGCTTACGTGCTTCTCTTTGACTGGAGGTCAATGTGCCAGGGCCATATATACAGTATATAGACACACACACGCACGCATGTGTGTTTGAGCTTTGGGGTGCACACCCTAATGCAATGGGCTGCGCACACCTATGCCGATGTCATCTGCACTAAAGCAAACTGAAGCAATCACAGCACCGGAGCCCGCGATACCCGGAAGCCCCTCCGAGACAGATGTCACCCTGCAGAGGGGCGTACGAGAACCGCTGCGGGGGCTTCGATGTAAGGTAAGTAATTCATAATGAGCTAGTATGCTATGCCTTTAAATAAAAATGCCTGTAAATAAAATGTAGCTAAATACAAGTTACAAATGTTTACAAGCTGTTACAGCAGTCTGTCCTGAATGCATTTTTTTCCTTTCCAAAAAAGAATTCTAAACTCGACTGCCTAGAAATGACTATAAACGACCCTGTGTACATGTACAGATAACATAGACGAAAGTTCAGGGGCAGCTGAAAAAAAAAACTACTCCTAAATGTCAGTTTACCAGCAGCAGTGTAAATGAAGCCTTAAAGCTGAGCAAACATTTCAGTAATGCCCTGTACACACAATAGGAATTTCCTATAGGCTAAAATCTGATGGAATTTTCTGTCAGAAATCTGTTCAAGCTGTTTTCCATCAGTCTTGCATACCCACTGTCAGACTAAATTCCGACCGTCCAAAACGCGGTGACGTAAAACACTACGATGGCCCGAGAAAAATTAAGTTCAATGCTTCCGAGCTTGCGTCAACTTGATTCTGAGCATGCATGTTTTTTTCTCTTTCGGAGTTCCACACAGATGATCGGAATTTCCCATAGGATTTTTTTCCATCAGAAAAAAATAAAACACGTTCTATTTCCAAAATCTGACGGAAAAAAATCCTATGGGGCCCACACACAATAGGAATTTCTGATGAAAAAATTCCATCAGACTTTTTTTAGCAGAAATTAGAATCGTGTGTACAAGGCATCAGAGGTTTGAAAAAAAAAGTGCTTAATATACTTACAGAGCAAACACATGCTTGTACTTCAGAGTGAATTGATAATTGGACAAGGCAGCTAGCCAGTATTTTTCCTGTGGCATCCAGTTTGGCTATATTCTTACTTTAATATAGCCATACAGATAATCATGTAACTTGTCAACAATAGCCCATTTAAGCACCAGAAACTCCAACTTGTGGACTGGGTAGTTGTGCTCACTAGGTGTGAGGCTTCAGCTGATGAAAGCTATTGGTTCTAGCCCAGCTGCATACTCTTGGTCAAACACTCTACCAAATCCTTCAAAGCTAGCATTCACATGGGGCACACTCGATTTCTTGGCATCAGAATATGCTAAGAATGGTGTTTCTGCCAGCTTTTTCTTCAATTGAGTCCACATTTAGAAGTCAGGTAGTCCCCAAAAGCACTTTTGAAAGACCAATTTTGATTCCCTTGACTGCACACAGTAGTGTTCAACAGGTCATGAAGAGCTTTGGCCACCTTTAAATACCCTTCTACAAATCATTAATAGTATCCACAAAATCCAAAGAGAGGACATAACTCTGTAATATTCTGCAGCTGAGGCCAGTTTACCATGGCTTCATCTTTGGCTGGATCAGTGGCCATACCTTTAGCAGAGGCAATGTGACCCATAGAGGTGACTGATGACTTGCAGAACTTGCACTTGTCAGCTGACAATTTTAGTTCCTCTGCTTTTAGGCAATGAAATATTCACATGAGTTCTTCATGCTCTTGTAGTATAGCCCCAAACACAGTAATGTCATTGCGGTACAGTACACAAAACATTCTCTGTGTACTAGATCACCCAAACCTCTGTATAATAACCTTTGGAATGTTGCAGTTGCAATACACATTTTTGGTAAAATCAGAGTATATACATAACTAATGCGCATGCCTGTTGAATGGGGACAAACTATGGTACATTAAATTTTCCAAAGGCGATGCCTTAAAAGCCTTTACAGGTTACCAGTTTAGAGTTAAATAGAAGTTCTGGCAATATAATTATTGCTCTCATTCTGACGTTTGTGAATATACCTCTTATTTGTGGTGCGATCACCTTCTACATATGCGTGCATGACCTATGCATGTGTTCGCATTTGAGGGTCAGAGCATTAAAAAAAGTTATTTATGTATTTTATAAAAAAAAAAAAAAATCACTTCCCTTTATTTTTTTTATCAATATTTTTTGCTATCACAAGGGGAAAACAACATACCTTGTAACAGCATGGGCAGTGACAGGCACTCTTTATTAAGAGATCTGGGGTCTATTGGACTGCTAACCCTTTATATCTCAAATCAATCGCTACCGCAAGATATTTAAGAGACAGGGATTCTGTAACCACATGACCACCAAAAGGTTTTACCCCCTTCATGACCACACCATTTTTTTATTTTCAGCAATGTGCTACTTAACCACTTAAGGACCCTTCACTGTATATATACGTAATTTTTTTAAAGATGGATATCTCGGTAACGGCAGCAGCCGCTGCCACAACCGAGATATCCATCTTTTCAGTGAGCGGTCCTCTAAACGATAACGGTGGTCTCCGTGGCGGATGTGCCGCAAGATCACCGTTATCGGCGGCGGGAGAGGGCCCCTCCTCCCGCCGCTTACCGGAGCCATCGGCAGCGGTGGAGGTAATCGGGTCCTTCCTCCTGCTCGGGTGGGATACGAGTGAGGGCAAGATGGCCCCCACCCGTCTCCATAGCATAGCAAGGCGGAAGCGACGTCAAAGGGACATCTTCTTAAAGGGACATTTTACTGTTGTCATTTTTTCAAATGACATTTTATTTTTATTTATTTTTTGCATTTTAGTCTAAATATGAGATCTGAGGTCTTTTTGACCCCAGATCTCATATTTAAGAGGACCTGTCATGCTTTTTACTATTACAAGGGATGTTTGCATTCCTTGTAATAGGAATAAAAGTGACCCTTTTTTTTTTTTTTTTTGTGAAAAATTAATAAAATAAATAAAAATAAATAAGAAAACCCCCCAATTTTTTTTAAAGCGCCCCGTTTTGACGAGCTCGCACACAGAGGCGAACGCATATGTGAGTAGCGCCCGCATATGAAAACGGTGAGGTATCACCGCGATCGTTAGAGTGAGAGCAATAATTTTAGCCATAGACCTCCTTTGTAACTCAAAATATGCAACCTATAGAATGTTTTAAACGTCGCCTATGGAGATTTTTAAGGGTAAAAGTTTGACGCCATTCCACGAGCGGGCACAATTTTGAAGCGTGACATGTTGGGCATCATTTTACTCGGCGTAACATTATCTTTCACAATATATAAAAAAATTTGGCTAACTTTACTGTTGTCTTATTTTTTTATTCAAAAATGTGATTTTTTTTCCAAAAAAGTGCACTTGTAAGACCGCACTTGTAAGACCGCTGCGTAAATACGGTGTGACAAAAAGTATTGCAATGACCGCCATTTTATTCTCTAGGGTGTTAGCAAAAAAATATATATAATGTTTGGGGGTTTTAAGTAATTTTCTAGCAAGCAAATAATGTTTTAAGCTTGTAAACACCAAATCTGAAAAACAGGCAAGGTCCTTAAGTGGTTAAACTGGAGATTGTGCAGTCATGCAACACTGTACTGTACACAAATTACATTTCTATTATTTTGTCATACAAATAGATATTAGATCACCCCTGTTTTTTTTCCAACAAGGGGCTAAATTCACATAGAACCGCGTATCTTTGCGGCGGCGTAACGTATCCAATTTACGCTACGCCTCCGCAACTTAGACGGGCAAGTGCTGTATTCTCAAAGCACTTGCTCCGTAAGTTGCGGCGGCGTAGCGTAAATCGGCCGGCGTAAGCCCGCCTAATTCAAATTTGGATCAGGGGGGCGTGTTTTATGTAAATGTACTGTGACCCGACGTGATTGACGTTTTTCCAGAACGGCGCATGCGCCGTCCGTGGAATTTCCCAGTGTGCATTGCTCCAAAGTATGCCGCAAGGACATCATTGGTTTCGACGTGAACGTAAATGACATCCGGGCCCATTCACGGACGACTTACGCAAACGACGTAACTTTTTCAAATTTTCTACGCGGGAACGACGGCCATACTTAACATTGTTACGCCGCACTTACGCCACCATATAGCAAGGGTAACTATACGCCGGGAAAAGCCTAACGTAAACGGCATAACTTTACTGCGTCGGCCGGGCGTACGTTCGGGAATTCGCGTATCTAGCTAATTTGCATACTCGACGCGGAATTCGACGGAAGCGCCACCTAGCGGCCAGCATAAATATGCAGTTACGAACCGACGGCGTAAGAGACTTATGCTTGTCGGATCTAACAGATATCTATGCGTAACTGATTCTAAGAATCAGGCGCATTGATACGACGGCGCAACGCAGAGATACGACGGCATATCTGGAGATACTCCGTCGTATCTCCACTGAGAATCTGGCCCAGGATTTTTATAAAAAAGAAAGAAACAATACACAGTATTAACATACAATAGGTACATTGGTGTGTTATATACACCTTCTGTATGTGATAACATCAAACAGATAGCATTCTGAACTTTCGTATGTAATCAAAAATATAAACTAGAATGGATTCTACCATAACAGAAAGTCATCAGGAATGGTAATGAAGGTTAAGCTGGAGCCCAATTTCTGTAATAATGCGAACACCGAACCTGGGGGAAAATAATTAAGATTAGCTAACTAAGTGATCAGGCAAAAACCCAGTGCTTTGAGGGTCTTCTATTCGTAAGGCATAGGCTTGATGTGTTTCTCCCAGATGCCATGAGCTGTTACTATGATACAGGAGGGGATAGAATAAGGTGCTTTTTTGGATATATGGGGTATACATAAAAGGTATAGGAGGGAGAAGATAGGGAAGATGGGAATATGCAGGGTAGTTAGGGAAGAGAGCGAAGTCTCCTCCTTGGTTTCCACGATAAACAGAGCTATGTCTTATATAAAGAGGCATATTTACAGGTTAGAGGATATATATTGAGAGATCTAGTATGTTTCTAGAGTAGTAGTCTTCCTCAACAAGGGTTTTTTATTTTTATTATATAAACAAAAATACAACACATTTAAAAAAAATAAACCATATTTTCTTCTTCATGTTATAAAACATATTTAATCAAAAAATAAAATGTCTTCCTAAATTTAGGCCTACATGTACTGTATTCTGCTACGTGTCTGGTAAACAAAAACTCCCAATAAGTATATATTGATTGGTTTATGTGAAAGTTATGTTGTCTGGAAACTATGGTATATATACTGGAATTTACACAGCTATAGACGCTATACTGTAATAATGGTGATTAGCATCTCAGGCCCCATACACACCATAGAATCTATCCGCAGATAAATCCCATAAAATGGGTTTCTGCGGATAGATTCTATGGTGTGTACACTCCGTCGGATATTTATCCGCAGATAAATCTCCCCTGGGATGGATTTCCAGCAGATGGATATTTGCTGACATGCTCAACAAATCCATCTGCTGGAATCCATTCCAACGGATGGATCCGCTCGTCTGTACAGACTTACCGGATCCATCCGTCCAAAGGGGTTCCCCGCACGCGTCGTAATGATTTGACGCATGCGTGGAATTCCTTATATGACAGCGTCGCGCCCGTCGCCGCGTCATAATAGCGGCAACGGCGCGACACGTCATCGGCAGAGGATTTCAGCGGGGATTTCAATGCGATGGTGTGTACACGCCATCGCATAGAAATCTTCTGAAATCCTCTCGCTGGACCGTATCTGCGGATAAATCCTCTCGTGTGTATGGGGCCTCATAGTATGACTGTTATAGGGTGTCAGGCAATCTGGTGCTAACAGACACTGGCTGGAAGGATCACTAACTAACTAACTGACAATGATGTCACTAGTGACACCAATACAGTGATCATTAATCATACTGTACACTGTACACTATACTACTTACACTGGCTGGGAAGGGGTTAGCATATAGGGACAATCAAGGTGTTAACTGTGTACCTAACAATTGTAATGTGTGTACCTACTAATCTGGTGTTTTTTTTTCTCTCTGCTTTATAGGGAGAAGAAACAGCCAGATCACTGTTTTCAATGTGTTTGTAAACACAAAACTCTGTGTGTTATCATTGGCTGAAATCTGCTGGCAAATTCATGCTGTGTTCAATCATTGCACGTGTCGGCGGGAGTTGCAAGCATGCACACCCTAAACCCAGAAGCAAGCCAGCAATGTACATGTATGTTGACAAGCCTGCATGGGATGCCTACTTGCAGTATATATATTGTGAGTGGTAGGCAGGTGGTTAAGTTCTCATACGGTACATCTTGGCTCATGTTCCTTGGGGTTAAAAGAGAGCTCTAGACTGCTGATGCAGCCCCTCTTTTCTGGTCCCTGAGGAGGATGTTAACAGAAATGATCTGACCACTCAGAAGGTCTAAGGAGTGACTGATGGCGTGTCAAAGTCTTATATGAGCATTCAGTTAACCCGCCCTCAAATACAGTTTCCTACATATATTAATATCTTTAAATACCCATAGGTTGCATTTTGGTAACTTGTAGACTATTGTCCTGCATGAACTTACAATTTGAGTAAATACGATTAAAATTGATGGGTGTTAGATGCTTGTTTCACCTAGGAGAGGTCATGGGTCAAAACCACCTCCAGTACCCCCTTGGATAGTGGTGTTTGGGCTTTAAATACTGCCAAATAATTGATAAGGTAACTATGTCCTTATACTGGTTGTAACCAGGTTATTTGAGGATTTATGAAATACACTGAAGTTTACATTTTTGCTGAATGACATAGACAGAAATGTATATTTGCTAATGACTCCAGCTAAACTATTTACAATGGTTGGTTAGTCGGGACAGTAAAGATTATCAATTAATTAAGCCTGGATTTTACAGTTTATGACTGCTATTAGAGTGAGTCTAGGATGTGTATTGTCCTGTTATTGGGGTGCAGATGGGCTAAATCAAAATGGTACCTGGTTGCCCTGCTTTGTTTTGATTCTAGTTAACAGGGCTCTATGAGTCTGTAGTGTCCTCTCATCTAAAGATGTTCTGGTCATAGTTGACTATGAATTCCAAACAATATGGCTGCCCTGTCTCACACCAGTTTTTAGGGTGCCCAGTTCACATTCTCATCACACTTGTAAACAACAAACTGAAACCAGAAGTGTCAAAATCCTTGTTGCTTCCAGTTTCTAAAGTCACAAAGAAGGGGTGGGTATGTTTGTAGATAATTCCACTCTGGCTCTTTTCGAGTTATCATGAGGACATAACTTTAATCTTCAAACAGCTTGAGCGAAATACTGGAGGTTACTCTCAGCACTCTCTCTCCCACTGGTGAAATTTTCACTGGACATTTAATGATGGGATACACCACTGCATTCTGATGGCTAAGATATCACAGAGCTCTATGAGTTTAGATGAGATTTCAGCTTGATCAGAAGAAACCTACTTCAAGAAACTCCTAAAAAACAATATGTACTGCTACAAAATTAGTGCCCCATATCGCTGGAGCTGTGAGGGAATCACCTTAGTCTGGACAAACAAGAGCCATGATCTTCATAGGAAGAACATTTTTTATTTTTTAAATCTGAAACAGTCACAATCACTTGCAAACTTCCATCAACAGGATATGATGGGTTAAGACCCTACAATTTCATTCTCCCTGAAGACTGAAGGGGTATGCTGCTCAAACATTTCTGGTAGAATGAACGGTACATAAGGGTAACTTGGAAGCCTGTGTCAAATAGAGCTGAGGTTGTACAGTACATTTGCTCTCTTGAAATTGAGTGTTTTTATCTTTCCTGTATGTATTTCTTGCTTATAGTTAACATTAAATGAAATCATGTTATGATCACTGCTACCTAGGTGTTCCTTTATCTGAACATTAGTAATAAGCTCTGCATGGTTTGAGATTACCAGGTCCAACAGAGCATCATTCCTAGTTGGGGCCTCAATAAACTGAACCATAAAATTGTCCTGCAATAGGTTTTTACATTTTTGTCCTTTAACTGTCCCAGCAGTGACATTATTCCAGTCAATTTCTGGGTAGTTAAAATCCCCCATTATTATCACCGTCCCAGCCCTTTCCATCTGTGCAAGGAGCTGAGTCTCCACCTCCCCATTAATATTGGGTGGTCTATAACAAACTCCAATGATTAACTTTGAACTACGCACATCTGTATGCAGTTCCACCCATAATGCTTCAGCCTCATCACACTCTCCATCAACCAGGTCCTCTTTCAGGCTTGCTTTGAGGTCACTTCTCACATAGAGACAGCCCCCTCCACCTTTCCTTTTTACCCTGTCTTTCTGAAAGAGAGCATAGCCAGTAAAATAATAGCCCAGTCATGTGAGGATTAAAGCCAAGTTTCAGCAATACCGATTACATGATAGCTCTCCTCATGCACCAGAGCTTCCAACTCACCTGTTTTGCTTGGCAGACTTCTAGCATTGGTGAACAAACACTTAAAAGGATTGTTACATTTTTCTCTGGTGTTTTTCATATAATTTTTAGTAGTATAAATGGCACTATAATTTCCAATGACTGTTGCAAACATGGGAACTTTATTGTCACCTGCCATAGCCCTCCCCCATCTATCCCCATTCCACTCTCCATTATTCTCTGACCCTTAACTCACCTGTGTACCCTATGTAATTCTAGTTCACCCTCCCCCTCAAGTCTAGTTTAAATACTCCTCCAGCATTCCCATAAACCTCTCCCCCAGCACAGCAGACCCCCTTCCATTCAAGTGCAAACCGTCTTTAGCATATAGGTTGCACCCCAATGAAAAGTCAGCCCAGTGCTCTAGAAACCCAAATCCCTCCTTTCTACACCAGGTCTTTAGCCATGCATTCAGCTCTCTAATCTCCCCCTGCCTTTTCTGTGTTGCGCATGGCACAGGCAATATTTCAGAGAATATCACCTTGGAGGTCCTTCCCTTCATCTTGCAGCCTAGTTCTTTAAATTGATTCTTAAGGAGCCTCCACTTTCCATGTATACTGTCATTGGTTCCAACGTGGACCAAGACATCTGGGTCATGCCCAGCCCCTCCCAGTAATTTATCCACCTGGTCCACCACATGCCGAACCCTGGCACCAGGGAGACAGCAAAGCATTCGGTTGAGGCGATCCTGTCGACAAATTATTTTATCAGTCCTTCTGATTATAGAATCCCCTATTACCACCAACTGCCTAGGCCTACCTGCACTCCCCTCCCCACCTCTACTAGATGGGTTGCTCTACCAGCTGTTAGGAGTAGCAATAACATCTAGGGCTGCCACCTCTGTGTTTGCCACCTCCACATCTTCACCCAACTTGGCAAATTTGTTTTGATGCACAAGTACAGGACTGGCCTTCCTTTTCTGCAAGCCCCTTCCACTCCCTCTAACTCAGTGTTTCTCAATTCCAGTCCTCAGGCCCCCCCAACAGGTCAGGTTTTCAGGATTTCCATTATTTTGCACAGGTGATTTGATCAGTTTCACTGCCTTAGTAATCACCACAGCCTTTTCATCTGAGGGAAATCCTGAAAACCTGACCTGTTGGGGGGGCCTGAGGACTGGAATTGAGAAACACTGCTCTAACTACATTAACCCACCTTCCTATCTGATATCTTGACCCTCCACCCTCCACATCAACCTTACTGACCACCTGCTCAGCGAGCAGAGGACCCCTTTCAAGGTTGTTCTTTCTACCCAGTGTTGCAACTTGCTCCTCCAGATCTCTAATACAAGCTTCCAGAAGGGCAACCTGCTCACATCTGTCACAGCGGTATCCATCCTGGAGCTGTTTCACCAATTTTGCATACATGTGGCACACTGTGCACTGAGCAAAACCTTCAACCCTGCTAGCACTGATTTCCCAGTTACAATATAATTACTTGTATGAAGTTTAAGATGTTATTTACAGTTTAGAAGACTCCTGTCTTAACTCCTGTTTTCAACTCATCCACTTTAGTTTAAAATTCCCCTTTTGTTCAGAAAATCCACATGTGAGCCACCATCAGCAGGGAGCCAGCTCCTATGGGAGTTTTTACAGACACTTATATACTCACCTGTGAACAATTAACCCCTCCCCTTAATTAGCAGAAAGAAAAAAAAGCTGTTTAAAAAGTGTCTGAGAAAAGAGGGAAACAAATCAACACTTGCAAGCAGAAGCAGTTAAAAGCAAACTCCTGTTTTTTAACTCATCCACTTTAGTTCGAAATTCCACTTGTGTTCAGAAAATCCACATGTGAGCCACCATCAGCAGGGAGCGAGCTCCTATGGGAGTTTTTACAGACACTTATATACTCACCTGTGAACAATTAACCACTCCTCTTAATTAGCAGAATGAAAAAAAGCTGATACACTGGGTGACACAGCTCTGATGATATCAAGCAATTAATGGTTTTACTGCAGCCTGTAGGAGATTTGGACACTAAGCAAAAATAAAAACTGAAGGCCTGCCCCTTTAAAGGTTCATCTCCAACCTCCCATCTCACCAAGTTACACTTAGTATCCTCAGGAGAATGGATGTCTCCTACCTCAATGATGGATTGAGTTCCCAGAGTTCCTCCTTACATCAGAGGACAGGGATCACCGCTGGAGGATCAGTGGACAGGGACCCCAGGTAGATCACTTGGCAGAGCTCCTTTCCCATCCCATCCTAGCTTCTTTGCCATCCCAGCACTGTATACAGCCCCCCCCCCCCACAATACACAGGGCTGAAATAACATTCCTTTGCACACAGTCTGTCAGCCTTCACAGGCTGTTTCTGGCTTTTATGTTGTCGTTCTGACCTGTGAAATTCTATGGTCAGAACGCCAGCGTAGTTGCAGTGGGCAGATACACCCTGTGCAGATCGTGGCTCACTGGCTGTGTTGTAAAGGAATGTTATTTCAGTCCTGCAGAGGAGGAGCAGTATAGAGTGCTGTAATGGGAAAGGAGCTCAGCAGATGGACATAGTATCCAGGGTGGAGGGGGTGGTCAGGAAGATTGGGGGGGGAATCTAGATTTGGGGGAAAAAGCCACATGACACAAAATCTGGAGCCTGCAGCCCATCAGGAGGTGTTAAGGGATTTGATTTAGAAATTTCTGATGGTTCTCTGTAGGTTTTGTCAGGTGTTGGGGGAAGGTCACCTCCCAAAGGTGTGTGTCTTTTCCCTAGTCATCAGGGAAGTGAGGTAAGCGGACATTCCCGGGTGGGGGGGTGGTACAGAGAATACCAGCTGTTGACTAGGAGACACTGAGAGGTGTCTGAGAGGTGTCTTACCTAACCAGTGACATCAGTCCCATTGTGGCTACAGGATGGCACTCTCCTCCTCTTGCCTCACTGAGCTTGGTTACCATTCCATGTTGCCAGCACACAGCACAGACCCTTTGCCATCCTGGGCTGCTCTCACCCCATGCGCCTCTTCATTCAGGAAATGGCTGACAGCTTCTCCCCAGCCAATGAGAACAGAGGGGTGTGGACTGTGGAAGGCAAAGTGGCTGTGAGGCCCTAGGGCAGGTCGGACCTGGACTTTGTGGAGGGAATGATCATTTGATAGCCAGTCTGCAGGGGCCCCCCAGAGCTAGGGGCAGGGTTGCGATTGTGACCCCTGCAACCCCTGATGCTACGCCCATGCATGATGATATATAACATACTGGAAGTCTCTCCAGTCCATACAGACAATGATGTGATTACAGATGTCAAGACTCCGTGCTCCCTGGAATTTCACTTTAAAGCTGGATATTCATGGATCAAAACTCGGCCGGTTCAGCAAGGATCAGCCACATTTCTATCCTTGTATTGGCAGGGGGGTTATACAGAAGTCAATCTACCAATCAACTTCTGTACAACCACCCTGAAAATTTTCGCTCAAGAAGAGCATCCAGCTATAGCCAGCAATGCTGTTGTGTGCATTCTGACAATGGGGAAGTATCCCCAATATCAGAATACAATATTTCAGTGGGAAGGATTCCCCCATCCACACATTCAAGCCATTGTTTTTGTTCACCCCACTGGTGGAATGAAAAAAAAATGAATCATCCATGGGCTGCCTAAATATCAGAAACCAAGGCCAGGACATATTGTGAGTATACTGAAAGTCGCTCCCTTTATACAGCTTTTTTACTGCTTTCTTTATAGCTCTGCAATTGATGGCTTTTGTGTAGGGGAATGGTTCTTCCCTCCCTTTCATTTTTTACTGGAATGTAACAGCTGGGCAGTGTATTAGACTTGGGCTGTCCCCATGCTGTCCCCATAGGCTAAGTTCTGGGAACAGAGTGAAACGCATTGGGGGCGTGACCTGGTCGAGGTCCAGGCTGAAGTTGCCACTCCATTCATTGCAGCATGACGTCAAAAATGTGCGGCTTCCAGAGGTCACACTTCCTGCCTTGAAACTTTGCAGAAGCCAGTACGGGCTCCGTCCCCTGTCAGCACTCTAGTAGCAGCTATAGATTCACTGGGGTAGATTCAGGAACAATTTCCGCCGGTGTAGACTGAGATGCGCGGCGTAAATGCCAATTTGCGCCGGCGTATCTCCGCGCCGTATTCAGCAAACAATATTACGCCGTAACGTAGATATTTTTTTTTTCGTTTGGACCTTTCCACGCCGGTGCGGCGTGGGCGCCCATTTACGCTGGTCTGAACTAGCGCGGCCCTGGTTTTTCTATTTTAAATATGCAAATGAGGGAGTTGGTCCGATTCAGCAAATTACGAATTGCCGGCGCAGGCTACTCCCGGTGCGTGTAACTCTGGTTTGCAGCGGAAAGTTACCCTTTATAAAGCAGGGGTAACTTTGCACCGAACTTGCAGAGGTCAGCTGGAGAGCAGCTAAAGCAGCAGCGTTACAAACGACCTGAGCAACAACACTTGCTGGACAACACATCTGTGTGCCAACATGCCAGGGGCAGCCACTCTGTGGCCCATAGAGGCGGTCCCCATGTTGGGAGAGGCCCTCAATAATTACAGCCCTCTCCTCTGGGCTGAAATTGGTCATCCGCCCACCTGAGGATTCCTCATCAGCCATAACTGCCCCACCACAATGCAAACCACCTAGCTTAGAAAAAAAAAAGCTTCAGTACATTTGCACCTGCAGGGCGGAAGTCTGGGCTGATTCATGGACTGGGCGTTGGTACTGGGTCGGCGTAGCTCAGGGATCACGCCGGGGCGCAGTTCTGAGCATGTGCAGATTGGGACATTTACCCCTGGATGTCACTGAGCATGTGCGGTCTAAGATGCGCCCCGGCGTGACCCCTGCGCCACGGTCGGCACTTCATTAGCATAGGGAGCCACCCATTTTATTCTACCCCGCCTTACGCCGCGCTACGCCGCCTTACGCCGTGTAAAATCCGCCACGCCGGGGCAAGAGACAGGAAAAAAGTTTCCTGAATCACTAGCATGCCTCTCTGCGCTGCTCCGGCGCAGTGTAAAAAAGATGCACTGCGCCGGACCAAAGATCCGCTGATGTTCCTGAATCTGGCCCACTGTCTACAAACCCCCTCCCTATCGAACCTAAGCGGCCAACACACTTTTCCCTGGTCACAGTATTACACTTGTTGTCAGCATAGTTCACAGCCATTTACACTGCATCTGAAAGTTCTCCACATGACTCACTATTTTAGTCTACCTCCATTTCAACACAGCTGAGAACTTTTTCTTCATGACTCACTAATTTAGTCCCCTACAGTTTCCATGTGGCTGAGATCTTTCACTGAATGTCTCTCTGTTTTAGGATTAGTTTTTCTTAAAAGCTTTGTTTAGTGTCCTGACCTTCACTTGGGGTAAGGAGTCTGTTTTGATGAAGCACTTGGTTTTCTTGGCGCATGTACCCCATTACTCAGCTATTTGGGTGCTTCTTGCCTGTCTCTGCTGTTCTTAGTTTTTCTTTTCAATGACACGTGCCCTCTCCCAAGGCTCTGCTAATTGTTAATGGTGGGAAATGTACTACAGCTCTAACTATTAATTAAATTTGAAAGGAAAAAAACAGCAAAAATACCCAAATGATATCGCTGCATACACACAGGTGTACAAAACCAGAATGATACAAAAAAAAGGAAAAATATTGATGCGCTGAAATCAACTTTTGCTGATAATATGTGTACTTTGGGCCAAATTCTCAAAAAAGCTGCCTAACTTAACTTTCAGCAGTTAAGTTACACTGACTTAAAATTTCTACCTAAGTGCCTGATCCACAAAGCACTTACCTAGAAATTACACGCCGTGTAACTTAAGTGCCTCCGTCGCAAGGCGGTCCTTCTCTCCGGGGGGCGTTTAAAATTTAAATGAGGCGCGCTCCCGCGCCGGCCGTACTGCGCATGCGTGTGACGTAATTTTCCCGACGTGCAGCGCGCAAACGTAATTTACGCCGGGCTTTGTGGATTGCGACGGGACACTAAAGTTGCGACGGGTGAAAAAAAAAACGCGCCGGGAAAACAAAAACAAAAAAGAAAAATTGTCAGCGTCGCTCGGCATGCATTCCTGAGAGGGAGAACTCCATGCCAATTTTCAAAGAAAAAACCGGCATGGGTTCCCCCCCCAGGAGCATACCAGGCCCTTAGGTCTGGTATGGGTTGTAAGGAGACCCCCCCCTACGCCGAACATTCGACGTAGGGGGTCCCCCTACAATCCATACCAGACCCGTATCCAAAGCACGCTACCCGGCCGGTCAGGAATGGGAGTGGGGATGAGCGAGCGCCCCCCCCCCCCCTCCTGAGCCGTGCCAGGCCGCATGCCCTCAACATGGGGGGGTTGGGTGCTCTGGGGCAGGGGGGCGCACTGCGGGCCCCCCCACCCCAGAGCACCCTGTCCCCATGTTGATGAGGACAGGACCTCTTCCCGACAACCCTTGCCGTTGGTTGTCGGGGTCTGCGGGCGGGGGCTTATCGGAATCTGGGAGTCCCCTCAAATAAGGGGGCCCCCAGATACCGGCCCCCCACCCTAAGTGAATGGATATGGGGTACATCGTACCCCTACCCATTCACCTGGAGGAAAAAAGTTAAAGTTATTAAACACACAATGTGTAAAGAAAAGTGTAGCGCCAATATACCTCAACTCCACTTTGGTGGGAAACCGAAAGGAGAGAGATAATATAAGATTGGAAATTATCCAAATGTGTACTTAACACCGTGAGGTGTGGTGACAATTATGTGTAATTAAGAATTTTATAAATGCCCAAAAATAAATAAATAAACTTGTAAGATGGGAATACACACCTAAAATGCAAAAATTGTCTATGAGACAAGTATTCCTGTGTGAATATTAGTGTAAACCCCAGAGGATCAACATACACCTGTTGCCAATTAGGTCCCGTTAGGAGCTTTGGAGAGAGATAATGATACCCTCAAATAAACACACCCTAAAGCAATTAACCTGCAAAGGCAGGTGAGCTATATGTTCAAAACAAGTCCTTTTGGAAAAACATCTTAAATCATATAGGATGGTATTAAATTTGCATAAATTATATATAGTCCAATCCCCTGATGGGAATAATACATATATATGGTCCTTTTGATTGTATAAATGCGATGTATATCCTCAGCAGCACACTTCAATCAGACTTTTACGAGAGAAGAAATAACTGGGTACTCTTACCAGAACACGATGACCCACTGCTCATCTTACGATGGGTGGGTCTCCAAAGCTTGTACGGGCCGATTGCCCTCTCTGGTTACCCTTGCGATGTGGTTCTCTCAAGGCCTCTCCAGCCTTATGTAGTCTCCAGATAGTGGTTGGTGCAAGATTATACTCGCAGATAAAAGGACGCAGATGTTCTCCAAAAAAGGTAGGTGATGGAATCAGTAGTTGATCACAACAGAGTATGTGAAAAAAGCAAAAAAAGGGCTCCACATAGTGTAAAAAAGTTACAGTTTTAATAAAAACTTTCAAACTTGTGTCACTGAAAAGGTTAGCACTCTGAATAAAACCACGCTTTGAACAGAATTTTCAAACAAAGTTCAGTAGTAAAAATCAAAAATCCAACAAAAAATCAAATAAATCCAAAAAAAACATGCAGCAAGCCAAAAAGCTTTCCAATCCAATAAACGGACAGAAAATATCCACAGATAATGCAGGTGATGGCGGTGTGACCTGTGTACCCTACCGGTTTCGTCGCTATAAGGACTTCTACTGGGGTGTATACGCCGGCCATACTGCGCATGCGTGTGACGTAATTTTCCCGACGTGCAGCGCGCAAACGTAATTTACGCCGGGCTTTGTGGATTGCGACGGGACACTAAAGTTGCGACGGGTGAAAAAAAAAACGCGCCGGGCAAACAAAAACAAAAAAGAAAAATTGTCAGCGTCGCTCGGCATGCATTCCTGAGAGGGAGAACTCCATGCCAATTTTCAAAGAAAAAACCGGCATGGGTTCCCCCCCCAGGAGCATACCAGGCCCTTAGGTCTGGTATGGGTTGTAAGGAGACCCCCCCCTACGCCGAACATTCGACGTAGGGGGTCCCCCTACAATCCATACCAGACCCGTATCCAAAGCACGCTACCCGGCCGGTCAGGAATGGGAGTGGGGATGAGCGAGCGCCCCCCCCCCCTCCTGAGCCGTGCCAGGCCGCATGCCCTCAACATGGGGGGGTTGGGTGCTCTGGGGCAGGGGGGCGCACTGCGGGCCCCCCCACCCCAGAGCACCCTGTCCCCATGTTGATGAGGACAGGACCTCTTCCCGACAACCCTTGCCGTTGGTTGTCGGGGTCTGCGGGCGGGGGCTTATCGGAATCTGGGAGTCCCCTCAAATAAGGGGGCCCCCAGATACCGGCCCCCCACCCTAAGTGAATGGATATGGGGTACATCGTACCCCTACCCATTCACCTGGAGGCAAAAAGTTAAAGTTATTAAACACACAACACAAGGGTTTTTAAAATAATTTATTAGTCTGCTCCGGAGGCCCCCCTTCTTCTTTATTAGCTCTAATACCAGGGGGGGCTTCTTCTTCCACTCTCCGGGGGTCTTCTCCGCTCTCCGGGGGGGGCTTCTTCTTCCACTCTCCGGGGGGGTCTTCTCCGCTCTCTGGGGGTCTTTTCCGCTCAATTACTAACAGGCAGCCAGCGCGGTCTTCTGTGACGTCATGTTCTTCTTCTCCCTTCTTCCGATGTTGACACGTCGCCTCTTCTCACTGCAATGATGGAAGCGTGCCTTGCATCCCATTTTCGGCGTAGGGGGGGGTCTCCTTACAACCCATACCAGACCTAAGGGCCTGGTATGCTCCTGGGGGGGAACCCATGCCGGTTTTGATTTTACAAATTGCCGTGGAGTTCTCCCTCAGGAATGCATACCAAATGCCTTCGCTTGAATGGGCCTTTACAAGGTGTGACTAATTTTACACATTGTAAAACCAGCCTTAGTTTTGCGCAAGCAAATCGGAACTTACGCAGAAATCACAATGCTGAAAAGCGTTGTGGATCTGCTTAAGTCCTCATTTGCATACTCAAAGCGGCATTTCAATGAGAAATGCCCCCAGCGGCGGATGCGGTACTGCAAGTCATTTATAGTGACAGCGTACTCCCCCATCTTGTGCTCAATATGTTCCACCCTGGTCTCCACGGCCTGCAAATCTGAATGGAATCTGTGCATACACTGCATCATGTCTGATTGCAGTGAACTTCTTAAGGATAGTAGCATATCTTTCATTACAGTGTCTATTACAGGTTGGTGGGCGGTGGGGAAGGACTCAATGGAGTCTGGCAGCTCCCGGGTGTCATCTCCTGATTCAGGCATAGGGCTAGCTGTCTGCATGGATCCCTCTCTGTCTAGTCTGAGTCTGGCTTTGGCCAGGCTGCCCGACGCTGAGGAGGGAGAGGGAGTCTGCAAGATGCCAGGGGGGGACTTGTCTTGGGGTCCGCAGGTTAACTCCGACCTGCCAGCACGTGTTGTGTGATCTGGTGTGGACGCTGCTGCGGCGCCATCTTGCCTACCTCCACGCTGATTAGGGGAGAAGAAGTCCGTTAACCGCTGGGGCTTCCTCTGCTCCTTCCTCTTCCTAGACATGTTCCCGGAGGTCTCCAGAGCTGGAACGCTGGGTTTTCGCACCCGAAAATCGGGTCCGGAGGGTCGATACGAGCCGTTGGTTCTCAGCTGGATGCGGAGCTCCGGTTCTAAGCCGCCATTCAGCTCCGCTGCATTGTTGTTGAGCTTTCAAACAAGACACAGGCAGTCACCTTGAAACTTCAGATTAATAAGTGTGGACTGGTGCTTAATTTCTTCCAAATGGCACAGCATATGAGGACGCCTTGCTGCTTCAGGGCGATATAACTCAAAAGGAAAAAAAAGGAAAGAGATATGGTGCAATACTATGGATCACAGATTAAGCATGGACAACAGCAAACAAGCAGATGCACTCACGAATCCCTTCTTCAGATATAGCCTTTGAACATAGCCTTACAAGCCGCTCAGTATAGCGATCTCCTCACATGGATGAACGTCCGTTGATCGCGTCACCGTCGCATATGTGTAAATAAATTCTTCTGACTTTGTCATCTAGTGCGTAACTAACAGGGGCATATTGCACCCTTTTCTGTTTTTCCTTGGAACCTTGTAACTATTGCTTGTGAGCTATATATCTTGATTTTGTACTGCATATTATGTTTAGAATGTTTGTTTTGCTTCTTTTTCTTTTCTGCAATTTCAATTTTTTTTTCAATTTATTAGCTTTTTCTCAGAAGCCTGCAGAACATTTCATGTGGTCAACAGGTAGCAGGTGCAATGTTAGGCTCCAGCCGACACTGCCTACATATTTCTGCCAGTACCTCTGTACAGGCTTTTTGTTTAAAAGCCTGAGGCTGGGTTCACACTACTACACTACTTTCATCCTACTTTGCTCTGCTACATTGGTCCTACATTTATCCTACATTGGTCCTACATCCATCCTACTTTCATGAACAGGATACTACTTTGGTCCGACTTCAATGATATTCAATGGGCCTGAAGTAGGATCAATGTAGGACCAAAAGTAGTACAGGGAGCATTTTCAAAGTCGGACCGACTTGTGTAGGACACTACAAGACGCTCTCATAGGGAAACATTGAACACAGAGCAAAGTAGGATGAAAGTAGTGTAGTAGTGTGAACCCAGCCTTCGGAAGTGTGAATGAACTACGAGAGCATTCAACAGCACCTTCACAGTTCATTGAGAATTTCAAGCCATCAGACAGGACTTGTAATTAATTTATTCACAGATTCCTGTGAATGAATTAGGTGTCTGTGTGGGCAGAGCACCACACAGCCATGCTGTTTTTAAATTGTGACAGTAGGTGAGTAGGTGTGGGGAGAAGAATCTCTAGTGAGGGGGTGCTGGGACGAGCTCATGTTGCATCCTAATTAGGGGTCTAACATGTAAAATGTTACTCCTGGATGAAGGGTGAACAAACAGAAAGGAATGAGTAGGATTATTTCCTTTCTGTTTATTGGCGGGTATCAGAGATCAATTGTTAGTTAGTCTGGGGTCAACCAAACACTGATAGGCACTGAAGCCAGAACTATAGTTCCTCACCACTATTGACTGTGCATTAGACTAATAAAGACAATCACAGGTGCATATTGGATAACTTGCCAAATGATTAGCATCTCCTACATACATCCTTTCATCTTTATCTGTTACTCCAGCATCAACTCATTACAGTATAACAAAGTTAAAGACAGTAATGTATTTTCATTGAATGTGTAAATGTTATCTGGAAGAACCATTTATAGTTCTCTGCAGTGTACTACATAATATAGCAACTGTAATATGCGTGTACCAGACTTTTTACATTTCATTTTTATTCCCTCTTCTAACAAAGACATGAAGAAAATGACAGACTAAGGACTTGTGTGTATTAAAAGGAACAGTAGCATTAAATTATTAAAACCAAATGCAGGCATGCAACTAGCAAGAGATAGAAAGCAATATTGTTTAGCAAATAAAAAAGGAAATTTGTATTTTGCCTCTGGTATACTTTAAGGCATTTAAGAGAATATTCCAGTTTTAACTCAGTAGTAATGGTAACACTATAATAACTTTAAACCACAGAAGCACCTTACAATGCTTGTTGATAATTGGGGAGCTTTTAGCATTAAGTTATTTCATTATGTAGCTAATTGGGTTTTGAATCTTCTACTGTATTAAACAGAAAATAAATATAGAAGGAGTGCTTGCATTAACAAGACTACCAAGATATTTATGGCTTAACTGAATACACACTTTGGGCTAGATTCACGTACCTCGGCGCATCTTTATGCGGGCGTAGCGCATCGCAGATACACTACGCCATCGAAACTTAGAGAGGCAAGCAGCCTATTCAGCAAGCAAATGCACGCTGCGATACGCCAGCGTATCTTTTTTTTTTTTTAACAGAAGAGTTTTTTATTGATATAAAATAAACAGAGCAAACATACAGTTGCCAGACATTCGCCATACATAATTCAGCATGTTATACAGCAGTAAAGAATGAAGATACAATAGATTACCACGCAAGGTGACTGATCATGCGTATTTGTGAGAGAATTTCCCCCACACAGTGGGGTCAACAGATAAGCACAAACCAAATGCAATGTTAGAAGCTGCAGTCTGCATAGCCCTCGTCTCCCACCAGCCCCCCCTCGCAGAAATAATCTTCCCCCTCGGGGGTCACATCAATTGTGGAAGCAAGATCCCCCCTAAAGGCACAGGGATAAGCCCCTGCCAGCCTACTGCACAGTGTGTTGGCAGACGAGTGGAAAGGAGGGGAGGCGGGGGGGGGGGAAGCAACGGCAAAGGGTCACAGGGTACGTTGATCTTACATACCGTTTTGATTACATTAGCCACCCCCTGCCAGTAAGTTTGCAAGACGGGACAGGACCAGACCACATGGAAGAATGAGCCTTCCTCCACGCCGCATCTGGTGCAGATAGGACTCCTCTCCGGGTAAATTTTTGCTAAGCGCTGGGGGGAGAAGTAGGCCCTATGCAGAAATTTGAGTTGAATAAACCTATCTCTAGCCGACACCACCAGGGTGAGGTATTGTTGTATGCCTTCCTCCCAGTCGTTGTCAGCCAGCCCCGGAATATCCGTCTGCCACACCGAGAACAACTGGGAAACCTTACACGTGTCCAGAACCACCAACAGCGAGTACAGAGCAGACAAGGGCTTAGTCTCATCCGCCGCACTCAGCATTCACTCTACCCTCGTAGTTTCAAGTGTAATGAGCCCAGGGAATTGTGCCCTGAACGCATGACGCAGTTGGAGAAACCTAAAAAACATCCGATTCGTCAGGCCTTTCCTTTGTTTTAACTCATCAAAGGTGAGTAGTCTGCCCGCCGTGACTATGTCCGCAAGCGTCTTAACCTCGAAACGGGCCCATAGGGCCGGGTCAGGTATGGAGTGGAAGTGGGAAAGACGCGGGTTTCCCCATAGCGGAGTACGCGGGGACCAGCAGCTGGGGCTCTGAACTTTGGATCGAACAACTTCCCACACCCTCAGGGTAGTTTTCATCGAGGACGTAACAGCCGGGCTAGATCTTGGCCCCCGATGGATAAGGTTGCAGAGTTCGGAGTAGGATCCCAGGAGTGCGGCCTCCAGAGTAGCCGCCGGGTTGGCCGGCTCCTCCGAAAGCCACCACCGGAGTGTGACAAGAACCGCAGCCCAGTAATACTTCTGGAAGCAGGGGAGAGCCAGCCCGCCAAGAGCAACCGGCAGCTGCAGGGTAGATCTAGCGATTCTAGGGGCGCCCCCACACCAGACGAAAGAAGTGATCAGACCCTCTAGTTTCCTGAAAAATGTATTAGGAATCGGGACTGGAGTTTGTCTAAAAATATACAAAAATTTCGGCAAAACAGTCATTTTGACCAGGTTGATCTTCCCAACCGGAGTGAGGGGAAGCGTCCTCCAAGCAGCACACCTCTGGGTTAGGAGGGACAAAACCGGAGTTAGATTCAGGGGGATAAACTGGCTCAGGTCCCTATGGACCTCCACTCCCAGATATCTGAACTGTGATACCCATCGCAGTGGAGTGTCCGTCGGGACCGAGGCCTCCGAAGGTTTTAGCGCGAAAACGACCGATTTCCCCCAATTGATGCGGATGCCGGAGAATCTGCCAAACGTATCTATAAGTGCCAGGGCCGCCCCCAGAGAACCAGACGAATTCCGCAGATATAACAGGGTATCATCCGCGTACAGGGATAGTTTTTCTTCGACCGGGCCTATGGGGATACCCCTCACCTCCGACGAGGAGCGGAGAAGGATCGCCATGGGTTCAATAGCTAGAGCGAAAAGGGCTGGGGATAGAGGACAGCCCTGTCTTGTGCCCCTGTAGAGGCGGAAGGGCTGGGAAAGCGCCGATCCTGTACGTACCCTGGCAGTAGGCGCACTATATAGGGCCTGTACCCAAGACACAAACCTGGGACCAAAACCGAACCGACGCAGGACCTCCCATAAGTACGTCCACTCGACCGAGTCGAATGCTTTTTCAGCGTCCAGAGAGGCCACCACGTCGGACTCGGTCAACGCCCCCTGAGCCCCCAGCACCGTGTATAACCTACGGAGGTTAATATCTGTGCCCTTCCCGGGCATGAAACCAGTTTGGTCTTCATGCACCACCGTGTGAATGATAGTGTTGAGGCGCCTAGCCAGGACTTTGGTGAGGATTTTAGCATCCGCATTTAAGAGTGAAATGGGCCTATATGAGGCACATAGCTCAGGGTCCTTGCCCGGCTTGTGTATCACCACTATGACGGCTTCCGCCATGGAGGGAGGGAGACTGCCTTCCTTAAGAGAAGCTACTATCATGGCGTGGAGTCTAGGGCCAAGAAGTTCCCCGTACTCTTTGTAAAACTCCGGGGGAAGGCCATCCACACCCGGAGTTTTCCCCGACTGTAATTCCCCCAGGGCCTGCTGTACCTCCTCCAGGGATATCCCACTATCAAGGTATGTACGCGCCTCCTCCGTCAGGCTCGGGAAGGTCAACTGTCCCAGAAAGGAATCCAACTCCTCCCCGGACCAGTCAGCCCTGGATGAGTATAGTGTCTCATAGTAGGAGGCAAAACATGCATTTATAGTCATTGGGTCAACTTCCACCACCCCACCATCGTTTTTAATCCTGGCAATAGTGGCCGTAGGCTGCTGCTCCCTGGTCAACCAGGCCAGGAGGCGTCCTGTCTTCTCCCCCTGCTCAAAGATGCGCTGCGTCTGGGCTAGTTGTCTCTTCCCCGCCTTAGCCACCCTGATAAGCATGACCTCCCGGTAGGCCGACTGCATATCCGAATACGTGACCGGGTTCTGCGTGGCCACGTACCGGGACTCCAGATCCCGGGCCTTGGCCTCCGCTTCCTCAAGACAGATCACGGCAGCACCTCGTTCACGGGATATGGCAGACTGATAGCATCCCCTAGTGAATGCCTTGAAGGCATCCCACCTGGTACTCATGGACATGGAGTCCTCATTGAACCCCCAGCACTCGGACATGCGCCTAGAGATCTCCGCTGTGACCCTCTCCTCTGAGATCCAATAGCGAGAAAGCCGCCACAGTCTCTTCGAAGGAGGTGTTTGAGTCTGTAGTCGGAGGAGCACAGGCGCATGGTCCGAGATACCCCTGGGGAGAATCTGTACCTCACAAACCCTCGGGAGTAGTCCCCCACTGACATATATTAAATCAATTCTCGACATGGCCCTGAAGGAGGTGGAGTGGCATGTATATACTCTGTCCTCTGGATATTTCCAGCGCCAGACATCCGTAAGACCATACAGGGAAGCCCATCGCTGCAGGGGAGAATCAACGTTGTTATCAGAGGCCAGCCTATCCAAAGATGGATTGGGGACCATATTGAAATCCCCTGCAATGATAATGTTATCCGTGGGGTAGGCAGCCATGATAGGAACCAGGGATTTTAGGAAGGACACCGTGGCCGGGGGCGGTACATAGATGCCCACAATCACCAGCTCTACCGTGTCTACCACTGCGTGAAGAAGTACAAATTTACCTTCAGGGTCTATTTTAACGTCTAGGAGGGTATAGGCAAGGGACTTGTGGATGAGTATGCTAACCCCCCTGGCATAGTTGGAGTACGCAGCATGGTAAGAGTGTCCCACCCACTGTTTCCTCAGGCCCAAAACTTTCCTCCCTGTGAGATGGGTCTCCTGCAGGAGGCATATGTGAGGAGAGTATTTCTTAAGGTAGGCCATAACCAGTGATCTCTTTATCTTATCATTCAGCCCGCGGACATTCCACGAAATTAGCCTAATGGGAGCCATGGGGGTCGCACTAATACAGGGCAGTCAGATCGGGTATTGTAGCGCCACCGTGGGGAAGGGTACCCCATCGACCACACTGAAACAGCCACCTCAAAAGCATTGGGCACCCGGCCTATGCAATCAGCACCGGCCGAAGGAGGCGTCCAAGGCAACAAACTGCATGCTATAGTCTGGCAATCACATTGGCAACTCACAAGAACATAAAAAAGGGAAAAGAACAAATAAACAAAACAACACAGCCCATCCCCCCCCACCCCGCACGTCCGGAAAAAGGACCGGAGTGCATTGACCCCAAACCAACCCCATCAACCAGTAGGAAAGTCTCCTATGGGGACAACTGACAAGGCGACCAGTCCGAAGGCACCGGGAGAGCAAACACCCGGCTCACCAGTACCAACTAGGGAGGGCACCACCCCCAGACCTATGTTAATGGACCGGATAATTTGGATCCACCCAAGGTGTTGTAGGACACATAGAGCCCAGCTTAAAAATAAACATAGTGCAAGATTATAACTGAAGAATTTTGTTGAAAACAGTTCACCCAGGCAACGCTAGGGGCACATACTTAAACGTTACAACCAGGAGCCATTAAACAGGCCCCGGAAACCTGGAGGCCTAGGGCAGGCCCCGGCCATCTCCCCCAGCCACCTCTTCATACCCTAGAGCACCCGATCCCAGTCCAACGCCCCCCCCTACCGTGAACACAGCCCCAACAGTCCCCCAGGTTCAACAGGCACGTGGCCATTAGTTCCAGGAGGGGAATCCTTGTAGATACCAAGCCGGGTCATGGGGGGGAAGGGCAGGCGGGGGGGGCAGGGGGCCAAACGAACCAGGGGCATAGAGGCACAATCCTGCCCCGCCACATAGGCGGTAGATGTAAAACTGAGCAACGTTCAGGTGCAGTACAAATATCAAAGGGAGGTGGCAATAGGGGGATAAGGCAAAGAAGCCACACCATTACAGTTACCGCTGCCTGGGTAGGGTATCCAACCAATGCGAGGCATCCTCCGGCGACGTGAAATAACGGGTGGATTCTCCGTCGATGACCCGCAGCCGAGCCGGGAACAGCATGCTATATTTCAGGCCTTTGGCGCGAAGTTGGGCCTTGACATGGTCGAATGTTCTGCGGAGCCGTTGAGTGTCAAGGGAGTAATCAGGGAACATCATCAGGTGTGTGTTTTCAAATCGGAGCTCCTCCACCCGTCTAGCCTCCCTCAGCGCCAGATCCCTGTCGCGGAAATTGAGCAGCCGGAAAATGAAGGTGCGCGGGGGGGCCCCCGGCACGGCGCGGCCCGGCGGCATCCTGTGGGCCCTCTCAACGACAAAGTGTGGAGAAAATTGGGCCTGCGGCAGCAGGTTGCGGAGCATGGTTTCGGTAAACGCCGTCGGGTCCCGGCCCTCAGCCCCCTCCGGGAGACCCACCACCCGGAGGTTGTTTCTCCTGCTGCGGTTTTCGCTGTCCTCCGCCCTCGATTCCAGCGCCTTAACTCTCACCTGGAGGGTGTGCAGGGAGGCTCGCTGATCTCGGATGGAGTCCTCCGAGTCCCCCACTTGCCGCTCCGCCTCCCCCAGACGCTCCCGTATACCGTCCAGGTCTCTCTGCAGGAGCCCAAGGTCCAGCTGTAGGGTGTCGATCTTACCCGTGAGGGTGGTTTGGCATCCCTGTATCGCCAACATGAGAGCCTGGAAGCGATCCTCCTCCGATGCGCTCGCCGGGGATGGCGCCGTTTGAGATGCCATGTGCGCGCGGCCTACCGGCGTGTGTGTCTGCTGCGGCCGGGGACTCGCCTTAGCTGTGGAGCTGCCTCTCCGTCCGGAACCGGATTTGCCTCTACGCATACCCGGGGGCACCGGCTGCCAGTCAGGGTAAAGATACTCGGTGGATCCTATAAATTAACGGGGGATCAGGTCTCAGAGAGCGGAGCTCCTCTCAAACACGTCCGGCTAGGTCGCCATCTTGGCCACGCCCCCACGCCAGCGTATCTTAAATTAGACGGCGTAAGCCGACGTAATTCAAAGTGGGAAGGAGGTGGGCGTGATCCATTTAAATGAAGCGTGACCCCATGCAAATGAAGGGCCTGAACGAACGGCGCATGGGCCGTCACGTGATAGCATGTCCCGCGTCCCAATGCGCATGCGCGCAACTACGCCTATCGTATCCCCCGAGATAACCCGGCCCACTGTTTACGCCCCAGGGTATAAATACGCCCAGACATGCGCCCGTCGAGCGCAAAGGTACACCAGCAGGTTTGGTTGATTTGGTGTGGTTACTTTTGTCCTGTATTTATTTAAACATGTCTGAAGCAGCAGTGCCTAAGGAAAGAAGGCTAAAAAACTTTACAAAAGAGGAGAAGGCAATCATAATTGATGGCATGGCAAGGTACAACAAGCACCTCCACGGATCGGAGAGTGGCATGACCAGCAAGGTCCGTAAGGAGGAGATCTTGGCAGAGATTGCAACACAGGTCAGTGCCCTTTGGCCATGCGGAACGGACCCCAGACAAGATAGCCAAGAAAATCAATGACCTGCGGCGTCTCGTGAAGGAGAAGGTGGCCAAGATGAGGAGGCACAGAAGGGGCACCGGAGGTGGACCAGCCCTGAATATCTCGCTGACACCTGATGAGCAGGTCATAGCCAGGTGCTTGGAGAGGGAGCAGGTGGAGGGCCTGGAGGGATTCGAGTCAGTTGATCAGCCCTTGAGGACAGGTGAGTGTGTTTTATCTCCTATCTTGTGTGTAGCATGTGTGGGGGGGAGGGAACATGTGACAAGTGTGTGGGTCCACAAACATGTGAATGTTTTGTGTCATGCACAGATGTGCAGGATGGAGCTGGGCCATCATCGGCTGCTGCGCAACCAACCCCATCCCATGATGCCAGTGTCCATACCTCTCCTTTAGAGGAAGTAGAGGAGGAGCACGGGGACCTTGAGGATGGCATTTACCTGGGGGACGAGACCACCATCCCAGGACCCTCCCATACCACCACCTCCATAGGGGATAGCCCCCCAAGGGCCTCTAACTTCAGAGGAACCCCCCCCCCAAGGCCCTCCTCAAATTTGGGAACCCCCCAAGGCCCTCCTCAAATTTGGGAAGCCTTGGGAAACATTCATGGTCATTGATTCCTCAACTATGGGAAACAAGTAGATATAATTGGTTTCAATTGTCCAACTGTTTTTGCACATCTAGTTTGTTATTGGCACTACTATTTATGATATATATTGTACAAGCATTTCTGCCCCTTCAGCTCAGCTTAGCTATGTTATGTCTTATAATATGGTTATTCAGAAATTCTTACCCTTTTGAAAGCCTATTTTTCTAATACTATACAGAATTATTCATTGTAACACAAATGTCCTGAAAGTAATTAAAATTACCTACAGTTAGAGTTGAGCGAACCCGAACTGTAAAGTTCGGGTTCGGTACGGACTTTGGGGTTTTCCCAAACCCGGACCCTAACCCGAATAATTGGAAAAAGTTTGGGTCCGGGATCGGAGCTCGGGAAAAAAATGCGCGGAGGTCCCCGCAAATTCAATAACCAGACCCTTTAGGTCTGGTATGGATATTAAGGGGAACCCCGCCGTCAATTTAAAAAAAAATGACGTGCGGTTCCCCCTAAATATCCATAATCAGACCCTTCAGGTCTGGTATGGATATTAAGGGGGAACCCCGCCGGCAATTAAAAAAAAAATGACGTGCAGTCCCCCCTAAATATCCATAACCAGACCCGTTATCCGAGCGCGTTGACCTGGCCGGCCGCAGAAAAGAGGGGGGGACAGAGTGCGCCCCCCCTCTCCTGAACCGCACCAGGCCACATGCCCTCAACATGGGGAGGATGTCCCTATGTTGATGGGGACAAGGGTCTCATCCCCACAACCCTTGCCCGGTGGTTGTGGGGGTATGCGGGCGGGAGGCTTATCAGAATCTGGAAGACCCCTTTAACAAAAGGGAACCCCAGATCCTGACCCCCCCCTGTGTGAAATGGTAATGGGGTACACTGTGTAAATTCTTGTAAAAAAAAACACACACACCGTAGAATAAAGTCCTTTATTAATAAAAAAAGAAAAAAGCTCCAGCGGTGATAATCCACTCGTTCCTGGCTTCCTACTCCAACGATGTCCTGATCCAGCGACAAGTGTGGGTGATCTCCAGCGATGAGAAGATCCAGCGATGGGTGATCTCTGCTCCAGCGATGAGAAGATCCATCCATCCGGAGCGCAGCATCGCCGACCTCCTCTCATCGCCCAGGAAGAGGGAAGACTCTGGGCTTCCCCAGTGACGTAGCAGAGGGTACGTCAGAGGGTGCGGGGTCACGTGACAGATGGCCCTGCCTCCTCTATATAAGTAATGTCACAGCTCCAGCGCGTCATTCGCTGGGCTGTGTCCAGCGATGAGAGGAGGTCGGCGATGCTGCGCTCTGGATGGATGGATTCTCTCATAGCTGGAGCAGAGATCACCCGACGCTGAATCTTCTCATCGCTGGAGATCACCCGCACTCGTCGCTGGATCAGGACATCGTTGGAGCAGGAAGCCGGGAACGAGTGGATTATCACCGCTGGAGTTTTTTTCTTTTTATTAATAAAGGACTTTATTCTACGGTGTGTGTGTTTTTTTTTACAAGAATTTACACTTCCTTCGTGAAATGGTAGGGGTACAGTGTACCCCATTACCATTTCACACAGGGGGGGGGGGGTCAGCATCTGGGGGTCACCTTTGTTAAAGGGGTCTTCCAGATTCTGATAAGCCTCCCGCCCGCATACCCCCACAACCACCGGGCAAGGGTTGTGGGGATGAGACCCTTGTCCCCATCAACATGGGGACATCCTCCCCATGTTGAGGGCATGTGGCCTGGTGCGGTTCAGGAGAGGGGGGGCCGCACTATGTCCCCCCCTATTTTCTGCGGCCGGCCAGGTCAACGTGCTCGGATAACGTGTCTGGTTATGGATATTTAGGGGGAACTGCACGTCATTTTTTTTTAAATTGCCGGCGGGGTTCCCCTTAATATCCATACCAGACCTGAAGGGTCTGGTTATGGATATTTAGGGGGAACCGCACGTCATTTTTTTTTTAAATTGACGGCGGGGTTCCCCTTAATATCCATACCAGACCTAAAGGGTCTGGTTATTGAATTTGCGGGGACCTCCGCGCATTTTTTTTTCTAAAAGTCCATGTCCCATTGACTACAATGGGGTTCGGAGTTCGGGTTCGGGTTCCCGAACTCGAACTTTTTTTTTTAAAGTTCGGGTTCGGACCTGAACCCAAACATCCAGGTGTCCGCTCAACTCTACTGATAACCGACATTTCCTGTGTACACTGTGATCAGCTGAGATTGGACACAGCTGAACATATGGTAAAGAGCCTACATCGTAGGCTTTTAACTGTGATCAGTGATATGCTTTGTCCGAGGGCGCACCACTGATTGCTTCACTTAGGCCGCGTACACACGGTCATTCCAAACTGACGAGAATGGTCCAACGGACCGTTTTCATCGGTCCACCGCTGAAGTGGCCTGATGGTCTGATGTGTGTACACACCATCAGTTCAAAATCCGATCAGGTCAGAACGTGGTGACGTAAAACAAACAACGTGCTGAAAAAAACGAAGTTCAATGCTTCCAAGAATGCGTCGACTTGATTCTGAGCATGCACGGGTTTAGAACCGATGCTTTTGTGTACTAACCATCGGTTTGGACCGATCGGTCAGCGGTCCATCGGTTTGATTTTAAAGCAAGTTTTAAAATTTTGGTCCAAAGGACAACAGACCGATGGGTCGTACACACGGTCGGTTTGGACCGATGAAACTGAACTTCGGTCCATTCTCATCAGTTTGGGCCACAGAAATGCAGTTGGATATATTCTCTAAGGGCACTTTAAAAAAATAAATTGCGAGGGGGAAATGCGCGACGCAATGAGAGAAGTTTGCTTCCTGTAAGAGCTACGGCAGATGGCGAGACTGAAACGACTCCCACAGGGCCTTATCGCCACTGTTACGTCCGGGGAAAAAATAGGAGAAAGACCAAATCCCAAGGGTCCCTTACCTCTTACCTGCTGCGGACCTCGGAACAGGCCAGGATGACCAAAGATGGCGCCCAGTCCCAGCGTGGCTCCACGCCATAGTCTCCTTTTTCTGTACCCTCTCCTGCTCACTAAAGCTTGGGTGCAAGTTTGTCAGCGATGTATGACAAGCTGGCAGACAAATTTCAATCTGAGCTGCACAAGACAGAGAACACGCTGACGCAGGAAATTGCATCTCTGGGCTCCCGCACAGATCTGTTAGAGGCAAAACATGATGAACTGTCTCTAGCACATACAGATCTCTGCAAGGATTTTGAGTCCCTGGCAGAGAGCTATTCATTCCTGCAGTCAACCTCAACAATCAAAATCGCAGAAACAACCTGCGACCATGGGCGTCCACTCCATAGGGCAAGGGGGGTTGTTTTACCCCCTGGGATCGTAAAAGAGTGTCACTGCCATGATCATTCATGTCTGAAGTCTGTCAGTGTGTGTGTGTGTGTTACAATACATTCACTCCGCTCCTGCTGAGCTGGCTGAGAACGGAAGATCGGGTGGCCAGATTCAGTACTGCAGCGACAATCTCTGTGTGTCTGTGAGTTCAGCCCAGCCCCAAAGCTCTATCAGAGGCTGGGTGGATCTTCACTCTCTTTCCCCGCCCACACTTCTGGCAGAACGTGTGTTGTCTGTTAAGAAGATAAGTTAAAACAGAGCAGTCTGCTCGGCAATGGCATTCACAGCCTTAAAAAAAAAAAAAGAAGTGAGCCTCCTGGAACTGTCCATTGCCACCAAGTAAGTGACAAGTGAGATTCTCCTCCCTCCCTTCCTGCTCCCCCCCCTTTGCACAGTATTAGGCTAGCAGCCCGGTATTACTAGCACTGCAGCCTGTGACAGTTTCTTGCCCTCCTATGTTTTTTGATGTGGGTTCATGCACATGTGTGCTGCAGTTTGGTTGCAATGCTGGTGTACTGGCACTGTCTTGCTGCATGTTGCCCCTGGTCCCATAGACTTCTATTAGGTTGTATATTTTTGCTGCATGTTCTGAAAGTGCACATAAAGTCCTGCATGTTGCATCTGTGGTGCAATTCCAGAAAATGCAGCAAAAACGCACAACTTAAAAGAAGTCGGAGGGACTGCGGCTATGGAAAACCGCCAGCACACCAGTGCAGTGGTGGCCAGTCCATTAAGGGTGCATGGACGCTGCCCCCTTCATCATGCCACTCCCTATATGTAAAATTGATAGATTCCTGCCTTGCATGAATCTATCCATGGCCACCGTGCCCACCCCATATTTAGGTGTCCGTGTCCAGAGGGGGTGTCACAGCGGCTGCATTTGATGGGCACAGCGGCTGCATTTGATGGGGTACAACCGCTACATTTTATGGGGTACAGTGGCTGCATTTTATGGGGTACAGCGGCTGCATTTAATTGGCACAGTGGCAGCATTTAATTGACACAGTGAATGCATTTGATGGGGCACAGTGGCTGCATTTGATGGGGCACAGTGGCTGCATTTGATGGGGCACAGTGACTGCATTTGATGGGGCACGGTTGCTGCGTTTGATGGGATAGAGTGGCTGCATCAGTTTTTTTTCAGCATTTTTTTCAGTTTGCTTGCCCCCCCCTTAGCAGGCACTGCCACTCCACTGAAAAGTGATCAAAACTCAGGTCACTTTTCAGAGACATTTGACAGGCAGTGAGGTGATATCTAATTTCCTCCTTGCCTGTTTTAACCTCCTAAATGCCAGTCCCTACAGGTAATTCACTTTGTACTACATCTTATTTCCATTACTTTCTATAGGTATTCGATGTTCTCTCACCTTATTCTTTGCACATCTAATACATAATGAGAGTTCTGGAAATAAGGTGAAGTTCAAAGTGAATTTCTACACCTAAGTGGAGCGCCCCTTTCAGAAGATTTGAGGATATTATTAAACCCAGAGACTGGTGGACTTAGGCCATCATAGATAGATTGAAATTCTGCCAGTTTAGCAGAAATTTTAATCTATCAATGTGCAGACTGGTTATACAGAATGTAATGTAAAGGGGTCCAGTGATGCAGGGTTCTGTGTAATGTAAAGGGGTCCAGTGATGCAGGGTGCTGTGTAATGTAAAGGGGTCCAGTGATGCAGGGTGCTGTGTAATGTAAAAGGGTCCAGTGATGTAGGGTTCTGTGTAATATAAGGGATCCAGTGATGCAGGGTGCTGTGTAATGTAAAGGGGTCCAGTGATGCAGGGTTCTGTGTAATGTAAGGGTTCCAGAGGTGCAGGGTGCTGTGTAATGTAAGGGTTCCAGTGGTGCAGGGTGCTGTGTAATGTAAGGTTTCCAGTGGTGCAGGGTGCTGTGTAATGTAAGGGTTCCAGTGATGCAGGGTGCTGTGTAATGTAAAGGGGTGCAGGGTGCTGTGCAATGTAAAGGGGTCCAGTGATGTAGGGTTCTGTGTAATGTAAGGGATCCAGTGGTGCAGGGTGCTGTGTAATGTAAAGGGGTGCATGTGCTGTGTAATTTAAAGGGTTCCAGTGATGCAGGGTGCTGTGTAATGTAAGGGATCCAGTGATGCAGGGTGCTGTGTAATGTAAAGGGGTCCAGTGAAACAAAGACAAATCTCCTGCGCTCCGGTATTTTTTGGAAAGGTGTTTGAAGAAAAGGTGAAACTCAATTGCAACTCAATTAAAAGGTATCTTCCAAAGTCTTGCAGCCCTCCTCTGAATCGTTGGAATTCATAAAACTAAAAGAGACAAAAAAGGAAAAACGGAGGGCGCACCGACCTAGTGTGATACTGATTGGTGGATTTTATTAAAATAGTAAAAACAAATCATAATACTCACAAAGGGAGTGTTAAAAACAGGCCTTGAGTAACAATGCAGCAAAGAACCAACACCATCGGCATAACACGATATTGTTTTGATCCGTGACCGTGGCTAGGGCTGACGCGTTTCAGGGGAGAACCCCTTTCCTCAGAGCTAAGTGGTCTGCAGTGCTTCCTCACCAAGGGACTTGTCTCAATAAATACTAACTTTAGGTAAGTGGTAAAAACACCTCTCCCATAAAGAAGGAGGTGCATGGCCGGGAACCCACCCACATGTCCACCACCTTCCCCTTCCCCTCACTCCATGTCTATATCCAGCCATCAGTAGTGTGAATACACCATCCAGAATGCACTACACCTAGCAATGTATACAGAAATGTAAATACAAATAACTACCACAATATGACAACAATATATATACACCACAATATAAAAGGCCTTTTCAATCAGAGCACTCAGCAGGTTGCTGCCTCCAGGTACATGGTTACATCAAATCTGTAAGGTGCCAAAGTGTGGTGAAGCATCTCAAAGTCAACACTTCCAATAAGGGGCTATGTACATGCTCACATGTGCCACACGAGCCCCACTTACAGTGCTATGCCTACCTTTCCTATACGAGGTGGCCTGAGGTGGCTGCTGAAACGCACGCCCAACGTGAAGGAAGTCTGGTGCGCTCCAGCCGGGTCTGCGTTCCACTGCGCATGCGCGTGACGTCATCAACGCCGCGCGCGGCGCATATACGATGACAATGCGCTCCAGCTTGTAGAGCCAGCAGACTGGAGCGTCTCATTCCCTGCTAGATGGCACGTTCCCATAGGGGAGAGTTAGACTGTTGCCATCTAGTGGTGGAAAGTAAATGCTAACACTCAGTGTCGCCTCTATACAGCAGGGTAACATCACTGAATGACCAACCACCAAAAGGAAGGGAGGAGGGGGGGAGAGGAGAAATTTTAGGGGAAGTATATTACGTGGAGCGAGCCACCAGCCTTGTGCAAGTATAGAATTGCACACCCATTGCATAAAAGACATATATTATATTATTCTAAAATCTAACTTTTAAAATGGACACATAATACATAATTTAAAAAGGATTGATTATTACTTATTATTAAATTCCAGTTAAAAATGAAACACCATTTAATTCAGTTAAAAACCACATAATTTCAAATGATAATAATAATAATGTTACCTATGGTCATATGCCCAGCCTTAATGGTCTTAACAGTATGATTGCACGGTTAGCTATGTAGATATCTGGAGGGTCTGCAGTCCTTCTATTTACCATCACCTGGGACCTCTGTGAGTGTGTATCCATACCATTAAGGCTGGGCATATGACCATAGGTAACATTATTATTATTATCATTTGAAATTATGTGGTTTTTAACTGAATTAAATGGTGTTTCATTTTTAACTGGAATTTAATAATAAGTAATAATCAATCCTTTTTAAATTATGTATTATGTGTCCATTTTAAAAGTTAGATTTTAGAATAATATAATATATGTCTTTTATGCAATGGGTGTGCAATTCTATACTTGCACAAGGCTGGTGGCTCGCTCCACGTAATATACTTCCCCCTAAAATTTCTCCTCTCCCCCCCCTCCTCCCTTCCTTTTGGTGGTTGGTCATTCAGTGATGTTACCCTGCTGTATAGAGGCGACACTGAGTGTTAGCATTTACTTTCCACCACTAGATGGCAACAGTCTAACTCTCCCCTATGGGAACGTGCCATCTAGCAGGGAATGAGACGCTCCAGTCTGCTGGCTCTACAAGCTGGAGCGCATTGTCATCGTATATGCGCCGCGCGCGGCGTTGATGACGTCACGCGCATGCGCAGTGGAACGCAGACCCGGCTGGAGCGCACCAGACTTCCTTCACGTTGGGCGTGCGTTTCAGCAGCCACCTCAGGCCACCTCGTATAGGAAAGGTAGGCATAGCACTGTAAGTGGGGCTCGTGTGGCACATGTGAGCATGTACATAGCCCCTTATTGGAAGTGTTGACTTTGAGATGCTTCACCACACTTTGGCACCTTACAGATTTGATGTAACCATGTACCTGGAGGCAGCAACCTGCTGAGTGCTCTGATTGAAAAGGCCTTTTATATTGTGGTGTATATATATTGTTGTCATATTGTGGTAGTTATTTGTATTTACATTTCTGTATACATTGCTAGGTGTAGTGCATTCTGGATGGTGTATTCACACTACTGATGGCTGGATATAGACATGGAGTGAGGGGAAGGGGAAGGTGGTGGACATGTGGGTGGGTTCCCGGCCATGCACCTCCTTCTTTATGGGAGGGGTGTTTTTACCACTTACCTAAAGTTAGTATTTATTGAGACAAGTCCCTTGGTGAGGAAGCACTGCAGACCACTTAGCTCTGAGGAAAGGGGTTCTCCCCTGAAACGCGTCAGCCCTAGCCACGGTCACGGATCGAAACAATATCGTGTTATGCCGATGGTGTTGGTTCTTTGCTGCATTGTTACTCAAGGCCTGTTTTTAACACTCCCTTTGTGAGTATTATGATTTGTTTTTACTATTTTAATAAAATCCACCAATCAGTATCACACTAGGTCGGTGCGCCCTCCGTTTTTCCTTTTTTGTCTCTTTAAGGGGTCCAGTGATGCAGGGTTCTGTGTAATGTAAGGGTTCCAGTGGTGCAGGGTGCTGTGTACTGCAAAGGGGTGCAGGGTGCTGTGTAATGTAAAGGGGTCCAGTGATGCAGGGTGCTGTGTAATGTAAAAGGGGTCCAGTGATGCAGGGTGCTGTGTAATGTAAAGGGGTTCAGTGATGCAGGGTGCTGTGTAATGTAAAGGGGTCCAGAGCTGTGGGGTTCTGTGTAATGTAAAGGGGTCCAGAGCTGTGGGGTGCTGTGTAATGTAAAGGGGTCCAGAGGTGCAGTTGTGGAGAGGGGTACACAGTAGTGACAAAGAGATGTTGAAAGATGCAGGGGGCACAGTGGGGTGTTTTTACATTTTAACGTGGGGGGGCACTTTTAACCCCCGCTAGCGGTTAAAAAATGCGATTGTATGTCGCCGCTGCTATAGCGCCCCCCCCCCCTGAAAAAATTTAGCGGAAGCCCATGCCTGCGACTGAGAGTTAACCCTGAGTCTGTCACAGACCTTGCCTCTGCCACTGTCAAGCTGTTTTGCTCCCTTGTCCCCGATGCCCCTTCCAAGGCATTAATCTGTGATAGGCTGCACAGAGCTTTGCACCCGAAGCCTTCAGCAGACAAACCCCCCAGGCATGTGATACTCTGCATGAAGGATTTACTATTTAAAGAAGAAATCCTTAGATCATCAAGAAATACCAACAATATTGAGCTGGACAGTGTTAAAATTCAAATTCAGCGACGCGTGATCTCCTCTCCGGTCCAGCGATGAGAAGATCTTCTGGCATCCAGAGCTCCAGAGCACAGCATCGGAGTCCGCCTCTTTCCGCGGGACACAGCCCAGCGGAATGACGGGGCTGGAGCTTTGACATTTCTTATATAGGGGAGGCGGGGCCGCCTGTCACGTGACCCCTCACCCTCAAAAGGCATTTAAAACCGGCTTTGCGGCTCTAATGAATTGTCGGCTCTGGCAATTACAGAGATGATTCATTCATAAAGAAAAAAAATGTGTGGGGTTCCCACAAATTCAATTACCAGGCCCTTCAGGTCTGGAATGGTTATTAAGGGGAACCCTGCCATAAAAAAAAAAAAAATTACGTAGGGTTCCCCGCAAATATCCATACCAGGCCCTTCAGGTCTGGTGTGGATTTTAAGGGGAACTCCACCCCAAATTTAAAAAGAAAATGGCGTGGAGTCCCCCTAAAAATCCACACCAGACCCTTATCCGAGCGCGTTAACCTGGCCGGCCGCAGAAAAGAGGGGGGGACAGAGTGTGGCCCCCCTCTCCTGAACCGCACCAGGACACATGCCCTCAACATGGGGAGGATGTCCCCATGTTGATGGGGACAAGGGCCTCATCCCCACAACCCTTGCCCGGTGGTTGTGGGGGTCTGCGGGCGGGGGCTTATCAGAATCTGGAAGACCCCTTTAACAAAGGGGACCCCCAGATCCTGCCCCCCCCCTATGTGAATTGGTAATGGGGTACACTGTACCTCTACCATTTCACGAAGGAAGTGTAAAGAGTTAAAAAAAAAACACACTGACACCGTAGAAAAAATCCTTTATTAATAAAAAAAAAAATCCAGCAATGTGAATCCACTCTCGGCCCGGCCCGGCCCGGCCCGCTCCAACATTGTCTTCTATCCTGCGATGGATGATCTCTCCAGCGTCGGATGATCAGCGGTCTGGTCCAGCGATGCAGAAGACGTACAAGGGTGCGTCAGAGGGGGCGGGGTCACGTGACTGGTGGCTGCTTCCCCTATATAAGAACTGTCACAGCTCCAGCGCGTCATTCCGCTGGGCTGTGTCCAGCGGAGAGTGGAGCTCCCCTGCTGCGCTCTGGACGGATGGATCTTCTGCATCGCTGGACCGGACCGCTGATCATCCGACGCTGGAGAGATCATCCATCGCAGGATAGAAGACAACGTTGGAGCAGGCCGGGCCGAGAGTGGATTCACATCGCTGGATTTTTTTTTATTATTAATAAAGGATTTTTTCTACGGTGTCAGTGTGTTTTTTTTTAACTCTTTACACTTCCTTTGTGAAATGGTAGAGGTACAGTGTACCCCATTACCAATTCACATAGGGGGGGGGGGGCAGGATCTGGGGGTCCCCTTTGTTAAAGGGGTCTTCCAGATTCTGATAAGCCCCCCGTCCGCAGACCCCCACAACCACCAGGCAAGGGTTGTGGGGATGAGGCCCTTGTCCCCATCAGCATGGGGACATCCTCCCCATGTTGAGGGCATGTGGCCTGGTGCGGTTCAGGAGAGGGGGGCGCACTCTGCCCCCCCCTCTTTTCTGCGGCCGGCCAGGTTAACGTGCTCGGATAAGGGTCTGGTGTGGATTTTTAGGGGGACTCCACGCCATTTTTTTTTTATTTGGGGTGGAGTTCCCCTTAAAATCCACACCAGACCTGAAGGGCCTGGTATGGATATTTGCGGGGAACCCTATGTCATTTTTTTTTTTTACGGCGGGGTTCCCCTTAATATCCATTCCAGACCTGAAGGTAATTTAATTTGGGGAACCACACACATTTTTTTTTCTTTATGAATGAATCATCTCTGTAATTGCCAGAGCCGACAATTCATTAGAGCCCCAAAGCCGGTTTTAAATGCCTTTTTTTCTTTCAGAAATTACACTTTGTGCAGGGACAGTTCTATGTACGGGAAACATGCGCTATTTCACATGCTGACTTTACACCCCCCCAGGTACGAAATTTAAAGTAATATTACACTTTTATTGTTTCACTTTTAGCATTAATAAATTCACTGCTCCTGAAAAAACAGCCATTTTTAAAACTTTTTTTTGCATTGATACATGTTTCCTGGGACAGGACGCAGGTCCCCAAACACTTTTTAGGACAATAAATTGCATATTAGCCTTTAAAATTAACACTTTAGATTTCTCCCATAGACTTTAACAGGGTGTTCCGCGGCTTTTCGAATTTGCCGCGAACACCCCTAATTGTTCGTTGTTCGCCGAACAGGCGAACAGGCAATGTTCGAGTCGAACATGAGTTCGACTCGAACTCGAAGCTCATCCCTACTAGTCACCAACATAAGCTTTACATCTGTGGCAGTGAAAGGGTTAACACCATTGTAGAAAAAATAAATAACTATGCTGTAACTTATATTTCCACCAATATATGAAAACCCTAACATCCTTTTCATTGATACATGAGAATAATAACACATCACATGTAGAGATTTCAGGAAACATAGTTTTATAGGAATACTGTATATCACTTTACTAAATGGATTGTAAGTATTTTGGAAATCAGATTGTAATGTGCCAGAAGAAAGCTAGCAAATGTTAGATTTACTTTTTTGTTTCTGTTGGTAAAATAATTGAATATAAAAATCATAATCTTGCATATTTGAAATTTTCGAATTTAAGGTACATTCCCCTTCCTGAAAAAATTGCTTTCCATTAGTTTATTTTTAATTCAGTTCTAGAAATGCAATTTGACCCCTTAGCAGCACGCTATCTTTTTCTTGGTCCTATGCCATTTAAGTAGAAAGACTGCTTAATAAGTGTTGATTAGAGGTCTGACCTAATCTACTTCCCTTTTACATAATGTAACTTAATGTGGTAATAATACAGCATTATCTTATGACATTTCCAAAGCTTTCAAACTGAAATAAGTTTTAGCCTCTATTACTTGACCTGGTTAAATGACTATGCGGTATATCAATTTTGCAAAGGATATTCGGCATCAAAGGTACTTTAATGTAGCCACTTCTGTTTTCTTCACTTTTCAAAATTAATATAAAGTATATGACATTTGTTGAACAGTAGTGCCATGTCAGAATGTAACAGGTTTGAAGAGAATTACATTTTTGCTTCCTGGAATTCAAGAAAATTAATAGTGGTAAAGACTAGGACAGCAGTAGTACCATGTTGTTTATTAATAAATACTTTGCTATTTTTTTACACAGCTGCACCACATTAGTTTCTTTCCCTTCTAGTACCTTTTTATTTATTTAATAGTTAAATTGTTGTCCATTCGTGTAGGTGAAAGCTCCATTATTGCAAACATTTATGATGATGATTGTATTTTGAAACGTCTGCAATATAAAAAGTGTCCCCTTTGGCTAGAAAATCCTTCTACTTCTAATTTAATTTAATTTAATTTAATTTTTCTAGACAAATAATTTAGCTTTTTTTATGAAAACTGTAAGAATCCTGTATGGGAAGTGGGACCATGTGGACTAGCTACAATAGACAGACATATATAGTGCCTCCAGCAGGATGGCAATAGACCCTTTTCAAATTTCAAACATCAACCTGAGTATTACAAGGATGAGATTTTTTGTGCTGACACTTTCTGAAAGTGGTTCCTTAAAGTGGATGTAAACCCACTATCATCATTTCTAAATTACTGCCATAGTGCTGATCTATAAGGATATACATGCCTCCTGCATGTATCCTTACCTGTCAAATGTTTCCCCTCTATCTGTTATAAGAACTGAAAAACTGCAGATTCTGTGGGTGGGTCTATTGTCTGGAGCTCGGTGGGTGGTGTCCTGATGTCAGTAGACTTCATGCCCACCTTTACACTCCCCTTGTCAACATGCATTTTTTCCTGTGTATTTCTTATGCCCTGTACACACGATCGGTTCATCCGACTGATGGATTTTTTCATCAGATATCCGATGAAGCTGACTTTCATCAGTCGTGCCTACACACCATCAGTTAAAAAAACTATCGTTTCAGAATGCGGTGACGTAAAACACAACGACGTGCTGATAAAAATTAAGTTCAATGCTTCCGAGCATGCGTCGACTTGATTCTGAGCATGCATGGATTTTTAACCGATGGACGTGCCCACAGACGATCGTTTTTTTCTATCGGTTAGTTAACCATCAGATAATTTTAAAACAAGTTCCTAGTTTTTTAACCGATGGGGCCCACACACGTTCGGTTAGTCTGATGAAAACGGTCCATCAGACCGTTTTCATCAGATAAACCGATCGTGTGTACGCGGCATTACACTAAATTCTGGTATGATCACTAACATCCAGTCAAAATCCAGAAAAGTAACCACATGACTTCAGAAAAGGAGTGGGGGTAGAAATTAAAAAATAATGCCTGTCTCCAGGCTAGTGCATGAGATATGTAAATAACCTGTCACTCACAGCAAGGGGGCGGGACGGACTAAGGTTTTTCTCTGTAAGTCCGTTTTATTTCACTGAACAATAAATGAGGATTGCTCAGAGCTGGATTAACTCTGTGTGGCAAGACTGGGCACAGATGATAGGAAATCTTATACTGTACATTGTGACATCAAAAAATAAATAAACAATTTTGGGTTTACATCCACTTTAAATGGCTTTCCTGATTGAAGCTAGACAGGCTAAGACAGATACCAGGTGTTATATTCAGGACAAGAGTTTAAAAAAAATGGACAGAGACCACATAAAAAGATGAGACAATTGTTTAAGCAGCCCACACTGGGTATGGATGAGGGAATCGTTCCTGCGATTGTATATTGACAGTGGGAAGACTTAATCACCATCAAAATACACTGATCAGTGTTGCAGGCAATGTGTGGTTAACAAACTAAGATGACACTAGTTGCATTTAGTTGGTAATGTATGTAATAATATATGCTAGGCATATCTGATATGTTTGTTTTAATCAGTTGGGATGTATTGTTTTATATTCTGTCATCTGTATGTTGCAAATGCAATGAGATTAATTTTTAACACAAGGAGGACCTATTTTGACATTTTTTTCCCAGGAAATTGTTTGTTTTTTACTTTTTGGGATTAATCTTTAATGTACCATATTCTCCATATTAAAGCTTTTTTTTATTGGGCCACTAGAGTGAGCTCCCGGAAGTGGTCCTTAATGCAATTGCTATATATATACTGTATATGGCCATGTGAGGGAGCCAATCTTTCCTTTTGTTACAATGTTTGTTAAGATGGGTCCACCTTCCCCTGATGGCAACCTGTGTCCTTGCACCTGATGACGTCATGTATGATAAAACATGTAGGGTGCAGTCTTGGAGGCCATCTTGATTACTGGCCAGCATGACTGATTGTATGTAGCAGGATTCCTGTCTTGGAATATTGAGCACTTTTTTATCCATTTTATTACGTGAGTGCTTTTACCCTCTTAAATAAAATTGACTGTACAATATTACACTATTGGAGGCATTTCTCCTTGTGATTGATTGATTGATTTTTGAGCTTAATTAGGCGCCAAATGCCCACTGTGAAGTGAGCGTCTAAGCGCCGCTGGTGAGATGTAACTTTGAATCAATCCGTGGTGAAGAAGAGAGAGAAAAGAAAAGAGAGGGCGGTAAAAGGAAAGGGTATCCAGCCCTTAGGGGAGCAAGAGGAATGAGCCGTGAAGTGTATGAGAAAAAATATAAAAGAAAAAAGGAACAGTGGGGATACTAGAGGAGGGGTAGAAGACATCATAGTTATTGGAGAGGCAAGTGGCCCCTTCAATGAGGGGGCGGACTGTAAGAGGGAAAAGAATATAAATTTAACCATAGGCCTGGATGAACAGTTCCGTCTTTAGTTTTTTTCTGAAGAGGAGCAGGTTAGATGTCATCTTAAGTTCCAAGGAGAGGGCATTCCACAGCATGGCACCCCTACTCTGGAGTCGTTTGCTTGTGTTTTATGTTTCCATACTTTGCATGCTGCACCTGGAAAATGGAGAAGATCATATTTAAATAGCTGGGGTGACAGTTTAGCTGAGCCTGAGTGGATGCCTTTCTTAGCCTTTCAAGAACATTAAACCATTCATAGTCTGAAGATCAACATGTTCTGGTAAACTTCAGTGTATTATATGTGGCTGTACAACACTGGATGTCATCTTTTTGGCTGAGGTTGGACTTCTTTTCCTTTATTACACAAATATCATCTGGAAGCTTTCTCCCCTTTGCAACATTTGATGATATATGTTCCTGAGTCCCCTTCTAAAGTATCAGAGTGTATGTCTGCACTCATTGGGACTATGGGGTAGATTCACATAGATGCGCGTAACTTTGTGCGAGCGTAACGTATCCTATTTACGTTACGCCTCCGCAACTTTTACAGGCAGGTGCCGTATTCTCAAAAGAAAGTTGCGGCGGCGTAGCGTAAATAGGCCGGCGTAAGCCCGCCTAATTCAAATTGTGAAGAGGTGGGCGTGTGTTATTTAAATTATCCATGACCCAACGTGATTGACGTTTTTCACGAACGGCGCATGCGCCGTCCATGGAATATCCCAGTGTGCATTGCTCCAAAGTACGCCGCAAGGACGTATTAGTTTCGACGTGAACGTAAATGACGTCCAGCCCCATTCACGGACGACTTACGCAAACAACATAAAACTTTCAAATTTTGACGTGGGAACGACGGCCATACTTAACATTGTTACGCCGCATGTACGCCTCATATAGCAGGGGTAACTTTACGCCGGGAAAAGCCTAACGTAAACGGCGTATCTGTACTGCGTCGGCCGGGTGTACGTTTGTGAATTCGCGTATCTAGCTGATTTACATATTTCTAGGCGTAAATCAGCGTACACGCCCCTAGCGGCCAGCGTAAATATGCAGTTAAGATCCGACGGCGTAAGAGACTTATGCCGGTCGGATCTAATAGAAATCTATGAATCAGGCGCATAGATACGACCGCCCAGACTCAGAGATATATCTTTATCCCCTTATCCTCTGGGTGGATGATATACTATTGTTTTTTTATACCTTGTTTATATCATTAATTAATTTATGTAATGGGATGATATCATTGGCAATCTTTGACATATGTTTTTATACTAGCTTTAAGAGTGCACACATGTTTTTTAATATGTATTTGTGTAAGGTGTTCACGTTGTCTGAAATATTGGATATACGTTTTCATATTTTTCAAGCATGTTTTTGTTATAGATTATTTGAATTTCTATTTTCAAAATTTTTCATGTTAGCGCTATAATTTTGTATATTAGTACTTGTTATCAGAGATCAGTGTAAGCAGCTCTGAATAGTGTTTACTCCAGACGTAGATTCATTTATGGACAATATTTTATCAGAGGTAAATGAATACCTATACAAACTGGCCTCTTAAGCTGGCCAGAGAAGTATCAAAATTCAATTGGTTCAGCAGGGATTAGCTGCGTTTCAATCAGTATGTGGTATTCCTGTTCATCAAGTCAGTCATTAGATTGATTTCTGTTGAATGGAATAGTTGAAAAACTTCTGGTTCTACTGTCAGAAGGGGGGGGGGGGTGGCAGCTTCATTCACCTTCATTTGTTTGCGTGGTGATGGAAAAATCTGATCTTTTTTTTTTTCAGCCCACTGACAGAACAAACAAAAAACTATTCTTCTAAAGTCAGCTTTACTCTCAATGTTTACATTTTCATCATTCAATCACTTCTGGACACGTTATATGTTGTGCAATGTACTTAGCAGATGTCAATCACTGCTTTACTAATTACTATTGTTTGTTCTATTGGATCTACTTCTCAGACCATGAGAGTTCCTTAGACATTGATGTGGATAAAGAACATAAGCATGTTGTGCTGATGCTTGTATTGCTGTACATTTCAAAATCACATTCCTGAAATGTTTTAAAGGTCTTCTTTTTATACCTTTAGGGGTTTACGTTTCACAATAACTGTTTCTGCTGCATGTTTAAATACAAACAAGGGTGGATGTCTCATTTGTATTATTATTTTACTTTAGAAAAAAAAAAAAGAACAATAAACCAGAAGATAAAATACACATTCAGTGTTGCCCCATTCTCACAACAAGTGGTTGATTTGACCAGGATGAACGTACATGCAGTTTTCCTGAATGAATAGCTATGCATTTTGTTTTTATAAATAGACCCTGTAACGGAATATCAAATGGGACAGGGGATAAAGCCGTTTAGTATATTCCATTCCCGAACCCAAGGCAGCTATCGACACTCCACAATCCGGCGAACACGACCCATAAAAATTCCCCCATTAACTAGACACAGCTCTGTTTGAGGTTCAACAGAAAAGACAATCTTTATTGAGAAAGCAGGCTCTTATACAGTATACACAAAAAGAATACTGCAGTAACCAAATGAACAATGACTCAACTCCACCCACAACATCATACGATGGTTCCTAATGAGCCCCAATACACATCTTTTAGTAGCCATCCTGACGCCAGCTCTGACGTAATTTACATGAGCTAATTAACTACATCTGATAATTCAGACACCTGACCTTTAGGCTGTCTGTTATCTCACAATACACATTTATCATCAATAGACCTTCACACAATACAGGGCCAATTAGCACAAGCCACAATGAAAGATCCTCAGAAGCCCTCCTAGATTCATTTACATCACACCAGACAGACAGATGGCTGGAGTTGATGACATTAACACCTAACAGTATGTGTCCCCACATTATGAATGAGTCACTCTTTCAATTACCTGTTGAGTTCAGAATAAACAAACAGCAACCAGTTCTCCACAGATATCCTGGAATATATTGTGGATAATAATTACATAATAGTTCCATCTCAGGTAGTCCAAGATATATTCTGACTGTCCATTATTTTCTGGCTCATGCTTTCTAAGAGCTTCTGGGTCCCACGGGCCCTCCCGTTACAGACCCCTATGTGAAAAATATTACTGAAACCAAACAATGTGTGCAAAAAGATGAAAAAAAAAACCCAGGTGTCACATATGTCACAGAGTATGTAGCTAAGTAGGTTTGTGGTGGTATGTGGAAGATGTACAATTGAAATTAAAAAAGCCTTAACAATGTGGCGTGAAGACAACTTGTATGATTTATTAACCAGTAAAATTACTTGTTCTGTGATAAACATAATTTCTTTAGATTAAAGGTAACACACATTTAAGAGGCTGTATTGATCAGCCAATCAGCAGCATTGACCCGTGTCAATAACATGAAACAAAATATGTATTTTTTTTTTAAACATATTTGCCTATATGTATTTCTGACTGGATATTTGTGTTGGACTTTGCTGAATATTCTTGAACTATTATGTGTATATACTTTTGGGTTTATGATGAATGTTACAGTGTATATTGCTGTATATTTTGTAAGAGATTAGCTCGGTAGCGGGGTGTGTGACCCCCTGGATGGGTTCACTACACACTGAATTATACAGAGAAACAGCCGAAGACGGTTGAAAATAGATATGTGCATTCCCGTTCGTACGAATGTTATTTTCGTACGAAAATGTTCATTTTCGTACCTGCAGAATAATGTGTACATACGAAAAAATTAAAGCACCAAAATACGAAAACGACGGGATTACGAATGAGCCGCATAACGAACAACCGCAAATACGAACGAACGATCTGATGAAAATACGACAAAACGAAAACGGCAAAAGAACGAAAATTACATCTATAACAAAATATTTGCATTCTGTATCCTGTTTGAATCCCCTCTCTGCTCGTATCCTCAGCCGCATGTCCACATGACACCTACAACAAAAGATTTGCATTCTGTATCCTGTTTGAATACCCTCTCTGCTCGTATCCTCAGCCGCATGTCCACATGACACCTACAACAAAAGATTTGCATTCTGTATCCTGTTTGAATCCCCTCTCTGTTCGTATCCTCAGCCGTATGTTCACACGACATCCACAACAAAAGATTTGCATTCTGTATCCTGTTTGAATCCCTTCTCTGTTCGCACCCTCAGCCGTATGTTCACACGACATCCACAACAAAAGACCCGCACTCTGCATTTTGTTTGAATCCTTTCCCTGTCCGCATCCCCAGTCGCATGCTCACACGACATCCACAACAAAAGATTTGCATTCTGTATCCTGTTTGAATCCCCTCTCTGCTCATATCCTCAGCCGTATGTTCACACGACATCCACAACAAAAGATTTGCACTATGTATCTTGTTTGAATCCCTTCTCTGTTCGCACCCTCAGTCGCATGCTCACACCACATCCACAACAAAAGACCCGCACCCTGTATTTTGAATTCATTTTTTCTGTTCGTATTTTGGATTCAACAGAATGCAAATCTTTTGCCACAGATGTCACACGAACACACGACCGAAAACACCAAAAGAAAAAGGACCCAAAACACAGAATGCAAATCCCTTGCCACAGATGTAATTTTCGTTTTTTTGAATGGGCAGTGAGTGTAGTTAGCAGCTTCTCTTTTGTGCTGAGTAGTACAGTAAAGCCAAATAAACTTTTCTGTGGATTTTCATCTGAAGGGAGATCAGTTGGCCAGACTTTTGAACCCAAAAATGGTTTTCTGATGGAGTTTAAAAACGAACAAATTTTTGGAGAACGAACGGAAAACAATCGTTTTTATGTTTGTTGTTAAAAAAGTCTGACCAAATGTATAGGGCTTAACAATCGTTAATATGGATGAGCCGCGTGTTGAAAGTGCAGCGAATCCCGCGATATATTTACGAAAGTACAAAATGACGAAAATCCTTTTTCTGTTCGTATCTTCAGTCGCATGCCCACATGACATCCACAACAAATTGTCATAGATGTCACACAAACACACGACCGAAAACACGAACAGAAAAAGGAATCCAAAACACAGAATGCAAATCATTGACGAAAATTCACGAAAATTATTGTCTAACAAGTAACGAACATGAATTAAACAGAATAACGAACCATCCCGCATGTACGAAAATAAAACGGTAACGAAAATACGAAACGATCGGAATACAAAAAAATCTCGTTGTACGAAAAACAAACGGGAACGAACAGGAAAACGGGCGTCTTACGAAAAACGAACGGAAACGAACCTACGGAACGATACGAAACAGAACAAAAAAAAATTTCTGTGCATATGTCTAGTTGAAAACAAAGATTTTGGTTTATTCTTCCATCTTGCTGGAAACAAGTGCAAGCATTCAAACAGCATAAACAAAATCAAACATAAAATAAACCCTGGCCACTTGGGGCGTCTACCTTCACCACACAGGAACCTATCTATGGAGTCTGGCACAGCCTAGTGCTGGGCAGATACTGCTGGTCCTACAGCAGAAAACAATAATCTATTTTTGATTTTTATCACACAGAAAAATCAACAGCACCTCACCTCTTCAGAAGTATTTATGCTCACTGCTCTCCTTCACTCAGAAAGCCTCAGGATGCAGCAATCAGTAGTAATCCTCTGGATTACTTATAGAGGCCTTAATTGCCTCATTCTGAACAGCTGAAGTTTTCCAACGCCCTTAAATCTTTCTGGCTGCTTCTGCAGCCGACACCTGATAATAATTGGTATATTGTCTAAACAAGGCAGAAATGTATCTCTCGTCTGTGACAACACCCACAGATTTACCTGACTTCCTGTCACATACCCCCCTCTTGTTTTAACCCTAGGGTTGGGACACAGGTTGCCAGGCAGGCATGCACTCGGGACAACCCATCTGCATTCCCCATTTTAGCACCGGGGCGATGCGTTACCACAAAACGAAATTCCTGGAGAGCCAGGAACCACCTATTTATTCTCCTATTGGTCTCTTTGTTCTGTGCCATCCACTTCAATGGGGCGTGATCCGTCACCAGTTCAAACTGCCTACCCACAAGGTAGTACCGGAGAGAATCCAAAGCCCATTTCGCCGCCAAACACTCTTTCTCAATGGTGGCATAATTCTCCTCATGGGCCTTCAACTTTCGGCTGAGGTACATAACAGGGTGTTCCTCCCTTTTGATAATCTGGGACAGTACAGCTCCTAATCCCACATTTGACACATCTGTCTGAACCACGAAGTCCTGTGAAAAATCAGGCAAATTTAAAACTGGCTGACTACATAAGGCCTGTTTTAAAGCCTGAAAAGCAGGGGAGCAGCCTGTGAGGCAAAATGGGGGATAAAGCGGCAATAATAGCCTGCGATCCCCAAAAATGCACAAACCTGTTTCTTGTTGGTGGGACATGGCAAATCCTGAATAGCCTCAACTTTGTTTATTTGGGGCTTGATTAGACCTCTTCCAATGGTATACCCCAGATACTTCACCTCTTCTAGCCCAAGGGTAAAATTTTTTGGATTGGCTTTCCAGATGGAATCCAACACAGCCTGAACTTTTGGTAAATGTGAGTCCCAATCCTCACTGTGGATGACAATGTCATCGAGGTATGCAGCAGCATAGGCTCGATGAGGCGAAGGGTCTTATCCATGGTGCGTTGAAATGTGGCGGGAGCATTCTGTAACCCAAAAGGCATCCTCCGATTTTGGAAAGATCCGTCTAGAGTTACAAATGCTGTTTTTTTTCTGGCCGACACCGAGAGAGGAATTTGCCAATAACCCTTGGTCAGGTCTAACGTCATCATGTACCGGGCAGTGCCTAGGTGATCAATCAGTTCATCTATGCGGGGCATAGGATAGGTGTCAAACTTAGTGATTTGATTCAGGCGGCGAAAGTCAATGGGACTGGACCAATCACTATTTGACTCTTCTATCACCCCCAGCTCAAGCATTTTGTTTACTTCCTGGCGAATTGCCTCTCGCTGGGCTTCTGGAATTCTATAAGGCTTCAACTTGACCTTATCCCCTGGTGTGGTGATAATGTCATGTTCAACTTCGGAGACCCAACCCGGTAGGTCTGAAAACTTCTCCTTATTATGGAGCACAAATTCTTTAACCTCCTGTTGCTGAGTTTTGGATAGGGTCTCCGCTATCCCAACTTCAGGGACAGCCAGGTTAAATGGAGCAGAAAATCGGGTAGTCTTAGCGACCAATGACTCTCTATCCTTCCATGGTTTCAGCAAGTTCACGTGATAGAGCTGCTCAGGATTTCGTCTTCCCGGTTGGCTAATTTTATAATTCACCACCCCCATTTTCTCCAACACTTCATAGGGACCCTGCCATTTGGCTAGGAATTTACTTTTGACCGTGGGGACCAGCACCAACACCCTATCACCAGGTGCAAAGGAACGGACCTGGGCCCCACGATTGTAAATCCTTTGTTGAGCCAATTGGGCTTGGGCTAAATTCTCCTTCACAATCAGCATCACTTGGGCAATTCTATCTTGCATTTGGGCCACATGTTCAATCACACTTCGATGAGGGGAACTCTCACTCTCCCATGTTTCCCTGGCAATGTCCAGTAGGCCCCGAGGGTGCCTCCCATACAGTAGCTCAAATGGAGAGAACCCTGTGGACGATTGCGGAACCTCTCTTATGGCAAACAGATAAGGGAGCAGATAATCCCAATTCTTTCCGTCTTTATCCACCACCTTCCTCAACATTTGTTTTAAGGTTTTATTAAACCTTTCCACTAACCCGTCTGTTTAAGGGTGATATACTAATGTACGTAATTGGGTCACATTCAGGAGTTTACAAAGTTCTGTGGTCACTCTAGACATAAACGGGGTGCCCTGGTCAGTTAGGACTTCCTTAGGAAGACCCACACAGCTGAAAACCTGAAATAACTCTTTGGCAATGGTTTTCGCAGAGGTGTTTCGGAGAGGAATCGTTTCTGGGTAACGGGTGGCATAGTCCATTATTACCAAGATGTGCTCGTGCCCTCTAGGGGACTTCAGTAAGCGGCCAACCAAGTCCATGGCGATCCTCTCAAAAGGGACCTCGATAATGGGCAGGGGTATCAACAGACTGCGGAAATTTGGCATGGGTGCAGTAATCTGACACACTGGACAAGAAGAGCAGAACAATTCCACTTCCTTAGTGATCCCAGGCCAATAAAACCTCTGGGTGATCCTCTCCCAGGTTTTTCTGCTCCTAAATGTCCCCCAAGAATGTGCCCATGGGCCAGTTCCAAAACCATCTTGCGGTATGGTTTAGGCACTACCAGTTGCTCAATGGTGTCCTCTATCATCTGTGACACTCGATATAACAGGTCCCTTTCAATAATGAAGTATATTATTGATATTAACTAACTCCCCATCTATCTTCACTACATTCTCCCGGGCTCTTAGCAATTGCTCAGTGATGAAATTTTCTCTGTGCACCTTGAGGTCATCAAACCCTATCGGCCACTGTTCCTCTTCTGAGGTAGCAGGCTTGTCATGAATTATCTCGGCCACCAGAGGGCGCTAGCGGCGCATCGGCACGCGCAATGCGCGCGCAACCACGGCATCGCGCTCGTGCACGCGCGCACCGGCGGTAACGGCGCACGGGAGCGCGCATCGGCGGTAACGGCGCGCGGGCACGTGCATGCGTCTATTTGGCGCCAAAACAACCTACTTAAAGTGTCCTGGAAGCCTGGCCCCTTGCTGTCCGGTCTGCAGCGTTTCCTGAGACCACCTGTACCTGTACCTGTACCTGTACCAACTACTCCTGCTTGATCCAGATCCTGATACCCGGCTTGTCTCCGTTGTTCCTGTCTTCCGCCTGCCCTGACCTCGGCTTGCTCTGACCATCCTTCTGCCTGACCCCTGGTACTCCGCTGACCGTCTGTTGCCGACCCGGCTAGTCGACCTCTCTGTTACCTGGGCCTCTCCTGTTACCAGTCCGGCTGCTCCTGTCTGTCCAGTCTTCTGGGACCCTGTCCAGTCTTCTGGGACCTGCTGCGGCCAGACTTTCAGAATACCTTCCTTTCCGGCTTGCCTGCTGTTCCAGTGCTCCTGCATCCAGGCTGCTACTTACCGGCCTGCACCTGCCTTTCAGAGACTTCCTCGGACTCCGCAGAAGCTCCATCCGGCCCCTGCACCAGCGTCATCCCTGGCGCTTGTGCGACTCTGCATTCCCGCTCCCCCTGTCTACTCTACCAGGGGTCCGGGATCAGAGGAGCAACAGCAGCCACTTCCTGCACGTCGGGCTCATCCTTAAGGTACGTGACAGTACCGGACAGCCATGTCCGAGCCCGCGCAGGGAGTGGATCCGATGCAGGAACTCTGCCGCCATTTGGAAGGACTAACCCAGGCCGTCCGAACCCTGCAAGAAGGTTACACACGTCTGGAAAATCGGGTCCAAGCCTTGTCCACTCCTGCCACAGCCTCTGCGACTTCAGGGGCATCCGCTTCGCCATCAGTAATAATGCTGCCACCTGAACCTAAAGTTCCCATGCCCGAGAGGTTTGCGGGAGAACGTAACAAATTCCGAGCCTTCCGCAACGCTTGCGAATTATACTTCGCCCTCCAACCCCGGACTTTCTCTCTGGAAGCTACTAAGGTGGGCTTCGTCGTTTCGCTACTGTCTGGCGAACCGCAAACCTGGGCTCATCGCCTCATGGAGATCAAGGATGAATCACTTGACAACTTAACCGCCTTTTTCCAGGCTATGTCTCTGCTTTATGAGGACCCGCATCAGACCGCCACTGCAGAAGCCGCATTACATGCTCTACAACAGGGTCGTAGACCCGCCGAAGACTATGTGTCCGAATTCCGCAAATGGTGTTCTGACACAACCTGGAACGACTCGGCTCTCTGCTACCAGTTTCGCCTTGGCCTGTCCGAACCGCTAAAGGATGAGCTGGCCCGGGTAGGAGTTCCTGGGACCCTGGACGCTTTAATCAACTTGACCATCCAGATCGATCGGCGCCTGAGGGAGCGCAGGACTGAAAGGACCACTGCCCCATCCCGTCCGGTCTGGATGATGCCACGGGTACCTTCCACGTTCAATCCACCTCTACCAGCGCCCACAGCCTCTTCTACCCCTGATAATTCAGAGCCTATGCAGCTAGGCCTCCTTCGCCCTTCACTTACTCCGGAGGAACGACAACGCCGTAGGGCCAACAACCTGTGCCTGTACTGCGGGGAGTCCGGACACTACGTGAGGACCTGTCCTGCCAAGCTGCGTAAGTGTCAATCCTTGTCGTCTGTATCCCTACCTGTCCGTCCAAGCAATTCCACTCATCTGGCTATCCTTGTTTTATTTCAGCTTCCAGGAAGAACTATACAAACCAGCGCCATTATTGATTCAGGAGCCTGTAGTTGCTTTTTGGATCAATCATTTGCCTTCAGATATCAGATTCCTCTCCGCCCCAGGTCTACTGGACTTTCTGTGTACTTAGCAGACGGCTCGGTGTTAAAATCTGGTCCCGTCACCCAGGAGACCCAGCCTCTTGCCACCACCATTGCCGATAACCACCACGAACTCTTATGCTTGGATGTGATCAACTCCCCTCTGTTCCCTGTCATACTGGGAGTACCATGGCTCCAAGTCCACAACCCCCAGATTGACTGGGCCACTGGTAAAATTGACTTCAACTCTCCATTCTGCCGACAGCATTGCCTGCAACTACCGTCTCCACCCCTGCCATTACTCTGTTCGGACTCTGACATTGAGACTCGTCAATCCGTCCCAGAAATTTATCATGACTATCTGGATGTTTTCAGCAAAAAGGGGGCCGAGACCCTCCCACCCCACAGGGCCTATGATTGCCCCATCGAACTCCTTCCTGGTGCCGAAGTCCCCTTCGGAAGGATCTTCCCCTTAACCGGACTTGAACTTGAGACCCTGAAAACCTATATCGATGACAGCTTGAGGAGGGGGTTCATCCGTGCCTCCACGTCACCCGCGGGTGCAGGCATCTTTTTTGTTGAAAAGAAAGACCATTCCCTTCGCCCCTGTGTGGACTACCGGGAACTCAACAAAATAACTATTAAAAACAGATACCCTCTTCCCTTGGTACCCGAACTATTTCAGCGTCTGGGGTCCGCGGTCATTTTTACTAAATTGGACCTCCGAGGGGCCTACAACCTTGTCCGCATACGCGAAGGCGACGAGTGGAAGACCGCCTTCCGTACCCGTTTCGGGCACTTTGAATATCTAGTCATGCCCTTTGGGCTCTGTAATGCTCCGGCAACATTCCAACATTTTGTCAATGACATTTTTAGAGATTATCTGGACCTCTTTGTGATTGTCTATCTGGATGATATCCTAATCTTCTCCCCTTCCCTAGAGAAACACCGTGTACATGTGAGGAAGGTGCTTGAACGTCTCCGTATCCACGGACTGTACGCAAAACCCAGCAAATGCGAGTTCGAGCGCTCCAGTATACAGTTTCTGGGACTTATCATCTCTGTAAGGGGCGTTGAGATGGATCCTCAGAAAGTTTCCGCAATACTTGACTGGCCAGCTCCGACTGACAGAAAAGGTGTTCAGCGATTCGTCGGGTTTGCGAATTTTTATAGGAAGTTCATCAAAGCCTTTTCCAAAATCATTTCTCCTATAACGGACTTGACTAAACTGTCTGCTCGGTTTTGCTGGACACCGGAGGCCCAAGCAGCCTTCGAAACCCTGAAAGGCTTGTTCACCTCGGCATCCATTCTGAGACATCCCGACGCAAGCCTGCCCTACATCCTTGAAGTGGATGCATCTGAAACCGCGGTTGGAGCAGTCCTCTCTCAGAGGCAGGGTCCCAAGGCATTGCTATATACCGTCGCTTACTTTTCTCGTAAACTATCTGAAGCAGAAAAAAATTACGATGTTGGAGACCGAGAGCTGTTGGCGATAAAAGCCGCCTTGGAGGAGTGGCGGTACCTCCTGGAAGGAGCAGCGCACCCGATTTTGATTTTTACAGATCACAAAAACCTGGAGTACCTAAAAGTAGCCAAGAGACTTAGACCACGCCAGGCCAGGTGGGCACTTTTTTTTACAAGGTTTTCATTCCACATCACGTACAGGCCAGGGTCGAAAAATGTCAAACCGGATGCTCTTTCCCACATGTACGCCAGTTCGGAGCCTCCCAACCCTCCGGATACTATTCTGTCTTCAGGGAACTTTTTGCTACTACAAAGAGACTTGGTACCCCAGATCAGGCAGGCATCCGCTGACATTTCTTCTCCACCTGATCCGGAGCTACAATCCAGGGACGGTCTGCTATGGTACCGGGATAAGATCTTCGTACCCGAGGGGCTGCGAGTTAATGTTCTGGGCTCCTGTCATGACCACAAGCTGGCTGGGCACTTTGGGATACAAAAGACCGCTGAACTTCTGCAACGCACCTTTTGGTGGCCCCAACTTCTAAAGGACTGCAAAGATTATGTGGAATCGTGCACTACGTGCATTCGAAACAAGGGGAGTAAACTCAGAGCCTGGGGACTCCTTAAACCATTACCCGTACCGGAAAGGCCTTGGATAAGGATCTCCATGGACTTCATCGTGGAACTTCCCCCATCGGAGGGCTTCACCACTATCTTTGTGGTAGTGGACAGGCTGTCTAAGATGGCACACTTTGTCCCCTTAAAGGGCACACCCTCGGCTCCAGAGACGGCTAAAGCCTTCATCAGAGAAATTGTCAGACTCCACGGTGTTCCTGCGGATATTGTGTCCGACCGTGGAGTACAGTTCACATCTAGGTTTTGGAGGGCACTTTGCAGCAGTCTCGAGATCGGCCTATCGTTTTCCTCAGCATACCACCCACAGTCAAATGGGCAGACGGAGAGGACGAATCAGACCCTTGAACAGTATCTCCGCTGCTTCTCGTCCTTTTCGCAAGAAGACTGGGTTTCTCTGCTGCCCTTGGCGGAGTTCGCCTATAATAATTCCATCCATTCGGCCACCAAACAGTCTCCTTTTTTTGCCAACTATGGGTTCCACCCACTGTTCCTCTCTAATTCTGTTCCGGAAAGTACGGTACCCGCCGTTCAAGACACCTTGGATTTCTTTAACTCAAATAACAGGATCCTGCAGGAAACCATGACCCAAACACAGGAACGTAATAAGGAAATCTTTGACAGGAGAAGAAGGGGGGAACTCAACTTAGTACCCGGAACTAAAGTTTACTTGTCCACTTTGAACTTAAGGCTTGCATGCCCTACGAAGAAGCTGGGTCCTAAATTCGTGGGTCCCTTTGCTGTCAAGAGAAGGATAAACGAGGTGGCCTACGAACTTGACTTACCAGAGTCCTTTCGAATCCACCCGGTGTTTCACGTGGCCCTGCTCAAACCGGACGTCCCCAACTCCTTCCCTGGACGGGATACCGATCCCCCAGAACCAGTATTAGTCGACGGTGAGGAGGAATTTGAGGTGGAATCTATCCTGGATTGCAGGAAGAGACGCAACCAAATTCAGTTCCTCGTTAAATGGAAGGGGTATGGGCCAGAGGAAAATTCATGGGAACCGGAGGACAACATACACGCCGAAAGACTAATTCAGTTGTTTAAAGACTCTCACCCGCTGAAGATGACTCAGTTGGGCATCCGGAGGCTGCCCCTTGGGGGGGGCAATGTCATGAATTATCTCGGCCACCAGAGGGCGCTAGCGGCGCATCGGCACGCGCAATGCGCGCGCAACCACGGCATCGCGCTCGTGCACGCGCGCACCGGCGGTAACGGCGCACGGGAGCGCGCATCGGCGGTAACGGCGCGCGGGCACGTGCATGCGTCTATTTGGCGCCAAAACAACCTACTTAAAGTGTCCTGGAAGCCTGGCCCCTTGCTGTCCGGTCTGCAGCGTTTCCTGAGACCACCTGTACCTGTACCTGTACCTGTACCAACTACTCCTGCTTGATCCAGATCCTGATACCCGGCTTGTCTCCATTGTTCCTGTCTTCCGCCTGCCCTGACCTCGGCTTGCTCTGACCATCCTTCTGCCTGACCCCTGGTACTCCGCTGACCGTCTGTTGCCGACCCGGCTAGTCGACCTCTCTGTTACCTGGGCCTCTCCTGTTACCAGTCCGGCTGCTCCTGCCTGTCCAGTCTTCTGGGACCCTGTCCAGTCTTCTGGGACCTGCTGCGGCCAGACTTTCAGAATACCTTCCTTTCCGGCTTGCCTGCTGTTCCAGTGCTCCTGCATCCAGGCTGCTACTTACCGGCCTGCACCTGCCTTTCAGAGACTTCCTCGGACTCCGCAGAAGCTCCATCCGGCCCCTGCACCAGCGTCATCCCTGGCGCTTGTGCGACTCTGCATTCCCGCTCCCCCTGTCTACTCTACCAGGGGTCCGGGATCAGAGGAGCAACAGCAGCCACTTCCTGCACGTCGGGCTCATCCTTAAGGTACGTGACAAGGCTCCTCCCTAGGGACTGGTGTTTCCCCTGCTAAGACTGAGAATGGAAACTCAGGAGAATCCTTACAGTTAGAGGTTTCTGGAGTCGATGTTTCAGGCTCAGAAGAACCACCTACTGGGGAATCTGGGCAGTTCCCAGAACTTTGGGAAATCTCTGCCCACAACGGCGTCATGTGGCAGTTTGGGAACTAAACCCACCTGGTGACACAAGTTACCGAGAGAAGTTTCAAAGGAAACCGTAGTCACCGGATATTCTTGAGTGTCCCCATGTACACAAACTACAGCCATTGTCCTAAGATGCAAGGTTTTTCCCACCACTAGATCACTTTTCACTAAGGTGACGAGGCTACCTGAATCCCACAATACCACAACATCTTTACCATCTAAGCACATTCTACATAAAGGTTTCTCATTTCCCTTTACTGCAGTGCATGTGGTTGCAAACAGCGACTGTCATCTCTCTGTCAGAAAGTCACACTGCATGGGTTCATCACCCGCTGGGCAAACCGCTGCTACATGTCCCTCTTCCCGGCAACGGTAACAAATCAACCTTCTGGTCCTCTCCTGTGGGATGGGTCTTCCAGGCCGCTCTCGCCAAACATTTTGCAGTAGTCCCGATAATTCTTCTAGTTGCTCCTTGGTCCCTCTCTCCACCCCCATCCCTTGATGCAGTCTTACCTATAGGTGGGGAGGGTCTGGTCTTGGGGTGGAAAATCTGTGCGTCTCTGGTGGAAAAGGACAAATTCTCTGTTGTTAGGTACCTTTCGACAAGGTCTACAAGTTTGTCTGCGGTTTCCGGACCACCATGGTTCACCCATTTCTGCAGGGTGTTAGGAAGAAACCTAAGAAATTTGTCCATGACTACTCGCTCCAAAATTTTTGGTCCGGACAGAGTTTCTGGCTGCAGCCATTTCTTAGCCAAATGAATGAGGTCATACATCTGCGACCGAGGTGGCTTCCTCTGCTGATAACTCCAATTGTGGACCCGCTGAGCATGGACATCCAGGGTTACACCGAAACGTGCCAATATTTCCAATTTTAGACGATCATAGTTTTTTTCATCTGCAAGCTCCAAATCAAAATATGCCTTTTGGGCTTCTCCAGATTATAGGGGGGCCACTAGTCCAGCCCACTGTTCTTTAGGCCAACTCTCTCGTTCCGCTGCTCTCTCAAACGTGGTCAGAAACATCTCAGGGTCCTCATCTGCAGTCATCTTTGGCAATAAGTGTCTTACCCGAAAAGTCGGTATGTTACTGGCCTGACTCCCAGCCTCGGTCTGCTGTCTCTGAAGCTGTGTCACGATGGCCTCCATTTGCTGCTGGTGTCTCTGTTCCAAGCCTGCAATGCTCTCTTGGTGAGCCTGTTGTTGAGCTGCGTGAGCCTGTTGTTGAGCTGCAAGGCTCCGCTGCAAAGCTGCATTTGTCTGTTGTTGATTTGCATTTGCCTGTTGTTGATTTGCATTTACTAAAGCCAGCTGTTTCAGTATCTCCTCCATTTTGGGTTTACTTTAACTGCCAGCATTCTCCACCATGTGTAAGGGATTAGCTCGGTAGCGGGGTGTGTGACCCCCTGGATGGGTTCACTACACACTGATTTTTACAGAGAAACAACTGAAGACGTTTGAAAGCAAAGATTTTGGTTTATTCTTCCATCTTGCTGGAAACAAGTGCAAGCATCCAAACAGCATAAACAAAATCAAACATAAAATAAACCCTGGCCACTTGGGGCGTCTACCTTCAGCACACAGGAACCTATCTATGGAGTCTGGCACAGCCTAGTGATAGGCAGACACTGCTGGTTCTACAGCAGAAAACAATAGTCTCTTTTTGATTTTTATCACACAGAAAAATCAACAGCACCTCACCTCTTCAGAAGTATTTATGCTCACTGCTCTCCTTCACTCAGAAGGACCTGAGGATGCAGCAATCAGTAATAATCCTCTGGATTACTTATAGAGGCCTTAATTGCCTCATTCTGAACAGCTGAAGTTTTCCAACGCCCTTAAATCTTTCTGGCTGCTTCTGCAGCCGACACCTGATAATAATTGGTATATTGTCTAAACAAGGCAGAAATGTATCTCCCGTCTGTGACAACACCCACAGATTTACCTGACTTCCTGTCACAATTTTCTGTAAATAATTTAATGGAAATTTTTAAAATCATCATGACTTTTATACAGGTCTGTATAGGGTGTTGGGTGTGACCAAAAAAATCATGACCCTTTGCACAAATTCTAGCCAGATACCAGTATGCATTTATTGATTGTATACATTGTATGGTGTAGTAGTCAGCAAGCAAGAATATATATATATATATATAAATATATATATACAGTATATATTCATGATGTTATTTTATATTATGGTATATTATTTTTAAGTATAGTTGATCTATAACTCTAATAAAAGCTTATTAAATACATGATTGATTGATTGCTTTTGGAGAACTACAAAACAGTTTTTATCTGAGGAGACATAGCATGATTTGGTATTTGGAGCATCAGAAAAAGTGTAGCAGGGTTTCTTTCAGAGTGGCTGGACTGCAGTAAATTAGCAAGACAATATATCTACTCTTAAATTGCAAGGAGGTCTTAGCAGTGTACTAATGGAAACTGTCACCCTATACAATATCTAAACAAATAGCTTCAGGATCAGTGTCAACTGAAACATCTCCAATCTCTAATTCAGTATTAGATCTGTGAAATAATCACTTGCAAACAGATTTGCTCTATTTACAATATGTTCATCAACAACCTCCCTATTGGGGTTCTCCTCCCATCCCTTGGCCTCATGGGAGCCAGTTGCACATTTATTATTTTAATGACACCCCTTCTTGTGTTATTTAGTAGAAGGTTCTGGCATATTTCCAGATGGTACTATTCAAAATAGTACAGGCTAGGAAATAAAAATCCCTTTTTGCTTGCATTTGATTGAATTATGGAAATCAGCAGAACTTCACCACTTCACTAAGCTCTGGGGAAAATCCACTTGTAGAGTGCAGCTGCACTTACAAGGTGATCACTCTATTTGTCTATAGTATATTAACCCCATTGTTTATTTGAGCATATTGATTTACCTTCAAATGTGTTTTCCTATTGACATCACCTACCAATGAACACCCATAGTTAACAATACAGTTATGTATAGTAAAAGTCAATCGAATTTGCCACATGTTGTGTTCTGCACATAAGACAGAAAAAAATGGAAATTTCAAGTACAGCTTTATTATAACAATAACTATATACATCTGTATATTTTCATTTAAGCTGCTTCAATTGAGAACAAACACATTGTGAGGTATGCTATGAGGTGATGGCTATACTTTAACCTTTTGAACATTTTCAAATGTTTAGGAAAGCAGAATGGATACAATTTATGTATCGCTAATGATTTTTTATTAGTCCCTTGGTTCAGTGTCATGGCAACCACCCAGGACACTGAATGAAGTCATATTTTACTTAGAAGTTGCATTGTAAGGAGAATTGTGAAAGTCAAAGCTTCCTGTAAATATGTAAAGTTAAAATCAAAGCTGTTGTGATTTAGCACATTAAGTATATTATATAAAACATACTTTTTACATAGGTATTTGAAAACTTTTTTGTATCTTCCAATGTTCTGCAATTTGACAACCTACTAGAGCATCTGTGCTTAAATAGTATTATTGTTAACCTTCCTGGCGGTGTTCCCGAGACTGACTCGGGGTTAGATTTTCCTGCTACGATCGGTAACCCCGAGTCAGTCTCGGGCTTGCCTCGCTAGATCCACAGGCACTTTTTACTTACCTTGTCCCTGGATCCAGCGATGCCACCGTGCTGTGTGAGCGAGCGGGACCTCGCTCGATTCACATAGTGCCTCCGTGTGACGCCGATCTCCGTTCCCTGCGACGTTACGACGCACGGGGACGGAGAACGGCGCCAAATTCAAAAACGTAAACAAACACCTTACATACAGTATACTGTAATCTTATAGATTACAGTACTGTATGTAAAAAAAACACACACCCCTGTCCCTAGTGGTCTGTCCTGTGTCATGCATGTCATTTTATATAATAAAAACCTTTTTTTTCTCCCTGCAAACTGTAGATTGTCCATAGCAACCAAAAGTGTCCCTTTATGTCAAAAATAGTTTTAGATCAGCTAAAAAACAGCGATAATAAATTATAATCACTTGCAGAATTGTGCGATAGCGATTTGTGGGGAAATTCGTCATAAAAATAATGACAGCAACAATTCTGCAACTGAGCAAATTTCAGTGATTTTGATTTGATTACATTATTGAATAATTTTTATTATAATTATATTATTATTTGTTATAATTGTTTATAATTATTTATTATATTATAATTTATAATTTTGTTTTAAAAAAAATGTCATACCCGGGATGCCTATTAGAATCTTGTTTGGTCAGATTTAAGTGAGTTATTTCTAAAAATTACAGACCTACAATATAAAACGCCAAATTTCCTTGCAAATAATGGTACCGCTTTCAGCATGTTTTTTCGGAAAGAATCATACCGCCAGGGAGGTTAATAACTTGAAGTGTGGGAAAAGGCGCTGCAGTAGTAGTATATTATCCATATATTTATTCCACATTTTACATATTGCTTTTTTATACAGAAAGTTTAAAAGGATATGTTTGAAAAGCACTGCAGAAAACTAAAGAGACACAGTCACCCTGCCCAATCAGGGCACAGTAATAGTGTCTGTGTAAAACCTAGGCCCTGACCACTTTATACACACCTTTTCATCCTCTTCAGGTGACAGTGCCTAAACCTGGTGATTGGCTGCTAGGCCATAATTGGGGGAGGTCACCTACTCCTCCATACCAGCACTGATGGAATATAATATTTGAGTTTAAAATGATCAGGTGGTGGAGCTTTTAGAAGATATCCTGAATGGCAAAACATTTTTGAGAATTCATGTAAATCAATATAATCTGCATGCATTCTTTCCCTTCTCTGCTTGTCACTGATAAATACTGTGGATATGTGATTTATTCACATATTTGATTCACTCTCTTTCCATAGTAATAATTTGAAGTGATTTGTTTACCGTTAGTGAAATAAGTCACCTTGTAATTTTTATGTCATATTTTTAAAAACTTTGTCTGTGTCTATGTGTGTATATTTGCAGAAAAATATATTCATACTTTATTTAGTACACCATTAAGCAAATTAAAATCACAATAGCTTGTACAGTACATAATGCATTAGGTGCAAAAGGAGTGTAACCACATGTTAACATTAGACATTCTGAATGATCTGTCTGCACACAGTTTCCTGCAATAAAAAGCAGGGATTTTGTTGTTCACACATACTGCAATACATGTGTAGTCAAGGTTTGCTACTGTAATTATCATTAAGAGATGTTTTTTTGTGTTTATGTTTGAATTTGGCTCCCTCTAGTGCATATTGGACTTTATGAGTGGGTTTGTTTTCCTCCTGTGAGAATAACCAGAGCAATGCATTATGGAACATGTAGTCGGAGACAAGGAAGTGACACTGTTGGCCGGGTCTATCTGTTCTACAGGACACAGAATTCAGTGCGCACAGAACAACCTGCTGGGAGAAGATATAAAAAGGTGGGTGAGGCCTGTTTTCAGTCTCTCTGAACGCCATTCTGAACCTGCCAGCAGGAGTTATGTGTGACAGGGAGTGAGAATCTATGGCCTATGCAGAGGAGAGTCGGATCGCCAGCCTCAGACGAGCCCCAGATGACAGCACCGCTATCACAGTAGAGCAGACTGGCCTATGCTCCGGATCATCGGGGTACACCTGCATTCCAGTCCATCGGGAGCTGCAGGACACAGACACCAGGGAATTCCGGCTGGAGCCCTTTATTCATCTTATTTTCCATTTGTCAACTCCACTTTGTTATTCATCAGTGCCCTGCATTCTATTGCTAAATCATTGAACTACACCCTAGGGAGAGCCCATTTTCAGTATAACATTCAGGTTATATTGTCTTATTTGTATGCGTATGACTATTACTGATTGTTGGTTTGTGTGCTGAGGCCTCAGAGGAAAGGTATCCAATACATATGTTAAGAGTGTTGGATATTTGTTTCCTTGTGTACCTGTTCACACAGGCCTAATAAAGCATCTATGTTAAGTACTTTTTAATATCAGTTATAAGAAATACTCTCTGTTCAATTTAAATGTGTTTATTCATGCCATCCTTTGTGTTAATTTTTTCATCTCAGTAAAGATATCTGAGTGGTTCAGTGATTCAGTGTGAGTTTTCTCATTTACTAACATCACATTGCAGAATGGGACCCAAGGTGTCAGAGGTAATAGAGGATTCGCAGAGACAAGGAAACCAGTGGGGTATAGAGTCTATCAGCAGCCCCTTACAGGGGTACCGCTATTCATGTTTAAGCTAGCCAACTCATCAAAGTAACCCTTCTATGGCCAGTCCATAACCTGCTGTGCAAAATGTCAGTTTCGGTTGCCTTTGGCAGGGCCAATGTAACATTCCACAACATTCAATCACAAGAGAAAAGTAACCTTAAAAACATTTAACTGTAAGAGTTAAAGAATATTAAAATAATAGAAAAGGTAGAGAAATAATATAAGTTGTCAGCACTGTGTACACTGCTTATAAGCTGCAGATTTCACTGGGAGGTTCAGTGATGGGTCAAATAGTGGGTTTTCAATCAAGCCAAACCTCAGAAGAAGGAATTGAAACATTTAACACCATTATTACTACCACTGCTAAATTTGACATCTTCTGTCTAGGGCTCCTGGTTGTTAGGGAGCTGGCACTCACCAGTTTCCTAGCAACAAGTGACTCATCTTGATCAGGCACATTAACCTGGGGATACCCAGCTGACAGGTAAATGTAAACAATAAGATGTGGACAGTGTGAAAAAATGGTGTGCGTAGGTGCGGGCGTCCACCACGCCCACCCAAACCGCAACAAGCATGCAAAAACATACTAGACAACAATAATTTAAAATCAATTAGGTTAGAATCAATATATACATATTTGCTTGTTGCGGTTTGGGTGGGCGTGGTGGACGCACGCACCTACGCAGCGTGTATGCACACCATTTGCAACTATGTGCACTTGGTTGTAATGTGGGCCAGCAATGGTGTTTTTTGAATTATGTCAGGGACCAGGGAGCAAGCACCCGAATGTTGCTTTCGGGACTGTTCTTTGGCCCCACGCAATTTATTTGTTCAATGTTTGATGTTTATTTTATATGGTTAGCATGGCTTGTTTTTGCTAGCAAGATGGGTCTGCTTTATTTATTTTTTGGTTTTAATATAACCAATTGCGTCACCCGGTCTGGAACTCCCACCCTGTTGTGGTAGAAAGGTGATTGGCAGTACGGACCAAGGCTTGGTTTCTCTGGTGTTGCTTTGCGCATGAGCGTGCGCTTCAGGAAATGAGGCTTGGTTTCACGTAGCCGCAGTGCTAATGTGTGCGCGCCTCGGCATCGTGTCAACCTCAAAGCAAGGATTGCTCCCCGCGATGATGTCGCATGTGCACGTGCGATGAGAGGGGATTTCAAGTGAGACGTTCCACTATACCGTATTTATCACGGTATAACGCGCTCCCGCGTATACCGCGCACCCCTAAAGTGGCCCCCAATCCTGTGGAAAAAAAGTTTTTTTTTTTTGTACTTACAGTTTTGGTGTCTTGCGCGGCGTCCATCGGCGGCCTCGTCGGGTCCGGCGGCCTCGTCGGGTCCGGCGTCCTTCTGCGGCTTCGGGTGTCCTCTTCGGCGGGTCGGGTGTCCTCTTCGGCAGGTCGGGTGTCCTCTTCGGCGGGTCGGGTGTCCTCTTCGGTGGGTCCGGCGTCCTTCTGCGGCGTCCTCGCGTCCTCCCCACTCGTTTCCCGCCACAAGTTTGAATACTGCGCCGGCATATACCGAGCGCAGTACACACGTGAATCTTCGGGCAGGCTCGGCAACTGTCGCGCTGACGTCCTGTACGCTCAGGACGTCAGTGCGAGAGGCGCCGAGACTGCCCGAAGATTCACGAGTGTACTGCGCTCGGTATATGCCGGCGCAGTATTCAAACTCGTGGCGGGAAAGCGGGTATCGGCGTATATCGCGCACCCACGATTTTGCCCTGATTTTCAGGGCAAAATAGTGTGCGGTATACGCCGATAAATACGGTAAGTTAGGGGGGTGATGCAGTGGCCGCCCGTGACCCTTGATGAAGTGAGTCTTTCACGAAACTAGTGGGGCGGAACGAGCGGCACACTGGCATCACCCCCTGGACTGCTCAACAAATTTCCCAACTGACGGGTCTGTCTGTCTGTATCCGGCCGGTACAGCGGACTCAAGGCTTCTTTTATACTGCAAAAGTGTGAGTTTTTATACATATGAATACTCTTTAATAAATTTAAAAAAAGGTTTTACACTTTCGAGGCATCCCCTTTGTCTCTTTCCATTTATATGTGATGTCATCATTGGAGATTTGGATGGTAGAGAGGACCCTTTTCAGGCTGCCCATCGTGCTGAGTCCTGCTGTTTGTATTACCTACATGCGATCTGAGGTCCCCTGTAATAAGGGACCAACGAGATCTGGTAAGCAGATCGGTGTGCTCTTCTGGTGGAGGTCCTTTTCTGTTGGATGGTCACTCAACACCAATACCATATATGTACATCACTCAAGACTACACCATTTATGATTTGTTTCACACGGGTGGAGGAGAATTGTTTTTTTCTTTCTCTTTTTTCACAGACAATTTTGTTTCATTCCACTTTTTTTGCATTTTGTTTTCTGATTTTTTGATTCATGGGCCCTTTTTTGGTGTAAAGCGCCTGACTTCCCATTTATGAGGACTCGTGTAATATCATACAACATTTATCACGTGACACAAGGACTTCTATATGTTTTTGTGAATTTTTCACTGTTTATTCCAGAATTTATATATGAAGGTTTATTTGTCAATTATCACACTATTCATGCACAGTGTTTTATGAGTTTTAGTGCGATTCTTTCTTTTTCTCTATTTTGTTCACTGTTTGTGTTACGCAGCAAATCGCAGCTTTAACATTTTTGCATCACAGCAAACGTTCACTTATCTGTTTTTATGGTTTTTGTTTTATTAGCGCAGTTTACATCACAATTTTTTCCATCCCAGTGTGAACTCATTGCCAAAAAAAAAATATAAACATAAAAAAAACACACAAACACATCGTTTTTGATTTTTTTTTTTTTTTTTATAAAAAATAAATAAATACATGTCCCATGCTGTAAATCCACTAGGTTCCTGTCAATTATGATTCCTGAATCCCACTGACCCACTAAAATAAAATAAAAACTCACCACCCACTGGCATGTCCAAACCTGTCGCTTCAGGCCTAAAGCACAAAAAACAAGCTGCAAAGCCATTACCAATGCCAGGAAAAAGCGGCTGTGAAAACATGCTTTTAGTAGCTATTTGCATAGGTGTTAATGCATGTTCATCAGCGCTAGCTTTTAGCAGCGTTTCTCTGCCTCTATTCAAAATCAATGGGCGCGGCTCTTTTATATTGTTATATTTTTTCTGTTATCGCACGCTAGCCGCTGCCTGAGAACTGTGTTGTGGCAGCGCGTTTTTTTTGTTTTACAAAATCAATGGTTCCCTATTGGAGCCCATTGATTTGAATAGAAGTAGCACCAGAAGTCGGATCACGATGATCCGACTTCCGGCATGGCTGAAACATTCACAATACAATTTTTAATACATTGACTCCTTAGAATGTGACAGACCAGTTTTTGACGCAGATCCATCTGTATGCAGCACTGAAGGCAACACATTTAAAACTTGCATTCCTCTGGTCTGATTGCAGCTTGGTTCACACTACTGCAGTGCAAATTACATCCTTTTTTAATGTGACGGCAGTGAAAATTCACTGTGCAATTTTTTTTTTTTAGCTGCATCAGAATCGCACCGCATTGATATAAACTACCTTCATTGAGAACAATGTTATTTTAGATGGCATTCGAATCTATGCATCCAGAACAGATCAAAATCACATACGTGTTCGAATTCAGTGTGAACCGGGCCTCAAGGTCTCTTTTTTTATGGTATCCTAACAAAATGTCAATGAGTTATCACCCATCTGCTCATAAATATACCACGTCCTCTTACACAACATGAAAATTACTTAAAACCGGTTGCATACAGTTGAGGCAAGGTTGTTATAAAGAGATACAGTATTCTGTAATAACACATTTTCTTGTGAATGTACAATATGTATTTGAATGGCTATTAATGACTGAAAAGCAAATACATTTCCAGATCTATTTCAGTATACTACAAGACTATAATTAAAAACAATTTATCTAACAAAATACTGATAATTGTGAGTTTAAATTGCAGGGAATTGAGTGATGACTATGTATTACTGAAATCTATGAATGATGATCAAATCTAGAATATAATGTAGAATATAATCCTTTAATTGAAGTATCTATGAAAAGGCTAATATATCAAGGTTCTGGGGTCCAATAACAATTACAAGACATCATCTTAAGCATGGCCTTTAAAATTTACTGACATACACTACAAAAAAAACTTCATTCACTATTTTCTATTGAACAAACAATGAAAGGGTGCACATTGAGGGATTCATCAAATCTCAGCAGGAAATTTTCAGGATTGGGGACTTTTCACTTTTTCACTTTTGTGCATGACATGTTTGTTCCTGAGATGCTTTTCTTCACTGTGCAGGTCAATGTGATTACAACTCAGAAGCATTCTAAAAAGATAAAATCAGCTTAGCACAACTCTGTTAAAAATTTGAATAAATAAGTAAATAAATGAATTAATAAAAACTGTTCGGTATCAAGTGAAATCATATGAAGGCATGCTTTATTTGACTTGCTTCTAAAACTAAAGCCTATGTACATGAGCCTTATTTCCTACCACACACAAGATGTATTGAATTATTTTATTTATTTTTGGTTCCAAGCATGCCATTCGAAAACAAAAATAATTCACTGGAATCTAAGAGCTAAATTCACCCTTTCAGACAGAATTTCACATTTCATAATAAATAGCAGCCTTTTGCAATGTCCTTTCTTCCCCAGCCATCCCAATGTGCTTATCTCTTGCTTATCTCATTTGTAGAGTTTAAAAAAATGCTTTTTGCTTCCATCACTTCCTGTAGGTAATCTCTCACCAAGCACTATCTTGCTGCATCACAGAATAAGGCATGATAGGAGGTGTTCACCTGACTGGACTACACCTCCCTCATTACTATACCACCTCTTGTTTTATTTCCACCTATTTTCCTAATTCTTTCCTTAAGGTGACCATACACTGTACAGTCTGATTGCACAATCACTTTTAGATCTACCATCAGCTATGTAGTGCAAGGACCTGTCTAAATTGATACAAATTGAATAGATTGTTCAGGTGGGTCCTCCTATTCTATAGTAAATCAAAAGGAAATTGTACAGAAATTGTACACTCAAACTGCATAGTTTATGGCCATCTTTATACAAGTACATAGGAGGGAGTGGACATGTTTTTGTTGGGGTTTTTTGGGGCATTTTCGCTTGTCACACATAGGGCAGCACAATCACTTTAATGGGCTGCCCTATGTGTGACAAACACTCTGAAGAAGCTCCAGAACTTTTTTTTATTGATGAGTGTGGCATGTTTTTTATATTTTATTTGCTCTTGTTTGTCTCATAGCAGATGCACGCCTGCTACCCTTGCTTGGGGTGCCATTAACATTTAATTGCTGCAAGTGCAATGCATATTTGCAGCAGGTTTCCTAAATGCGGAATCATATGTATGGAAGTGAAGTGTTATCTGTAATATTTCACCAAAAGAGGCATCATTCCCTTATTTAAATATTACTAAAGAACCATATCATAATGGGCCTTTACATATGCCTCAAATGGTCAACAAATTTGTTACCGAGTACTGTATAAAAAACTTTATTGAAAAAATGTATTTCAAAATGGTTGAAATATATCCAACAAGACAAATGGCTTAAAAACGACTTTTCATTACTTGTATGTCCAGAGGTTATGACTTCAACCAACTTCAACAATTACTCTGGAATGTTATAGATAAAGTCAATGTACATGGGTTGACACATTTTGCGGACTTATCTGCTTCCTCGGAAACTCATGACCTTGGGTATTTTCATACATATAAATAAAGCTGTGAGAACTTATACAAGAAATACTTATACAAGAAATGTAAATTCAACCAGTCAAACATAATTAAATTACATAATGCAATAATTATAATCTACTAAAAATCTTCCCAAGTTAGAGAAAAAAGCATGCATAGCAGTGGCGGTTCGTCCATAGAGGGCCCTGGAGCGCCGCCCCCTCTGGCTCTCGCCCGCCACTGAGTCTAATAACATACATTCATGCATTGCATGAATGTATGTTATTGTTGCCAGCTGCCGCTGGTCTATTCAGATGGCCGGAAATTGAGCGCCAGCCACCTGAATAACGGCAGCTGGTTGGCTGTGCGGAAGTGCCTATCAGAGCCAGCGGCTCTGATATGCTTTCAGAGTACAGCCCTCGGCTCCCGGATGTCTTATCCTCAGAACGCATGGGGGGTGCCTCCCTTGGATAAGACTGATGACGTCTCAGCCAATCAGGTTCCCCGATTCTGGCTATCAGTAACCTGATTGGCTGAAGTGTCACCAAGGCGGGAGAAGAGGACATCGAGGGACGTGGAAGGAGGTAAGTGCATTTTACAGGGCACAGCGGCGACAATGGGCACAGAGGCAACAAAGAGCACAGTGGCATCAATGGGCACAGTGGTGACAAAGGGCACAGTGGCGACAAAGGGCACAGTGGCATCAATTGGCACAGTGATGACAAAGGGCACAGTGGTGACAAAGGGCACAGTGGTGACAATGGGCACAGTGGCAAAAATTAAAGGTCACAGTGACATGCACAGTGGCAACAATGGGCACAGTGGCGACAATTAAAGGGCACAGTGGTGACAATTGGCACAGTGGCGACAATTGAGGGGCACAGTGGCTGCGTTTGATGGCATGGCACAGTGGTGACAATTGATGGCACAGTGGCTGTGTTTGATGGCATGGCACAGTGGCTGTGTTTAATGGCATGGCACAGTGACTGAGTTTGATGGCATGGCACAGTGACTGCATTTGATGGCATGGCACAGTGACTGCGTTTTATGGCATGGCACAGTGACTGCGTTTGATGGCATGGCACAGTGACTGCGTTTGATGGCATGGCACAGTGGTGCGAATTGATGGCATAGTGACTGCATTTAATGGCATGGCACAGTGGTGATAATTGATGGCACAGTGGCTGCGTTTGATGGCATGGCACATTGGTGACAATTGATGGCACAGTGGCTGCGTTGCATGGCACAGTGGTAACAATTGATGGCACAGTGGCTGCGTTTGATGGCATGGCACAGTGGTGACAATTGATGGCACAGTGGCTGCATTTGATGGGCACAGTGAGGCTGCAATTGTTTTCTTATTTATTTATTTTTCGTTTGCGCCCCCCCCAAGAATTTTGAGCACCAGCCACCACTGATGCATATATAACAATATTCATTGCAAAATAATGCACCTCCGCCTCAGAAGGGAAGACATGGAAGGGTCCAGAAATGATGGAAAAAGGGAAGGCCAAACTGATACTTCCCTTTATCACTGCTGCAATACTAATATGTGCTCTCAAACAGTGATATGTCTATGTACTGTATGTTAAAGTTAAAAATGCAATCCTTACCTGATGCTTTAATAGTAGGTCACTCCCCAGTATAAATACAGAGATGGACAAATATCTAGTGGATAGGTATCGCATTCTAAAAAAAATAGAATGTAATAGACTCCGAAGTCAAGACTGAACAAGGGTCCCACAACAAAAATATAGAATCTGTGAAAAACAGTGAGGACCTAGAGCCATGTTAAACGAATTAAACCCTCTTAAAAGATGTATCATGCTTACCAGATTTATCAATATTTTTTCCTCCATATGTGTGTGTGTTTGAAAATGGTGACCATTTGCTCACGCACATATATCTGGCATAAGTAGTGGGCTGAGGCCGCCCACATGTCCTGGGTAGGAACAAGCAATGGACTTAGTTCTGATAGGTCCAGGGCATGTGGTGGCTCCTCCTCTCACTGCAGGTCCTATATCCCTGAAGAGGCTGGAGAGAACACTGCGGCTGAGATGATGTCATATCTGTAAATCTGCACCAGATCCCCTTAGCCATCATAACAAACAGCAAACCAGAAGTGGCAAAGAGAGCCGGAAAGATGTCAACCCTGTAAGTTTCCACCCTATGGACCAAGAGGACAGAAAAGGAAAATAAAATAAAATCACCAAATAATAAAATATATATATATTTATTAATCTTTTCTATCTATTTGTAAAAGCTTACCATTCCCTGGGAGGCTTACAATCTACAAAGAATCACAAATATTATAACTAATCAAAATCAAAAGACATATCTATCTACTAATTTCAAATGTTATTTACAAATGTTTAGGTTTCAATGTTTGATCCAATCCTTTTTAAGAAAGGGGTCAACACTAATAGTTTTATTAAGCCATGGTGTTGTGTCGTGGATTTAAAAATCCAATGAGACTTGTAGGATTTTGTTATTAAAATCCCGTCCAAGAAGGAGGCGATGTATCTTCACTAATTCCTGGAACTGTAGTTAGTCGATTTTATATCGGTGATCGGTGGTAAAGTGGTTTACTAAAAAGCTACCTAACATTTTACATTGAGGGCCAAATTCTCAAAAGAGATACGCAGACTTAACTGCTGTTCAGCCTGTGTATCCCTGTGCCTAACTTTGGAAACGATTCTCAAAAGGCTTTTTCCAAAGTTAGGCAGAAAATCTGACATGTGTAAGACACTTACACGGTCAGATTTTAGGATGCAGTACCGCATCCGCCACTGGGGGCATTTCTCATTGAAATCCAGCTTTGCGTATGCAAATGAGGACTTAAGCAGATTTTCAAAGCATTTCAGCACTTTGATTTCTGCCTAAGTTCCGAATTTGCCGGCGCAAAATTAGGGCTGGTTTTACAATGTGGAAAGTTAGCCAAACCTTGTAAAGGCCCATTCCAGCGACGGCATTTGGTATGCATTCCTGAGGGAGAACTCCACGGCAATTTTTAAATTCAAAACCGGCATGGGTTCCCCCCCAGGAGCATACCAGGCCCTTAGGTCTGGTATGGGTTGTAAGGAGACCCCCCCACGCCGAAAAATTGACGTAGGGGGTCCCCCTACAATCCATACCAGACCCGTATCCAAAGCACGCTACCCGGCCGGCCAGGAATGGGAGTGGGGACGAGCGAGCGCCCCCCCCCCCTCCTGAGCCGTGCCAGGCCGCATGCCCTCAACATGGGGGGGTTGGGTGCTCTGGGGCAGGGGGGCGCACTGCGGGCCCCCCCACCCCAGAGCACCCTGTCCCCATGTCGATGAGGACAGGACCTCTTCCCGACAACCCTTGCCATTGGTTGTCGGGGTCTGCGGGCGGAGGCTTATCGGAATCTGGGAGTCCCCTCAAATAAGGGGGCCCCCAGATACCGGCCCCCACCCTAAGTGAATGGATATGGGGTACATCGTACCCCTATCCATTCACCTGGAGGCAAAAAGTAAAATGTAGTAAACACACAACACAAGGCTTTTTAAAATATTTTATTATTCTGCTCCGGATGCCCCCCCTGTCTTCGTTATTAGCTCAATTACCAGGGGGGGCTTCTTCTTCCACTCTCCGGGGGTCTTCTCCGCTCTCCGGGGGTCTTCTCCGCTCTCCGGGGGGGCTTCTCCGGACTCCGGGGGGCTTCTTCCATCTTCTCCCCTCTTCCGCTCTTGACTCGGCGAACCCCGGTTCTTCTGCAGCTCTCCAGTGCCTTCTTCTTCAGCGCTGGCTGCCTGCTATGTTTGTGTGTTAGCTCGATTTCAAACAGGCAGCCAGCGCGGTCTTCTGTGACGCCAGGGTCTTCTGGTCTTCTGTTCTTCCGATGTTGCCTCGTCGCCTGTTGTCGCTGTAATGATGGAAGCGCGCCTTGCATCCCATTTATATAGGCATCACCGTCCCATCATGCTCCGGCAGGTACCCACGTGGTGGGTGCCTACCCACGTGCACCCACCACGTGGGTACCTACCGGAGCATGATGGGACGGTGATGCCTATATAAATGGGATGCAAGGCGCGCTTCCATCATTACAGCGACAACAGGCGACGAGGCAACATCGGAAGAACAGAAGACCAGAAGACCCTGGCGTCACAGAAGACCGCGCCGGCTGCCTGTTTGAAATCGAGCTAACACACAAACATAGCAGGCAGCCAGCGCTGAAGAAGAAGGCACCGGAGAGCTGCAGAAGAACCGGGGTTCGCCGAGTCAAGAGCGGAAGAGGGGAGAAGATGGAAGAAGCCCCCCGGAGTCTGGAGAAGCCCCCCCGGAGAGCGGAGAAGACCCCCGGAGAGCGGAGAAGACCCCCGGAGAGCGGAGAAGACCCCCGGAGAGTGGAAGAAGAAGCCCCCCCTGGTAATTGAGCTAATAACGAAGACAGGGGGGGCATCCGGAGCAGAATAATAAAATATTTTAAAAAGCCTTGTGTTGTGTGTTTACTACATTTTACTTTTTGCCTCCAGGTAAATGGATAGGGGTACGATGTACCCCATATCCATTCACTTAGGGTGGGGGGCCGGTATCTGGGGGCCCCCTTATTTGAGGGGACTCCCAGATTCCGATAAGCCTCCGCCCGCAGACCCCGACAACCAATGGCAAGGGTTGTCGGGAAGAGGTCCTGTCCTCATCGACATGGGGACAGGGTGCTCTGGGGTGGGGGGGCCCGCAGTGCGCCCCCCTGCCCCAGAGCACCCAACCCCCCCATGTTGAGGGCATGCGGCCTGGCACGGCTCAGGAGGGGGGGGGGGCGCTCGCTCGTCCCCACTCCCATTCCTGGCCGGCCGGGTAGCGTGCTTTGGATACGGGTCTGGTATGGATTGTAGGGGGACCCCCTACGTCAATTTTTCGGCGTGGGGGGGTCTCCTTACAACCCATACCAGACCTAAGGGCCTGGTATGCTCCTGGGGGGGGAACCCATGCCGTTTTTTTCTTTGAAAATTGTCATGGAGTTCTCCCTCTCAGGAATGCATGCTGAGCGACGCTGTCATTTTTTTTTATAATTATTTGTTTTCCCGGCGCGTCTTTTTTTTCACCCGTCGCAACTTTAGTGTCCCGTCGAAATTCTCAAAGCCGACCGGCGTTAATTACGTTCGCGCGCTGCACGTCGGGAAAATGACGTCACACGCATGCGCAGTACGGCCGGCGCGGGAGCGCGCCTCATTTAAATTTTAAACGCCCCCAGGAGAGGAGGACCGCCTTACGACGGCGGCACTTAAGTTACACAGCGTGTAATTTCTACCTAAGTGCTTTGACGATCAGGCACTTAGGTAGAAATTTTAAGTCAGTGTAACTTAACTGCTGAAATTTAAGTTACGCAGAGTTTTTGAGAATTTGGCCCTGAATGCCTGATTCATGACATGATCCTCAATTTGCCTTAAAAAATTAGTAACTTCCACGTCTGCATGTTAATAAATAAATGATACCTACCATGTCACAGTTCACAAAATGTGTAGATTTTTGTATATTCCCACTTGGTAAAACAATTGACTTCTCTGGGCTAATGAAACGACACTATGCACATGTTCCAAATTTAAATGTGCCACATGGCAAAGAACCACAGGGATTCTTGCCTTTGTTTGCAGAGAAATGACTCACAACTAACAAGTCTTTAAAAGTCTGTGTCAGGAAAGGTTTCACCTGCTGGGCCCGGGGCCCACCTGGGCCAGAAGAAGGCAGGATGGGTGAAGGGTAACTGTGCTGTGCATTATAGAAACAATTTCACAGCTTCTGCCATTCTTGTGTCATTGAGCTCAGACATCAAGCTCTTTACTGCCACCTCTTGCTAATATGCATACGTGCACCCCTCGTATGATCTGTACAATGCTTCTAGGAAACATGTCAGCTTTGTGAGAGCCACCTGGCACTAGATAGGAAGACCTTCTTTACAAGTAGGGGCTGTGAGGTAATAGGAGAGGGGCTGTTTGTGTACAGGGAGGGGCCAGAGCCTTGTGTGTTTACAGATTTGTGTAAGTGAGGGGCTGCCATATAAACAGGAGTGTGTGTTTGTGTGTTGAGGGGGGCTGGCATATATACTGGTGTGTGGGGGCTGATATTTACAGGTGTGTGGGGGGGCTGACATATATACAGGTGTGAGGGGGGCTGACATATATACAGGATTGAGGGGTGGCTGCCATATATACAGATGTGAGGGGGGCTGACATATATACAGTATTGAGGGGGCCAGTGTGCGGATTCGGTAGGATGGCCCATGGGCAAGCCCTGGGGAATGTTAGTGGTCAGGCTCGGGGGGGGGGGGGTTTGCAGGCCTAAAGCTGTGGAGGCCCAAAATTTTCTGATGGCTACCCTAAATGTAGGGATAATCTTTAGCAGAAACAGCCACCTGTGGGTAATGGGATACACATCATTACATATACCTAATGTGTTTGGTACTGTATCCCCCAAAAATACTAAACTTAAAGGAGTTGTAAAGTAAAAAAAAATTCACCTTAATGCAATCTATGCATTAAGGTGAAAAAACATCTGATGCTGCCGCCCTCCCCCCCGTTATACTTACCTGACCTCTTGAAAGTCCCGCACTCCGTCCTGAGAACCTCTTCGCCGATCAGCCTGGCCGCTGATTGGCTAGAGTGGATGGATTGAGAGCAGCGCAGCCATTGGCTGGCGCTGCTGTCAATCACATCCAGTGACGCGGCGCGCCAAGGGGCAGGCCGAGTGATACAGCGAGAGGCTATGGCCGCTCGCTATATCACGGGAGTGTGCCCGCAAGGACTCACCACCATGCAAGCTCTCTTGCATGACTGTGGTCAGTACTTGCGGGGAGGACCAGAGACAGCCGCCGAGGGACACAGAAGACGTGGATCGGGGCCACTCTGTGCAAAACAAACTGCACAGTGGAGGTAAGTATGACATTATTTTTTTTTAAAGGAAAAAAAAATCCTTTACTAACCCTTTAACCTTTAATATAAGACTATAACACAAATACAAAAATAATTATTTCTGCAATATAGCTAATACAAAATCATGTCTTTTATGATCTGTTTAGTCTCTTTATGTTTTTTGAACCTGTTGAGTTGTGTCTAAGTTCACACTTGCATGACATTCATTAAATGTGTTGATTGTATTCTCATTAGCACAAAGTGTTTTACCTAAAGCAAAATTGTCAGAAATCATTTTGTGCTCAACAAGAGTAACATGATATAATTGTATTGTATACAGTTATTTTTTCTACAGATGTTTCATTGTTAACAGACAATTATTTGATATAAAAGAACATAACTTATATTGATAGAAATGCACAACATATTTGGGGTGATGACATTAAAACAAAGGAATATAGCAAGTTTAGCATATGTAACAGATATTTGGAACAGATACAAAAAGTTTTAAGGAGGAGAAAAATTCTCCTCCAAATATAGGGATTTTTGAGTGAGGTGTTACTCCTAATATTCAAGGCAAGCGCACAAAACACAATGGTTTTTAAAAAAATATCAAAATAAGTTTAATTTTCATATAAAAATCCATAAAAGTTTTCATACAAACAGTTTACATGATTATGACCACAAAATTGTGTAAAGAAATGAGAAAGAAAGAATTATAAATGCAGACTGCCAACTAGTTTCGCACTGTTGTGCTTTGTCAGGGCTTGCAATTTGTTCTTTTCTTTTTACATATGGTGGTCTGTGTATGACATAAAAATACATCATTAATACAATTGGTAAAATATAACATATTCCATTTAACAATTTGGATAGTAAATCAAGTAATAAAGAATAATACTACTGCGCTTACCAATTTCGTTTAAAAGCTTTGAGCCAGAGCAAAAATTATTTGCCTAAATGCTGACCCATGGGTTCCAGCGTGATGAAAGGGTGAACCGGTGCATTTGTGACCAGTGGAAGCCAGATCCACTTAGTCCTAGCAGGTGCGGGCAACGGGATGTTTTGAGACTTGCAGCAAAGTGCTATAAATGTCTGTGAATATTAAATACAGAGTCTATATCTCTCCTGAATGAACGCACATACTATAAGGCAGTGTTTCTCAATTCCAGTCCTCAGGCCCCCCCAACAGGTCAGGTTTTCAGGATTTCCCTCAGATGAAAAGGCTGTGGTGATTACTAAGGCAGTGAAACTGATCAAATCACCTGTGCAAAATAATGGAAATCCTGAAAACCTGACCTGTTGGGGGGGCCTGAGGACTGGAATTGAGAAACACTGCTATAAGGTGATATGCATCAAAGCAATATATAGTTTTAGATAATGTGCATGGAAATATATAGAACGTAAAAGAGGGGGTATAGAAGATATACAATAAAATATAGACAAGAGAACCACCAGAAAGAAACCCATTTTGTCCAGGCCAATATGGTACACACCGGCAGCCAATTAGTATGCTGCCGGCGTACACCAGAGGGCCCATAGACCATAGTAAAAATGAAGATAAGAATAATAATGATAGTAATAGGTTATAAATTGGGGTATTACCTTGGTAGCAAATATTGTGTCCAAACAGGGAGCCCCGATGGAACTGCACTTAGATTAGAGGGAGAGGAAAACTCCTCTTAAATCTATGGGTAAAGATAGAAGGGTGGTTTTGGTAAGGACAACTAGTAGCGCTACATATTAGGCCCCTCAAGTAAGATAATAAGACAAGTAAATAAAATACCTTGTAATATAAGGAGTAGTTATAAGAGAACATTCCAGTTTATAGCGGTTCCCAGTGTTCACATTCCCAGCTGCAGGTCCCATCGCTCAGGTCAGCGTCTGACATGTTTGTTGTCAGCGCCAGCCTATATAGCAGCATCCCTGCTATATAGGCCGGCGCTGACAACAAACATGTCAGACGCTGACCTGAGCGACGGGACCTGCAGCTGGGGATGTGAACACTGGGAACCGCTATGAACTGGAATGTTCTCTTATAACTACTCCTTATATTACAAGGTATTTTATTTTGGGCTGAAATCGAACCTAAAACACACCAAAAAGGCACACGTTTTTCCGGCATCACGGTACCGAACCTGCTGCGGAGATATGTGAACCGGCTCCATAGGGAGTCAGTCACATTCTCCTGCTATGGTAATGGAAACGTTCCTTCAATTCGCATAGGCGTGAACCCGGCCTAAATGCTGTTTCTTTTAAGTCTATGTAGCTCATTTACTTGGCCATAAAATTGACAAAACACATACAGTCCCTTGAAAAAGTATTCATATCCACTGAAATTTTCCACATTTTGTCATGTTACAACCAAAAACTTAAATGTATTTTATTGGGATTTTATGTAATTGCCCAACACAAAGTGGCACATAATTGTGGAGTGAAGGAAAATGATAAATGTTTTTAATTTTCTTTTACAAATAAATATCTGAAAAGTGTGGCATGCATTTGTATTCAGCCCCCAAGTGAATACTTTTTATAGAGGCACCTTTTGCTGCAATTACAGCTGCAAGTCTTTTTGGTTATGTCTCTACCAGCTTTGCACATCTAGAGAGGGACATTTTTGTCCATTCTACTTTGAAAAATAGCTCAAGATCTGCCAAATTTGGTGGAGAGCGTCTGTGAACAGCAATTTTAAGGTCTTGCCACATATTTTAAATTGGATTTAGGTCTGAACTCTGACTGGGCCATTTTAACACATGAATATGCTTTCATTTAAACCATTCCATTGTAGCTCTGGCTGTATGTTTAGAGTCATTGTCCTGCTCGAAGGTGAACCTCTGTCCCAGACTCACGTTTTTTGCAGACTCTAACAGGTTTTCTTCTAAGATTGGCCTGTATTTGGCTCCATCCATCTTTCCATCTTATTCTGAGCAGATTCCCCATCCCGACTGAAGAAAAGCATCCCCAAAACATGGTGCTGCCACCACCATGTTTCATGTGGGGATGGTGTGTTCAAGGTGATGAGCAGTGTTAGTTTTCTGCCACACATAGCATTTTGCTCTTAGGCCAAAAAGTTCAGTTTTGGCCTCATCTGACCAGAGAACCTTCTTCCACATGTTTGCTGTGTCCCGCACATGGCTTCTCGCAAACTGCAAAGGGACTTCTTATGGCATTTTTCAACAATGGCTTTCTATGTGTTTGGTACCGTATTCCCCAAAAATACTAAACTTCACCTTTAATATAAGACTATAACACAAATATAAAAATAAATATTGCTGCAATATAGAGTGAATAAAATGTTATACATAAAGATAGTATAATCAAAAGCGCGAAAGATGTGTAATCTTGCAAATGGGGTGACTGGAATAATACTAAAACACAGTGTTGCCTTATGGTTTTATGGTTAATCTAAACTAAGTAGCTGTATATATGTATATATATATATATATATATATATATATATATATATATATATATATATATATATATATATATATATATTGTAATTATGAATATATTTATAATAATAAATGATAATCCTGATCCAAGCTAAGCCAACCAATGAGACATCAGCATAGAGAGATGTACTCCAGAGGGGAGGAGAAGGGAGCTCACTTTTATGGAAGGATGGCTTGCAGGATGGTTCTAAAAGGATAATTATGGAAAAGGGTCTGTGGTACCTGTAACTAAATATATCTGTATTTTAATGTTTTAGAGGAATATGCTCTGTATCCCTCTATGTAAATACTTTGTATTTTAAACTACTATTTCCTGCTTCTTTAACCACTTAACCCCCGGACCATATTGCTGCCCAGAGACCAGAGCACTTTTTGCGATTCGGGACTGCGTCGCTTTAACTGACAATTGCGCGGTCGTGCGACGTGGCTTCCAAACAAAATTGGCGTCCTTTTTTTCCCACAAATAGAGCTTTCTTTTGGTGGTATTTGATCACCTCTGCGGTTTTTATTTTTTGCGCTATAAACAAAAATAGAGCGACAATTTTGAAAAAAATTATATTTTTTACTTTTTGCTGTAATAAATATCCCCCAAAAATATATAAAAAAACATTTTTTTCCTCGTATTCTTCTACGTATTTTTCGTAAACAAAATCGCAATAAGCGTTTATTGATTGGTTTGCGCAAAAGTTATAGCGTTTACAAAATAGGGGGTATTTTTATGTCATTTTTATTAATATATTTTTTTTACTAGTAATGGCGGCAATCAGCGATTTTTTTTCGGTACTGCGTCATTATGGCGGACACTTCGGACACTTTTGACACATTTTTGGGACCATTGGCATTTTTATAGCGATCAGTGCTATAAAAATGCATTGGATTACTATAAAAAGGGGTTAAGTATGTCCCTGGGTGTGTTCTTACTGTGGGGGGGGTGGCCTCACTAGGGGAAACACTGATCCTCTGTTCATACATTGTATGAACAGAAGATCAGCATTCCCCCCCTGACAGGAGCGGGAGGTGTGTGTTTACACACACAGCTCCCGTTGCCCGCTCTGTAACGAGCAATCGCGGGTGCCCGGCGGCGATCGCGCCCGCCGGGCACACGCACGGGAGTCGGGGGCGAGCTGGGGGCGCGTGCACGCTCCTAGTGTTCGCTCTAAGAGCCGACGTTATACTACGGGCTCTCGCCCAGGAGAGCCGACCTGCCGCCGACCTGCCGCTAGAATGACGGCGGCTGGTCGGCTAGTAGTTAATACTATAGATAGTTTCGGTGTGTTCGATTACACTTTGTATATACTTTAATAAATGCTTATTATATTGAAGCTTTCACTTCTGGTCAAAAGAACTCTTATTTAACCCATATCATATCTTTGAGATATTAAATCTCATATATACATTTTGACCACTGTGCACTTAAACCCACTTAATAACCAGACCGATTTTCAGCTTTCGGTGCTCTCACATTTTGAATGACAATTACTCAGTCATACAACACTGTAACCAAATGAAAAATTTGTAATTTTTTTCACACAAATAGAGCTTACAAAGTGAAGGATTAATTTGCAAAAAAAATTAACAGAAACAAAGAATTTTTTTTTTTTTTCATAGGGCAGAATGCATAAATAAATGTGGGGATAGAATATGACTAGTTAAAAACGGGAATATTAAAAGATGAGCAGAATAAAATTAGGAATGGCATTAAAATGGGTGGTGGGAATGGATAAAAAAGGGGGGTTGACATTGGATTCCGGATATTATGTTTAAAAGGAGAAGGCATAAATTAAAATGCTAGTAGATACAATAACAATTCTGGAATAGATTGCTGTGCAGAAATATAAATTAAGCTGACAGGTGGAGGATCAGAATTAAAATTATTAAAATTATTAAAATTATTCAAATAGAAAGGACTGGTAAAAACCAATAGGAAGAAAATAATAAAAAAAAAATGTATGTTTAAAAAGGAGGCAGGAGATCTTAAAAGTCACTATTAATAAAACAATTAAGATCGAATTCAATGTTGAGGCCACGGGGTGTGAAAGTGTCTAAGACAAATATCCATTTTGACTCAAGTTGGCTCAGGGTTCTTACTTTATGTCCTCCTCTCCAGTGTCTCTTATAGGGTTCAATGCCCCAAAATTTCAAATGTGTTGGATCTTGTTTATGATGTGTGGCAAAATGTTTGGAGACAATGGGCCAGATCCACAAATGAATTACGCCGGCGTATCTATGGATACACCGCGTAATTTTTAAAATGCCCCGTCGTATCTTTGTTTTGTATCCACAAAACAAGATAAGACTGAATCTGGGCTCGATCCGACTGGCGTACGTCTCAGTACGCCATCGGATCGTAGGTGCATATTTACGCTGGCCAATAAGGTGGCGTTTCCATCGAATTCCGCGTTGAGTATGCAAATTAGCTAGATACGCAAATCCACAAACGTACGTCCGGCCGGCGCTTTTTTTTACGTCGTTTCTGTAAGGCTTTTTTTGGCGTATTGTTACCCCTGCTATATGAGGCATACTCAATGTTAAGTATGGCCGTCGTTCCCGCGTTGAATTTTTTACGTTGTTTGCGTAAGTCGTTCGCGAATAGGGCTTTGCGTAGAATGACGTTCATGTTGTAACGTCACGGCTTGTTGCAGGTTAATTTCGAGCATGTGCACTGGGATACCCCCACGGACGGCGCATGCTTTGTTAAAAAAAAATGGCAATTACGTCGGGTCAAGACGTATTTACATAAAACACGCCCCCATCACATCCATTTGAATTGCGTGCCAAAGTTACACTACGCCGCCATAACTTACGGCGCAAATTCTTTCAGGATACCAGAGATACGCTACGCCGGACGGAAGAATGTGCCGTGCTACGTGGATCTGCCCCACTGTGTTTACAATAATAATGTTAATAATATTTTGTGTATGCTCTTTGAATCGTACATTCAGTGGTCTCTTTGTGCGTCCAACAAATTGTAAACCACAGCTCCCTTTGTATGTATTGCCAGTATTAGTAGAAGTAAACTTGAATGTTTTTTTCGGCTGTTTTTTTGGACTTGCAGGCAAAACATATTCTACATGGGTAGAACCCTTTTCCTGTGAAGAACGTATATCCTATTTTGGGGGAGGGTCTGGGATGTTTTTGACCAGTTTGTCCCTCAATGTTGGAGCTCTTTAATATACGAATGTTGGTATCTGCGGAAGGAGTTGTTTCAAATGTGTATCTGTCAATAAGATATGCCAGTGGCGTTTTATAATGTTCTCAAAAATGTTGTGTTGAACATTGTAATCTAAAACGATTGGTACTATATTGGTTCTGCCAGAGAAAGCCAATTGGGACAGCTTGACCCAATCTCTACCTACTCCACGCCAGAAAAAACAAATAGGACCAAAACACCCCATGGGAATCCCCCACCAGACCGTAATGTAACATATAGGTTACCTCAGACTATTAAACAAAATAACAGGATCGATTCGCCGAGACATACACGACTCAATGATGGATATAACAACCCTAAACACGAAACCCCACAAAGAGGACCACCCCAATACAACCAGACTCCACATAATGGGTGGAAAAAGCCCCACTGGAAAAACAACAAGAAGCCGTACAATGGGAATAATTGTAATAGACCATCGTACGAACAACGCAAACAGAGAGGTCCCCACAAGGCACATACGGCTATTAAGGAATGAACCCTGCACCTTACTATGAGAATTATCACAAAGAGAGAGATAATTGGGGCCCCCACCCCATGGGCATCATCGCCCGTATAAACAATACCCCATACATACTTACAATCAATACGCCCCTCTGAGGGACTACCCAGATGACAGAGATGACAGATACCACCAAACCTACTATCAGGATACACAAAACAACAAGACTTTTTTTAGGGAAAGGAGCAGAGAACCATCCACCGAGGACGACGGATGACAAAAGAGGCTGGAGAAGAAGCCCAGGAAGAAGACAGGATGCAGATCCAGAAAGAGAGCACAAGCCAAAAAGAGAATAAAAGGAAAAGGGATTTTTTATTTAAGCGGTACCCTACTCACACAATAAGAGGTGGGAGTTCTTGATAAAGGATTAAAGTATGCACCGACCAAAAACCTGGACAAATTTGAGACCTATATAGGAATTCAGAAAAATGTGAGGAGTCTGAACATTAAGAAATATATAGCAAGTAACCCCTGCAAACCACGATAAGCCACAACACATCAGGAAATTGTACATAGTTCACTAAGGAATAAACAGCAAGTATGTAGATGTTTTCAAGAAAGTTGTCCTAGAGGACTTGAAAACCTTGAAAATTAAGAAACGTGAAGAGCCAAATTTTGTGAAAAGTGGCATTAGAAAGCTGGCCAAAAGAAAGGACATTGTCATTCGACCAGCTGACAAAGGAGGAGCTATCGTGATTTTAACAAAGAACCAATACAAAGAAAGTATGACGAACCTTCTAAAATATGCTAACACCTACATTAAATTGCCCAGTAACCCTGTTTTTTAATGTAGGAAAGATTTAGAAATGGTCGTACATCTTGGAATGAATATAAATATTTTAAACAAAAAGGAGGCAAAAATTTTAATTCCAGAAGCGTGTCGGACACCCATTATTTATTCATTGCCAAAAATACACAAGGATAAGACAAACCTTCCCCCCAGACCCATTGTCAATGGTATAGATTCCCTCAATTCAAGAATGGGACATTATATTGACAATTATCTGCAACGTGCTGTAAAGAAAACCAAAGCCTATCTAAGAGACACAAAGCAAATACCGGTATTACCAAAGAATGGGGGCCCTTGGCTTCTGGCAACAGCAGATGTGTCCTCGCTATATATAAAAAAAAAAAAATTCACCACCAGGCCTGTGAAGCTACGAAATGGGGACTAAGGAAACATACTGAATTACCATGCTCGCAAAAGATGTATTTAATCAAATGTTTGGACTTTTGTCTCAAAAACAGTTATTTTTGGTACGACAGAAACTACTAACATCATAAAACTGCTTATTTATGGCGAAGTGGGAAGATGAGAACGTTTATGCATATACCCCATCGAGCTTGTAATTTTTAAATGATACATTGATGATATTTTTATCTTGTGGAAAGGAGAAGAAACACGAATGCCACAATTTTTAGAAAACCTGCTATGCATACTAGCTCATTATGCCTTTCTCTTGCAGGGTTTTTTTTTTTAAAGAAAGATATTAGAGGGTTTACTTCCTCTTTAAGCAGTTAATGTGGAAACTGACAAGCGGTAGGCTTGCTCAGCCTGGTAGTTAGGGCCTGCATAGTGTATAGTTAGAGCCAAGACATGGCTAGGTTTTTGTTTGGCTATTTTGTTCTGCTTGTTTTTGTTCTGAACACTGTACAGCACCTCTACAAAGACTTGTAAATATCACCATTAAACACTTCCCCGTTTGTCACTACTTCACTTGTTTTGGTATCCGTGCCTGAAAGCCTGCTGTCTCAGGGAGCTTGTGTCCCCCAGGTTACATAATATATATAGTATCTCACAAAAGTGAGTACACCCCTTACATTTTTGTAAATATTTTAACACTGAACAAATCAACTAAAACTTAAATACTCGCTCTAGGGGACAAACATGATAATAATAATTAGTAACAAAGTAAAGTATTGAGTGTACAGCTTGTATAACAGTGTAAATTTGCTGTCCCCTCAAAATAACTCAACACACAGCCATTAATGTCTAAACCACTGGCAACAAAAGTGAGTACCCCCCCTCAATGTCCAAATTAGTGTTACAAGGTTTCAGGTGTGTTAAATTTAGTGTTCTCACTCTCTCATACTGGTCACTGGAATTTCAACATGGCACCTCATTGCAAAGAACTCTCTGAGGACCTGAAAAAAAAGAATTGTTTCTCTGCATAAAGATGGCCTAAGCTATAAGAAGATTGCCAAGATCCTGAAACTGAGCTGCAGCACGGTGGCCAAGACCATACAGTGGTTTAACAGGATAGATTCCACTCAGGCCTTGCCATGGTTGACCAAAGCAGTTGAGTGCACATGCTCAGCGTCATATTCAGAGGTTGTCTTTGGGAAATAGACGTATGAGTGCTGCCAGCATTGCTGCAGAGGTTGAAGGGGTGGGAGGGTCAGCCTGTCATTGCTCAGAAAATATGCTGCACACTGCATCAAATTGGTCCACATGGATGTCATCCCAGAAGGAAGCCTCTTCTAAAGATGATGCACAAGAAAGCCTGCAAACTGTTTGCTGAAGACAAGCAGAATAAGGACATGGATTACTGGAACCATGTCCTGTGGTCTGATGGGACCAAGATAAACATATTTGGTTCAGATGGTGTCAAGCATGTGTGGTGGCAACCAGGTGAGGAGTACTTGCCTACAGTTAAGCATGGTGGAGGGAGTGTCATAGTCTGGGGATGCATGAGTGCTGCGGACACTGGGGGCTACAGTTCATTAAGGGAACAATGCCAACATGTATTGTGACATACGAAAGCAGAGCATGATCCCCTCCCTTCAGAGACTGGGCCGCACGGCAGTATTTTAACATTAATAATGACCCCAAACACACCTTCAAGAAGGTCACTCCCTTGCTAAAGAAGCTGAGGGTAAAGGTGATGGACTAGCCAAGCATGTCTCCAGATTTAAACCCTATTGAGCATCTGTGAGGCATCCTCAAATGGAAAGGTGGAGGAGCGCAAGGTCTCTAACATCCACCAGCTCCATGATATCATCATGGAGGAGTGGAAGAGGACTCCAGTGGCAACCTGTGAAGCTCTGGTGAACTCTATGCCCAAGAGGGTTAAGGCAGTGCTGGAAAATAATAGCGGCCAAACAAAATAAACACTTTGGGCCCAATTTGGACATCTTCACTTAGGGGTGAACTTTAAAGTTAAATTAAACCTGGAGTTGGGCCTTAAGTTGAACATATATTTTTTTTTTAAACCCATATGCGTGAGTTCTTAACCATAACATAGCTAAAAGACAGATTAAATAATATATGACATAAAAGAGGATGTTTTACAGGATCAATCATCATTCAAATTTCTTCTAACCCATCTTTGTCTGGATACACAGTCACAGTGACTAGAGGTAAAAGGTATAAGGTGAGGTCTCTGAAAATATCATGCTAAAAAAAGTTGAATTTAATTTTTTTTATTTAATGCAGAGCTCCCCCCCTCCGGTGTCACATTTGACATCTTTCAGGGGGGAGGGGGTGCAGATACCTATCAAAGAAAGGTATTTGCACCCACTTCCGGGAATCCTCACTGCAGGGATTCTGCGGGTAGTGCTTCACTTCCCGCCCCCACTCGGCTCCCAGAACACAGCAGGTACCAGTGAGGACGGCGCTGCGCAACTCTCGCATGTGACGTAGGGAACCGGGCAGTGAAGCCGCAATGCTTCATTTCCTGGTTCCCTCACTGAGGATGGTGGTGGGGGCAGCAGAGTGACGAGCAATCACTCATCCTCTGCTGCCGACGGTGCTGGACTCCAGGACAGGTAAGTGTCTTAATATTAAAAGTCAGCAGCCGCAGTATTTATAGCTGCTGGCTTTTAATTATTTTTTTTGGCGGAGATCCGCTTTAAACACTGAAAAGCAAAAATATACGTGTTTTCAAATAAGATTTGCAAAAAATATATACATAGGCCTGACAGTAGAGGATAAAACAAAATTAACAATTTATCAATATAAAGCATAAATGTACCTTGCATGGCATTTCAAACAAGGATATTCTTTTAATTTACAAATTAACATTTGAGCTCTATAAAGTCTATCATAATTGTGCTCCCTTCCCTTCAGCTTGACTATATGTGGCCCTTGCCATCCATCTGTGCAAACCCATCTCACTTCTATCATTCAATCTGTTTAGTTATGCCTAGTTTACACATTTAAATGTCTCCGCTGAGGGCTGCATCTTGTTCACAAATGTTCTGGCTGATATTTAAATATTTCTGATTGGATCCTAGCCCTTTTTCCTAGCCAAATAGGAACATGTATTTGCTCCCCTGCCAATGCTGTAAACAAGTTGGCATTAGTCACCAAGCCCTAATCTCTAGAGAACAGCTGCAATAGAATTCACACTGTGCTCCTTGTACAAAACCATGCCTTTAGCTTCATTTATTTATATTTTTTTTGGTTTGGAAACATATGTACAATGATTGTTACAGAACATTTGAATGATAACTGAAAATGCAATATCTGCTTTTACAAATGTATATTTATGTTAAAGGTTTTTCAATCCATGAATGTTCAATACAAAAGTAAATGCAGAAATGTCATGCCTTCACATGAGAGAACATGTCAGGCATATCAGTGAGTTCTGATATTTGCTGTAAAATTTAATTTAATTGTATTCATTTCATTTAGGTTGCTCAGAACAGCAGAACAATAAGATGTAAAAAATCTGACAACATTAATACCTATAAACAGTAACATTTAATTATTCTGATTTCTGATTAGCTTATAAGTTGAAACAGACTTTTGGCCAAGCAGGTAAATACACAGTTGAAATATATACCGATATATGTGAGGGGTGTCGCCTAACAGGCATGAAGCTAATCTCAATGAACACAACTCCTCCTTTTTTTCGTTATTCCACGTCTCTAAACCATCCATTCTGACTCCACCAGAAACTAGATCTTTCCCCACACAGCCAGCAATGCTACATATTCCTGTCCATCAGCACAACAAAGGAACATTTCATAGGAGATTTCATGGCTGTCCAAAATTGTGCCAACTGCCATGATATGCAGAGCAAATTGGCACATGCAATGGAGAGTGGTAGAATACCTCTTGCTCCCTGAATTCACACTGGCCATATACTGTAAATAGGGATACTACACTAACATTTTGTAAACAATGGCTTGGGAGTAGGGATGAGCCGAACATACCCGGGTTCGGTTCGCACCAGAACGTTCGAACAGACCGCGGGTTCGCACGAACATTTAGAACCCATTGAAGTCTATGGGACTCGAACGTTCGAATTCAAAAACGCTAATTTTAAAGACCAATATTCAATTTAATGTTGGAAAACGTCTTTCAGAACCCGGGTCTTGCCCCAGGGAACATGTATCAATGGAATTTTTTTTTTTAAAAACGTCCGTTTTTCCTGGAGCAGCGATTTTAATGATGCTTAAAGTGAAAAAAAAAAATGAAAAATTCCTTTAAATATCACACCTGCTGTGTGTCTATAGTAGTGGCACGTGTTTAGAAATGTCCTTGCACAACATGAAATTATTATAAGAACAAAGTAATTTAATACTGCTTGCGCACGTGCTGTGTGGCAACAATATCTCGATTATTTTAGGGGTGGTGGGGGGGGCCATTATTTTTTTGTGAAAGCAAAATTGTAGAAAAAAGGGCACCCCTCAAACATACTGTAATTGGAGCGCAACAAAGAGCCACGTGCAAAGTATTGCATCAAAAATTGTTATTAGGCGCCCCTGTTACACAGGGGCACAAAAATTTGTCCTTAGGCACAACACAACACTGCAACCCCTCCCAATAACTGTAATTGGAGCACAACAAGGAGGCACGTGCAAAGTATTGCATCAAAGATTGTTATTAGGCGCCCCTGTTACACAGGGGCACAAAAATTGTGCCTTAGGCCACGTGCAAAGTATTACATCAAAAATTGTTTAATACCACCTGAACGCAGTTGGTGTCACTGCGTCTATTTTGTTACATAGCACCTGAACGCAGTCGCTCTTACTGCGCGTGTGCAGTTTACTAACACCTGAACGCAGTTGGTGTCACTGCGTCTGTTTTGTTACATAGCACCTGAACGCAGTCGCTCTTACTGCGCGTGTGCAGTTTACTAACACCTGAATGCAGTTGGTGTCACTGCGTCTGTTTTGTTATATAGCACCTGAACGCAGTTGCTCTTACTGCCCCTAACAGGGGCATCTAATAACAATTTTTGATGCAATACTTTGCACGTGGCTCCTTGTTGCGCTCCAATTACAGATATTGGGAGGGGTTGCAGTGTTGTGTTGTGCCTACGGACAAATTTTTGTGCCCCTGTGTAACAGGGGCGTCTAATAACAATTTTTGATGCAATACTTTGCACGTGGCCTAAGGCACAATTTTTGTGCCCCTGTGTAACAGGGACGCCTAATAACAATTTTTGATGCAATACTTTGCACGTGCCTCCTTGTTGCGCTCCAATTACAGTTATTGGGAGGGGTTGCAGTGTTGTGTTGTGCCTAAGGACAAATTTTTGTGCCCCTGTGTAACAAGGGCGTCTAATAACAATTTTTGATGCAATACTTTGTACAGTATGTTTGAGGGGTGCCCTTTTTTCTACAATTTTGCATTCACAAAAAAATAATGGCCCCCCCCCACCACCCCTAAAATAATCGAGATATTGTTGCCACACAGCACGTGCGCAAGCAGTATTAAATTACTTTGTTTGCAGTGTTTAACAGCATTACATTTAGTACTGTATAGAGTGCTGTATATACTTTTTTTTTGTCACTGCACTTTTTTTTTTATTGTTCCCCTGCCACCTTTTTTTTTAAATTGTCAGCTGCAGTTTGTCTTACTGTGACACTTGTGTTCCCCCTGGTCCCATAGACTTTACTAGTGAAGGTAAATTGGGTACATTGATTAGTCAGTCTTTAGGTATAAACAAAGTTGAACCGCGGTAAGTGCCCTTTCACACGGGCGGACGAACGAACCGTTTATTACAAGTTCGTTTATGGACTTGTAATGTATCCCTATGGGATGCATCCGCTAACGTCCGCAACGATCCGCGTCCGCAAAGTTCCGCGCCTGCAAAGTTCCGCTTTTTCAGACGGAAGAAAACCCTATTTTTCTTCTGTCTGGCGGAACGGATCGGATGAATACGGACACACGGTCCTTATTTATCGGATTCCCCATAGGGGAGAGCGGAGGAGAGACAGGGCGGTCTCTGCACTGTGTGCGGGGACTGCCCTGTCCGCCGACAGCTCAGTGGGGATTAACGGAGGAATCCCCGCTGAGCCAAACAGGCTAACGGAGCGGATCAATACGGATCCGCTCCGTGTGAAAGAGCCCTAAGGGGGTTATTTAAAAAGAGGCAGCCATCCTCAGAGTGTGTCCAGCAATTCTGCAAAAAATATAAAATAAATAAGGGGGGGTGCCTCTCTAAGTGTGGTATTCAAACAGTAACATTTATTGCACAAGATTAAAAACACTTACTTATCATAAGTATGTAGTCTTGGCAGTCTACTGCGTCCCACAGGCTCCTCACATACCGGATAGCTTGGAAAGGTTCTAGTGTGATGTTGTGCTGAATAGCTGTAAATTCCGTAAAACCAAGAAGTAGTAGATCCATGCTGTCCAGCTTGAACTGGAAACGGAAATGATGTCACCAGCAGGGGGCGGGAGGAAGGGGTCAGGACTGTCTCTGTGGAATGAAAGGCTATGCGCTCAGAACTTTCATTCTACAGAGACAGTGTTTGAATTCTTGCACTTAGAGAGCCCCCCCCCTGTTTCTTTTATAGACTTAACTAGGGTTTTAGGTTCTAGTCAGAATTGTTTCCCTGTTTTGGTGTAGAACATAACTCGGGGGGGGGGGGGGGGTGTTCTGCCTATCACTATATTGTGTATTATTTTAGGAGAATTTTTGCTAAATTGTGATACACTGAAAAGAAAAAACTGCAGGTATGAATTATTAGCTCTGCATCTATGGTGCGTTTAGTAGCAGTATCAGAAGTCAGAATTACTTAAAGGGTCACTAAAGGAAAACATTTTTTTTTAGCTGAAATGACTGTTTACAGGGTATAGAGACATAATAGTTAACTGATTCCTTTTAAAAATGATTAAAAATAGATAAAAATCAATCAAAGCCTGCAGTTTAGTTTAGTTTTTGCTGTTGTTTCCTGGTTCTCTGATGTACAGAGAGCCAATAGAGGGCAGTGAGCCAATAGAGGGCAGTGATACTTTGTCTAAAACTCCTCAGCACCAATCCAGTTTCGTTTTACACACAGTAATCACACCTCCTTGATTAGTCACCACAGAGAGAAATCTCCCAGTACTGTGGTGATCAGGAAACAGACAACCAGGAAGTGTCCAGAACAGAGAGGTATTACAGCAACATCAAAGAAAAAACGAACAATGAGGACATGAAACCAGGACTGCAGTAAGGTAAAGGAAGCTATTTAGCTAAAAAAAATCCTTTAGTGACCCTTTAACTCTTGGGCTTAATGCTGGAATGCAACATTCCAGCATTTATTTTTTGCATGTTTTTGTTTTCTGGCAACACCATAATATAGGTTAGATTCTGGTAGCTACATGTGCAGTTGTAGACATGATACTTCCCACTAGAATGTCTTTCCTTAGACTGTAGGGTGTAATCTAAAAGTGATGATATGTGTGCTTTAATTAGTTGTCTTTTGTTTTGTATATTTTTTTATAAACACAGTTGTCTTGAGTGTGCACCAAATATGATCTGGGAGCCCTTAGTTCCTTGGTTTGGAAGTTATAGATTTGGCAGCCATTTTTTAAGGAATTTGCATAATGAACTGTTTATCTACTGTAGAGTAGCTTATGGTCTTGCAGCTCTGTTGTTTTGCTAAGCCTGTGCTTAAGCCTTGTTATTTGTCTGATGAAGGCAGGGGTAATGACTTAAGCCTATTTAACTGGTTTCTTATCAGCTGAAAAATAGAGCAACAGAGCTAGTGATCATTTGCCACCAATAGCTGTATTCCTGTACTGACAATGTATGGATCTACTTTGAGATTAAATGTGTTGGTAGTTCAATACTTCTCCCAGTCTGTTTGACTTTAGATAATTACTACTGGAAGTTGCATGATGAAAACCAGATGGATGTTAAAAAAAGAACAGATGCCTACTTTTGCTTGGTAGTGATGATATTGAATATCATTTCAAGAAATTAACATTTATATCTGGTTAATTGAATATACAGGTATCTGGTGTTTGTGTTTACATAGTTACATAGTAGGTGAGGTTGAAAAAAGACACAAGTCCATCAAGTCCAACCTAAAACTATCAATTCTCCCCACTGATACCACCACCTTTGGAAGGGAATTCCACATCCTTGCCGCTCTTACAGTAAAGAACCCTCTACGTAGTTTAAGGTTAAACCCCTTTTCTTCTAATTTTAATCAGTGGCCATGTGTCTTGTTAAAATCCCTTCCCTTACATTCTTTAATGTCCAAGAACCCTATTGTGTGCTTGCTTTATTAGTTAAATCCAGATTTGGGAACAACTAGCCTTTTCAAATCAGATTATCCATACTAACAACAAGGTCTTATTTACTGTGTGGCACACCCCTCACAGGTTCTGCAGAAGTTAGGATTCCCCATTACTACATGGGCCAGGCACACAGCATTTTCTTCATGCATTCAAATGTAGAAAACAGTCCTTTGCTTGTTTTTGATGTTTTATTAGGAGTTGATAACTTGGAAGGGAAGGGAATTTTTGAATGCCTAACTTGGAAAAATGTCCAGAACTATCTTCTTCTTCCTTCCTCCTGCACAAACTTGGTTCACAGTCACAGCATCTGCTTCTCACTTCTTGGGAACTAACAGTCTTTAATGTTGATTCAGCATCAGCCCATTACTGGCTAGACACATCCTGGCTCTTTGTGGATAAAGTTAGCACAGAATGGAGCGAACAGCATCACCTTCTGCCTTCCTGTAGACCCAAGCTCAGTTCTATCTCTGCAGATGATTCCAGCCCACTTGTCTTCTTGCTTCCCCAGTCCTCCTGACTGGCACAGTTCCGCAGTCCTCCCGACTGGCACACTACCATGGAAACTTCAGCACACCGCTGTCTTCAGAGAGCACTGTTAAAGTTGACAGCCTCGCTGCTTGTTTTGTCTCTGCACCATGCTGAGCTTTATTCATTGCATGCTTTCACCCACTGCCTCTTTTGAAGGTTTGTCTACATTTGCCTTCTGCAGTGGGATACTTTCAGGCCAGCTGTCCTGAGCCTCCAGTCCAAGGCAACCCCCCCCCCCCCCAGCACTGCTTCTCCATCTTTCACCCGACTCCCTTGCTGGCATTGCCCATGTCTGTTTATGGGATTACCGCAGTCCCCTGTCAGCCCTCTCCTGGGGATGGGCTGAGGTCCCACAAATATTTATAGCAGCTATTCCTTACCCCACCCACTAGTTCCAGGACATTCTCCAACTCTCTGAAAACAGAATGAGTCACACGAAAGCTGCCAGGATGTCAGCCAGCCCTGAACTTCTATAACCCTGACCCAATTAAGACTCACAGGTTTACAGCATGAGTCAATGTTAAATATTCCTACACTACCCTACTAGTAACACACACTAGAGAGTGCTACAACTGTTTAAAGCTGATCATCTCCAGCAAGGAATAGGTTGCAAGCATTCTATGAACATGTTAAATTATGAATTCTGAGGCAGTAGAAAAGGTTGTAGCTGTGGCCTACTTCATTCATATGTGGCAACTGAGGTGCTTGCCACAAGGAGAGAGGCAGACAGCAGGGACACATACTGACATCAATCATTAATCAAACTTCTATAAAATATTGTGCAAGCACTTTGTATTTTTTCAGGTTTGCTTTCACTATTTTATACTTGCTCCCAGGACTCATCTCTTCCTGCACAAAACATCATATTCATTATGACAAAATAGATCACTCTGAATAATCACTGATGCTGGTTGTCTTTGCTGTGTGGTTACTAGGCCAGAGGCCTGCAGTACCTCTCTCCAGAGGTCTAGTAATTTAACAGCTTGTATTGGTTGGTGGACTACTGACCCCAGCTAGCCCGACTAGGAAATCCTGTGCCCTCAGGCCGCACCGATTTGACACAATCCCCACAGTCACTTCTCTGTTCCAGGACTCCTTATCTATGACCGTGTAAAGATGAGTACTTCATCCATGACTGTGTAAGGATAAAGTTCCCTCCTAGATTTCCTGGCATGCCTCATGCAGAACTCCACTGTGGTCCACTCACCGACTTTTTCCTCCCGAGTCCATGATGGAGAACTTTAACTGGACATACGTTCCAACAGTCTCCGCCCTGTGTAAGGATAAATTCCCTCCCAGCTCTCCCGGGCTTCTCCACGATCGGCGCACCCTCCCAGATGGGGGTCGCCTCGTGCTACTGCCTAGTACTCCATTCTCCACTTCTCCTGGCTGACAACTACCACCAGTGAGCTGTTACCTCAGCTTATATGGGAGGCCCGCCCCCTGCCAATACCAAGTGGGGATTGGTCAGGGCTCCTCACATAAGCTGCCTGTCACTCCAGCCTTGGCCCTGACACTCTTCAAGAACAATCCACTGAAGTACAGGTGGTCACACCCACTGCTACACTAACCACTCCTGGCCCCCAGAACAAAACAAGCCTTAAGCCATTAAGCGATCCCAGTTCCTGGTGTGTTAGAGTTCTCATTACTTACATTAATGTTGGTAGAAGGAGCCGGCTGCATTATACAAGTACCTTCCTTTTTTTGGGTCATCTCCAATGAGGAAATCTCGGTGTGAGCCTAAGGTGGAACGTATAGGAGATCAGGGGTCCATGGAAATACACCAGGGCTGTTAGCCTTATATGCCTACAATCTCTTTTGAGTTGGTAAGCAGATTAGAAATAAGAGGTGGAGGTCTCATCTATCCCACTTTCTGGCACGGGGCTCCTGGATTTGCTTTTTGCACGTAAATTCTATCCGAATCAAATTCGAAAACAAATTCTATTCGAATCGATTTCGAAAACAATTTGATTCGAAAACAAATTCGAATGAAAATTAAAAGCAAATTTGAATAAAAATCTAAAAAATATAAATCGATTTCTAAAAAAGAATATAATAAACTAGAATATAAAATAATAAAACAATAGAATGAAAATCAAAGAATAGTAAAGAACAGAATGGAATTTAATAGAATGTTTTCAAATCGAATTGTTTTCGAATTCGATTCAAATAGAATTTGTTTTCGAATCCGATTGAAATATTTTCTAATCCGGTAGAAAACGAACAAATTCCGAAAACAAATTTAACACATGTAACAAATCTAACTTAACTAAATTAATTAAATAACGAATTAAAACGAAATTAAACACATTTTTCCCTTTTGCACATGCCTACGCGTAAATCTACGGAAGTGCCCCTAGCGGCCAGCGTAAATATGCACCCTAAGATATGACGGCGTAGGAGACTTACGCCGCTCGTATCAAGGCCAAATCTATGCGTAACTGATTCTATGAATCAGGCGCATAGATACGACCACGCTCATTCGGACATACGACGGCTTATCTGAGGATACGCGACGTATGTTCTTTATGAATCTAGCCCAATGTTTCTATGCGATTGTTGGTCCATGTCCTTGTATGGGAGATTTCTTGGTATGCACGGGAACGTGGACCTTCAGTTTGATTTTGTATTTGAATCTCTATTCAGATGCTCTTTGGGGTTTTGTGATGGATTAGGTGATGCTTTTCTTCAGCAGGGACAAGGAAGCTGGTCAGAGTTGATGGGAAGATGGGTGGAGCCAAATACAGGCAGCCACAAAAGAGATTATTTCTAAATTTACCATGGGAAACAAACTGCAAGCACAAAATAATGTACTGTAACAGAGGTACTAATAAATATGGTACATCTATGTCATAAGCCTTTTAGCTATGTATATAATATTCATGAAGGGGTGTGCATGTCTTTCAATTCAGGTTAATAGCCAAAGAGACTCTTCAACTATGTTATGTGCCTCTAGTGGTCAGCTAAAGAGAGCCATGTGTAGCAAATGCTACTCATGTGACAGATTTAAAGTGGAACTTTAAAGTGGGCAAAATAAATAATGACATATATGATGTAGCCTTTTACTAGCATTAAAACAGCAGTTTTTGATTTTCTGAATCCCCTTGTAACATAGTTGTATTAACTGTTGACCCTGTCAGTAAGTGTATTATGTTTAACTTACTTTTGCAGACCAACCTGACTATCAAAAGTGTCAGTTAGAGGGGTTGAAACAAACCAACTAACAGTGACAAAGTTGCTCATAATGTTTAGCTTTAATTTAAATACTTAAAACTGTATCCAAAAAAAGTTGTTGGTGTAAACCACTTGTTAAAGTTTTAACCACTTGTTAAAAGTGGTAGCAGGATTTAGCCTAGGCTCACATACATGCGGGTGTGGGACTGTGTGTAAATTGCATGCATTACTAAACCCACTGGCAAACCAGCTGCTATTTAGCAGATGCACCAATCACATAAGTGTGAACTTCGCCTTATGCTGGCCATACATTAGCAGATTTTTGGATGAGAATGTTTATATAAACATTCCTATATTTAATGAATGTCATTTGAAAATGTCACCTTTGTTCCATAAATTTTTTCTATCCTAAATTTCTTGTGACTGGTATCAAAAATGTACATCGATACAACCCAACTAATGATTAGAAAATTTAATTTTTTTTCTTAAAGTGGTAGTAAACCCACTTTTTCATTTTTTACCTATGGGTAAGGCTGTAATAAGGCTTACCTGTAGGTACTGCGAATATCTCCTAAACTTCCACTTGTTAGGAGATTTTCAGAGTGCATGCAACTGGTGACGTAAATGTCGGACCTTTAGAGCGTGTGCTGTAAACAGCGGCTCCCACACGCACCTCCAGCCACTAATGTAGCCGGAGGCCGCGAACCCGGAAGGAAAATCAGGCGAAGTTTGAAGCCCTCTGAGCTGTGTATGCCCAGCATTAGACATCATTTTATTGGGCACTTGTGTAATGTCCATTTGTTGCCAGGTGGCCTCGTCCCTTAGCTACTGTATTTAAGAACTGTCAGGCGATGGAAACCTTTGACAAGACCAGAGGTTTTTTTTTTTTCTGGGTCCGGCGACGCCTCTACACAAACTGTTTTAAAGTTTTTTTAAAAAGGACTTGTTAAATGCTTGTGTTGTGTCTTTATTAAATTTTTACACTTTCTTGGCGAATGAGTAGGGTTACTATGTACCCCATACATCCGAATCTCAGAATAACAATAAATTCATCCAAATTTATATTCGAACCGAAGCGAATTGCACATGTCTTTCAGAATGAATGGCATTGCATTTCTCAAATGCACAATGATTTAAACAGGGTTTTAGCCTGCTGGGTATTATATCTGCTGTATATACAGTACTATATCTCATCTTAAAGAGTAAACATAAAAAAATATTTGTATCAGTTAAAATGGATAACAGCAAAGTTGCTATCTGTCAAATATGCCACTCAGCAACAATGCAGTCATGCAAGTGCTAAGTTAATTTAGCAAGATATACATGTTTTAATCCTTAAAATATAAGCTATTGTCTTTTTTATTTTCATGTTTTTTTTATGGATATTACAATTATTATTATACCTTGAGGACACAAACACTATTGTCTTTTTGCATTTTTTTTTCTACTTCCTATTAAAAGGCACTGTTAAATACCAAAGCTATAGTTATTTTTCTAAAAAGAAAATGTGGACTTCCGGTTCCGGCGCCGTATGTAGGAGACGCTAGCTCCGGAGGCTCCGCACTCACCGCCAGAAAATTCTGCTTACAAAGCCCCGGCATAGCCCCGGACCACAGAACAATACATCCCCACATCCCGCGGGAACCCCGGCGGATGGAGAGATACCTCACGCAAGCCCGAGCGGCCATAGGACCGGGCGCCACGGAACCGATAGTGGAGGCCTCGAATCCGGGCAACATGGCCGCTGCAGAGATCACACGCGGCAATACCTCGACGCACGGAGGCCCTCAGCCTGGCTCCTTCAGCCCTCAGCTAGGCAGCGGACCACAACCAGAAGGTATGGACACCTCACTCCCCGCTATGCCTGACCACGCAAGCACCCATGAACGGATTGCAAAGGCAGTGGCAGCGCTGCTCTCACCCACCATCACAGCGGCGGTGGACAGGGCGGTAGCGGAGGGCATACAACAGCTCAGGAAAGAGCTGGGAGAGCATTCCACGAGGCTGGACACAATAGAGCACCGGGTGTCCTCGGTAGAGGAAGATCACCACAGCATGGAGACGGCCCTGGAGCGATTCACCCAGGACCAACAAATCCTACACGAACGCATGGAAGACCTCGAGAATCGCTCCAGGAGAAATAATCTACGTATAATAGGCCTCCCTGAGTCACACAAGCAGGGCTCCCTGATGGACATTTGTTCAGAGGCCTTGCCGCAGATTTTAGGCCTCAACCACAGATGCGTGGTGGAAAGAGCGCATCGCATTGGCGTGCAATCGGAAGACCAGGCCCGCCACAGACCCGTTATTGCCAAGTACCTAAACTATGCTGACCGAACGGAGATGCTACAGGCCTTTCGCAAATCCAGGTTGCTGGAGTTTGAGGGTCACAAAATTCTACTATTTGCTGATTACTCGGCAGAGGTATCGCGCAAAAGGAAGGACTTTCAGCCTATCTGTGCAGATTTGTATAAAAGAGGTCTCCGCTTCACGTTGGCCTACCCAGCGGTGCTACGCTTACAAGCTCCGGATGGAAAACAGCTCACAATTCAATCGATTGAGAAGGCCAGAGCATTCCTGCAATCGTTGTCCATTGTACAAGAGCCATCAAGCACATACGCAGATCGAGTGAAACAAGGCCCAAGAGATCAGAGAAGCCCGCGTAAGGAACCACCAAAACGCCTTAAGCAAACGCAGACATCTGAACATCAAGGCTCCGGATGATTTTCCCCCACTCCTTCTGGGATACCAACAGATCGCCTGTATTGATCCTTTATTGGCTCTCTTTATGTCCCCACTTCCTTAAGGGGTTATTTTAATGCCAGTACTTCAGGCCCATTGCGGCGCGTACTACCACCCAGATGCTCATCCTGGGGTAATCACCCTAAGCGCCATGCTCCAAAACCGTCAGATTACCTGCAGTTTGTTCTGGCATTGCGATCATTAGATCATTTAATTTGTTACAGTTTTACGTTATTTTATTTTCCTCTGTTTTTATGCAATATTGTCTATTTAGCCGAGGGCACTTGTTCAGACGAACCTGCCCACCTCATAGTTTAAAGGCAGGGCTAGTATTATAATTACGGCTGATGCCGAAGTGTCAGGTTTGTATAGCATTCAGTAGGGATGTACTCTCATCACAAGATAACCCGCAATCACAATTAATGGAAAACCAGTCCGAGACTAGTACATAGGCGTCTGCGAGGTTTTCCACATGAATACGGCTATGCCAGTACATTTAACCCCCCCTACTGGCGGTGTAGCGGTACGTCCGGTGGGGAGAGTACATACGGAAAAAAGCGAAGTCAGTTGTTTATTGTATGGTTGTGATGATGTTAATTTCTCTCTCTTCTTTTTTCCTTTCCGTCTCTCTTGACACCTTTCTATTCCCCATGAGAAGACGGTTTTACCAATGCAAATGCGAGCTCGAAAGCTTCCTATTACCATCCACACCTGAAAACACCTCCAGGAATCAGGGTAAGAACACTATAAATATCTACATCTTTATCCCCACACCACACTCACCATGACCCAACTACAAGTAATTTCCTGGAATGTCAAAGGGTTAAGAGCACCGACAAAGCGAATGAAAATACTCAGGCACCTCAAACGTCTAAAGGCAGATGTAGCTTTACTACAGGAAACACACCTAGAGGATAAGGATTTTTTTCGAATGAAAAAACTGTGGGTAGGGACAGTGGTGGGATCGACTTCGATCAACCGTAAGGCAGGCACACTCATTTTGATCCATAAAAACCTGGTCTATGATCTAATCTCCACCACCAGTGACACAGAAGGGAGGCATATAACTATACATCTTAGACTCCCCTCAGGAGACATTAAGATCTCCAACATCTACGCCCCCAACTCTCCTGATCAGGAATACTTCTCACGACTGACGCCACTACTACAACTACATGACCCCACCCCCCATCTTGTGGGGGGTGATTTCAATTCAACGCTCAATGACCAGGAGGACAGGTCCGGACCTAGACTACAATCTCGACCAACCCATTCCTCCCGACCCACCCCACTTTGGCACATGACACAGGCTACGAACCTTATTGATACGTGGAGGTTGCAACATCCCATAGACACGGGCTTCACTTTTTACTCACCGGTCCACAAGACGTTCGCAAGAATTGATTACTTTTTGTGCACACACGCTCTCTTACCGCGCATACACGACACGATCATACATGATTTGGTGATCTCTGACCACTCCCCTATCGCGATTTCACTCAACTATCATAGGCCAACTACTTCTCCCCCTCAATGGAGATTCCCAGCTTTTCTAGCCCATGATGATGGTCTTAAAGCTATGCTGACCGCGGCTTGGGGGGAATACTCACGAGACAATGCCCAACACACAGACAACCCTAACCTATTCTGGGAAGCGGGTAAAGCTTACCTGAGAGGTAGGATTATCTCATACGCAGCGGGATACAAAAAGAACGCACAAAGGCAATTCGTGGCAGCTAATAACCAACTGCGCATGGCACAGCAAAACCTAAATGACAACCGCACAGACAGCAATTTTAAGGAATGGGTATCAGCCAAAGAAAAATTTGATAGTTGGGCGGAAAGAGTGGAAAAGATAAAACAATCAGCAACACAATTACTCTTCCACAAATTTGGGAACAAAGCAGGCAAACTTCTAGCCAGACTCACGAGGGGCCCCTATACGCCGACACACATTGACAAGCTTAGGAACCCCGACGGCTCTTTATCCACAACACCCAAAGACGTCAATAAGACATTGGAAAGCTTTTATAGCACATTATATAGCGCAGAACCGGTGAATAGGGATCTGGCCGAAACCCTGTTAAAAACCACCAAACTTCCCGTGATAGACCCCGAACAGCTAGAACAACTAAATGCGCCCATATCCCTAGCAGAAATTAAACGGGCACTGGGCGGTCTCTCCAATGGAAAAGCGCCTGGACCAGATGGGTACACACCCGAATTTTACAAACTCCTAAACCCAGACCTTTTACCCACTCTCCACACGGTTTTCAATCACATTTGGGCAGGGGGTCCATATCTTCCTACGGGCCATCTGGCCAATATCAAACTTATTGCAAAGAAGGGGAAAGACCCACTGGACCCAGGATCCTTTCGCCCCATATCACTACTAAATATAGATTCCAAGATACTATCTAAGATTATAGCCACCAGACTGGGAGATATTATGCCATCACTTATACACAACGCCCAATCAGGATTTACAAAAGGCAGATCCGCCGCGGCCAACATCCGCAAAGTACTGATGGCCCTCGAATACGCACAGACACACCCCTCTGAAGATACGGCAATAGTTACCCTTGACGCGGAGAAAGCATTCGATAACGTTAGTTTCGAGTGGCTTTCTCTGGTTGTGCAACGTTTGGGTCTGAAGGGATCGTTCTACTCCTTCATCCAAAACATATATTCAGCCCCCTCCGCCACGGTCACTGCAGCAGGCTTACAGTCCCCACCCTTCCGTCTACACAGAGGAACGAGACAGGGGTGCCCTCTTTCCCCTCTGCTCTTCAATCTCGCTATAGAACCCCTATCTCGCCTCCTTTCGCTATCCCCCCGGTTGCATGGTCTTCACATAGGGCAGGAGGAACTAAGAGTTGCTCTCTTTGCAGATGACATACTAATATTTACATCTTCTCCCCACACGGACATACCAGCCATACAAGATATTTTTGAGAACTTTCGTAAGTGCTCGGGACTTAAAATTAACTTTTCAAAGAGCGAGATTCTCCCCTTAGGTATTACCCCCCAACGCCACGTCCACCCCCCCTCTTCTTTAAGAATAGCGAAGACATATATAACATACCTAGGCTTGCGAATTGGCAAAACACCGTCTTCTCTATATACTCTGAATTATCCTCCTTTGATTGATAGGTTAGTGGGTGAACTTGAAACTTGGACGGATCTTCCTCTCTCTCTCTTCGGGAGATGCGCATTATTTAAAATGGTCAGTTTTGCCCGTCTATTATATCCCCTACAGACATTGCCCCTACTACTGAAACATAAAGATATCCAAATACTAAACAAAGCCATAACCAAATTTATCTGGAAGAGGACCAAGCCGAGAATAGCTCTGACCAAAATGTTTCTCCCGAAGGGTGAGGGTGGAGTGGGCCTCCCCAATATACGGCTATATAATTTGGCCTGCCTCATGAGGGTCGGGCTGGACTGGATACTGGGTTCCTCTAAATATTCTAACTTTAATCTTGAGTCATCACTGGTCAGGCCTTCTAGTCTAGCGGCTATACTTCATAGCCCATTTCAGAAATTACCAGTGTCAATCAAACACAACCTGCTCTTCAGAGACACCCTAGTGGCCTGGCGAGAAGTCAGAAAAAAACTGGGGCTACCTCCACTATTCTCTAAGCACCTCCCGATTTATGGGAATCCTATGTTTACACCCAGTCTCCAGTACGAGCCCTTCTCTAAATGGAGGGACAAAGGTTTAGAGAAGATTCACTCCCTTTTCCAGGATCCCTCAGGCACTATCAAACCATTTTCCCAGCTGTCACTGGAATTCCGCCTTCCCCAAAGCCATTACTTCCCTTACATGCAATATGTAGCCTTCATAAACAAAATATGCCCGAATAAAGCTGTTCGCCTCCGAACATCATTCATCGATACCCTTATTAAAAATGACACCTACTCAATTTCGGACATATACACTCCACTGCTTGGGAAACTTTCGGTACCCCTACAAAAAACCTCTGTGTCGTCATGGGCCAAAGACCTGCCAGGTATCGTGGAAGTGGAGGACATTATAAAAGGATACAATCTTACCAGGTCTATCATTCAAAATGAGTCTTGGAGAGAGACCCAATTTAAGATCATCCATAGGGCGTACTACCCTTTTTCTGCAGCAAAAGCACCTGACATAGGCCCGGCCTGTCCCTGGTGCCTAACTATCAAACCAACGCTTCTACATAGACTCTGGAACTGTCCAACAATAGCGTTATTCTGGACGTCGGTTATCCGCCTAGTATCCAGAGTGACTCAGTATTGCCCCGTGATGGACCCGACACTCCTACTTTTTGGTTGCCCCCCCCACACGGAACCACACTCTTCCGTATACCACCGCCTGCCCAGACACACGCGGCAATGGATACTTCTAGCCCTGCTCACGGCTCGCAGGACGATTCTCCAACACTGGATCACTCCAACCCCTCCCTCTATACTAGCCACGATAAAAGAGCTAAAAATCTTACTACTCAGAGAAAATATGGATACTCTCTCCTCCCCCAACCATTCCAAACTTCAGTTTGAACTAAAGTGGTCAGCTTTCATCATGCATTGCCTATCTATACCAGAAAAGAATGCCTTATCCTCAGGTTCCTTTGCTTTTACGACCCCTCAACCTACGTGAACGCCCCTCAGCCGAGGTACTGTGATATCATAATGACATTTTTCTCCCCTCCCCCCATCGCCCTCTATTTCTCTCTTACTAATGAGCCAATTTCATATATGGTGCTTCAAGGTGTTAAAGCTATGATTCTCACTACGGTGTATCTAGAATGTATAAAGATCTCTGCTCGTTCTCCTCCCTCTCTCTACTTCTTTCTTTAGCCTTTACTTACCTTTATCTTTATCTTTGCCTCTCCCTGGAGGTCTGTCTTATAGTCCTAAATTATTCCAACAATCAAACAAGTCCGTGAAATATCTTTACCTGTATGTTAACGCTGTACACCACTGGACTATGTACAATTTTTTGTGGACTAGGCATTGTACCCTAGTTCTTTTGTCTTTGTTATAAGATTCTCCTGTAAAACCAATAAAATATTTTGGAAAAAAAAAAAAAAAAAAAAAAAAAAAAAAAAAAAGAAAATGTAGTCAGTCTCAATCATTTAAGCATATTATAGCTAACTTCTGACAGGTTAATTCTGCTTCTCTTCAATGCCAAATTCAGAACAATTGGTTAGCCATTTAACTGACTCTTGTATACTTGGGAACAGCATGCACTTAGAGTTTTAATGTGGCATAGTTGTTCTTTATAGAAATTGTAATTACTAATTTTTGGAACCGTATTCATAGATCTGGGACTTGGCTAACATGCTACTTAGACAGAAGCATTTGGTGTGACACATGCTATGGGGGGATTGTATCTGCTTGACTAATAATGCCATAAAGAATCTGCTGGTATAATATTCTAAAGAATTATTATTGTTATTGTTGTTGTTATTATTTCGATTAGACCATCATAGGGTTTTTATTATCTTTGCTAAAATAATGTAATTGCAACCTAAACTGGACAACAGAAAAAAATCACAGGTCAAAATAATAGCAGCAAAGACCACTTTGCAAAAGAGGTGTTTATGTATAAACACACATTTTAATTTCATGTGCACAATTACATCACACAAAACCACAACAAACCAAAAAAGCAATCAATTGCACCATGATTGGCTCTCACAGTGGTGACATGATCACCAGCCAATCCTGCCATCTTTCAATCAGAAGTCATGACTAAATATAGTAATAAGAAACTAGTTATATCCTAGGGCAGTGATGGTGAACCTTGGCACCCCAGATGATTCGGAGCTACATTTCCCATGATGCTCAACTACACTGCAGAGTGCATGAGCACCATGGGAAATGGTGTTTCATAATGTCTGGGGTACCATGGTTTGCCCTCACTGTCCTAGGGTATTCATACTCATATAATGCTGCAACATTTTATCAAGAGTAATCCACGGAAATAGCTTTATGGGTATCTTGGTATAAAAACACTTTAGTTATTTTGCAAATGGCTTGAAATGTTTTATAAATGTAATCATGCATATGCTAATCAGGTGACAAATAGTGCACCCAAAGTGAGCTCAAAATGGGAAGTGTGATGCTTCCCACACTGGAACACAAAAGGAAGGAAGCATTAATGATATACACCGATCAGTCATAAATGAATGACCACTGGCAGGTTAAGTGAATAATACTGATTATTGTGTTAAAGCATCTGAAAGTGGGTGGGATTTATTAGGCAGCAAGTAAACATTTTGCCACTGAAGCTGATGTGTTGAAAGCAGAAAAATGGGCATCACAGTTTGTTGTGTATAGGGCTTGCATAGCTGCAGACCGGTCAGGGTGCCCATACTGACCTGTGTCTACAGCCAAATGCAGTAGGGGAAAGAGACCGCTGCTCCAGATGAGTGCACTTTGGTGGTGAGTCTGAACTCAGAGAGATCCAATGGGTGCAGGCAATGCACAAAGCATAAATGGAAGCAAAAAGTTATGGACAGCCGCACTCCGATAAGTGTAAAAAACAATAAAAGCCTTTAATCCAGTAAAAAAACACTGCACAAACAGAGAAACAGCCAATGGTGGGATAATATAGCTGACGCGTTTGACATTGTAATACAATGCTTAGTCATAGCATTGTATCACAATGTGAAACGCGTCAGCTATATTATCCCACCGTTTGCTGTTTCTCTGTTTGTGCAGTGTTTTTTTACTGGATTAAGGGCTTTTATTGTTTTTTTACACTTATCGGAGTGCGGCTGTCCATACCTACAGCCAAATGCACCTACAATAGGCACATGGGTATCACAACTTGACCACAAAGCAATGGAAGAAAATGGCCTGTTCTTAAAATTCACCTTGTCTTTTACATCATGTGGATGGCCAGGTGCATGTGCATGTGCATTGCTTACCTAGGGAAGAGAAGTCAGCAGGATGCTCTATAAAAAGACAACAAGCCAGAGGAGGCAGTGTGATACTTTGGGCAATGTTCTGCTGGGAAACCTTGGGCCTCATCATTCATGTGAATGTTGCTTGACACTTATCACTAACTAAATATTATTGCTGGTCAAGTACACCCATTCATGGAAAGCTATTCCTTGATGGTATTGGCCTCTTTCAACAGGATAATGCACCATGACATACTGCAAACATGGTTTAAGAATGGCTTGAGGAAAACATCAACCCGTCTGAGGTATTAACTTGGCCTTCAATTTCCCTAGCTCTCAATCCACCTATGGGATGTGCTGGAAAATAGGTTAAATCCATGGAGGCCCTACCTCACAATTTACAGGACTTAAAGGATTTGACAGCTTGGTGCTAGATACTCCTGCATACCTTCAGTAGTCTTGTAGCATCTATGCCTCAACAGGCCAGAGCCTGGTGTGGGGGGGGGTATTCAATATTAGGTGAGCAGTCATAAAGTTATGGCTGATTGGTGTATTTATGCCAGATTAAATAATATGGAACATTGGATGTGACAAATCTATCAAGAGAAATACAAAACAAAACAAATGTAAAAATTATATAAAGACTATAGTGAAAATCAGAAAAAAAGAAAAACAGAAAGAGGTAGCACTCCCTACAGGTCAATATATTGAAATTGAATAATATTTGAAACATTAGACGTCCAAATGTGATTTTGTTTAGGATTAGGATCACACTGCAGAGATCTGATTTTAATCCTTCTTTAAGTGTGATTATATGATGCTGCTTTGAAGTGGTTTGGCATTTTCTATTGGGCTAAACCATCATGGAATCGCACCAAAGTAGTACAGTAAAATTTTCCAAAATTGCATCATGCTGAGTTGCATTGTGAACAGGCATTGAAAACAATTTGAATGCCATTGTCATGCTATTCTGTGTGACTCAAGTCGCATTTGAAATTGTGCTAGAATGAGCGGAGCCAAAATAACAACTACAAGTCAAAAGTATATTACAGGCCAGTAATGTTTAAATTTGCAGGAGGTGACCCTGTTTTAACACCCCCTACAGATACAAAAAATATCACAGATGAATGATACACACTAGAAATCCCCAAGATGATCTTGTGTAAGCTTGTAGAGATAAATCTAGATCTTGATCCTTAGGTTCTTGGAAGAAGGATTATCCAAGGTGAAATGCATGTGAAGGATGATTCAGTCTGATTATACTGAAATTTTATAAAAATATCAATGTGTATACTAATAGTTAACCTCCCTGGCGGTATGATTCTGTCTGGAATTACGTACCAAAAGCGGTACAATTATTTTGCAAGGAAATTTGGCGTTTTATACTGTAGGCCTGCAATTCTTAGGAATAACTCATTTAAATCTGACAAAACAAGAGTGTAGTAGGCATCCCGGGTATGATTTTTTTTAAAAACAAAATTATAATATAATAAATAATTATAAATAATTATAACAAATAATAATATAATTATAATAAAAATTATTCAATAATGTAATCAACTCAAAATCACTGAAATTTGCTCAGTTGCAGAATTGTCGCTATCATTACTTTTTTTATGACGAATTTCCCCACAAATCGCTATCGCACAATTCTGCAAGTGATTATAATTTATTATCGCTGTTTTCTAGCTGCTCTAAAACCATTTTTGACATAAAGGGACACTTTTGGACAATCTACAGTTTTCAGGCAGAAAGAACAGTTTTTATTATACAAAAGAACATGTAGGACACTGGGCAGACCACTAGGGACAAGGGGGTGTGTATTTTTTACATACAGTACTGTAATCTATGAGATTACAGTATACTGTATGTAATGTGTTTGTTTACTTTTTTGAATTTGGCGCTGTTCTCCCCCCCCCGTGTGTCGTAACGTCGCAGGGAACGGAGATCAGCGGCACACGGGGACACTGTGAATCGAGCGAGGACCCGCTCGCTCACACAGCGGGGATGCATCGCTGGATCCAGTGACAAGGTGAGTAACTTGTCTGTGGATGCTGCGAGCAGGTAAGCCGCGCCGCTGCACACTCTGCACAGCTACCCCGAGCGTGACTCGGGGATACCGATCCTAGCATGGGAGGTTAAAAATTTTCACAAATATATCAGTATGCAGCACTGGTGATGGTGTCTCAAGTGATGTGAAACACATCAACAAGTGATTGCAAGAACAATATAAGGTATAGCATTATTTTTCAATTAACGTGATATTAAATATTACCCACCCAAGGTATAATACTATTTATTAGAAATTAGAGAGCTGCATGATGTGTGCACCCCAACTTAAAATTAATGAAAGAAAAAAAAACACAAAACAAAAACACAAAATAACAAGAGAAGTGTGGGTGTTGTTTTTTTTCCCCGACATACTTACCTAGGTGGATGCTGCATCTGTCCCCCGGCGCCTCTACACTGAGAACCGAGCCATCAAACACTGCTAATGGCTCGGTTCTCACAGCTCCCCTAGCAGAGAGCTGCTGACTGTCATTTAGCAGCTCTACTCTCAGCTCCTCCCAGCTCATTGACCGCTGAGCTGTGGAGGGGTGGGGAGCAGCCTTCTCAGTCTCTCAGCTGCTCGCTGAGAGGCTGAGACAGGCATCAGTCAGGCACCTGATCTGATTACAGTGACGTCAGCAGAGAGTGGACTTCAGACCGCTCTCTGCTGAAAACGGTACAGGAGTGCAAAACAAATTGCATTCCTGTGATCCATAGGAGAAGCCCAGCCAAACAAGCTCAGGCTGGACTTCTCCTTTAATGGCAATTAGTGATATACTGCAGTGTATACACAAAAACAAACATATCTATAGACACGCCTCTATTCCAAGAAACCTGTAAATAGGTATTTGTTACTACCAACTTTTTCCCTGTATCTAGTTTAAACATCCATTTTTGCTTCTGAAGTAGGATCCTGATAATTTCTCCTCCTTGAGGATTTTCTTTAAGTTGTTTTGCTCTAGATTCCTTTGAGGAAACTGCCATGTTCTTTCCAATAATTATTTGCACTGTGGATAGGAGTTTGTTTTGGGCCAAATGTTTGCTTGCTAAATTTGAAAAGAGATGTGAGAAGAAGATTACCTCTATAAATCTATCAATCAGAAATCTAATAAATGAGGTCAAGCTCTGCTTCCTGCTGATTGGGTATTCTGGAATATAGAATAATTGGATCTAAGGTCCCCGAACCAGAGAACAAAGAAGAGGAGGGGGCCAAATAGGACTGTGACGGTACTGATACAAAGGTAAAAAAATGAAAGTAAATATTTGAAACAGAAAATAAATATTATTCAAACACAGACAAAAGAGAATACAAAATTAAAATGGTGATAACCATCTACAACACCAAAATAGAGGTCCCCAGGGGGGGGGGGACAGCACGATGGTTTGAAGGCTATAACGGTCTCAACTAGTTTTGTAGTGTATACCGCTTCATCAGGAGCAAGTCTAAAAAATCCCACCAGAGGACAGCGGGCGCAACCAAGCAGGGTCCTGTATGGTAGCCAGGGGGGACACATGCGTGGAAGGACCTACTTGTCTTTATAACAAGGAGGGTGATGGTAGGTAGGAGGGTCCCGGGAACAGGAGCCCAATAGTAGCACATGTTGGGGTACATGTGAGCTCAACACAGAGTGTGGGGGTAATGATTAGTATATGTGATGAGGGGGACCACACATGGTCCCAAGGTAGCATCAGGCTAATGATGCTAGCCTGTGATGCTGTGGGCTAGATGAAGCCGCAGCAATCCCGGGATCCAGAGTTGATTGCGCCCGCTGTCCTTTTCTGGCGGGATTTTTTAGACTTGCTCCTGATGAAGCGGTATACACCGCGAAACTACCATAACAGTTGTATTTGGCCCCCTCCTCTTCTTGGTTCTCTGGTTCGGGGACCTTAGATCCAATTATTCTATATTCTAATTTCAAGGATGATGGTACCTTTTACTATAGTAATTACACATCCTACTCCAGAGGCTCTCATTCATGATTGGGTATTCTATGCAAAGTAATGCACGTTTGCAAATCTAAGTGAAAATTCCCTTGCAAAGTGACCAGCCTATTTACCTAATATCTATCTATCTATCTATCTATCTATCTATCTATCTATCTATCTATCTATCTATCTATCTATCTATCTATCTATCTATCTATCTATCTGTCATTATCTAGAGCAATTCTGTGATTTAATAACATATTGTCCTTAGAGAATTGTATTTCCTAGTGTGCATAAAATAGATAAGCAGTATAATTAAGGTAAGATAGTCAGAAGAGAGCATAATTTTAAAAGGTGACAAGAACATGTTACATAAATAAGCACAACTTAGTCACTATGGGCCAAAGTCACTGTAACATTGCATGTTTCAAGAGATATTTTTTTGCTTAACATAGTTTGGTAATTTCAAAGTGCCCATACTGCTGCCTGAAATCAGCCATCTGTTGATCTGAAGATTCATTCTCACATTTGGACAGCTTTCTCAACAGCATGAGAGGAAAACACATTTTTGAAAGATGGAATTGTTCTTAAATGCTTTCTTTAATGTCACATTAGCTTTTATCTTCAATTTTCTGAACATTTACCCTGGTAAATCCTTTTAAATAATGTCTACATGCAGAGACATACTATAAAATAAGTAATTAATTTTGATGAAGAAAGAGTAATTATTCAGTAATCATCTGTCAACTTTACATCATCTACTCCCCCACACCCCCTACACACACATACACACTTCATTGTACTTGTTACTATAAAACACAATTATTAGACTACCTAGGTTTTCCTGTAATATACATGTAGCACTACCCCCGGAAGAGCTGCTGGTTTGTTTTGGGTGGCACATTCACCTCGTGGCTTAACTATTATGCATATACAGTCACTAAGGTTGGAGCTGAAGCTGCACCATCTCCCAGTTAAAAGGTGAAACCTCTTTTCCTCCCAAAGAGACACATTCAAAGTAAGTGCTGAGGTATCTAAAACAATAATCATCATATTATAGGAGAAATAACTATATACAATAGTCTCTCTGTGCTGGTAGAAATTGCAGAACACTGCCCCTAGCGGTCAGTGCGCTGGTACTACCAGAATAAGGCAGTCCATAGCTCAATTAGAGCAAACAGCAAAAAAAAACTTTTCTTCTTTTCACTGATGATGATTTGCTGATGATGAAGCTGTTGGGGCCCTATCCTTACTAACTATTATCCCCCCAAAGTCCTGCACATGTGTTGCAAATGTGGATCCGGCAAGGATAAAAACAAAAACTGGAAAGGGGGGCAATCCCCCTCTGGACTTCTTCAAAGCAGCAGCTGAAAACAAGTAGCACTTGTAGGCAAATGTCCTACTTGTAAAACCTTGGGTCAGGCAAAGTGATAATGTCCCCTTTGCTGATTTGTAGTGGTAATGGAGAAAACTTGATCCACTTTTCCGGGGCATTTAAGAACCACTTTGTCACTGAAAATGTACCGACCGGGGCTCCAGTCCTTCAAGCAATCTTCATACCGATAGCTCAAATAAACAAAAGTATATTCCGTGTCACGGGCAGGCTTTGGTACATTTAAACCAAATTGCATCCTTATACCAGTCCTCTCTCTTTTCTTCAATTATGGGCATGAGAGCTGGAGGCACGCAGGGATATTCCCACCTGTAGTCCATGGCCATCTTTCTTATTAGGATGCATTGCAGCCGGGCCAGTTTCGGCAAGGTACAGGGCTGTCCAAGTCCTAGCAGGACAAAAGCGTCAGGCGCTCTTCTCAACACAGGCATGGGGTTAACCTCTGTAACACTGGTGCTTGGCCCCTCAACTCCCCAAGTCATCTGCGGGACACCCGCATGTGGTGCGGCATCCCTGGAGTGTCTTTTGTGTTTGCAGGGTTTGGCAGCCCGGAAGTTTTCACCCTGCTGTGACTTCGGGAAACTCCAGCTCGAACCATTTATCATTTCCGGCATCAGACAATGAGTCCAGGTCAGAAGTGTCATACTCCTCAGCAGGCAAACACACATGCTCTCCAGCAAAGGTACTGATTTTGTCATGCATTATAGCAGGTGAGTCTCGACCACAGCCGCGGGAGACTCCGACAGGGTCCATCTTTTCAGGGGCGAAACAAGCGGGGACCACGTCATACATACAGTCTCAGTTGCAGCATCCACTTTCACGGTGGACACACTAGTTTTGTCTTCGGTATCGCTTACCTCTGGTGACATGATCGGGGTAGCAGCCGATGGCAGAGTCAGTGTTGATGAGACAGTCACTGTCTCCGGATCAGCGATTACAGTAGTTGAAGAGGGTTCCAGCCATGGTACCTCTTCTTCCGCGGTCACTGTCCCAGTAATCCAATCCACCTTGTACTCCCGGGGGGGATTCAGTCGGTCGCTCCACTTGGAACAAATAGTCCCGGCACTTTTTGCACCAGCCAAAAGGCAAAATCCGGATGGCCAGCTCCAAACAGCGGGGGCAGGACAGGGCCTCCACGCTACAGCTGGAAAACAGGACAAACTTTCCCTGGGTCCGCATTCGGATTCCAGGATCTGTCAGGGGTACTCCAGCAGTAGCAGACATCGCATTGACTCCCAGCATAGACATCGGGGGTCGCAGCCTTTCAAATGGCGTTGATGGCACAGACATGTTTGCACGTCTCTCTCTCGTGGGCGGGCAATTACTCTGTCATTTGGTGCCAACTCATCCTACGTCTCACGCAGGGGTGGGTAACTCCTCCCACCTGAGTTCTTTGTCACATGTTGCAGGCACACGTGGCTTCGCCGCACGTGCGCCCAATTTTAATGGCAACGTTAACTCTCTCCTTTCCAGCACAGTTTAACACACGACAATTCCTTGTATTAATGGCGGATTAAACTTCTGAATTCGGGTATTCAAGGTAACAGCCTATCCCAGACGAGCCCCCACGTGTAGCACTACACCCGGAGGAGCTGCTGGTTGTTTTGGGTGGCACATTTACCTTGTGATTCTTCCGAATTCCTAGGGGTGAATGGTGCATATAGAAATAGTAAAAGAATGTCTGCAACAAGTGTCTTTTCTGTGCTCTTTATTACCCAGCCGGGTAAAAACAATGAACTGGCTATGAAAGGGATAGAGTTTGCAAGAAGAAGGAGAACAGCAGATTCAGGCATATTATTTGGAACAGTCCTGCTCCCATGTCTAACACTTTCTGCACCACTCCTGCCTGAGTGGGCTTAGTGTACCCGGACAGGCCTCTCTCACTGACCTGGCAGCCGAAGTATCACTTGAACCTTTGTAGGATAAAAGAAAAGCAGGCGATGAGCGCAATCCTAAATGCACTAAATCGTGAACAAAAAAGTTATTATTATACCGAATCTAATAAAAGATATCATATAGGTGACACAACCGTGCCAAAACGAATAAAGACAGTGGAGGAATATGCATAGGATGCATTAAGGTGAAAAAACTGGAAGGTTTACAACCCCTTTAACATACTGTAATATTAATATAATTTTCAAATCCACAATGAGCTTATAGTTCCATCTGAACCTAGATTTGGATTTTTTTTTTTGGCTGTTTGGGCATTCAGGAGTGCACCCGGACCTTTGCCAATTCTGTCCTCTGTTTGTCAGGAGCCAAAAATCATATACAGTAAAACCTTGGATTGCGAGCATAATTTGTTCCAGAAACATACTTGTAATTGAAAGGACTTGTATATCAAAGCATTTTTTTACAGGGTAAAAAAGAGAAGAGAGGCACCTCTAAGTGTAGCAATAAGTTGCTAAATGTTGTACCTTCATTAAATGTAACCATATTTCTACACTTAGAGGCTCCTCTCTTCTCTTTTATACTCAGTTGTGACATGACCTACTCTTATATCAAGACATTGCTTGTATATTAAGGCAAAATGTATTAAAACATTTTGCTCATCTTGCAAAACGCTCTCATATAGAGCGCTATATATGACAGCTTTCTGCTGTCACTGGCTTCTAAAGAAACATCAGTCACATTCCTAACCACTTGACATCACGAGGAATCTTCCTTTTACATACAGTACTGTCATCAGTGCAGTACAGCATATAAATGTTGTGGCAGTGATTTCAACCTTTTTTTTTATTATTATTACTTTTTTTCTTTTCTTTATGTTTTTATTTTCTAACACACTGTGACCATAGCAATACAGTGTTACCATAGTAACACCGTACTTCTCTGGGGAAGTGATCATGATTTATTTTTTTAAACATTATAAATTTCATTGGTATAAGCAACCATTTTTACTAAATAAAACTAGTTCATTCAGTGTCTTTTGTTGTGATTAGCTGTGAAAGCTAATCACATGGTACAGATGGGCTATGATTGGCCTGTCTGTACCATTTGATCATTGTGACCAATCACAGCTAGAAATGCAAATGTATACAATGGATGACATGAAAGGAATCCATTGTTTACAATTGTTATGTGATCTGCTGTGATTGGTCACAGCGATCCCATGACACTGTGCAGTGATCAGTCATCAGCTGTGTCATGTCATATGACATCCTCCCAGAACAACAGTGCTCCCACCCAGCAGTCATTTTACTATAGGCCAGGTGGGAAGGTGTTAAGCAGAGGCTTTAGAGAATAAAGTGCTGGGTGTTGCATATTTTTATGTCACACAATATTTGCACAATGAATTTTAATATACAAAAACTCAAAATAATACTCAATTGTTTGGTAAAATATAAGAGATGATGTTACACTGTGTCTGCCCATGGAACAGCGCCAAATTACAGTACCTAAAAATCTCTATAGGTTACGATTTAAAAGCCTTTACAGGTTATCAGTTTGGAGTTACACAGGGTTGTAAGCTTGTCAGAGTAGATGGAAAGATGGATGGAGCCAAATACAGGGCAATCTTAGAAGAAAACCTGTTTGAGTCTGCAAAAGACTTGAGACTGGGGTGGAGGTTCATCTTCTAGCCAGAGCTACAATGGAATGGTTTAGATGAAAGCATATTCATGTTCTAGAATGACCCAGTCAAAGTCCAGACCTGAATCCAATTGAGAATCTGTAACAAGACTTGAAAATTGCTATTTACAGATGCTCTTCATCCAATCTGACAGAACTTGGGCTAATTTGCAAATAATGGACAAAATTGTCGCTCTCTAGATGTTCAAAGATGGTAGAGACATACCAATAAAGACTTGCAGCTGTAATTGCAGCGAAAGGTTGTTCTACAAAGTATTGACACTGAATACAAATGCACACCACACTTTTCACAAATTTATTAGTAAAATATTTTTAAAAATACTTATCACTTTACAATTATGTGCCACTTTGTGTTGGTCTATCACATAAAATCCCAATAAAATACATTTACGTTTTTGGTTGTAACATGACAAAATGTGGAACATTTCAAGGGGTATGAATACTTTTTCAAAGTACTGTATCCAGAAAAAACAACAACACAACAGGCACATTCAAAAGTGCAAATGCCTTCTTTTAATTATATAGAACCATAGATGCATGTCTCCTATAAACAGCAGGAAGAAATAAATACTGATTATACTGATCATGTCATCCAATGATGGTCACTCAATTATACCTTTAACGTTTACTTACACACATTCCTTAAAGTGGAATTAAACTCCACTTTTGAATTTTCACCTACAGGTAAGCCTATAAGGCTAACTGTAAGGCCGGGTACTAACGAGCAAACCTGTACGATGAAACCGGTCCGTCGGACCGTTTTCACCGTACATGCCTGCCAGAGGGCTTCTGTACGATGGCTGTACTAACCATCGTACAGAAGTCCGCGCGTAAACAATATGCGGGGCGTGTCCGCGTCGTCGCCGCGACGATGACGCGGCGACGTGGGCAGGCCTGCCATTTAAAGGCTTCCACGCATGCATCAAAGTCATTCGACGCATGCGAGGGACGGCGGGCGCTCGGACATGTACGGTAGGTCTGTACTGATGACCGTACATGTCCGAGCGGGCAGGATTCCAGCAGACGGTTTTAAAACACGTCCACGAATATTTGTCTGCTGGGAAAAGGCCCGGCGGGCAAATGTTTGCTGGAATTCAGCCCGCTCGCGCCTACACACGACCGAACATGTATGCTGAAACTGGTCCGCGGACCAGTTTCAGCATACATGTTTGGTCGTGTGTACGAGGCCTAAGGCCCCATACTCACGAGCAAACATGTCTGCTGAAACTGGCCCGCAGGCCAGTTTCAGCAGACATGTTTGGTCGTGTGTGGGCGCGAGCGGGCCGAATTCCAGCAAACATTTGCCCGCCGGGCCTTTTCCCAGCAGACAAATATTCCTGGACTTGTTTTAAAACAGCCCGCTGGAATTCAGCCCGCTCGGACATGTACGGTCGTCAGTACAGACCTACCGTACATGTCCAGCCGCCCGCCGTGCCTCGCATGCGTCGAATGACTTCGACGCATGCGTGGAAGCATTTTAAAGGCGGGCCGCCCACGTCGCCGCGTCATTGTCGCGGCGACACCGCGTCATCGACGCGGCGACACCGCGGACACGCCCCGCGTATTGTTTACGCGCGGACTTCTGTACGATGGTGTGTACAACCATCGTACAGAAGCCCTCTGGCAGACATGTATGGTGAAAACGGTCCGACGGACCGCTTTCACCATACATGTTTGTCCGTGTGTACCCGGCCTTAGGCTTACCTGTAGGTACAGTGAATATCTCCTAAACTTGCACTGTTTAGGACATATTCACACAACATGCAGCTGGTGATGTCACTGACATATGTGCTCTGAAGGTGCGGCACACTGTGCTGGACCTTCAGAGCTCTGTGCCAGAGCCGGAGTGACATAATCGCTTTCCCAGCCATTCAAACAGCCAAAGTCCACAAAACTTGAAGGAAGACTGGCTGAAAATGGCAATGCCGGGAAGTCATGACAGTACTGCACTGGAGGGTCACATGTACATGTAAGTCTGTGATAATCTGCTAGTATGATATGCTATGCTATGCATACTAGTACATTATGACTTAAACCTGCAGGGGGCTATTGTTTGTTATTTTTCTGGTGGTTTACTACCGCTTTCATTTTCCCTTTAGTCATTGTTCTTGTACATTTATCCTTCTCTCTCCTCCTATACAGTCATCCTAATTGGGCCTGGGTTGTCGGGAAGAGGCCAGGGTTGTCGGGAAGAGGCCCTTGTCCTTCTGAACATGGGGACAGGGTGCTCTGGGGTTGGGGGGCCACAGTGTGCCCCTCTGCCCCAGAGCACCCAACCCCCTCATGTTGAGGGCATGCGGCCTGGTATGGCTCAAGAGGGGGGGGGCGCTCGCTCATCCCCACCCCCATTCCTGACCGGCCGGGCAGCGTGCTTTGGATACGGGTCTGGTATGGATTGTGGGGGGACCCCCCCATGTCGGCTTTTTGGCGTAGGGGGGGTCTCCCTACAACCCATACCAGACCTAAGGGCCTGGTATGCTCCTGGGGGGGAACCCATGCCCGTTTTTTATTTAAAATTTGGCGTGGAGTTCCTTCTCAGGATGCATACCAAACGCCGCAGCTAGAATTGGCAGGAATCCAAGTCGGATTCCCCATCGCTTCTATGACGCGCTTGCTGGAATGTGCTTTGTCTATTCCAGCGAGTGCGAGATGTCGGCACCCTGTCGCCGAGAATCAGCGCGATGCTATCGTGCTGGAAACATGTTCTCGGCAACAGGTACAGTATGTGGTCTTTTATTAAACTCAGTATCTTCCAGTTTCCAGTATCTTCCCAACTATAAAAGTTAAACTAACAGGTCTATAGTTACTTGGTAAAGACTTTGTTCCCTTTTTAAATATGGGCACCACATTGGCCCTGCACCAATCCAGTGGTACTATTCCTGTCATTGATTAGTCCCTAAAAATTTGATACAATAGCTTTGAAATTACAGAGCTCAATTCTTTTAGGATCCGTGGGTGGAAGCCATCTGGTCCAGGTGCTTTATCCACCTTTATTCTGTCTAAATATATCTGGACTATATCATTTTTGAGCCATTGTGGATCATTTGGGGCTGTGTCACTACCACCCCCATTATGGACACGAGCTTCCCCATGCTCCTTTGTATACACAGAGCTGAAGAAAGTATTTAATAAATTAGTCTTTGTCCCCAGTCACCCACTCTAAATGATTTTGTAAAGGGTCTACATGCTCAGACCTGACCTTCTTTTAACTATTAATATATTTGAAGAATATAAAGGTGTGGTCTAAGGTGTGTTAAAGTATTATTAAAGGCCCTTTTGAGCTTACAGATAACATGATTGTATGTATGAGTAAATATTTTCCATTATTATGACATTGCAAAATATGCCACTATAAAATGACAGAATGTATAATCTAAGAATAAAAAAAAAACCCTTGGCCCAGATTCACAGAGAGCAAGGCGCACATTACGCCGCCGTAGCGCAAACACCGTACGCCACGCCAACGTAGCGCGGAGAGGAAAGCATTGCATTCAGCAAGCCAGTGCTTCAAACATTGCGCCAGCGTGGCGTGGGTTTCGAAGGCGCATGCCAGCATAGGTGGAAGTTGGCGTTACCCCATGCAAATGATGTGCAGAGCGCCAGACCGGTACGTCGGTGTGGCGCAGTGTTTTACGCCCGGTGTATCACGAGCTGCGCATGCGCCGTGACGTGGATGCATGCACACCACCCCCTGCGCCTGCTCACAACTACGCTGGATCACCGCATACATAACATACGCCCAGCCAGACGCACATCCAATGCAAAAGTATGCCAGCTTGTGTTCCCTGGTGCAGACATGTTCCCTGGTGCAGACGTGCTTTTTGAATCTGGGCCGACATGTCAGACAGTGACATTGACAAGGAGAAGCGGAAGAAGAACTTCTCCTTGGATGAGAGGGCGATCCTGACCATGGCCATTGCCAAGTATGACACCTACCGCCACGGAGCACAGAGCGGGAGGACAAGCAAGGCCAGGAAACTGGAAATCTTGCAGAAGGTGACCCTGGAGCTAAACACCCTCGGCCACGAAACCAGGACATGGAAGGAGGTCCAGAAAAAAATAAATGACATGCGTCGGCGTGTCAGGGAAAAGTTGGCAAAGATGAAGAGGCACCTCAGGGCCACGGGAGGCGGATCAGCTAGTACTTTAAAGCTGACTGCTGAAGAGGAGGTCATAGCCAGCTGCCTGGCACAGGAGCAGGTGGAGGGCCTGGAGGGATTTGACTCCAGCGAACAGGACTTGGGGAGAGGTAAGTATGTTTCATCCCCATCCAGTTTGGAGCATGTGAGGGGGTGCAAGGGAACATGTGACAAGTGTGGGGGTCCACCAGCATGTGAATGTTGTGTGTCATCCACAGATGTGCTGGAGGGAGCTGGGCCATCATCTGCCTCTGGATGACCCACGCCAGGCAAGCAACATGTTCCTCGGTCTGACCCCCTGGGAAGCCACAAAGCTGGTCAACACGCTGTGGCTGCAACAACGGTGGAGGGGAGTGCACACACATGTGCATTGGAGGTCGTTGTGGAGGAGCCTGTGGACATCCAACAGGAGGACTGGCTGTACCTTGATGATGAGGATACCATCTGCGCCGGACCCTCGGAGATGGTGGAAGTCGCAGACCTCCTAGCGACATCGACGCCCATCAGAGGAACCCCCCGAGGGCCATCCCAGCCAGAGGAACACCTTCAAGGGCCACCCCGGCCAGAGGGATGCCTTCAAGGGCCACCCCGGCCAGAAGAACGCCTTCAAGGGCCACCCCGGCCAGAGGGATGCAACCGACTGCAACTCCCAGGAAGGCCCTGAGCAAGGCCAGGGGTGCAGCTGGATCTGTCCAAGAAGGGCTCGAGAGGGAACAGGTCCGCCAGACACGGAACATAGCAGACATTGCCATCGAACTCCACCATGTGGCTGACAGCACATGGTCGGGTCCTTGGCGAAGGCACAGGTCCTTGGCGAAGGCACAGGCTGAGTGCACACTGGCTGTGCAGGGCACCACAGCCACAATGCAGCAGTGCCTCTGCCAGAAGGCCGAACACACCAAGGCCATCTGTGACTGCATGCAGGAGGTCAATGTCAATTGTGCAGCCATGGCCATATGCCTGTGTGACCAGTCACAGACCCTGGATGGCATGTACCAGCACAGGGGGTCCGGCAACATCTGGGGACCAGGGATTGGACATGCAGGCGACACAGGAATGAAACACCACGACAATAGAAGAACTGCAAGCAACAGCAGCAGGGATCGTGGCGGAGGTTAGGAGCCTGGGCGGGATCGTGTAGGCCAACACTGCCGCCATACAGTTCGAGGGACGCCAGAACAGGCGCCTGCAGCGCCAACACAATGCCAGTCAGAGGCAGTTGCCGGTAGAAACAAATGGCATGCTGATCCACATTGCCATTGCCTTGGAGGGGATGCAGGCAATATTTCAATCCATCTCCAGGAGCGTCAGCCCAGGGAATTTACCGCCACGAGATGCCCCACCCGAGTCATCACCACAACACCTGCGGAGCAGAACCCTGGGCACGAGACATGGACCGTGAGAGGGCAAGTGACTTTCCCGAGGACAATAGCACTACGAGTGCAGCTCAGAGTCTGAGGTTTTTTTTGGAGTGACGTGCACAAAGGCATGTGCCGTGCACCTGTAAGGGCTTGCCATGGCGGACAATGGCATGGTCCAAATTTTTATTTTCCTTTTCACGGACCCAGACCGTGGGACATGTGAGTCACCCTCACTGATGTCACAGCAACATCGGACTGCACACGGTCAGGAGTGCACAAGTGTCTATGGTGACTGGACACCTGTTTGCAGGGGCAGGGTTTTCCCGGTGATGTCAGTGCTACGTGTGACTGGTGTGTGAGTGTGTGTATGTGTGTGTGTGGCCAATGTGTCCAGACAGGCACAAGGCCATTTCTGCCAGCACTGCATGTCAACTGGCAGGGGTCACCTTGGATTGTCGGGGAGAGGTTATCCCCACGACCGTGTGGATGTGGTATGAATGTACAGCAACATCATTGGTGCCTTTGTGTGGCATTGCTGCTCCCATGTCCTGCGCGGTGGACTTGGGCTAAACCAATGTGAGGTGGATGTGATGTGTGTGAGCTAGGGACCACAGTGGTGTGCATGCGTGCATTGTCTGTGTGCCATGTGCCAAATGTGTGCTCCACCAATGCACGGGTGCATATGTGTGCAGCATTGTATCTTCTCTCGCCTCTGGTTTGGGCATTCGGGTATGGAGTCAGGAGATGGGGCCCAAGCGCATATGCCGAGTCACCTGGAATGGAAAAGACAGGAGGATGTTAGCCGTGCATGTGCCCCTCGTGATGTCTGCATCATGGGGTCAGACAGCCATGCCTGACTCCCATGTCACTCACCAAGCAGCCAGCTGTCGCTGTACACGTTCTGTTTGAATTCCATTGGGATGGTGATTTGACAGTATATGTAGCTGTCGTGGCTGGCCCCGGGGGGGTTTGGCACGGACGTGATATATGAGGCATTGGGCATCGGCTATCACCTGTACATTGATGCAATGCCACTGCTTACGATTGCGGTATATGTGCTCTGTGGCACGGGGGGGCCATAGTGCCACATGTGTGCAATCAATGGCCCAGACGGTGCGTGGGAATCCGGCAATGCTGTAGAAATCCTGCATTGCCTTCTGCCGCAGGTACTCATGGGTGGGTTTGATGATGTGGTGGGATATGCGTGTGAGGATTGCGGGGACAACCTGGTGCATGCATCTGCTCATGGTGGATTGTGACATCCCAGACACGACTCCACTTGTACGTTGGAAAGATCCACTGGCGAGAAAATAGAGTGTTGCCAGTACCTTGATCAGTGGCTGCACTGCATGTGAGCGTCCCGTCTGGCTGGTGATTTTTATCATGCAGGGCTGTGGCTAATTCCAGGATGGCATCAGGGTTGAATCTGAAGATGCGGTACACCTTCAATTCCCCCATGCCGAAGATGTTCATGCGTTTTCGGTATATCCTCTCCTGTGCCCTCTTCCGTGCCTGTTGAGGCAGTAGTGCTGTGACCATGGCTGCCCCTGGCATGTTGGCATACGGATGTGTTGTCCTGCAAGTGTGGTTGCTCTGCTCGTCCGTAACGGTGCTGCTGAAGCTGCTCTCCAGCTGACCTGTGCATGTCTGTTGCCGGGTTGCACCTCATTTATGGGGAATAACTTTATGCTGGACGTACAACTTACGCGCATCTCGCGTAGCATGCGCCGGGCGCACGCACGTTCGCCAATCGCCGTATTTCCCTCATTTGCATGTTTAAATGGCTAATCAATGGGAGCAGCCCCATGCGTCCAGCCCATATGTGCGCCCACCCTACGCCGGCGTGTGGAATCTACATCGGCGGAGTGTAGCCTGTTTTTAGGTGCATGTTGGTTCGTGGGTCTGCCGCACAAATACGCCGGCGCACATTTGCACTTACGTCGGTGCAACGTGCTATACGTTGGCGTAAGTGCTTGGTGAATCTGGGCCTTTAACTTTTGTTGATGTTTACAGACATGAAAATTATACAAATAAGAAACACAATACATTATTATTACAGTACAGGAGCCATCATGTTCTTCATAAGTAAAAAGTACCATCAGACTGGAACATACTGCTTACATCTGTCATATTTTCACAAGTTTCTTGAAGAACTAACAGAAAACTGATAGGCAAAATACCTATGTATGTCAACTTGTCTTCTTTCTGAGAGTTGTCCATAAGAAGTACATTATTGGAAGTCAGCCACAGTTCCACAGGGTTCTTCTTGTTTCAAATGAACTACTAAAGGTAATAACATAATTATCAAATTGTACTACTAAAACAGACAAAATATTTTTTTTTTTTTATTAGTTTAAGGCCTGAATCACACTAGTGCGTTGCGTTTTGGAGCTCCGTTGTCTTTGCGAATTTCTCTATAAGGTGTTCTGCAGATCAACTGCTTTTTAGCTGCAGATCAGGTGCGAATTTCGAGACCTGGGAGAGGGGAGGGGAAGGGGGGAAGTGTATTGAACCGAATGAGACAAATACTGAAGAGAAATTAACACATCTGCGAATTCAGCTGCGTACCCATAGAAGATAATGGGACTGAATTCGCACCTGAGCCGCACCGCAAGACATAAAAACCGCACACGGTTTGGAGGCAATGCGCAGTGCGGATGCATCGCACATATGTGAACCAGCCTCATTGAAAACAATGTATTTTGAAATGTACTGCGAATTAGATGCGGTTTAAGCCGCACTCAATTCGCATAGGTGTGAACCTGGCCTAAAGAAAAAAAAAATTCTTTAACAAACTAGCTTCACTACAGAGGAACTGACATACAAAACTTGATATACTATCCATGGAACTGCAACTCTAAAATATCCACACCTCTAAAAAAACACCCACTGATCAAAATACCCTTATGCCGCGTACACACGATCAGTCCATCCGATGAGAACGGACCGATGGACCGTTTTCATCGGTTAACCGATGAAGCTGACTGATGGTCTATCGCGCCTACACACCATCAGTTAAAAAAACGATCGTGAACACGGTGACGTAAAACACAACGACGTGCTGAAAAAAACGAAGCTCAATGCTTCCAAGCATGTGTCGACTTGATTCTGAGCATGCGTGGATTTTTAACCGATGGTTAAGCCTACTAACAATCAGTTTTGTCCTATTGGTTGGGAATCCATCGGTTAATTTTAAAACAAGTTGCCTTTTTTTTTTAACCGATGGTTAACTAACCGATGGCGCCAACACACGTTCAGTTTTGACCGATGAAAACGGTCCATCAGACCATTCTCATCGGTTTAACCGATCGTGTGTATGCGGCATAACACGTATTCCACAATATATTATTATTATTATTATTATTATTATTATTATTATTATACAGGATTTATATAGCGCCAACAGTTTGCGCAGCGCTTTACAACATCAGGGAAGACAGTACAGTTACAATACAATTCAATACAGGAGGGATCAAAGGGCCCTGCTCGTTAGAGCTTACAATCTAGAAGATATAACCTGACTCACAAATTAGCCACTTCACCAGGACCTTTGACACCTATCGACAAAAGCCCTGACTTCCCACCAGGAGTTATTAAAAAAAAAGATGCCAGAACCAGCACACAGCAAAACTCTCTTAGCGGTACATTGCCTCAATAATGGAAGAATAACATCTTATGACTCCATGAGAGAGGAATTTAGGGAATCACTTCCTGGCAAATGATTCTTCATTCAATTGCATGACTTCATGCAGAATAGCCAATTTAAGACTTCATACTGCCTTCACATGACTCGTCTAGAGCAAATTTGCTACAATAGGACCCCGGTCCACAAAACAACCTCTTTAGCATACTCCTGGCTCACTCATAACGCTAATAACAAGCACAAAGAATCATGGAAAATGGCACTGAAAACAAAAATAACCAACGCTCTATGGAAAAGAGCCTGTATTTTCTTTTATAAATGCCCATTAAGCATACAATCTCAAGAGTTTTCCTACAAAATCCAGACTCAATGGTATATAACACCACAAAAAGCCAGGAAGCTGCTCCCAACTACATCTGACACCTGCTGGAGATGTGGAACAAACAAAGGAACATTTTTACACATATGGTGCGCCTGCCATCCGATCCTTGACTGTTGGCAACAAAACATAAAATGGATAAAAAAAATTACAGAAACTAAATTGGTTCCAAACGCTGCAGCCTGCCTTTTACATATAAATCCATACACAATAAGGAAATATAAGAAAACTCTGACCGGCACCTTAAATGCAGCAAAGACCCTCATACCCCTGCACTGGAGATCCACACAAGTTCCAACAGTCATTGATTGGTTTATAAAATGGAAGAAACAGCAGCCACGAAAAAAGAAACAACCAGATTTCATATTACCTAGAAACATTAGTGGATGTTTATACATTCAGAAGATTATATAGAAGCTAACACATAGACCTCCAAATACTTTCAAACTCTATACATTTTTCCCAATGAAGGCATACTGGTGAAAACTAACTACAAAAATACCCCAACTATATACATTAACAGGCCATATTATCATGAAAATATAAATTCGTAAAATTGATTTACATTATTTATATTATAATAATGAATTTTATTATTATTATTATTATTATTATTATTATTATTATTATTATTATTATTATTATTTCATCATCATTATTATAAGTATGTTTTTCTTATCATAGTGTAACGGACATATGCATGCTGCCGAGACAGTTATAAGCTTCATGCAGGAAGGACTACAAGGAACTGCATGGCTTGTCACAATTGGATGTACCACATTGTATTCTGAGCTCAAAGGGTTAATTGGACAAGTCTCTTTCATTGCTGAATGCTAATGTTCCCTTGGCATAGCTAATGAGAACTCTCTTGTGGAGGTAACAGCCTCCTGTGAGGTGTATGCTGATGGGGATTATGTGTGAGTGATAATTGTTTTAAAGGTTAATTGAATTCTATTGTCTGATCAAGTTGAGGAGCCGAAACGTCTAGCAGCTGATTGGCTCAAGGGAAGGTCATTCTTTCAAAGTGTGTGTATTGAAGGCCCCCTGGGTGGGGGGGAGTGTCATTTGTTTCTGTACATTTTGTAACCAGATATAAGGAAGAAAAATGTGACATTAAAGGTCAGTCCTGCTTGACTCTGCAAACGTAGCCCGTCTCGTTTCTTGGAAGGGCGTTCGATGGGATATACCGACGGTACTGGCATATCGCAGCTTGCCAGGGAAAAGGACGTCTCCAACGGCTGAGACCCTCACACCAGTGGGTAGCCGTTACATTGGTTGGCAGCGGTGGGATGGTCCTTTTATCCAAAGAGCAAGTGCTGAATGGAGTCGCAGTACGCCAGGCTGAAAAGATCCACACTGAAAGATTTATTAGAGAGTCGTGGTAGGAGCGCCAGCAACAGACCACGGAGGGAGCTGATAGCTGAACTGCTGGAGCTGGACGAAATGGATGGATCCATGGAAGGAACGGAGCCCCTTGCACCGGTCAGCGAAGAAGATGTAATTACTGGGATTGTACAGCGGAGATTATCCTTGTATCCAGAAACGTCCGTGGAACTAATCAACCAGCTGTTTCGGGAAGCAAGGGAAGAGATACAAACGAAGAGGGGACAAGAACTGGAACTGGTAAGAGCGAGACAGCCCATTACACCTGCAGTTCCTACCCCCCCACCTGCTGCTACAGGAAAGAAAATACCGTTCACTGCATTTAAAGCTTTTGTAGAAAGTGAGGAGGAAATAGATGGATATTTGGCGGACTTTGAGAGGCAGTGCTCACTACACCAGGTACCACCAGACCAATGGGTCACTATTTTGTCGGGGAAATTGTCGGGCAAAGCCAATGAAGCCTTTCGGGCTCTCGCTCCAGAGGATATTTTACAATATCAGCAAGTTAAAAAGGCGCTGCTAACCCGATACGCCGTAACGCCAGAAGCCTACCGCCGGCGCTTCCGGGAGTCCAAGAAGATGGCTGTGGACTCCCACATGGAATGGGCCAACCAGTTACAAAGGGTGGCATCCCTTTGGGTCCAAGGGTGCAAGGCCAACACCGGGGAGGAAGTATTGCAGCTGTTCCTAATGGAACATTTCCTCCAAGACCTGGCTGCAGACATACAAGACTGGGTACGAGATCGCCGTCCCGCTAACTTAAACGAGGCGGCTCGGCTAGCAGATGAGTACGCGGAAACAAGGAAAGTAAGCCAGGGTACTACACGGCTGGCTCATAAGGTAGAACCGCGTACTATAACCGTCACCCCACGCCCAGAGGTTCGGGCTCCAGTCCCACCACGTCCTCAGGGGCCTAGCAACTACCCCCCGGATTCGCCTAGGGTGACGTGCCATCACTGCAGCGACAAGGGACATATTGCTTGTTATTGCCCTTTGAGAGCTACAGATAACAACTGGAGACGCACAACACCCAACACAGAGGTCACTCCATCACGTCCCTCTGCGGCCCACTGCTTGGAGACCGAGGGGGGCCCTGAGGAATGTCTGGGAATTTGGTATGAGGCAGACCCAATACAAGCTGCCTCTCCGGATAACCGTCAGCATCACCGTCAGGAGGTACGAGTGAATGGACAAGTAGCACAAGGCCTAAGAGATTCCGGGACTACTATCACTCTGATTCAAAAACATCTGGTAAAGCCAGAGAACGTGTCCACTCGCACAGTTGCCGTCCGGGTCGCAGGGGGTGCTGTATTTCGCGTACCCACCGCCCGGGTGCACTTAGACTGGGGAGCCGGGTCAGGAAAGACCACCGTTGGTATCATGGACAACCTACCTGCCGAGGTGGTGCTGGGCAACGACATTGGCCCTCTGACTTCGGCTTATTTACCTACACCTGCTGCTGCTTGTCCCGTGACCACCCGCGTTGCTGGAATCAACCCGCTTGCTGCTGAGAACCGGGTAAGACTACTTTCCCCGACATGTACTGTAGATCCGGCACAATATCACAGTCTAAAATGGGAATGTGACAAGTTGGCCAGTGAGAAATCAGAGATGCAACGACACTATGTCATGTATTATGAGATGTCCCGTGGCTTGAACATTGAAATGCACAAACAGGCGGAAATTGTCAAAAGACTAAATGGGATTTGCATCCAGGTGGTGCCGTATCTGTCCCAAGAGCATCAGCAACAGGTTTTGGGAGCCATTGAGAGAGCAAAGCAAGTGACTGTTCCAGAATTTAATTCTATTCTTCACCGTCACCATCAGCTACCGACCTGGTAAGCCAATGGGAAGGCCGATGGACTGTCCAGGCAAACTGAACTTTTACCCTAACAGCAGACCGGACATCCCCAAGTTGATCCGAAAAGGATCAATCCGGGTCTGCCGGAGTGTTCCACAAAAGGGGAGTAGTGTAACGGACATATGCATGCTGCCGAGACAGTTATAAGCTTCATGCAGGAAGGACTACAAGGAACTGCATGGCTTGTCACAATTGGATGTACCACATTGTATTCTGAGCTCAAAGGGTTAATTGGACAAGTCTCTTTCATTGCTGAATGCTAATGTTCCCTTGGCATAGCTAATGAGAACTCTCTTGTGGAGGTAACAGCCTCCTGTGAGGTGTATGCTGATGGGGATTATGTGTGAGTGATAATTGTTTTAAAGGTTAATTGAATTCTATTGTCTGATCAAGTTGAGGAGCCGAAACGTCTAGCAGCTGATTGGCTCAAGGGAAGGTCATTCTTTCAAAGTGTGTGTATTGAAGGCCCCCTGGGTGGGGGGGGAGTGTCATTTGTTTCTGTACATTTTGTAACCAGATATAAGGAAGAAAAATGTGACATTAAAGGTCAGTCCTGCTTGACTCTGCAAACGTAGCCCGTCTCGTTTCTTGGAAGGGCGTTCGATGGGATATACCGGCGGTACTGGCATATCGCAGCTTGCCAGGGAAAAGGACGTCTCCAACGGCTGAGACCCTCACACCAGTGGGTAGCCGTTACACATATTATTACTTATCCCCTTACTACCAAAGCGCACATTATTACTTACCTTGACAATTTTATGTAATAAGACATGTATATCTAACATGCCCTAACTATATGCAGTGATGCCACTTTGTAAACTGTCATTTACTTTTGATTGTGAAAACAAGAAAAATAAAAATGTAAATATACTTTATTAAACAAACCTTTACACAATAACCTAAAACACTTTAAAATTAATTAAAGTATAAAAGTATAAAATAAAAAATTCACATAAGAAATTTATTAGCCTAGGTTCATATACTGATATATGGGACGGGCGCAAATGGAAAGACAAAATTGTTCTATATTAGTTGGTTTGCTGCAATCAAAAAAAGTGCAAGACACTCTATGGTGTCTCGCCCAAAATGAAATAAGTATAGTATATGGATTGCGCTACCCTGGTAGTTGACCTGCATCCACCTAATCCTGTGCAATAATTACAATTATTAACCCCTATATATGTCACCCCTAATTGACAATCCACCAAACATATATGTGTATATAAATGTGTACCAAGTGCTGGTATGCAAATATTCTTCTCAGAACAGTGTAAAAACACCTACATATGGGTACCATACACATATTAAATAGTGCACTTACGGAAAAACGTGCATTCTCCTATATCAGGTTCAAAAAATTCCTTACCACAAAAACAAACAACTTTTTTAGTGGCAAAAAAAATATATATAAAAAAATGTATATATATATAAAAATATATATATATAAAAATTAAATATAATTATACATATACTGTACATATACTGATATCCTATATTTCATTAATCACCAACAAATTCTAAGGGCAAAAAAGTTTTCCTTTTTTTTGCTATTTTTAAAATCTTTGTTTTTTAAATAAACATTAAAAATATGATTTGTCCAAAGAGAATGAGAGGTCACAGCGTTAAGCTGGACCAACATGGGCGAGCTCAAAGGGGAACAAGGACAGTTCTCCCTGCTGTGCTCTCTGTTTCAGGCTCGGGCCACCGTGGGCAGCAACAGCCGCGGATTGGCTGACTGGAGGAGCAGCCGATTGGTTCAAGCATCACCGAGCCTCCCGCGCTGCGAGGCTATATTAAGGACCAGGAGCGGCGGGGAGTCAGTCAGCTTCCAGTCAGCGAGCAGCGCCCACCCTCCCGCCCCCTTTTTTCTGTTTTAAGTCATGATGTTGTCCAAATAGGGGAGTAGTCGTCCAGCTTTGCTGGATGGACACCAGTTATTGTTAATACATATCTTAGCCAAGATGGCTTATTTATTTATTTATTTATGTTAATAATTTTGTAACCCCCCGTTATGGATAACACCGTGGCCGAATTATACCATTAATAAATGAGTGTTGGATTATATTTGTGTTGTGTTTTTTATTTAATTACCTTTGTGCTAGCCCATGCACAGCAGAAGCTGTTTATTTCAGACTGTCGCTCTCTAATTGAAGCTCTCTTTGTGCACAGTAGACAGGGATGGCAAGAGAGGGACAATTGTCTACTGTTATAACTAAGTTCAACTGTATGTATTGAATATTGAGCTTCAGCTATAGTGATCTGTACATGACAGAAAAGTTCTTTAGATAAGCCTAGCGAACACAGGAAAATAGGCCTATATGAAAATGTGAATATGAATCAGGTCTTAGTATGATCTTTATGCAGTATTGATAAATATGTGTTTCATGACAAGTTTCTTTAACCCTGTAACCTGTACCCTGGGTGACTGTGTTGCTTTGTAAAGTCATCGTGTGATGTATTTTGTTTTTAAGGTGTCCTTTTATGAAGCAGTGAAATCTTTTCACTGCTTAGTTTTCCGGCATTCACGGAGGAGATTTTTGCAAAAAAGATCTGACCACCTAAGATTAAAACAGGAGCATAGGACTTGTCAGCAAAGGGGTTAAAGAGGCAGAATCATAGTAAACATTAACCTAATTTTTTTTGTTAACACTAACGATACCACTACAACTAATACCATTACTACTAGTATTACTAATAATGATGATAATAATAATAATAATAATAATAATAATAATAATAATAATAATAATAATAATAATAATAATAATAATAATAATAATTGTATTTTAGCACTAATTTTTAGTGTATCGCTCACCCCCGAAGGTGCCGCTGATTAGTTTGGGATCGGCGTACTAAGTTGCCCTCTTGTTTTGTCTAGGGTGACACTTGTGAGTGTAGATAATTTCTGCGAAATGTTCTGGGAAATGTTCTGGGAAACACTCGGCTCCCAGAACACAATGGGGAACAGTGGGAACTGCACAGCGCGACTCGCGCATGTGCAGTAGGGAACTGGGCAGTGAAGCCACAGCGCTTCACTTCCCGATTCCCTTACCGAGGATGGCGGCGGAGGAAGCTGAGAGCCGAGCTACCGCTTGGCTTCGGCTGCCGACGTCGTGGGCGACTTGGACAGGTAAGTGTTAATTTTTTTAAAGTCAGAAGCTGCTGGCTTTTAAAAAAAAAAATTCAGGTGAACCCCCGCTTTAAAGGGGTTGTGAACCCTCAAGGTTTTTGACCTTATACATTCTATGCATTAAGGTGAAAAACCTCCTGTTGTGCAGCAGTCCCCCAGAGCCCCCCTTTTGATTGACAGCAGCGGCTGATAGCGGTTGCTATCAATCTATCCAATGAGGACCCTGGACTCCTTCTCATTGCTGGAAAGACCGGGTTCAGGTAGGGCTCCCGCTGCTGTCAATCAAATCCAGTGACACGGGAGACGGGGACGAAGTCCTGCTGTTTGTGTCAATGGACGCAGCTGCAGGACTTGAAAGCGTGCCTCACGAGTGCCCCCTTGGAATGCAGATCTCTGAGGTGGCATGGGATGCAGGGGAGAGCAAAAAAAGCCTCTAGGGTACCCCAGAAGAGGAGGATTGGGACCACTCTGTGCAAAACTCTTGCACAGAGAAGGTAAGTATACCATGTGTGTTATTTATTTATTTTTAAGCAAACCTTTACAACCCCTTTAAACATTACTCAGTCTTTAAGTAAACAGGTTTAATTAACTACCAATAATCTATTTTCAGTTATTGTAGGCCAAAACTACATTTGTGCTATAACATGAATAACTTACGCATTTCTACGCATAGTAAAATTAAAACATTTCGTACAAATCACTGTATAGTAAAAATATTTTAATATTGTTTTATGAAAACACACAAATAGTCTTATATAATAGAAATAGTAAAGTGATAAATTTGTCTTAATAGACTAAAAACCTTTATGAGTGATAGCATACTGGTATAGACTGTGGGGTTGATTTACTAAAGGCAAAAAGACTGTGCAGTTGCCCTCGGCAAGTGCAGTTGCTCCAGAGCTTAATAAATGGGCAGAAGCACTGCTGACTTCCATTATCCAACGATGTGCAAGCAAAAATTCACTTTTTTTAAATTTCCTTGAACATGATTGGGTATTCTTTGAAAAGTGAAGCCTTACATCATTTACTAAGCTCTGGAGCAACTGCACTTGCAGTCTATTTTCCTTTAGTAAATCAACCCCTCTGTTTCCTTAATCTTTGCACCTGAGTGCTTGTCCCTTCCAAGGAGCAAATATGAAACCAAAAATCCATGCTCTAATTGTTAAGAAATATATATATAAAAATGGTCTTATGACACAATTTTGTAGCATAAATATACTCTTAATGAGGAGATACAAACTCATTTAAAAGTTATTACATTTGATTAGTGCAAGATATGGACCAATGATTCCTGAAGTGTCAAACTTATCAAGTGCATCTAAAATTAATACTTTAAAATGGTAAGGATGGTTGTCATGTTTTGTTGGCTTTATTTTTCAGAATTGCCATTAGCGTTGTGCTATTTTAAACTAGAATTTGGATTTCAATAATTAGTTATTATAGCAATTAGATGGGACCTCAATTTATCTTCCTTCTGACAATTTTCTGTTTTAGTTCCTCTACTTTGTAGCATACTACATTTAGATAAAAATGTATCCTAGCGTAGCAAATTACCATCAAAGGTTATGGGGCGAATGAAGCTGAAATACAAAGTAGTTATTTAGATGATAAAACAATTACAAAAAAGTAGCCTTGAAATGGTTAATTTAAAAATGATTTAATTCCTCTAAGACACTCTTTGCTCTGGCATATTATTTAGTCTGTGTTATGAAAATTATCCAAAGAAAATTACCATTGCTTTGGATTACTCTTATATATTAGCAGGGGAAAAGCAATTGGGTGACATTTCAGATCTTCCTAATTCATACATCACAAGAAAATGTTACCTGATAAGATTTTTTTTTCTGATATAATGCCAGACCCACTTGATCCCAGTTTTCACTTTCCATGTTGTACAATGTCTGAGCCTATTAATTGCATGAAGTGGTCTTTTAGCAACTGTTCAAGTCTGCATGAATACATTCTTAACACATCATTATATATATAAAGAATGTATTTTTTCAAAAATGTTTAGGGACAGGAATAGCACTGACATCACTGCCCAAATATGGCTTTTTTGCTTTTTTGCTGAGTCCCTATTCAAATTAATACCATACCTTGGGGGCACCCAGTGCCATTTTATTACATCTATAGAATAAATTCATCAAGGAAAGGGTCTGGTGTGTATTTGTGTGGGTCCCCCATTGACATCTATACCAGACCCTCATCTAGGATAGGGTCTGGTATATATGAAGGGAGTTGTCAGCCAATTATTTTATATGCAAATGTCAGTTTTGCTGCAGTAGAACATACACTTAATACTGATGTTAAAGGAGTTGTAAAGGAAAAAAAATTGCCTAAAATTAATGTCTGCAAGGTAGACAGACAGAATAGCGTAATGATTCTGTTAAAAAACGAGTAAATACCTATTAAATTCCTTCATCTATATCACCTCCGGCGTTATAGTTTCTGTTCTCTCATTCACTTCCTGGTTTGCATCGTTTGTTCATGTAAGAACTACATTTACAAGTATGAATTGCGGCACGCCCAGTAATTCACACCTCCTTGAAGTCTCTGAGGCCCCGTACACACGACCGAGGAACTCGACGTGCCAAACACATCGAGTTCCTCGTCAAGTTCAGTGTTTAAGCCGCCGAGGATCTCGGCGGGCCGACTTTTCCCATTGACTAACGAGAAAATAGAGAACATGTTCTCTTTTCGGCCCGACGAGTTCCTCGACGGGTTCCTCGCTGAAAAGTGTACACACGACCGAGTTTCTCGGCAGAATCCAGCTCCAAGTATGTTTCTGGCTGAATTCTGTCGAGAAACTCGGTCGTGTGTACGGGGCCTCACACGTAGAGAGCGTCCTGCCACACAAGATGTAGTTCCCAGGAGGGGGTGAGCACGTTACTGACCACCGCAGTAAAGCCTCCCTTCACGATGGTCAGTAAAATTAGACAAGCAGGAAGTGAACAAAACAGAGAAGAAATAGAGCAACTTCTGAGCAAAAACGAACAATGAGGAAGTGAAAAGAAGAATGTCTGCAGGTAAAGGATGCTTATTATGAAAAAAAAAATGTTTCCTTTACAACCCCTTTAAGGATATCCCCAGGCATGTTAATTAAAGTAATTTTGTGTTTATGCTTCCTAAAAAAAATTTGATAGTTTTTAAATATTTTTGTTTTTGTTTTTGTTTTGGTGCAAGTTTTTTAGAGTAGCCTCCAGACTCCCATCCCATTTGGGGAAAATCCGTTGCCTATTAGCCTAGAATTTGGCCATTACTGTTTGTTAAAATTTGTCTCTCATTCACTTTAATGGGGTTCAGCACCTGAACTTCTTTAACCACTTAAGGACCGCCTCACGCCGATATACGTCAGCAGAGCGGCACAGATGGGCATAAGCACGTACAGGTACGTTGCTCTTTAACCACTTAAAGACCGCCTAACGCCGATATACATCAGCAGAAAGGCACGGCTGTGCACAGGCCTGTACAAGTACGTCGCCTTAAAGAGCCCAGCCGTGGGTCGCGCCTGCGTGACCCGGTCCAAAGCTCCGTGACCGGGCAAGTGGGACCCGCGAAAAGATCTCCACCGGTGACCCGTGATCGGTCACAGGAGCTGAAGAATGGAGAGAGGTGTGTGTAAACACACCTTCCCCGTTCTTCACTGTGGCAATGTCAGTGATCGACTGTTCCCTGATATAGGGAACGACGATCACTGACGTCACGTGTCCAACCCGCTCCCCTACAGTTAGAAACAAAAATGAGGTCACACATAACCCCTTCAGTGCCCCCTAGTCGTTTACTCCTAAACTGCAATTGTCATTTTCACAGTAATCAGTGCATTTTTATAGCACTTTTCGCTGTGAAAATGACAATGGTCCAAAAAATGTGTCAAAATTGTCAGAGTTTTCACAAAAACTGGCCAGGTCCTTTACCTGCATAATGGTCTGAGTCTTAAGTGGTTAAGAGCCCAGCCGTGGGTTGCACGCACGTCACCGGCGGCACGCTCGCGACCCAGTCCTGAGCTCCTTGACCACGCTCGTGTGACCCGCGGACCCGATTGGGTCACAGAGCTGAAGAACGGGGAGAGGTAAGTGTAAACAAAACTTTCCCGTTCTTCCTAGTGTGAGTGTCACTGATCGTCTGTTCCCTGTCATAGGGAATGATGATCAGTGACATCACATGCCAAGCCACGCCACCACACAGAAGTAATCACTCCCTAGAAAACACTTAACCCCTTCAGCACCTTAATTGCCAGTGTCATTTTCACAATAATCAGTGCAATGGTCCCAAAATAGTGTCAAAAGTGTCCAATGTGTCTGCCATAATGTCGTAGTCATGATAAAAATTGCTGATCGCTGCCATTATGAGTAAAAAAAAAATATTAATAAAAAAGCCATAAAAATATCCCCTATTTTATAGACGCTATAACTTTTGCGCAAACCAATCAATAAACGCTTATTGTGATGTTTTTTACCAAAAATATGTAGAAGAATACGTATCGGCCTAAACTGGGGAAAAAATATGTTTTTTTTACATATTTTTGGGGGATATTTATTATAGCAAAAAGTAAAAAATATTGTTTTTCTTTCAAAATTGTCGCTCTATTTTGGTTTATAGCACAAAAAAATAAAAACCACAGCGGTGATTAAATACCACCAAAATAAAGCTCTTTTTGTGGGAAAAAAAGGACGTAAATTTTGTTTGGTAGCCACGTTGCACAACCGCGCAACTGTCAGTTAAAGTGACGCATTGCCGAATCTCAAAAAGGAGCCTGGTCCTTTACCTACAAAACTGGTCCGGAGCTTAAAGGGGAGTTCCACCCAAAAGTGGAACTTCCACTTAAACCACTCCTCGCCCCTTACATGCCACATTTGGCATGTAATTTTTTTGGGGGGGAGTGGGGGCTTCAGGAGGAGTGGGACTTCCTCTCCCACTTCCTCCTTCCGCCCAGGGACCGCTTAGGCGATACATCATATCGCCTATGGTGGCCCCTCCCTGTAGGCGGTCGCCTGGGACACGTGACAGGTCCCAGGCGATCGCCTGTCCGATCAGATAGCGCAGAAGAGCTCCGGGCGTTGCGTCGCTGAACAGTGGAGCAGTTAAGTATATGTTTATTAAAAGCCAGCAGCTATGCTTTTTGTAGCTGCTGACTTTTAATAAACATAAAAAAAGCCTGGAACTCTGCTTTAAGTGGTTAAAGTTCACCAAACCCACCTTGACCCAAACCCAGGTATGTTTGGCTTATCCCTAGCTGAGATAGTGCACTTAGTATGCAGCAGGCAGGAGATAATGCACTTAGTCTGCTGCGGCAGGAGGAAACATTTCCTGCATCTAAATGTTTAAATATCCCAAAGTGCAGCTTAGCAAAATTAATAATATGAATGAAAAACATAAAACAATTCATATACAAATTAAATTTCCAATCCTATATATAAATATAGTGACCAAAAACCTTTTAAATTCAATGGTGTGACCACAAATAATTATTAGTATGCACAAGTCCTTCTTTAAATCATAATCCACAATCTTCCTCCTAAAACTGTGTATTTCCACAATATTAATAATGATTTTTTTATAACATGCATGCTCCAAATAAAATGTACAAAATGAGCTCCGCCACTGTGTCCCACCACCTGTCACAACTGCCTCTTACCACAAAAATTTACCCACACAATGGTAAGCACAAACAAACATAGCTTTGCCAGACACTTGGGTCATGTCACTGCAACAATCCTCACAGAGCATATATGACAGGTCTCACTGGAGGACTCTGCTCAACAGGAGAAATGTCAGGATGGCATTACGTGGCTTCAGCTCTGAAGTGTTTCATCACATGATGCAGTGACTTCCTCATAGGGAAAATTTTAAGAGGCAGCAGTAATGTGGTGGGACACAGCAGTGGAGCACATTTTGCACATTTTCTTTGGATCATGCAAATTATTATTAATATTGTGGAAATGCACAGCTTTAGGAGGAAGATTGCGGACTATGATTTAAAGAAGGACTAGTGCACAATAATGTTTGTGTTCACACCATTGAATTTAAAATGTTTTTGCTCGTGTTTATTTAAATAAAGAATTGAAAAATACATTTGTATATGAATTTTGTAAAGCTTTTAATATATAGTATTACTTTTGTTGTGCTGCACTTTGGGATGTTTAAACATTTGTTAGGTGTGGGAACGCATGTCAGTGATTAGCGGCAACACATTGCTTTATTTTTGTGAATAATAATATTTTGGGTAAGGCCCCGTACACACGAGAGGATCGATCCGCTGAAATTGATCCGCGGACCGGTTTCAGCGGATAGATCCTCTGGTGTGTACAATCCAGCGGATATTTTTCCGCAGATTTTTTCCCCGGGGATGGATTTCCAGCGGATCAAAATTTCTTAACATGCTAAGAAATCTATCCGATGGAATCCATTCCAACGGATTGATCCGCTGGTCTGTACAGACTCACCGGATCAATCCGTCCGAATCCATCCCCCGCATGCGTCGTAATGATTCGACGCATGCGTGGAAGTCCTTATATCACAGCGTCGCGTACGTCGCCGCGTCATCATCGCGGCAACGGCGCGACGCGTCACCGCAGACGGAATACCGCGGGGATTTTGATCTCATGGTTAGTACAACCATGAGATCAAAATCCGCCAGAGGATTTATCCGCGGAAACGGTCTGGAGGACCGTTTCCGCGGATAAATCCTCTTGTGTGTACTCGGCCTTAGTGTGGTGGTTGTTTTGGGGATTTTTATATTTACTTTCCTGGAAATCAGACTTTAAATTGTAATTTTGCAGTAACTCACGAGGTTAGGGGTGATCTGTTATGCTATGTGACTGTATCATCTTCGAGCCAGCATCTGAGTCCAGGAAATAGATGCTCACATAAGATGATGCCTAAACATCAACAAACAGGCAGTTATGTCTAGAGAAAAACAGACAGGGGCATTGTCAGGGGTGAGGGGTGGTACTGTGATCTCCATGAGCACTAATAAATCCTTCTAAAGCTGTGGCAAAAAGTTTTGAGAATGGCACAAAAATGTATTTTCATTTGCATATACTCCAGAATGTTATGAAGAGGGATCAAACGCATTGCAATTAATTGCAAAGTCCCTCTTTGCCATGGAAATGAACTTAATCACATAAAAAACATTTCTACTGCATTTGTGAAGAAGGATTCAGGACATCCAAGAAAGTCCAGCAAGTGCTAGGACCATCTCCTACAATTGATTCAGCTGCGGGATTGGGGCACCACCAGTGCAGAGCCTTCTCAGGAATGGAAGCAGGCAGATGTGAGTGCATCTGCATCATGAACACTGAGGTGAGGACCCTTGGGGGTGGCCTGGTGTCAAAAAGAGCAGCAAAGAAGCCATTTCTCTCTAGAAAAAACTTCAGTGACAGTTTGGTGAGGAACAATGCCTTTTCCAGCATAATGGAGCACCTTGCCATAAGGAAAAAGTAATAACTAAGGCCTTGTACACACGACCAGACATGTCCGATGAAAACGGTCCGCGGACCGTTTTCATGGGACATGTCTGCTGAGAGGTTTTGGTCTGATGTGTGTACACACCATCAGACCAAAATCCCCGCGGACAGAGAACGCGGTGACGTATACGACACCGACGTTCTCAAACACGGAAGTGCAATGCTTCCACGCATGCGTCGAATCAATTTGACGCAGTCGCGGGATTTCGGGCCGCTGGTTATACGTCATAACATAAGCATGCTAAGAAACTTTTGTCCGCTGGAAACCTGTCTGCTCAGCCGAAAAAACTGTCCGCTAGGCCCTACTCACGGTCGGACATGTCCGTGGAAACTGGTCCGCGGACCAGTTTCAGCGGACATGTTCGGTCGTGTGTACGAGGCCTTAGTGGCTTGGGGGAACAAAACTTCAAAATTTTGGGTCCACGGCCAGGAAACTCCCCAGACCTTAATCCCATTGAGAACTTGTGGTCAATCCTCAAGAGACAGGCGAACAAAAAAAATACCCACAAATTCTGACAAACTCCAAGCATTGATTATGCAAGAATGGGCTGCCATCAGTCATGATGTGGACCAGAAGTTGATTGACAGTATGCCCGGGCGAGTTGCAGAGGTCTTGAAAAAGAAGAGTCAACAGTGCAAATATTGACTGTTTGCAGAAACTTAATGTAATTGTCAATAAAAGCCTATGACACTTATGAAATGTGTGTAATTATACTTCAGTATACCATAGTAACATCTAATAAAAATGTCTAAAAACACTGAAGCAGACTTTGTGAAAATTAATATTTGTGTCATTCTCAAAACTTTTGGCCACGGTTGTATGTGTTAACCACTGGGCACTTAAACCCCCTTCCTAACCAGACCAATTTTCAGCCTTCGGTGCTCTCACAATTTGAATGACAATTACTCAGTCATACAACATTGCGCCCATCTGAAATTTTTGTCCTTTTTTTCCCACAAATAGAGCTTTCTTTTGGTGGTATTTGATCACCTCTGGGTTTTTTATTTTTTGCACTATAAAAGAAAAAACATTGAAAATTCTGTAAAAATAAAAATAAATCTTGTTTCTGTCATATTAGCAGGTATTGCGGAGTATTGGGGGTATTGCAGAGTATTGGGGGTATTGCAGAGTATTGGGGGTATTGCAGAGTATTGAGGGTATTGCAGAGTATTGGGGGTATTGCAGAGTATGGGTGGTATTGCAGAGTATGGGTGGTATTGCAGAGTATGGGGGGTATTGCAGAGTATGGGGGTATTGCAGAGTATGGGGGGTATTGCAGAGTATGGGGGGTATTGCAGAGTATTGGTGTTATTGCAGAGTATTGCACAGGGAGGGATGGATGGCTGGATCTGTGACTGCATTTGTCACAGATCCAGCCCACAGCAGCTGCTGCTGCTTCCGTTCTCCCCCCTCTCCTCTTACACTGTACCGATCGGTACAGAGAGAAGAGGGAGGAACCAGCGTTATCACATGACGCCGGTTTGTTTACAAGTGATCGCTCCGTCATTTGACGGAGCGATCACGCAGTAAACGGTCGCTATCAGCGGCAATTTACCGCGATCTGTGAAGACCCAGCGCTCACGGATGATTCCGGGAGCGCGCCCCAGGGGGCACGTCTTTTGTCTATGGCGCAGTGGGAAAGAGGTTAAACCTATACATTATTTTGCACACATTTACTTAACATTGATCATTTTTATCACATATTCCTCTTTCACGGTCAATTTTTTTTTTTTTTGGGGGGGGTAATCACAAATGGTATTATATTTAGGAGTATCTTTTATGTTAAACAATTGTCAGATCTTTTTCCTTACCCTAAATACCTTTAACCACTTGCTTACTGGGCACATATACCCCCTCCTGCCCAGGTGAAATTTCAGCTTCCGGCACTGCGTCACTTTAACTGACAATTGCGCGGTCGTGCGACGTGGCTCCCAAACAAAATTGACGTCCTTTTTTTTCCCACAAGTAGAGCTTTATTTTGGTGGTATTTGATCGCCTGTGCGGTTTTTATTTTTTGCGCTATAAACAAAAATAAGCGACAATTTTGAAAAAAAATACAATATTTTTTACTTTTTGCTATAATAAATATGCCGATTTAAAAAAAAAAAACATTTTTTTTTCTCAGTTTAGGCCGATACGTATTCTTCTACATATTTTTGGTAAACAAAAAAAAAAATCGCAATAAGCGCAAAAGTTACAGCGCCTACAAAATAGGGGACAGAATTTTTTTTTTTTTTTACTAGAAATGGCGGCGATCTGCGATTTTTATTGGGACTGCAATGTTATGGCGGACACATCGGACACTTTTGACACATTTTTGGCGCCATTCACATTTATACTGCGATCAGTGCTATAAATATGCATTAATTACTGTATAAATGTGACTGGCATTGAAGGGGTTAACACTAGGGGGTGAGGAAGGGGTTAAATATGTTCCCTATATAGTGTTCTAACTGTAGGTGGGGGGGGGTGACTGGGGGGGGGGGTGACCGATCTGTGTCCCTATGTACAAGAGACACAGATCGGTCTCCTCTCCAGAGACAGCACCGCTGTCTCTGTGTAAAACGGCAATGAGAGATTATCTCATATGTTTACATATGAGATCATCTCTCATTGGCCGCACAGATCGCATCGCAAACGGCCACTCTGATTGGCCGTTCGCGGCGATCTGTAATTGGCTGTGTCCAAGGGACACGGCCAAACACAGAGTTTCCCCGCTGCGCGCTCTGGAGCGCGCGCAGGGAACGCCCAAAGGGGCGGACGTCAATTGACGTCTAGTTGGATTTTGAGATCCGCGCTGTAGCCGTCATTCGAATATAGCGCGGGTCTCAGGAGGTTAAGTTGCTCAGTGATAGACTGATGGAAATGCATAGACATCTCAATTGAACTTGTTATCTAAACTGATAACATTGTTACCAAAACCTGCTATTGTTTCAGAATAGAGGGCTAAAGAAACATCTGGGTCAGCTGATCTAACCTGCTTTCACTTATGTTATTTGAGTTGTAAAATCATATTCAATCTTGACTCACTCAGGAAATCAGACATAAATGTCCTGCTGATTTTGACAGTCATACAGCAAAAACACCCACTAATGAGCATTTAATAGCAACCAAAAGTTTTGCATTAAGTACAAAGCCCTTTTGATTACTTATTCCACTAATTTAAAGTAAATGCTTTTACAGATGGCATCTGTTAGGCCACAGAGCGTGCACTGCAGTCCGATGTAGTCATTGAAAACAGATCCTAGCTTCAGTAGACAGACTGTACAAAATAAGATCAAACACAGAAGTCTATGTAAACATTTGTCGTCTATTATTTTCTTAAGTTCCTCTTGAATACTTATCTAATAACAAAACACAATATTGAAAGGTAATTTAGAAATACCATGGCAAATTATCACCTAGAGCAAAATGATCCAGACAAAGAGAATAGACTCTACATTTGGTATTTTAACTTACATGGAATAAAGACATAATATTTCCATTCCTCAACAAACACTATCAGATTACAGATAGAAATCCACAAAGAAGTGGAAATCCTTCAGATGGTTTAGGCTACCAAGAAAATGGAGTACAAACATGTGGAAGAAAAACACAGACATCCCTAGTAGTTCTAAAGTGTGCAATATAAATGTTTTGCACAGTTCCAAGTAATAGATGAGTTTGATTGGTTATGATTTTATAAGGTATTCTCTGTCATTGACATCTCATTTAGCTTAATTTGTTTGAAATATTTATACATATAGGAAATGTGTGGCAATAGCGAATGCAGATATTAAGAAATGGTTACAATTTATAACATTCTCATTAACAATAATTGCGATTTTTAAAATTAAGCTGAACAGAACAGTATTTTCTTATGAGACCTTTTGATAGTAAAGGAACACAAATGAAATAATAATTGTCATTAGGAAATATTACCAGTTATCAGGAAAACCTGTACCGTACTCGAGTATAAGCCGACCTGAGTATAAGCTGAGGACCTAATTTCACCACAAAAAAACTGGGAAAACGACTCGAGTATAAGCCGAGGGTGAGAATGCAGCAGCTACTGTAAGCGGAAAAGAGGGTCAACAATGCCCATTTGCACGCCTCACTGTGCCCATTGCAACCTCACTGTGCAATTCCTCACTGTGCCCATTGCAGTCTCACTGTGCCATACTTCACTGTGCCCATTGTAGTCTCACTGTGCCATACCTTACTGTGCCCATTGTAGTCTCACTGTGCCATACCCCACTGTGCCCATTGTAGTCTCACTGTGCCATACCTCACTGTGCCCATTGCAGCCTCACTGTTCCATGCATCACTGTTAGGGATGAGCCGAACACCCCCCTGTTCGGTTCGCACCAGAACTTGCGAACACACCAAATGTTCGTGTGAACTTTAGAACCCTGTTAAAGTCTATGAAGCTCGAACATTTGAAATCTAAAGTGCTAATTTTAAAGGCTAATATGCAAGTTATTGTCCTAAAAAGTGTTTGGGGACTTGGGTCCTGTCCCAGGGGACATGTATCAATGCAAAAAAAAAGTTATAAAAATGGCCGTTTTTCCAGGAGCAGTGAATTTAATAATGCTAAAAGTGAAACAATAAAAGTGAAATATTACTTTAAATTTCGTACCTAGGGGGGGGGGGTGTAAAGTCAGCATGTGAAATAGCACATGTTTCAAGTACTTAGAACTGTCTCTGCACAAAGTGTCATTTCTGAAAGAAAAAAAAGTCTTTTAAAAACTTGCGGCTTTAACAAATTGTTGGCTCTGGCAATTCAGAGAGAATTCTTTCATTAAAAAAAAAAAATAGCGTGGGGCCCCCCCCAAATTCCATTACCAGGCCCTTCAGGTCTGGAATGGATATTATGGGGAACCCCGCTGTCAATTAAAAAAAAAGGTCTGGTGTGGATTTTAAGAGGAACTCCACCCCAAATTTAAAAAAAAAATGGCGTGGAGTTCCCCCAAAAATTCACACCAGACCCCTTATCCGAGCATGTTAACCTGGCCAGCTGCAGAAAAGAGGGGGGGACAGAGTGTTGCCCCCCCTCTCCTGAACTGAACCAGGCCACATGCCCTTAACATGGGGAGGATGTCCCCATGTTGATGGGGACACGGGCCTCATCCCCACAACCCTTGCCTGGTGGTTGTGGGGGTCTGCGGGCGGGGGGCTTATCAGAATCTGGAAGACCCCTTTAACAAAGGGGACCCCCAGATCCTGCCCCCACTATGTGAATTGGTAATGGGGTACATTGTACCCCTACCATTTCACGAAGGAAGTGTAAATAGTTGGAAAAAACACACACACCGTAGAAAAAAGTCCTTTATTTATAAAAAAAAAGAAAAAAATCCAGTGGTGATAATCCACTCGTTCCCGGCTTCCTGCTCCAACATTGTCTGTATCCAGCGACGGTTGGTGATCTTCGGTCCTGCGATGAGAAGATCTATCCATCCAGAGCACAGCCATGCCGACCTCCTCTCTCGCTGGACACAGCCCAGCGAATGACACGGCTAAAGCTGTGACATTTCTTATATAGGGGAGGCGGGGCCACCCATCACGTGACCCTGCCCCCTCTGATGCACCCTCTGCTACGTCACTGGGGATGCCCAGTCTTCTCCCTTGCTGGGCTTCCCCAGTGACGTAGCAGAGGGTGCATCAGAGGGTGCAGGGTCACGTGACGGGTGGCTCCGCCTCCCCTATATAAGAAATGTCACAGCTTCAGCCGCATCATTCGCTGGGCTGTGTCCAGCGAGAGAGAAGGTCGGTGTGGCTGCGCTCTGGATGGATGGATCTTCTCATCGCTGGACCGGAGATCACCGACAGTCGCTGGATACAGACAACATTGGAGCAGGAAGCCGGGACGAGAGTGGATTACCACCGCTGGATTTTTTTTCTTTTTTTTATTAATAAAGGACTTTTTCCAACTATCTACACTTCCTTCGTGAAATGGTAGGGGTACAATGTACCCCATTACCAATTCACATAGGGGGGCCAGGATCTGGGGGTCCCCTTTGTTAAAGGGGTCTTCCAGATTCTGATAAGCCCCCCGCCCGCAGACCCCCACAACCACCGGTCAAGGGTTGTGGGGATGAGGCCCTTGTCCCCATCAACATGGGGTCATCCTCCCTATGTTGAGGGCATGTGGCCTGGTACGGTTCAGGAGGGGGGGGCACACTCTGTCCCCCCCTATTTTCTGCGGCCTGCCAGGTTAACGTGCTCGGATAAAGGGTCTGGTGTGGATTTTTGGGGGAACTCCACACCATTTTTTCTTTAAATTTGGGGTGGAGTTCCCCTAAAAATCCACACCAGACCTGAAGGGTCTGGAATGGATATTTGGGGGGAACCCCACGTCATTTTTTTTAATTGTCAGGGGGTTCCCCTTAATATCCATTCCAGACCTGAAGGGCCTGGTAATGGAATTTGGGGGGACCCCCACACTATTTTTTTTTTTTTTTTATGAAATAATTCTCTCTGAATTGCCAGAGCCGAAAATTCATTATAGCCGCAAGTCCAGTTTTAAAAGACTTGTTTTCCTTTCAGAAATGACACTTTGTGCAGGGACAGTTCTATGTACTGGAAACATGCGCTATTTCACATGCTAACTTTACACCCCCCCCCCCATAGGTATGAAATTTAAAGTAATATTTCACTTTTATTGTTTCACTTTTAGCATTATTAAATTCACTGCTCCCGAAAAAACAGCAGTTTTCCCCTGGGACAGGACCCAGATCCCCAAACACTTTTTAGGACAATAAATTGCATATTAGCCTTTAAAATTAGCACTTTAGATTTCTTCCATAGACTTTAACAGGGTGTTCCGCGGCTTTTGGAATTTGCCGCGAACACCCCTAATTGTTCGTTGTTCACTGAACAGGCGAACAGGCAATGTTCGAGTCGAACATGAGTTTGACTCAAACTCGAAGCTCATCCCTACTCACTATGCCCATTGCAGTCTCACTGTGCCATACCTTACTGTGCCCATTGCAGTCTCACTGTGCCATACCTCACTGTGCCCATTGCAGTCTCACTGTGCCATACCTATCTGTGCCCAAGTACCTGCAATCTTGACAGGCGTCCATTTATAAAAGTCACGGCTTCCTCTTGGTGTTCCGTTCCGTGATAGGCATTTGACACTGTGTTCTGCCTATCACGGAGGTCCGCTCATCCTCGGACTCAGTTTCCCAGCAGATACTGTGTTCAGTGTTCCGCCAATCACGGACATTCTTTCATCCTCGAACAAGTGGACGTCCGCGATTGGCGGAACACTAAACACAGTGTCTGCTGGGAAATAGTGTTGAGCAGAATATGCCATATTCGATTTCGCGATATATCTCGAATATATATTCGAATATTCGAGATATATTCGCTAAATTCGAATATTCGTGATATTTTATCGAAAGTAAATGATTGCGATTTTTCGCTATTGCGAATGCGAAAATAATTGCGATTTTTTGATAACTGCGGTAGGAGCACTCTGATTGGCTCAGAATATTCGTGATATTTTATCGAAATATCGCAACATGCGAATGCGATATTTATTGCGCAATTTCGAGAAATGCTGGAGGAGCGCTCTGATTGGCTCAGAATATTCGTGATATTTTATCGAAATATCGCAACATGCGAATGCGATATTTATTGCGCAATTTCGAGAAATGCTGTAGGAGCACTCTGATTGGCTCAGAATATTCGTGATATTTTACAATACAAAATAATTGCGAATATTCGGCAAATGCGGAAGGAGCACTCTGATTGGCTCAGAATATTCTTGATATTTTACAATACAAAATAATTGCGAATATTCGGCAAATGCAGAAGGAGCACTCTGATTGGCTCAGAATATTCTTGATATTTTACAATACAAAATAATTGCGAATATTCGGCAAATGCAGAAGGAGCACTCTGATTGGCTCAGAATATTCTTGATATTTTACAATACAAAATAATTGCGAATATTCGGCAAATGCGGAAGGAGCACTCTGATTGGCTCAGAATATTCTTGATATTTTACAATAGAAAATAAAAAGTGTTTTGCATTGGTGGTGATTCTTTACTCTATCCATCTGTCACAGCCGTTTGTCAATCAAACACCTTAAAGATTGAACACGTTCATGCTGCATGCTTTGGACTTTTTTTCACTTCACATATCAAAGACATTTTTATGAAAGATTATTTTTCTATTATTGGGACTATATTTCTTTATATATTTGTTTCACTGTGTATTTCACAAGTTATTTGCGCTTGCTTATTTTATAATTTGCCCACATGTCTTGTCACTAGACATATTTTTTATTCTTGTAGAGCGACTCCATTTTCTGTCTTGTATTAATTTATGTTGTATAACATTTTTGAGTTGCTGCTGTATTCTCCCCTTTTTTAAGGTATGCGCAATTTTTTCCTTCTTACAAAAAATAATAATATCAAACATACAAATATTCATAACATACACATACACATACACAAAGCCCCCCCCTTTTGCATCAGAGACAATCAGAGTTCTCCTACCACAGTTATCGAAAATTCGCAATCATTTTCGCATTCGCAATAGCGAAAAATCGCAATTTTTTTTTTTTCAATTTGGCAACATAATAGGATCGCCTCAGCTTAGCTACTCGGCCCAGGGTCTCTAATCATACCAGCAATGCTTTTAGACGTCGATAGGATGTGATCTGTTTTAAAAATCAAATTGAAAAAATGCGAATATTCGGAATTGCGAATATTCACCGCGAAATTCGAAATATAGCGCGATTTCTCGAATATGCTATATTCGAGTCGAATATTCGCAATGCGAATATTCGTGAGCAACACTACTGGGAAACTGTCTGAGAATGAGAGGACCTCTGTGATAGGCAGAACACAGTGTTAAATGCCTATCACGGAACGGAACACCAGGAGGAAGCCGCAACTTTTAAAAAAATGGACGCCTGGCAAGAATTCAGGTACTGACTCGAGTATAAGCTGAGGGGGGTATTTTCAACACTAAAAAAAGGGCTGAAAAACTTGGCTTATACTCGAGTATACGGTATATATACATATATTGTATTATATATTGTGTACACCACCTGAAGTGTATTAGAAACTGTACACCGCTGAATGCACTGTATATATAAGCTACACTGAATGCAAAGTATATATATATATATATATATATATATATATATATATATATATATAATTGTTATTATTGTTCAGGATTTATATAGGCCCAATAGTTTGCGCAGCGCTTTACAACATCAGGGAAGACAGTACAGTTACAATACAATTCAATACAGGAGGGATCCGAGGGACCTGCTCGTTAGAGATTACAATCTCTAGGGAGGGTCAAGTGGGACAAAGAGTAGTAGCTGTGGGGGATGATCAGATGGACCAAATGAAAATACAGTTTTTAGGTGTGGTTAGGATATGCTTCTCTGAAGTGGAGGGTTTTGAGGGATTGTCTAAAGCTAATAGAGAAGGAGATAGGCGGATAGATTGGGGCAAGGAGTTTCATAGGTTTGGAGAGGCTCTGGAAAGGCCTGGAGATGAGCATGGGAGATGGTGATGAGAGAGATAGAGAGCAGGAGGTCTTGAGAAGAACAAAGAGAACAATTAAGTTGGTATTTTGAAACTAGGTCAGTGATGTAACTGGGGGCAGAGTTGTGCATGGCTTTGTAGGTAGTTGTTAGTATTTTGAATTTAATTTGCTGTGTGAGTGGAAGCCAGTGGAGGGATTGACAGAGATAAGTAGCAGAGACAGAGCGATTGTTAAGGTGGATGAATCTGGCAGCAGCATTCATGATGGACTGAAGGGGGGATAGAGTAAGCAGAGATAAGCCAATGAGGAGGGAGTTGCAGTAATCGAGGTGAGAGATGACCAGGGAGTGAATTAAGAGCTTTGTTGTGTCATTGATTAGAGGGGGTATATTTTGGAAATGTTGCAGAGGTTGAGGCGACAAGACTTGGACAGTGATTGGACGTGGGGCTTTAAGGAGAGTTCAAAGTGCAGGACTACTCCTAGGGCCTTGGAATGTGGGGATGGGCTGATAGTAGTGCAATCAATTTTAACAGAGAAATTATGGGAAGAGGCACGTGGGGGAGGAAAAATTGAGGAAGTGGTGTGACATCCAAACTGATATATCTGATAGTAAATAAGTGGGGAGAATAAAGTAGTGAGTTGAGGGGTATAGAAATAGATTTGAGTGTTGTCAGCATAGAGTAGAGATGGTATTGGAAGCCGTGGGAGGCTATCAGCTGACCCAGGAAGAGGGTGTTTCCAAAATAGGAGAGGTCCAAGAACAGAACCTTGGGGGACCCCAACAGAGAAAGGAAGGGGAGAGGAAGAATTAGAATTGTAAGTAACGCTAAAGGTGCGGTTGGATAATTAGGTAGAGAACCAGCGAAGAGTACAGTCACGGAGACCAAAGGTGTGGAGTTTTTTTGAGGAGGAGGGGGTGGTCAACCTTATCGAAGGCAGCAGAGAGGTCCAGGAGTAGGAGTACAGAATAGTTTCCCTTCGTTTTGGCCGTTAGTATATCGTTTGTTAGTTTTAGGAGAGAAGTTTCTGTGGAATGTTGAGGACAAAATCCAGACTGAAGGGGATCAAGAAGTCTGGTATCAGCAGGGTGGACGCTTAGTCGGTTGTAGACTAGACATTCAAGGAGTTTGGATAAAAAGGGGAGCAAGGAGCTGGGGCATAGGTTGTTAAGATTGGATGGGTCCAGTGAGGGCTTTTTAAGTATGAGCCTGACAAGTGCATGTTTTAAAGGGTTGAGGAAAATGCCAAAAGAGAGGAAGAGATTGAAGATGTGGGTTAGAGAGTGTAGAATAGAACTAGAGGGGGGATGCAGAATTTGAGAGGGAACAGGATCCAGAGGGCAGGTGGTAAGATGGACGTTAGCAAGTAATTTAGCAACCTCGTCTATAGTGGTGGGGTTGAAGGAGGGCAGTAATGATTGTACCTGTGAGAATAAGGTGTAAAGCATGGAGAGTTTGAAGTGATTGGCAATCTCCTGGGCAGTGAGTGAGTTAGTGGGTGGAGGCAGTGGAGGACGAAGTAGAGAGTTGAAGGTAGAGAAGGGTTGATGGGGACGGGATGATACGTTTTTAATGAGAGCGATGAAAAAGGTCTGCTTGGCACTGAGGAGGCTGACATTTTATTTTTGGAGGGCAGATTTACACTGGCTTAAATCTTTCTAGGACTTTGTCTTACGCCACAGGTGCTCAAGAGCATGGCTGTGTTTTTTCAGACTTCTAGTATCATCTGTTTGCCAGGGTTGAAGGGGCTGGGGGCTTATTCTGTGTGTAGTGAGGGGGCCAGTGTGTCCAGTGAGGCTAGAAGTGAAGTGTTGTACACAGAAGTGGCTAGGTTAGTGCAGGACAGGGATGCAATTTTGTCATAGAGGTGGTCAGTTACAGAGTAGAGAAGAGAAGGATTGAGATGGCAAAGGTTTCTAGGGGTAGCCAATAGGAGGGAGAGTTTGTATATATATATTTATATATATATATATATATATATATATATATATATTTTTTTTTGCCTGACATATATCACTATTTTGAGACTGAGTACAAGTGCCAGAAAAACAGCAATCAGCGCACAAACGTTACAAATAAAACAAAATTGATTGCAAGCTGAACACCAACAGAGGCAATCACAAAAAAACTCAAAAAATATAAATGACAAATAATAATAAAAGTGCAGCGCAAATAAAGTCTTTGACTGAAGAATCAAGAATTAAGATGACACCCAGTGAAATAGCAAAAATCTTCGGCAAATGTGATGATATCCTCCACCAGTATAAGAAATGCCTCCTTACCAGATGAGATGGACCATATGTTTTCACAAGTGGTCAAAGACAGCTTGTTCTCACCAAGAGGGAAATGGTGCAGTGGAGTCCAATGCAGCAATGAATAGTAGGTCCAATGCGGAACAAAAAAATAAAAACACGTTCTAAGTGTAGACTGTATTTATTCAAGGGAAAGGTAAAAAAACAGCGCTTCACCATACTACAGTCAATCTGGTATGTCTGCAGACAATCTGCCAGAAAACAACTGGGCAGTAGGCGATTGGCAATATAAAATAAAATAAAAACTCAGAGCAACAGCCACGAGCAGCAGCAGAAAGCACGCGGGTGACGTCACAGGAAAAGCTCCTCCCCCGTACGCACGTTACATCCGGATTGGACTCCGTCTCATCCCACCGCTGACAAAGTCCAATCCGGACATGACGCACGTAAAATATATATATATATATATATATATTTATTGCAATTTATTTTCTTTTTTTAATCAGCCCTGTTGGGGGGTCTTTGGTGAGATATTAGGGGTCTTAACAGACCCCTGACATCTCCCCCTTGAGACACAGAAAGGGACTAAGGACACAGATTCCCCAGTCCCTTTCTCTGCAGCCTCAGCTAAAATGAATGGAGAGAAGCTCCTCTCCATTCATAAACTGAAGCATCGTAAACACAGGTTACGTTGCTCAATTATGTGAATGGACAGAGTCAGTGGTCAGGCTGCGTTTGATGGCATGGCACAGTGGTGACAATTGATGGTACACTGGCTGTGTTTGGTGGCATGGCACAGTGACTGTGTTTGATGACATGGCACAGTGACTGCGCTTGGCATGGCACAGCGACTGTGTTTGATGGCATGGCACTGTGACTGCGTTTGATGGCATGGCACAGTGACTGCGTTTGATGGCATGGCACAGTGACTGCTTTGATGGCATGGCACAGCGGCTGTGTTTGATGGCATGGTACAGTGACTGCGTTTGATGGCATGGCACAGCGGCTGTGTTTGATGGCATGGCACAGTGACTGAGTTTGATGGCATGGCACAGTGGTGCGAATTGGTGGCATAATGACTGCATTTGATGGCATGGCACAGTGGTGATAATTGATGGCACAGTGGCTGCGTTTGATGGCATGGCACAGTGACTGAATTTGATGGCATGGCACAGTGGTGCGAATTGATGGCATAGTGACTGCATTTGATGGTATGGCACAGTGGTGATAATTGATGGCACAGTGGCTGCGTTTGATGGCATGGCACAGTGGTGACAATTGATGACACAGTGGCTGCGTTTGATGGCATGGCAGTGGTGACAATTGATACCACAGTGGCTGCGTTCGATGGCATGGCACAGTGACTGCATTTTATGGCATGGCACAGTGGTGACAATTGATGGCACAGTGGCTGCATTTGATGGGCACAGTGAGGCTGCAATTTTTTTCTTTTTTTTTTTTTTACGTTTGCACCCCCCCAAAAATTTTGAGCACCAGCCGCCACTGCCTATCATCATTCGGATTTGGTTGGAGTAGAGTTAGCTGTATCTGTTAAAAGCTGTCTTTGATCCTCTGTATTAGGGGGTCATTGAGATCTGGTAAGCAGGCACTTCTCTCGGTGGTGGATCCTATCAAACACTTCTATTTGTGAAGCAATTACAGCATGTGGAAGAGACTGTTTTTACACAGGTGATTAAACTCTTTAGTCTATCAAAATATTTTTCACAAAATATTTTCACTGGCGTTTTTTTCTTGACTTATTTGGTTCACAAACACTAATTTGTTCCACGTATTATTACAGTGTTCAGTTCATTGGACTATTCATATTTGTGTTTTCATTCACTCTCATTCATTTACTTATTTGCACTAAGTCAGCCCTCAAAATTTACACTCGCCTCTCGCATTTTGCGAGTAAATTTTGAGGGCTGGCGAGTGTCTGGCTGGCTGCTTGGGAACAGGGGGGGCGAGCCAGGAGAGGAGGAGCCGCTGCAGCATTCAAACCGCGGGGAACATTACAGCTTTCAATTCAATAGCTGTGTGTTCCCCGCAGAGCGCGTCTTATACAGCCCCTCGCCTCCGGGAAACTGATAGGCAGATCACCCATTCCAGGATTGGATGGGTGATCTGTCTATCAAAGTTTCCCGGACAAGAGGGGAGGGGCTGTATAAGACGCGTGCTGCGGGGAACACACAGCTATTGAATTGAAAGCTGTAATGTTCCCCGTGGTTTGAACCATTCGGCGGCGGCTCCTCCTCTCCTACCCAGCACAGGTAGGGTGCGGGGGAAGAACTCTGGCTAATATGTGTGGGGGGATGTCTGTAAGAACTCTGGCTAATATGTGTGTGTGTGGGGGAGAAGAACTCTGGCAAATGTGTGTGTGTGTGGGGGGGAAGAAGAACTCTGGCTAATATGTGTGTGTGGGGGGGAAGAAGAACTCTGGCTAATATGTGTGTGGGGGGGGAGAAGAACTCTGGCTAATATGTGTGTGGGGGGAAGAAGAACTCTGGCTAATATGTGTGTGTGTGTGGGGGGAGGAAGAACTCTGGCTAATATGTGTAGGTGGGAATCCACGGCGAAAGGACCGGCATCCGCCGGACCCTGCCGATTTTAAATCTCCCGCGCGCACGCGCGGGAGTGACGTCATCGCCGCTCCAGCCAATCACAGCACTGGAGCGGCGATACCCGGAAGACACGCTGGAGCAAGATGACATCTCGCTCGGCGTGCACCAGGTAAGTGTTCTTCACCTCTTTCTGAGGTAAGTATTTAATAATCAGCTAGTATGCGGTGCACACTAGCTGATTATGCCTTTTGCCTGCAGGTTTGAAAAAAAAAAAAAAAAAGTTTATGCGGTTTACAACCGCTTTAAGTTGTTGTTAATATTTATTACTTAATTCTACATAAAACATTTAAGTGATATTTCATGAGATTTATGAGGGCGTGTCTAGGGGCAGGATTAGGGGCGGGACATGGTAGGGGTTGGGCGGGGCAACTGGTGGCGAGTATGCCTTGAGGCCTGGCTAGTAGCTCAGGACTTGAAATTTTGAGCCCTGCACTAAGTGACAATTATTCATTATTACTTTTGTTTATATTTGGTGCTAACCATTCGCATTTACAAGCATGAGGTGTAAATTACTGACCAAAAATGCAGATCTTTCTATTTTTTTTTTTTCATTGAACAATAAGCATCTCTTGTTTATGCGCCTGTGTGCATAGACACATTACAATTAATGGGCTGTATTTTAGCAAAAAAAAAAAAAAAAAAAGCTGTACTGAAAATTAGTGAGACAATCACACAAGCAGGAAATTACATTTCTGGGGACAGAACATCTCCAGGTTGCAATATTGCATTACATTTTAAAGAAAATTACAGTGCTGTAGATGAAAAGGAAATGTCCAATTACAATATGGCTTGTGAAGCAATTGCATATGCTATATTTTTTATTTACTATTTATTTCCCATGAAAGTGGAGTTCCTCCTTAAGAGGAACAATTTAACTTACAGTATAAGACTTCCCATCTAAGTTGGAGTAGAGGGCTCACTTTTTGCTGTACCATATTATCTTTCCACTATACGGAGGGTTGTTTTCTGGCAATCACATATTATGCATGTGAGCATATGTGAAATTTATGATAGTCGGCTTTCTTTTTCCAGTAAAAATAAATAAAATAATTGACAGTTTAGGTATTGTTGTGAGCATTAGCAGTCCACTATTTATGATAGTTTAAAAGAACAAGAATAGTGTACATTAAGTGTTAGCTAGAAAGTTATTTTCATTAATTCTTTTTTTAATCCCAAACCTATGCTCTACTTAATTGTTTACATCTGTAGAAAGGACTAAACATAATTATACTTCTGTATTTTCCCACATGGACTCTTGTTGTTTCTTTCAGTAGTACATGAATGGAAATATTTTTCTTTTAAAGTTGTGCATCTAAAAACATAAGGTAGACAAGGGGAAATTGCTTTTCACTTTACATAATACTATATTATTTTCTTTTATCATAGGGTTCCTATATTTAGGAGTGGATGGAGGTAAAACTGTAGAATCAATCAAATTTACTTGAACATAGTTATCATATTTGTAAATAAGGTAATAATGTACAACTGCTACAGGTTAATTATATCTTTGACTCCCTGTATTACTTATCCACACTTCATGACATCTTTCTTTTCCATTTATATTTGTTATGCCACATTGGGCTTGGAAAGTCTACTGTACCAATGGGCTATTTACATGCATCCTATTTACTAATGCTTCCATTGTTGGGGTACCAGTCTAAAGCAGACCACAAACAAAGGAACTAAAGTTTTTTTTCTTTTAAGACATAAAATGATCCAGCAGTACAAAAATATAATATATGTTATTCCTGCGCTACCAAGTGTAAGCAGAAGGTAAGGGAACTTCTGCAGGCACCGAAATGGGTCAGGCCCCGTACACACGACCGAGTTTCTCGGCAGAATTCAGCCAGAAACTCGATGGGAGACGTATTCTGCCGAGAAAAGCGGTCGTGTGTACACTTTTTGCAAAAAAACATGTTCTCTATTTCCTTGTTAGTCAATGGGAAGAGTTGGCTTCACAAGGAACTCGACGAGCAAAACGATGTGTTTTGCCCGTCGAGTTTCTCGGACGTGTGTACGGGGCCTAAGACCATACCCAGAAACAGTAGAATAGAAGTGGGGGATGGTTCTGCGCTATTCCTTATTAGTATAAGGCTTAGGCCACATAGGGCTAGTCTATAAATGTAGTGCAGGATGTAGCTAATACAAAAAAAAGACTCATATAAGGGTGCAAACAAACATTGATAATAGTCCAATAGACATTAGAAATGATAAAACCAATGTAATGATAAAGTGCCACATGCATATATATGTACAATAGGTACACACAGTGGCGTTCCCTACGCGTGACGTCACCACACACGTGACTTCATCAGGGGATGAAGTCACGTGTGTGGTGACGTCACACATAAAACGGAAAGGCACTTCCATTGATGACAGCTGACAAGCTCGCTGCTCGTAGGAGATAGGACCTTACTTGTTTATGTTTTTTGAGTACCCTTACCTTTTTGTTACCAATAAAGTGACCTACTATTTTAAAAACATACTACACTATTTGGGATTCCCCTTTCTTTTACACTTTTTTTGCTGCAGCTGAGGGATATAGACTCAGTACTGGCCCAGGACCATAAGTGAAGAATGGTTACCCCAGGTTTATATTACATGCGGTTGCCTCATTACCGCAAGGTAAGAAGCCAATCTGACTAGAGTGTACCCCTGCACGAAGATACTGACATCTCTCCAATTGTGGTAGTTGCATTCTTTTTTACTTATTGATCCAGCCAGTTTTTTTTCATAAGAAAACTAAGCTAACCACTTATAGTGGCAGATAGATTGTTGAGACAAATCATTTAACACTGGCAGGGGTGCTTACTATGGTCAGTTTATATGTATTTATGTCAATTTGTTATTTCAAAAGGAAAAACTGTTGTAACTTCTAATATTATCCTCTCCCCAGGTTGACAATGCTGACGTCCAAAGGTGTCTCCTCCATACAGTGGAGCAACCCCAGAAATTATGCTACTGATTAGATAACCAGATTTAGAAGTCTAAAAAGGAAAAAAATGCAGTCACCATATTTAAGGATTGGTAAGTTGTACTAAAATGAATGTTTGTCTTTGGGTTTGGATACTCTGTAACTACCTTCTGCCCGTCGTATAGACAAATGACAGCAGGCGGGATGCTCCGTTGTTCTGGAATGACGTCTCATGATGTCGTCCCAGTCTCACCATGCTTGCGTGCCTACGGGGTCATGCAGCATGGTGATTGTGGGCATGCTGTGTCACTGGGACGTGGCACGACCCTGATCTCAGTGAAGAGCAAATGATGCAGCTCTTTACCCATGTGATCAGCTGTGTCCAATCACATCTGATCACATGTAAACCAGGAAATGCCAGTTGTTGGCTCTCCTCGCCCCACAATGACAGAGTGAGAGGAAAGGAGAGCCAATCACCAGCATCTTTTTACAGGGGATACCTGTACAGAAAATCAGGGCACTGATCATCAGAGCCCTGATCATCAGTGCAGCCGCAACAGTGCCCAGCAGTGATGCCAATCTGTGCACATCAGTAACGGCAATCTGTGATCATCAGTGTTGCCTATTTGTGCCCATTAGTGAGGCCACTCAGCGATGCAAGTAAGTACTGACTTTCAGTGCCGCCCACCAGTGCCCATCAGTGCCACACGTCATTTCGACCTATCCATGCCGCCTATCATTGCCCATCAGTACCACCTATCAGTGCCACATATCAGTGTCCATCAATGCTGCATATCAGTGCCACCTATCAGTGCCCATTAGTGCTGAATATTAGTCCCTTTTCATCATTGCCACCTCATCAGTGCCTATCAGAGCAGCCTATCAATGCCCATCAGTGCAGCCTCATTAGTGCATATCAGTAAAGGAGAATAATTAATTTTCCTGACAGACTCTTGGGCAGCATACATGTGGGTTAACCCCACCTCCACTCCTCCCCTATAGGACTACTGTCGCATAAATCTTTGCCCCAAGCCAGCGTCCGTGTCTCTTTTTTGTCCTCCTCCTAAGGACCGGTTTGGTTATTCGTCTTCCTGAAGTTTTTTCTCTCCGTGATCAAGACTGGCCATCGGTGTGCACTGGGAAGACAGGTTGCGATACTCAGATAAGCCCTGGCTATTAGCAAGCTAAAATGAAATCACTCTGATAAACCTTGGCTGTTAGCAGGGTATGGAGTGGGCAAATGAAGGAGGCACTGGAAGAACTAAATCCTGGTCATTGGCAGGCAATGACCAGTTAGCGGGTGACCCTATCTGCCCCAAGCCCTGTGTCATCAACCTACCTGGCCTGGTCTGATCTTGGAAGCAGGATTGAAGTTGCCGTGTGTGGTTATGTATACTTTTATATTACATATTCCATGGCAGCAGTTTGTGTGTTTCTGCTTGTCTGTTTCTTCTCTGGATCTAGCGTCTTCCAGTTTATGGCAGCTGGAGCACATTTGCGTTCCAAGCCACTGCTTTCTCTTGCGACCTGGCATCCCTGGGGAGAAATTTGGTCGGCGGTCAGTACTGTTGATGTAGGGATTTCTCTGTAGGCAGCTTTAAGCAGTTTCCCTAAGTGCTGTGTGCAATCATCACAGGGTATGCTCTGCATTAACACCCTTGTAAACTGTCTCTATGTGATTCTGTTATAACTTGATCACCTGTGTAGGTTGTTAGTCTTTCTGTGCAGCTTCACACAGTGGATGTTTCACTGCCCCTCGTGTGGCCAGCCCATGTGTAGCAGTTATATGAGGGTGGGTTTAACCCTTTCCTTGCTGACCTGGGTACTCTTTTTGGGTTCTTTAACCATTTTCTTTCTATCCTATTTTGCTTTTGTGAGTCTTTCTAGGTCAGGTTGACAATACATGGCACAAGATGATAAAGACATCATTAGGTCACAACATTTTTCTTCAGATTTATTTGTCATAGTCCACTGTCAAGGTCCAGCCTTCATAGCAGAAGCTCTTAATACTCCTCTATGCACCCACCGCTATCTGAGCTGCTCCAAGGAGGGAGCCTGCTGGGCATGCAGGACCCAGGGGGGGGGAAGTCTCTGTGTGAGCCATGCTAAGCCCAGGCAGTGGTGTTTTCCAGCAAATCATATCCCTAGTGAGGCATGTGGTGCAAGAATCCCTAAAAGAGTAGAATGCAAGCCACACACGGCGTCCAACAGCCATTGTGGCATGTTCTCCCACTAGGATGACCAGGAAGAACTGGAACTGTCCCAATCAAGGTAGAGTCTTCTGAAAAGCAAGAGGATGTTCTGTAAGCACCTTTGGGCTCCGTTAACACTAATGCGACTTGTCATGCGATTCTGGACACATGGGGTAGCATGGGAGTCACAGTTCATTGGTTTCTATGGCATCCATTCCAATCTATGCAATTAGAGTTGCAGCAACATTGAGGAATTCCTGTGCTGCTTTGATGCAACTTTGATCCAGAGACTGTAAAGTTGGATCGAGCTGCACTCAGAGTCAGATGGGGGTCGCACTCTGAATCGCACAACTTGGAGACATAGCCATAGAGAGAGTGTTCTAAATTTACATTCTCAAAAAGAACTAGGGGACACCATTTTTCATAAGTGGAGCAAGGTCACGAGACATCCGCTCAATCGTCGCAAAGTGCTGATGTGCCAGTCTCTGAGTGCAAGAGATTTCATGGCAGGTGCTCGCCCCTCTCATGGTCATGAAGATGAACAGCTTGCAGAGGCTGGTTTTAGACCTTGCACACCTGAGACAATTTTCAGCAAAGGAGAAGTTCAAGGTGGAAACATCATCCTTGATTCATAGGGGGACCAGCCAGGTGACTGGCTTGTTTCCAATAGACTTAAGATGCTTACCTTCATGTGTCAATTGTAGAAGACTTCCGCAAGTTCCTTCGGTTCACTGTAGGTCAAGATCATCTCCAGATCCAGCTCCAGCCATTCAGGCTTTCAACGTCAATATGAAAAAGTGTAGCATTTATTTTTGTGAAGAAGTCAGTTAACAACACATATCAAATGTTGCAAACATACATATATACAGGTGGTTCTCAAAAAATTAGCATATTGTGATAAAGTTCATTATTTTCTGTAATGTACTGATAAACATTAGACTTTCATATATTTTAGATTCATTACACACAACTGAAGTAGTTCAAGCCTTTTTATTTTTTTAATATTGATGATTTTGGCATAAAGCTCATGAAAACCCAAAATTCCTATCTCAAAAAATTAGCATATCATGAAAAGGTTCTCTAAACAGGCTCTTAACCTAATCATCTGAATCAACTAATTAACTCTAAACACCTGCAAAAGATTCCTGAGGCTTTTAAAAACTCCCAGCCTGGTTCATTACTCCAAACCGCAATCATGGGTAAGACTGCCGACCTGACTGCTGTCCAGAAGGCCATCATTGACACCCTCAAGCAAGAGGGTAAGACACAGAAAGAAATTTCTGAACGAATAGGCTGTTCCCAGAGTGCTGTATCAAGGCACCTCAGTGGGAAGTCTGTGGGAAGGAAAAAGTGTGGCAGAAAACGCTGCACAACGAGAAGAGGTGACCGGACCCTGAGGAAGATTGTGGAGAAGGACCGATTCCAGACCTAGGGGGACCTGCGGAAGCAGTGGATTGAGTCTGGAGTAGAAACATCCAGAGCCACCGTGTACAGGCGTGTGTAGGAAATGGGCTGTAGGTGCCGCATTCCCCAGGTCAAGTCACTTTTGAACCAGAAACAGCGGCAGAAGCGCCTGACCTGGGCTACAGAGAAGCAACACTGGACTGTTGCTCAGTGGTCCAAAGTACTTTTTTCGGATGAAAGCAAATTTTGCATGTCATTCGGTAATCAAGGTGCCAGAGTCTGGAGGAAGACTGGGGAGAGGGAAATGCCAAAATGCCTGAAGTCCAGTGTCAAGTACCCACAGTGAGTGATGGTCTGGGGTGCCATGTCAGCTGCTGGTGTTGGTCCACTGTGTTTTATCAAGGGCAGGGTGAATGCAGCTAGCTATCAGGAGATTTTGGAGCACTTCATGCTTCCATCTGCTGAAAAGCTTTATGGAGATGAAGATTTCATTTTTCAGCACGACCTGGCACCTGCTCACAGTGCCAAAACCACTGGTAAATGGTTTACTGACCATGGTATTACTGTGCTCAATTGGCCTGCCAACTCTCCTGACCTGAACCCCATAGAGAATCTGTGGGATATTGGGAAGAGAAAGTTGAGAGACGCAAGACCCAACACTCTGGATGAGCTTAAGGCCGCTACCGAAGCATCCTGGGCCTCCATAACACCTCAGCAGTGCCACAGGCTGATTGCCTCCATGCCACGCCGCATTGAAGCAGTCATTTCTGCAAAAGGATTCCCGACCAAGTATTGAGTGCATAACTGAACATAATTATTTGAAGGTTGACTTTTTTTTAATTAAAAACACTTTTCTTTTATTGGTCGGATGAAATATGCTAATTTTTTGAGATAGGAATTTTGGATTTTTAATGAGCTGTATGCCAAAATCATCAATATTAAAATAATAAAAAGTTTTGAACTACTTCAGTTGTGTGTAATGAATCTAAAATATACGAAAGTCTAATGTTTATCAGTACATTACAGAAAATAATGAACTTTATCACAATATGCAAATTTTTTGAGAACCACCTGTATATGAACTCTTAATTTCAGTGACACCAAGTGACTGAGTGTGATCCGTGAAAAAAAAAAATCAGAACGAAGCAGTCCTCTTTTGTGACCACACACAAATAACAGTACAAACATGTAGAAAATTCTGCAAGGTTGAAATGAAGAGTCCCACATGGATGTGACCCTCTCTATGAAAGGATAGATACACCACCACCGATGTAAGGAGGAGGCTTACCAGATGGTATTGACTTGGTGAGGTTTATACCACCCAAGTCAAAACAGGCTTATATAATCAGTCAGCAAGATGTATCCAGCTGGTCCTGAATCCACATATCAGTCGGCACTGCAAATTCCAGTAAACACCAGGAAGTGTAAATACATGTAGTCTTGTTGGAGCCAGAGGTACGGTAACCACATAACATGCGTAATGGGAAAAAAACTCACATAGTGTGATACTGTACAAGGTAGTATTTATTAAAAAGATAAAAAATTATCTATTAAAGAAGAATTGAGCCTACAACTCAGCGGCATATGTTCCCAGAGTCCAAAATGTTCTAACGTATTTTCTTTCCAAAATGTATTTCTTCCAGTCCTGATCAACCCTGGGTTTTCTACAAAGACTTGGAACAGAGATTGTGAAGTTTGTGGCAGTGGTGCCTTATCGGCCAATTAGGTCATGTTTCCCCTTGCTAGCACAGTTCAGCTTCTGGAACCCAGTTTACCATCTCCTCAGGCCAGGCCTTCTGTCCCTGAGTACAATTCTATATCCATGTCTGGCACGGTTGCGTCTGACGGTCTGGTTCTCGAGATTGGAGGTCCTCAGCTGCTCTTCCAGAGTCATCTCCGCTCTCTTGAATACTAGAAGAATGAACGCAGACAAAGTTGATGGGAGAGTCTGGTCAAAGTTGTTCAATACATGTCTGCTTCTGATAGATCATGTGGTGATCTAGAGGTTTTAGATAATCTAGGCTTTCTCCAGTGGGATTTAGTTCTCCGGTCTAGGCATATTTCCTGTCCAACAATATTTCAAGGAAGCAGCTAGGCTCAGACTTCGGAGTAAGCGGAGGTATTCCAATGGAGTCTCTCACTTGTTCTTAACTCCCCCTAGGGAATTGGAGCAGAGTGGTCTAGGGCTGTCTACGTTAGAGGCCTCTCTGTCAAGTTCGCCTTTTCCCGGTTATCACGTTGGCATATAAACCCTGATGCCGCCCACGTACACACGTTTTTTTGTGATGAAAAAAAACTTAATTTTTTAGCATGAAAAACAACGACGTTTTTCAAACTTCATTTTAAAAAACGACGGAGCATACACACCATCGTTTTTTCAACAAGCTCTAGCAAAGCGCGGTTACGTTCAGCACGTAAGGCGGAACTCTGTTCCATTCAAGCTCGCATCCTAACTTGCTTCTGAGCATGCACGGGTTTAAAAACGTTGTTTTAAACGTTGTTTTAGCTACACACGGTCATTTTTTATGACACAAAAAATGACGTTTTGAAAAACGACATTAAAAATTGAAGCATGCTCAAATTTTTTTTGTCGTTTTTCAGAAGACATAAAACAACGTTTTCCCCACACACAGTCATTTTAAATGACGTTTTTAAAAATTTCGTTTTTTTTTCATCACAAAAAACGACCGTGTGTACGCGACATTAGAGATTGGTTCACTGGTCATGGAGAACTTTATTACATTATTTACAGGCAAGCGGTACTGTTATCTATGCTTGACTCAATTCCCAAGGATGCATCAGTCTTTGTGGGAGCCAAGAAATTGTTCTGCCAACCTTAGAGTTCTAACTTGCATGGGAGAAAGCACAATGTGGCTTAGATGGTTAAAGCACACTTCTAGTAAACAGGGAATCCTGATTTGACTTCCAGCAGTGCCTTCCTTCAATTTTAGGAATCCCTCAGATATTGTAAAGTCATATCTACAAGCTACAGCTTCATTCAGGCTTCAGAATGCCTGTTCATTCATTTGCCAGAAAGGACAGAGAAACATGCCTCATCTAGGGCGATTGTGGCATGGATTGTCATGGATGTTGTGTTTCTTTAAATGCAACTCTATGGTGCATCTCTATGGTGCATCTCTGTTGTACTCACACTCAATTTTGGTTTACAAGTACTGTCGGTTGATGGTGTTAAAATTTCTTTGCACAACATTTTGTCCACCCGGGTGTGAAGGGAAAGTTATTTCCCACATGTATGCTGCCATGGAAGTCTGTCAGGAAAATGGAAAATGTCCTATCAAATACTTGATAGCAGGAGGAGTTCCCTCCCAATTCTCTGGAGTAGGCTAGTTATGGAACACAGCTGCAGGCTTGGAGCAAAGATTTATGGGAGAAGGTCCTATAGGAGAGGAGTGGAGGTTTGGTTAACTCACACGTATGCTGTCATGGAGTCTATCAGGAAAGGAAAGTTACAGTAAGTATTTGGTAGGAAAATTTCCATTATTTACAAAATTTTAGGACAAAAACAAAATAGCAAAAAATTCAAAACTGAGCAGTGATTAAATGCCACCAAAAAAAGCTCTATTTGTGTGAAAACCTTTATACAAATTAAATCTAGATACAGCGTTGCATGACTGCGCAATTTTCATTCAAAATGTAACAGCACTGAAAGCTGAAAATTGGCATGGGCAGGAAGGGGGTAAAAGTGCCCTGTATTGAAGTGGTTAAAGGCTAACTCCATATTTCTCACCATGTTACAATATACCTATGCTTGCGGTGTAACATATAACATGGTGCCAAGCCCAAAAAAAATTGAATTGTCCTCACTATCTATCAAATTTCCTTTATTTCTCAAAGTTAACAGCTATAAAACATTTATTTATTTCACTTCCTCACACAGAATTGTAGATCCCTAAAGAAACCACAGTTCAAAATCGACCACAGTTCAAAATCTCACATGGTCTAATTTTTCTGTTACTTTTTTTTAGTTCTTTCACATAACTGAATTCTAGTAAATTAATAGAAACCCTCCCTTTGTAGCAATGCATTTAATGTTAACTTTATAACCAATAATTTATAAATATTTTAATGCCATGAACTTTAGTATCATTTATAAATAATTTTGAGTCATGAACTTTAGTGTACGGTAAGACCACTATGTATAATCACTTGAGTGTTTACAAAACAGATACATTAATATTTGATTAAGATGCATTTTTTCATATAAAACCTTAAATAAAATAATATTTAGAGTTCATATATTCTTTTCCAAAATGCAGAAGTGTAAATGGGCCTAGGCAGATATTAAAGGTACAAATACATGCAGCTCTGTATTGAATGTTAAATGTATTTTGAAATGCAAGCAGTGTAAGAGAGGTGAGCTCATCAGTATTCTACTTCTCCTTTCACTGTTGATTCATGGGGAATGTAAGTATAAGCGAAACTGCATGTGGGTGGGGCCAAACAGTCTTCATGTGGCAGTAAATGCGATCATTAATACCCGGGATCAGACGGTGACTGCAGTCATGTGAGAATCAACCATTAAGGCACTTCCCCAACTTAGAGCTGAGCCGTGCCACTGTGTGCAGTAATAAAAGTACAGTGTTCCTCTGAATAATGTCACTACACACTTTAACTTGGTAGATGTTGCAATTAGGAGGTACACTGCTGAGCCCACACCCTCTCCAGTGTACCTTTATTACCTCACTCCCAGTAACAAAATGGGGTCCTGCCATGCACCTAGTGTGGACCTCATATGTGCACTTGTTAACTTCCTCCCTGTACTGTGTTGTCAAGCTAAGGATCTCCATAATGTGGGTCCAGCTCCAGTTGCGACTGGCTGAATGTAACTTGTGCTGTTTTTTTGCTTACTCATAGCAACTGCATTACTTCTCCTGCTAGACTTGCTGGATGGACCTTTGTAGTAGCTTTGCTTCATATCCCACACATGCGCTTTACTGATCCAAGTTCTTTAGATATGCCAAAACCAGCATTCACCCTTTTGAATAACTTAAGACCAGACTTTCCAAGTCTTTTAGCATTCCAGTTCAACATGAACAGCATCCTCAACGTGACCCTATCTGTCTCTAGTTCACTGCCTAGGCATACCTCCACAAGGTAGTAGTGCATTTTAGGCATTCTACAAGTCCTGGCTGATCTCTGGATTCCCAGTGTCTCAGATGGACTGCAAGGCACAGCGGGGTACTTTATTAGCAGCACAAGTTGGACAGGCAGCCACATAGTCTGTAACATTTTTCATATGAGGCCACCAGACATGATGCTGCAAGGTCTTAAGAGTGATGGTGACACCAGGATGACTGAATAATACACTATCATGTGCCCAGAGGAGTACAGGTTTTCTGAGGCTAGGGGCTATGAACAGGCAACCTGGTGGTATCTTCAAGCCTTGGGGAAACACGATTATGGGTTTCTTGTAACTGTTGGGAAAGAGCCGTAGAGACCTGTCTGACAATTTTTTGAGGTGGGATTATATACTGCACGGTAGGTTGATCTTCTTCAGAGGTAGCAAACTGTCTGGAAAGAGCATCAGCTTTCTTGTTTTTATGCCCAGGAACATGAGAAAGAACAAAATAAAAATGGGAGAAAAACAGAGCCCATCGAGCCTGACGCAAGTTCAAACGTCTTGCAGTCTGAAGATACAGCAGGTTTTTATGGTCAGTGAGGATAGAAAATGGCTTGGGAGCCCCTTCCAGAAGATGTCGCCATTGAGACAATACCAATTTTATAGCCAGTAGTTCTCGGTTCCCAAAATCGTAATTCATTTCCGCTGGAGAAAACTTTCTAGAAAAAATCGCTACTGGATGGATTCTACCACACTTTGGCTGTCTCTGGGACAGCAGGGCACCTGCTCCTACCTCAGAGGCATCAACCTCAACTATGCACTGGAGATCACGATTTGGATGTTGAAGAACTGGAGCCTTGCTGAACATGTCTTTTAATTGCTGGAAAGCAGATTCCGCTTCTGAGGGCCACACCTTGCAATTTGTACCTTTCTTAGTTCACAGCAGTAAGGGGGGCCTCAATGGAGGCAAAACCTTTAATGAAGTGTCTGTAGTAATTTGCGAACCATAGAAAGCTTTGGAGCCCTCTTAAAGTGGTCGGTTGGGGCCATTGCAAGACAGCAGAACGTTTTTGAGGGTGCATTTGGAAACCGACAGCACTTATAATGTATCCAAGGAAAAGAATACAGCTTTGATGGAAACTGCATTTCTCAATCTTCGTGTAAAGATGATTTTCTGTCGCAATACCTGCTTTACATGTAAGATGTGCTCTAGATGAGTCTTGGAAAAGATAAAAATGTCGTCTAAGAAGATGATCACAAAACTGTTGCTGAAATCGTGAAAAATGGCAAATTATGAAACTTTTCAAGACAGCAGAGGCATTATACAACCCAAATGGCATAACCAGATATACATACGAGTGTTGAATTCTGTCTTCCACTCGTCCCCATCTTTAATTTGAATCAGATTATAAGCTCCTCGTAGGTCCAGCTTAGAGAAGATAACTGCTCCCTTAAGTACATCAAACAGTTATGAGAGGCAAATGGTAGGAGTCTTTTACAGTGATTTGATTTAACCGATAGTTAATCGATAGTCGAAGACCCCCACTGCCCCTACTGGAGAAGAAGAGGGTTGGATAAAACCTCTTTCCAAGTTGTCTTTTACGGATTCTTCCATGGATTATTGTTCAGGCAAAGGTCCTTCCTTTGGGAAGAGGTGCTCCAGGAATCAAATTAATCGTGCAGTCAAAACAATGATGTGAAGGTAAAACCTCTCCCTTTTGCTTGCAAAATACATCTGCAAACTCATGGTATTCACGAGGCTAGGTACTGTAGATGGGATGGGCACGGAAGCTAACAGACAATTAGAAAGTCTTTTGGGTTGAGACAAACGGTTTAGATGACAGAACGACCCCCAAGAGGTTAGTTCTCTATTTTCCCAATCAAAAGAAGGGTTATGTTGTTGTAACCATGGGTAATTAAGGATAACAGGCAGAAGTGGAGAATCAATAAGAGACAAGACAACTTCCTCTTTGTGGAGTATGCCTACCTGAAGGGTGATTGTCGTAGTCTCAAATTTTACAATGCCATCTCCCAAGGGTTGTCCATTCAGGGTGGTGAAGTTCAGGGGTCTAGACTTTGGAACAAATGGGATGTTATTTTATTTAGCAAAAGTGTAGTCCAAGAATATGCCAGCGGCTCCAGAATCTACAAAAGTCTCACAGGACACAAGTTTAGAGGGTAAATTGATAATTGCAGGAACGGTAATATTGGTCTTGGAGGATATACCTGTAAGGTCTAAACCAGCTCCTCCAACACTGGTTAGACCCTGCCTTTTACTTTTAATTACTTTTAAGTCCACAGTACAGGCATGGGCCCAATGCACGCCTCCTTTGTTTCTCCGACTCAGTTAGGTGGAGGCGGCTTACTTCCATGGGTTCCACAGGTACCTGGGGTTCAACTGAGATTTCAGGTTCTGACTGGTCTAGGAAACTTGTGAGTTCTAAGTCTCTCATGACACCTTTCACGATACCGGACATCCAGATGAACACACAGCTCTATGAATTTCTCATGGACTTCTGGGGAATCCTTATAGACTAATTTGTCCTTGGTGCGATCTATAAGCCCTTTTCGGAAGTCTGCATGTAATGCTCTTGAGTCCCAATTAGTCTCAGCAGCCAGTATACGGAACATATCTAGCATATTGTGCCACAGGCCTGGTACCTTGTTTTATGTCCAAAAGTGAGTACTCAGCTGCAGAAACTCTATCTGTGACATCATAAGAGGCCTATATAAATCGGTGCAAGCCACGCACCTGCCATTACAGCGGGAGGAAGCGATGTGTCAACATCGAAGAAGAAGAAGGAGAAGAAGCAGATGGCGACAGAAGGAGAAGAAGAAGAAGCAGCAGCAGCAGACGGCAACAGAAGACCGGTCACCCCCGCCAAACACGTCAGAGGAAGCCCGCAAGAGGGGGGCGCTTTTATAAAAGCGGCCCCCCCTCCCCGGCGGAAGAGAACCAAACGGCGCCGAAGAGCGGCACACCCCCCCCAGAAGACATCGAAGAAGCAGCCCCCCTCGTGAAAGAGCTAAAGAAGAGAGGGGGCCCCCGGAGCTGACTAATAAATTACTTTACCCTGTGTCGTGTGTTTTTTTTTACATTTTTTATTCCGCCAGGTGAATGGGTAGGGGTACGATGTACCCCATACTCATTCACCTAGGGTGGGGGGCCAGCATCTGGGGGCCCCCTTATTAAAGGGGTCTCCCAGATTCCGATAAGCTCCCTTCCCGCAGACCCCAACAACCAACGGCCAGGGTTGTCGGGAAGAGGCCCTGTCCTCATCAACATGGGGACAGGGTGCTTTTGGGTGGGGGGCCACAGGGCGCCCCCCTGCCCCAAAGCACCTACCCCCCCATGTTGAGGGCATGCGGCCTGGCACGGTTAAGAAGGGGGGCGCTCGCCCGTCCCCACCCCTTTCCTGACCGGCCGGGCTGCTACTCGGATACGAGTCTGGTATGGATTTTGGGGGACCCCCCACGCCGGTTTTTCGGCACAGGGGGTGTCTCCTTAAAATCCATAGCAGACCCAAGGGCCTGGTATGCTCCTGTAGGGGGGACCCATGCCGGTTTTTAGTTGAAATTTGGCGTGGAGTTCCCCCTCAAGATTCATACAAGACACAGTGCTTGGTATTGGCAGGGATCCAAGTCGGATCCCCGTTCAATATCGTGCCACTGCTAAACGCAACCGCAGCTAAAAGCACTGTACAAATGCAGCTGATCGCTGTGCCTGGAGTCTTTAATTCCAGCAAAACATAAACATGCTTTTAGCTGCGGTAAAACTGCAGTTCATCTGAAAAGGGCCTTAGAGTTCCCCTTAGTGATGAATGTGTGTATGTTTATGTACCCTTTTACTCAGAGCTTTTAGGACAAGTTACATAGAAACAACCTTGCCATTTTGTTATTATGTTCTAGATGAAGAATGAAAAACATTAAGATTAGCTGCAGTAGAAATGAGATAAGCAGGGCACAAAGATGGGACTGCTATATTCTATGCACGTTGTATAATTGTGACGAATATTACTTATATAACCTAATTACTTACATATGATTGGCTGGGGCTAGGGCGTCCCTTCTTGTATGATTTGCTTATGTACAAGTACGCAGGAGAAATAAACTCTAGTCTTGGACATACCATGAGTGCGTGTGAATGTTTTCCTGACTAACCAATGCATTGGGGACTTTCCATACATTCAAATTGTCCTTAAGACCCGGGTCTAGTTGAACCAGCAACCTTACAGTAATGATGTTCTTTCTCTTTTGTAGGCCTTGTTATATGCCTTTCTTAAAAGACTTTTACTATAGCCACGCTGTAGCAGCCGTTCACAAAGTTCTTTGGCTTGTTGTTTAAAGTCCACATCATACGTACAGTTTCTGCGCAAGCGGATATACTGTGCATTTGGAATACTGTGGACCAGTGGTAATGGGTGTGCACTATCAGCGTGCAAAAGTGTATTGCCTGCTCTATTTTTACGATACAGTTTTGTACTGATATTGTCATTACAGTCTCTATAGATGAGTACATCCAGTGATGATCACTTTTATGGAGACACTTTAACCTCCATTGAGACAAAAAAAAAAACATTGGGGGATAGCTCTTGAATTCAAAGTGAAGACCTCTGCACACTACCTTTAGAACCCAGGAATCAGAATCTTATTCACCCAGATCTTGCCAAAATGGGTTAATATTGCTCCCACTGGTGATTCCTGGGAAGCAAAATCTTAAGAAGGATTTTCCTGCAACCTTAGAGAGCTGGGTGCCCTTAGATTTGAATTGTTCCCCAAATTAATTGTGGCTTGCACACCACCGAAAACAGAAGTATTTTCTTCCTGAACTATAGGAGTGTGTATCTTTGAATTGATCACAAGTCTTCCTACCCAAGAAAGGAAAGGATTGAAAAAGACATTTCTGATTTTGGGGGAGACGACCACTCACCCTGTGAATAGCATCCATCCTACAATGTCTTCCAAAATAGAGTTCCTCCTAAAAATGGTATAGAATATAGCCCTGGTTTAGAGGCTGAGTCAGTGGACTAGTGTTTTAACCAGAGAGCCGATCCGGGAACAGCGGAGGAGCAAGCATGACATCAGTCGTGATTCAGTAAAGGGATGGCGGCACCTTTGTGGGGGCCTAGTCTGAGGAAGGAGCATGCATGCTCCACAATGCCATCTGTTTACGGCATCACAAGTGACGTAATGCCCCCTCCTGCACTGTACCTGGAAGTCTTCGGCTAGCCAGCTTAGGGGGCCAAACAAAGGTTTTCCTCTTCACCCCATCCACATACAGTTATATGGGGCTTCTGATGCCTCAGCAGCGGTATTTGATGAGCGTTATTACATTGTCCATAGTTATTCTAATTTTAGCACAATACATGTGTTTTTAACCCAATACTACACTCAGAAGGCGTTTGTTCTTATTATTTGTTTGTCTGTGCTTCGTGGAGTCTACAGCTAGAGGGTGTATCCTGTTGGCAATGCTGAGAAGAAAAACGAAGAGAGGCTGATGATGAACAATGCAGTATGATGCTGATTTACAGTCTACAGTCACCTGTTTGTTGGGATCCATGATATCATTGTACTATTGGAAATCATTTAATTACTTTTTGGACTTCAATTATACATTTATTCTTTGCACATTTTCTGGTATGCGCCGTAATATTGGGTGGTCATTTTTATGCCCATTCATTTTCACTTTATAATTGTTTAGCTATATACAATAAAGTCTATCATTATATCTGGCAGTGTTTCCATCATACTCTAGAACAGAGGTCTCCAAATGATTTAGTACAAGGGCCACATCACAAATACATAAATAAATATGTGTGGACTGAACAAATATCAGTTTTATAAATCAAAGAAAGCGCTGGACAATGATGATTTTGTTTCCAGAACACTTTTTTTATCTTATAGATTTTTGTCTGCTAATCAAGGAAATAACCTGTTATTTATTTTATTGTGTACAATTTTATAGAAACAATCAGTTTTTGTCATTTGTAATACCTCTTAGCTACAGTCTCTTGAAATTTTCCATATTTTGTCACGTTACAACCAAAAACGTAAAAGTATTTTATTTTATAAAGACAATTATTCCCAAAGCTTACAGAATGAGGTGAAGTTCTGCTGACTTTCAAAAATCAAGTATATGCAAGCAAAAAGCTTTATTTTGATTTTCCTTACATGTGATTGGGTTCTCTTTGCAAAGTGGAGTGTTACCATATTCACTAAGTTTGGGGGAAATTTTCTTGCAACTGCACTTGCAAAGTTTATTTGCCTTTAGTAAATCAACCTCAGTCTGTATCTAGCTGCTAGGACAGGGATAGGCAACCTTATAGGAGGTGGAGATCTACCTGAACAACATCGGAAAAGTCAAAGATCACAGTAAAATTGGGAGGTGGTAAAACCCAGTGGTTGGGTAGTCATTTTACCAACCCCAATCCCTACCTCCTTTAGCTGCTGAGGCATGCCACAGACATTCTGCAGCAGGAATTAAACCCTATGTTGGTTTTTGTGGGTGCTACTGCCTCCCAATTATGATCCATTAAAGTAAATGGGGCCACTCTGCAAGCGCCCTGCAACTGCATGCTTCTGCAGGGTCTAAGGGGTCAAAGCAGGGGGTCAGAAAGCAACACAATACTGCCCGCTTTAACCCCTTGTTTTCTGTACTGAATAAGGTTGCAATGCACTTGCAGAGTGGCTTCATTCACTTGAATGGGTCATGCTTGGCAGGTGCTACACCCACCAACCATGACAAAGCATATAACTTCTGCTGCAGATTCAACATATGTACACCCCTGGCCACTGCAATTGAAAAATGAGGTACAGTTAACTATATCTTAACTATGTGTTTTTACTACTATCCAAACTGCAAATGTAAATGAACCCTTACTGTTCTGAGCCCCCTACAAGGCTGCTTTCACACTGACATGCTGTGGTTTACCCACACCATGGGTGCAGCGCAGTACATCTGTAACTTTCTTGGGCTAGCTGCACTTTGCCATAGATTTATATTTGATCCTGCTAGTGTGGTGAACTTTCTGAAAGCACACCAAAATTCCTGCATTTAGGAGTTTTGGTGTTTTCGCAAAGTGCACCAAACCCACAGGATATAATAGAATTCTATGGCTAAGAGCATCAAACCCACAGGAAAAGTTGCAGGTACACTGCAATACAACCACATTGGGGTAAACTGCAGCGCATCAGTGTAAAAGCAGCCCTATACTATTATTCCCAGTGTATTGCTTCACACTGACTTGAAGATCTCTTCTTTCCTGCTGCTGGCACCACTCTGGAGACCGCTAGCCAGGATAAGAGGTGGAGTGCAGTTGGTGTCACTCCACATGAGACAGGAGCCAGCACTTGAGAGGAGGCATCAGCTTATGCTGCTCCTGCGCTCTACTACAGCTCCAACTTTACAAGTAGTCCCTCTGCATTGCACTCTGTTTGATGCTCTGGGATGGCAGGTCAGCAAGCCCAGACAGCGATCTACCAGTCACATGTCCGCAATCTACAGGTTGCTGACCCCCGTGCTAGGGTATTAGCAGGAGTATGAGTATAAGGGTATGTGTATTGACATTTTCTAAATATAGGGGTGGATTTACTAAATGTCAAATAGACTGCGCACTCTGCAAGTGCGGTTGCACTAATTTCTTCCAGAGATTAGTAAATGTGTTAGAGCTTCACTTTGTAAAGAATATTCAATAAGGTGCAAAGCAAATAAAAAATAAATAAATACTTTTTGCTTGCTTGCACATAATTGCATGATGAAAATCAGCAAAGCTATACAACTTCCATGGTCTAATTTTACCTTGTAAAACTAGAAGGAAAAAAGTAGCATGTAATTTAAAGCTTCCTGCCAAAGGACCAGAGTAGGGATGAGCTTCATGTTTGAGTCAAACCCATGTTCGATTCAAACATCGTATGTTCGACCGTTCGTCGAATTACGAATGTTACGGGCCGTTCGCGCCAAATTCATGTGGCGTGTCACGGCCCATAATTCACTGCGGCATCGCAGTGCATTGCTGGCTGATGATTGGCCCGCATGCTTGGCCAATCACAGCGCGCAAAAAACGGAGAGCCATAATTGGCCAAAGCCAAGGTGGCTTTGGCCAATTATGGCTCAGGGGGTTTAGTACACACCCCACACTATAAAAGGCCGCCTGCAGGTCGGCCTTCTGTAGTGTGTTGCTGCGGTGGTTAGAGACAGCGAGAGAGAGAGTGTCATTTTTTCTAGCTAGATAGAGCAGGCAGGCAAGTCAGTTAAAATTACAGGGGCAGATTCACATAGAATCCGCGGCGGTGTAGTGTAAGTGCACAACTTACTGGAGCAAGTGCCGTATTCTCCAAGCACTTGCTCCGTAATTTGCGGCGGCGTAGTGTAAATGGCCCGGCGTATGGCCGCGTAATTCAAAGGGGGCGGCTTGTATTTAAATTAAGCGCGCCCCCTCGCTGATCGAACAGCGCATGCGCCGGCCGTAAAAATAGCCCAGTGCGCATGCTCCAGCTCACAACAGAAAACGTCAATGAAGCCGATGTGAGCGTCATTGACGTAAAGTCCTATTCGCGAATGACTTAGTAAAACGACGGAAAAAGACGACGCTGACCCGACGCCATACTTAACATGGCATACGGCGGACCAACGTAAGGTTACCCCTCATATAGCAGGGTTAACCTTACGCTTACGAAAAGTAAACGCTTAAGTAAACTACGGCGAAGCGGCCCAAAAACGTTCGGGAATCGGCGTATTCGGCTCATTTGCATATGCAACACTGAAATCGACGTAAAAGCCACCTAGCGGCCAGCGTAGTATTGCATTTAGGATCCGACGGTGTAAGTGACTTACACCAGTCGGATCCTAGCCTAATTCTGACGTATCTTGTTTTGAGAATACAAAACAATGATACGCCGGCGGGGATTTTCGAATTACGCCGGTGTATCTGTAGATACACCGGCGTAATTCTTTTGAGAATCTGGCCCACAGTGTGTAGAGGATATATATGCATCCCAGGTGTTGTATATATTTATACACTGTATAGTTTAGCTAGATCAGCTCTTCCTAATTTACTGGCAGGCAGGTGATTTTGCTAGCTGCAGTATTCTCACGTGGTGTACTGCCGGTGTCCTCTGCAGTGTGCACCTAAAGCTACGTGGTGTGTGTACTGCCTTTGTCCTCTGCAGTTTGCACCTAAAGCTACGTGGTGTGTACTGCCCGTGTCCTCTGCAGTTTGCACCTAAAGCTACGTGGTGTGTACTGCCCGTGTCCTGTGCAGTTTGCACCTAAAGCTACTTGGTGTGTACTGCCCGTGTCCTCTGCAGTTTGCACCTAAATCTATGTAGTGTGTACTGCCCTTGTCCTCAGCTGTTTGCACCTAAAGCTACGTAGTGTGTTCTGCCTGTGTCCTCTGCAGTGTGCACCTAAAGCTACGTGGTGTGTGTACTGCCATTGTCCTCTTCAGTGTGCACCTAAAGCTACATGGTGTGTGTACTGTCTGTGTCTGTGCTATTTTTCTCAATGATTTTCATCCATATTGCAGGGACTAGACATTACATTAAAGCCGCAAGCAGCTTTAAATTACTTTTTTCTTATAGTAATCTCATTTTGTGCATGGACAGTTCTAAATGCCAATTCACAGGCATACTATAGAAACCCAGCAGGTACGATATTTAAAGGAATTTTTCATATTTATTTTTTTTCACTTTAGGCATCATTAAAATCACTGCTCCAGAAAAAACAACCGTTTTCAAAACTTTTTTTTCCATTGATACATGTTCCCTGTGGCAAGACCCGGGTTCTCAAATACGTTTTACGACAATAACTTGCATATTAGGCTTTAAAATGAGCACTTTTAAATTTGAACGTTCGAGTCCCATAGACGTCAATGGTGTTCTAAATGTTTGCGCAAAAGGTCGGTCCGTTCGAAGGTTCTGGTGCGAACCGAACGGGGGGTGTTCGGCTCATCCCTAGACCAGAGTACTCCCTGAATTAAAACTCTTTCACATGGGGCGGATCAGTGAACGTACGCTTGCTCAGCGGGGATCGCTCCGCTGATCCCTGCTGACCTGGCGGATGACAGGGCGGTCCCCGCACACTGTGCAGGGACCACCCTGTCTTTTCTCCGCTTTCCTCTATGGGGGGATCGGATGAACATGGACTGTCTGTCTGTGTTCACCTAATCCGCAGACGGATGGAAAAATAGGGTTTTCCTCCGTCTGCAGAATCGGAGGATTGCGGAACCGGGTGAGATTGGGTGTCAGCGGATGAACATCCGCTGACACCCGCAATATCATAGGGACCAATGTATGTCCCTTTTTCATCCCTACACAGATGGATGAAAAAGCAGTCATACGGTCCGCCCGTGTGAAAGAGCCCTTAGACTTAATATGTAGACACTTTGCATGGTTGGTAGCTCTCAATCTGTCAATGACATATTAAGTCTCTGTTAACAAACAGGAACAGATTCTCCTCAGTAGCTCTGAGTGTATTGTACACTATAAGTGGGCACAACTCAGCATCAAATGCCTGGGTACTGCAATGGTTAGCATTAATTGTGGCTTCCTGTTAAAAATTATGCTTTAGAAGGTGGCCAAAGGCTAGCTGAAGTACCAGGAGTCGCTGAAGGTGTTTTACCCTGGTTCTCCTCCTTCTTGGAAAACCAATCACAAATAGTGAAACTGGGGTCTTTCACTTCTGAAAAGCGTACGGTATCATGCGGAGTCCCTCAGGGATCTCCCTTGTCGCCCGTATTGTTTTTTTTGTTTTTTTTTCAGTAATACATTTTATTGGTAAACAGAGTAAGGTTTACACTACATTTGAACAAGGAGTCTGAAATGAAACAGTAGGTTTTACAGCAATGATAATCAAAACTAGCATGTAATCAGGATTACAGAAAAAAGTACAGCATTTGTCGACAGATTTAACAAGTTTTGGGATGCAAGCAAAATTTATGACTGGCTTAATGAATATCTGTGCTTCCAACGGTAATCGTGTGTACGTCCTATGTCAAATTATATATAGGTGAACATTGCGGATGGAGGCAGGGGTGGGTTAGTTCATGAGGAACTGACCAACTTTGCGTAATTACTTTATTTTAATAATTCGGATGCTGAAGTTGGTCAGCTGTCGGTACTAAATGGAAAGGGCTGTAGTGGGTGAGGGGATTGAATCCGAGTGTAGACTCCTCAAGGGGAGGGGGAGGAGGGATGGGTATAGGAGTGGAAGAACAAGGGGAGAAAGAGAGGAAGAGAGAGGAAGAACCGTAGTAAGAAGGAAAAAGAGAGAAAGAAGGAAGAGTAAAGTAAAATAAAAAATAAAAAGTATAGGAAGAGAGCAATAGAATGTACAGATATCCATACGTAGAATCAAGGAGAGGAGGGGGGGGTGAATGGAGAGGGGCAAGCTGGGGAGGGGTACCTCCCAGTCTCCGCCGCCAGATCCCAGGTGTTGGGGTATGGTGAATACAAAAAGTTTTGTGTTTTAGAGATAATTGACAGTATGTTTATCAGGATGAATCAATAAAGGTCCTCCCTCAGTCTTCCCTTGTGTAGGGGAGGGAGGCTAGGTGTCGCATATTTTGCTTAGGTTAGAGTATAGAATGTAATTGTACAATTACCAGGGGTTTCAATCATCTGGAGGTGGATGGTTCCCATTCGTTTGGTTCATTAATAGTTTGTAATTGGCTGTGGTACAGAAGTGGGTCCAGCAGGCCCATGTGTGGGAGAATTTGGTTGGACAATCTTTGGCTATAGAGAATAGTTCTTCCATTTCTGCAATTTTTTCAACGCGTTTAAGCCATTCAGGAATGGTTGGAACATGTGTTGTTCCCCAATGTATAGGGATGCATAGCTTGGCGGCGTTTAATAGGGGTGGTATTAGCGTTTTGCAGTATCGCTGAGCTGGCATGTCAGAATGGTGTAGAAGAAGCTGTGCTGCGGTGTGTTCTAAAGTGTATGTAGAGATTTGCGATGTAATTTCTCGGACTTGGGTCCAGAACGTCTGGATTAGGGGGCAAGACCACCAAATGTGCTCCAGAGTACCTGTGCCATTAGAACATCTCCAACTTTTGTCCGAAAGGGCTGGGTTATATTTATTGAGGATAACCGGGGTTCTGTACCAGCGCGTTAAGACTTTATAATTGTTTTCCTCTATCAAGACATTGAGAGAGCCTTTATGAGTTATTGTAGATATGCGTTCCCACTGTGCCTCTGTCATTTCTATCTGTAAGTCTCTTTCCCAAGTTGAGGAGAGTATGTTGTGAATGTTAGATATCATGTGTTGCTGTGGTGCAGAGTGAGAGCATAGCTGTTCGAATGTTGTGAGACGGCGAGAGACAGAGGATGTGCGGTCAGCTTCTTTCAGGAAATGTCTGATCTGGAAATATGTCCAGAGAGGAAACGCAATGTTTTCTGTGTTGGCTGGTAACGAAGAGCGTTCCAGAAAAGTGCCTGAGTGGTAGAAGTGATGTGCCAAGACTTCTGAATGTTGCCAGATGTCTGTCAGAAAATTTGTGGACATACCAGGTGGGAATTCTGGGTGGAGCTTTACCGAAGTAAGGGGCCCAGGGGTCGAGGAAATGTGTAACATTCGGCAGGCTTCCTTAAAACAGCGAAGTGTCGGGGCAATGAGAGAGTGATCATTTAGACTCCTCGGGGTGTGTTTGCATGAGGTCCAAGGTATGGACCGTAATGGCAGGGGGAGAAGGTTTGTTCAAGAGAGACCCAATCTTTACTGTGGCTATGGATTGACCAGTCTACAATTCTAGCGAGGTGGCAAGCCCAATAGTATTTCTTGAGGTCTGGCAGCCCAATGCCCCCCTTCGTTTTTGGTTTTGTTAACTGCTCGTAAGCTACTCTAGGTTGTTTCTGTCTCCATAAGAATTTAGTACAAAGTCGTTTGTAAGTTTGAAAAAAGGATGGGTGGAGTTTGATGGGTAAGGTTTGTAAGATGAATAGAATGCGGGGGAGTATGTTCATTTTTAGAATTGCTGCCCTTCCAAACCAAGAGAAATGTGGTTTATTCCATTTACTTAAGTCACTTGTGATGGTTTTAAGGATGGGTAGATGATTTTTGGAGAATAAGTCTGAAAATCTAGCCGTTAGATACATCCCTAGATATTTAAGTAGTACCGCTTCCTGTGAGAGGGAGATATTCAGGGCTTGGGATTTAGCAAAATTTATCTTAAAATTGGAAATAACATGAAATAGCTTCAGTTCTTTTAGAAGATTTGGAATTGATGTGTGGGGATCTTTCAGGAATAGCAGTATATCATCGGAGAAGGCTGCCATTTTATAGGTTCGATGTGCGATGTGGAAGCCTTTGACAATGTCATTAGATCTGAGACCTTGGAGAAAAGGCTCAAGGGTCAGGATGAATAAAATTGGGGAAAGTGGGCATCCTTGTCTTGTCCCGTTGCTAATAGTGAAGGTGTTCGACAGGTGGCCATTTACACAGACTCTGGCAGTTGGTATATAGGGACATAATGGCATTAAGCATTCGATCTGGAAGACCAACATGCTTCAGGACTGCTTCCAGATAATCCCATGCCAGCCTGTCGAACGCCTTCTCTGCGTCCAATGACAGAAAAAATCCCTCTTGTTTATGTGTTGTAATCCAGTGATGTATATTTAGAGCTTTGATTGTGTTATCCCTGGCTTCTCTACCAGGAATAAATCCAACTTGGTCTTTCCCTATCAGGGATGGCAGGAAGGGTGCTAGACACGAGGCTAAGATCTTGGCGTACAACTTGATATCTACATTTAATAAGGATATCGGCCTATAGTTACTAACTGATGTGGGGTCCTTCTCTTCTTTCAGAATTACGGTGATATGGGCTTCTAGCAATCTATTAAAGGGGAGGGTGGGGGATGTTAGGGAATTGAAAGTCTTAATAATGTGCGGGGATAGAATATCCATGAAGGCCTTGTAATAGGTAGCTGTAAGCCCATCAGGGCCTGGGCTTTTACCATTTTTAAGCAATTTGATTGTCAGTTTTAGTTCTTCTTCCGAAATGGGGTGCTCTAATTTGTGTGCATCATTACTGTTTATGAGATTGTTTAATATCTATCTTCGCCCTCTCTTTGAAATCATCAGTAACCAGAAGTTACTTTACCACTCCTATGCAGACGACACACAACTGTATTTCCGCATCTGCAACAAAAAGGATCATTCTCTTGGACTAGAGAAATGCCTTACTCTTAGGCCTCGTACACACGGACGGACTGTCCGCTGAAATCGGTCCGCTGGACCGTTTTCAGGGGACATGTTCGCCCGGAGATTTCTGTCTGATGGTTGTACACACCATCAGACAGAAATCCGTGCGTACACGATACGCGGTGATGCGGCGACGTGCGCGGCCCTGGAAGGTCAATGCTTCCACGCATGCGTCGAATAAATTTGACGCATGTGAGGGATGGCGGCCGAGCGGACATGTACGGTGAGTCTGTACAGACGACCAAACATGTCCGACGGACAGGCTTCCAGCGGACATGTTTCTTAGCATGCTAAGAAACATTTGTCCACTGGAAAACGGTCGGCTGGACAAATGTCCGCTGGAAACCTGTCTGGTCGGCCGTACACACGACCGAACATGTCTGCTGAAACTGGTCCGCAGACCAGTTTCAGCAGACATGTTCGGTCGTGTGTACGGGGCCTAATAGATAACTGGATGACAAACAGTTATCTTAAACTCAACGGTTCGAAAACAGAACTTCTCCTGTTTCACGCTAACCAGAAAAATCACCCCGCGTCAACATGGACTCCCCCGCCCATTCTGGGCAAAACTATCACCCCTAGCACCAAAGTCAAAAGTTTCGGAGTCATTTTCGATACCTACATGACAATGGATGCACAAATAGGGTCAGTAGTCAGCGGATCCCACCATCTGCTGCGCCTACTACGCAGACTCACCCCCTTTATCCCGAAAGAGGACATTGCAGTTGTGGTGGGAACAATCATCAATTCCAGACTCGACTACGCAAATGCCCTCTATCTAGGACTCCCCAAATACCAAATCACTTGTCTGCAAGTCGTTCAAAATACGGCCGCTCGACTAGTGACCGGAAAAAAAACATGGGAATCAATCTCACCTTCACTGAGATCCCTTCATTGGTTGCCAGTAAAAGACAGAATCACTTTCAAGGCACTCTGCCTAATACATAAGTGTATTTAAGGCAATGCCCCCCAATATCAATGCGAAAAAATAAAAGCCCCTAACCCCAATCGCATTCTGCGATCCACCAATCAAAATCTACTCCAGATACCCAAAGCCAGATACAAGTCCAAAGGAGATCGAAGATTTGCAGTCCAGGGACCTCGCCTGTGGAATGCACTACCAACCACCGTCCGACTGGAGTCAGACCACTTGGCCTTCAGGAGAAAGATTAAAACCCATCTCTTCTGAGGTCAAGGGGTTCCCTACCCATGAAATGGATACAGAGCCCAAAGGCGATTCAGTTCGCATGTGTTGCACTTTACAAGTTTCTCACTCACTCACAGACCTGCTACTCCAAAATAACTCTTATACCATTTCTGATATCTACAAACCCTAAGCTAAGGACCACTCCCACGATCGCATCCTCTTCAGTTACAAACTGCGGTAGAGACTTTCCTGACACAGAACTCGGGGATAAAATTCTCCAAGGGTACAACAAAATTAATTGACTGATCCCCAACGTGTCTTGGAGGGAAACCCAACTAAAAATCCTACACCATGCTTATAGACCATTCATTTCAGACAAGAATACCCAAGGCATGGCCAGATGTCCCATGTGTCACCCGCCAAAACCATCTCTTACCCACCGCTTCTGGTCATGCCCATCTATTTCCACTTTCTGAGATCAAGTCATCTCCTATGTATTTGACATAACCCTGCTTAAAATACCTAAAGACCCTTTACTCCTAATTCCCGGGTACTGGGACGACCAACTGTTACCATGGTCCCTCCACTCCTACCCTCTCTATAAAGACTGGGCTCTGATATGTCTCTTGCTCACCAGAAGAGCAATCTTGAAAAACTGGACTTCTCCCCACTGTCTAAAGATCTCGCAAGTCAAGAGGGAACTGCTACACTTGCTACACACGGACAAACTCAACACTGATTTCAAGCAAGTAACCTCCAAGGCACATTACTTCTCCAGATGGCAGGCTTTTCATCATCCGAGGAATTAAACAATTTCGAAAAATTATCTTTCTCTTACTTTCTCTCTACAACTCCAAGGGAAGAGGATACTCCCGACAACATGCCCACACAAATGGGATCCAAGGCACTAGTCGTACTCCAACTTGTTCACCCTCTTCCCTCTTTATTTACTTCAACCACTGCCATCTCAACTGAGGGAACTCAGCCTATTGATGTAACCTAGCCCAAGTGTCTCTTTTTTCTCTCTCTTTTACTCCCCCTTCCCACCACCCCCCCTACAACTTGTTGTCCTCTAGGGGTCTTCCAAGATGATCCATCCAGTCAACCGGACAAGGTAGTTACCTTGAGTTCTATACTGTAATTTACTCATGGTGTATAACCCTACCTATGTACACAACCGCCTAGACTACCTGGTTATTCACACTGTTGATGAAAAAATTGTAAAACCACTACTGTGATATTGTGTACTTCAATTCCTTTCAATAAAATCTATTGAAAAACATAAATAAAAATACCGGACTACGATACTGAGCTCCAATAAATACTACCTCCTAAATGGTAAATTGTATTTCAGTTGTTGTTACTACAAAGCTAAAATCTATCCAAAATCTCTGCTATGTGACTCCTTTTGATTTAATAAGCATAAGCTACAATGGAATCACTCAATTACTGTCATAACACTGGAAACAACTTTGAAATGCTGGGAGGACACTGAAACCAATTAAAAGTAAAAGCTTTTGCATTCTTTAGCATGTAATATGGTTAGAGAAATTTATAGCAGTTTATAAAACGCTATATCTAAAAGTGAGACATGGTTTGTGCATCTATTCCAATATTTCAGTTTCTGACACAGATGCATTTAGCCACATACTTTTCATTAGCAGGTCTTTAACACAATGTAGGATAATTGACATGCTGCAGAGAAACATGAAAGCACCAGAATTCATGGGGATCCAATCAATTTAGAAGCCAATGGATATTGAAGAAAAAATAAAACAATATCATCCCAAGTGATGGTTCAACAATGATATGAGCAGCTGTAGATTCATGAAATGTTGTCGTATGCAAATTAGTTTAGCTCAATATATCAACTAGGGTAACTTGCAGTGCAATTCATAATACATTGCATATAGTTCTGAAGTGGCACCAAACTATTAGGAGTCAGTGCTGCTCATCAGAAAAAACCTGCCCAGTAAAGTAAGTATCAACCCAATGATTTAGGCAGGGCCGCTGATAAGGCACTTTACTAGGCCCGGGCCCCATCAGTTCAAAAGGGGGACCAGGCAGCGATTGAGCAGGAGGGCTGGTTGTACTTTCTTATTGCAGACACCAATCTGTCTACCCCTGACAGCTTCTCTTCCTATGCCTCCCTCTGGCTGCACTGCAAGGGGATTGCTTCTAGCACATGTGCCCCTTCCATTTGCTGCCTGGGCCCTCCATATGCCCCTTCCCCCCACAGCGCTTCCGGCTTCCTTCCTTTCCTGCCAGGAGCTGCTGCAGGCACACTGGGGGATGTCATTTATTAGCCCCTTCCTTTCTGAATGAACTCAGTGAGCGATATATAGCAATCATTCCTGTGTCCATGCACCGCTGAAGCATAGTAAACTGTTTACTATGCTTCAGTTTATGAATGAACTGGAAGCCTCAGAGCACTTCCTATTTATTCATCTGTACAGTTGAGGCTGTAGAGAAAGGGACTGATAAATCTATGTCCTGAATCACTTTCAGACGGGGGATGGCCCTGTCAGGTAGACTGTATGGGGCCCCATGATTCCTAACAGCAGCCCTGGATTTAGGTGATACTCTTTTTTTAGGTTAACCACAACAACAAAAAACATTTATAATGCCTTTTTCTTTAGACTCAACTAACCTAAAGTGTATGTGAAGTAAACAATAGTTGTTGTTTTAAAGTAGGGATTGGTTAAAAGCCCTATACGTTTATTTTTAGCTTTCTGTATTTTCCTGTTCTGGAGAAGCAACAGTAAATTAGAGGAAACATCTAATAAAAACGGTCTCTCCACCGTAAAGTGTTGCTAAACCCAGGATCCTGCATTCACTCTATCTGGTCTCCCACAGTACACAGAACATAGAAAGTCTTTTAGTAAACATAAAACTGATAAATACCTTTTATCATCAGCAATATATATCAGTCTTCTGACTTCTGTCAGTGTCTAGCCAAGCACTGGTTAAAGCTTGTAGGAGGAGTTTCCATTCTGCTCTGACTGTACTATGAGGCTGCTTGACCCCTGACCCTCTGTCTGGACAGTGCTGATTGGCCCTGTGCTTATCCCCCCAAGAAAAAATAAGGCCCAGATTCTCAAAGGGCTTACGACGGCGCAACGCAATGTACGCCGTCGTAAGTCCTAGTCGTTTTCCCCTAGCCGTCGTTCCCACGTCAAAATGTAAAAATTTACGTTGTTTGCGTAAGTCGTCCGTGAATGGGGCGCCATTTACGTTCACGTCGAAACCAATGAAGTCCTTGTGACGTCATTTAGCGCAATGCACGTCGGGAAATTTTAGGGACGGCGCATGCGCATTACGTTCGGCACGGGAACGCGCTTAATTTAAATGCTATACGCCCCCTACCCGCCTTATTTGAATTAGGCGGGCTTGCGCCGGGTAATTTACGCTACGCCGCCGCAACTTTACAGGCAAGTGCTTTGTGAATAAAGCACTTGCCTGTAAAACTTGCGGCGGCGTAACATAAATGACATACGTTACGCCGCCGCAGTTTTACGCCCATTTACGAGAATCTGGGCCTAACTCTTTAGCAATACACACTCAACTGAGCATGTGCAGAGTGCTCCTAAGGCTCTGTTCTATCAAAAATTGATTGGTGACAGTACAAGAAGGGAAGGGTCAGAGAAGACAGGATCAATCAAACAGCCTTTTTACACAATACAGAGGATTTTGTTTTCTTTTTACACAATGCAGAGGATTAACCCCTTAGGTTCCACAGTGAAGATAACAAGCATGCTTTACTGTGTATACAGACTGGTTTTACTGTTGTGGGGTTAGTAACACTTTAAAGAGTTGTCACAGGAAAATATGCCCACATTGGAGCTTTTTCTTCACATCTTGCTCTAGTGACAATTCCAAAATTTTGGATTTCCTCTCATGTTCTATCTAAAACTGGTTACTAGGATAGATAGATGGGAAAATCTCCACAGTGGGGACACATACAGAAATAAACACTTGACAAAGAATAGTCTAGCTCTTCCCAAAAAATGGCCTTTACACACCTAGGGGTTAGGGGTAAATGTTGGAGGAAATAGTGGGGTTAATTGTCAGGATAAAGTTAAAGTGGAGCTCCACTCAAACAGTGCCTCCTCCCCCCCTCCGCTGCCACATTTGGCACCTTTTGGTGGAGAGGGGGAGCGGGTAATTGGTTTTGACAGGTACCCGCTGCCACTTATTGCTGAGTTTGCAGTGGTGAAGTAAGCCAGCAGTTCGGCCCCCTTCTCCTTCCATCCGAAGCTGGCCCATTCATAGAGCACAGCATGATTCCCACAAATGCACAGTAAGAAACTGGCTGTGAAGCCGCAAGGCTTCACTGGCGGCTTCACTTAGCCGAGATGGCGACACCAGCACCTGAGAGCTATTTCAAGAATCGTCTTGGGTGAGGACACCGCTGGATTCCTGGAAGGTAATTCCCCCAATAGTAAAACTCAGCAGCTACAGTATTTGTAGCTGCAGACTTTTAATTTTTGGAGGAGGGGGTGGAACTCCGCTTTAACTGTCACCATTTACTTCAGGTGTTGGGAGTTATTTAAGGGGCTAATCTTGATAGTTAGGGCCCATACCCACTAATGAGCTTTAGCTCCTCAAGAATGCACATTTCCAGTACAATAGAAATTATTCCCAGTTGCTATGTACACATTCACATCAGTGTGCTGCGTTGGTGGTGCGTTGTTAAAAATCCTGCAAGCAGCATCTTTTGTGTGCTTTCTTTAAAACACACCAAAATCGAGGTTTCAATAGAAATCAATGGCAATGCAATAAACACGGTGTTAAAATGCATCAAAACCGCACCACGTTACATTTTTTATGTGGTTTTTACTCGCATGTCTGGGATACACAATTGTATGCTGGAGCTCAGGATATAAGATTGCATGCTGGAAGGGAGAGAAGGAAGGAGCAACATGAGCCAACACAGGGAGAGTGGCAGAGGCAGCAGGGTGGACATTGAGCATAAAGAATTTATCAGCCAGGTACGAGAGCATCCAGAGCTGTACAACTAAGCAGATCCAAGCTATGGCAACCGGGTGAAAAAGAACCAAGTTTGAGAGCACATTGGGTCTGTCACTATCAGAGATTGGGACTGGCTTTCCAATTCTGCGGAAGCTCAACCTGTGGGCCTCCAGCTGTTGAGGAACTACAAGTCCCATGATGTATTGAAAGGCTGAAAATTATAAGCATGACTCCCAAAAGTTGAGGCATAATGGAACTTGTAGTTCAGCAACATCTGGAGGGCCACATGTTGAACACCTGTGTACTAAAGGTACATTCCTACCAATCCCTTCCAAAGTTTTCCACTAATTGTAACCTTTTTTTGCACAGAACTGAATACTCAGATGCAGGAAAGACTATCATGCCATGTGCTCTGTTCAAATGTTTAGCCCCATACACACTATCAGTTTTCCTGAAGGTTTTTCTCTCCAGGTTTACCAAAACCATGTAGTGCAAGGGCCTGCCTGATTGCATACGAATTGAAACTCTTAAGGTTTGACCTCATATTAGATGGTTTTAGTAAACCTGAAGAGAAAAACCTGCAGGAAAACTGATAGTATGTATGGGGCTTTTCTGTATGTTTTTTTTTTTTTTTTCTTGTGTGTACTGTCTTCATTTGGTAGCACCATCTAGTGGGTGAAATAGAGACGACATGTCAGGAAATAATCCTGTAGCAAGTACTTATGATATGTCTCTTTTTTTGTGTGTGTGTGTGTGTGTGTGTGTGTTTGTATTATCTTCCAATAGTGGGTGCAAACCAAAGCCAAAAAGATCACACAGAGACCATATATACTCTTCAAAATATTATTCTAAATATTTTTTATTTGTGGGCACACAATTGGCCCGTGACAATGCACAATGTTGGCTCGTGACAAAACCTAATAAAAATATTTTTCAGCACAGAAATATTTTAAATATTCTCCCTTTGCCAGCTCATATATATTTAAGCCGGTGAGGCGTAACATAATAAAGAATTAGTATTATTTCAAAACATCAACAGAAAAGATCAAAATGGGAAGGGGTACACCATGGATTTTGACTTTATGACTGGGAAGTAGGTAAATATAGGGGAAGAACACCAGGGCAGGCTTAATTAGAAGGATGGTATTCAATCAGGAATGGGGGGGGGGGGTTGTTTATGATTTGAAATGGGACGTGCTGAAAAAAACGAAGTTCAATGCTTCCAAGCATGCGTCGACTTGATTCTGAGCATGCATGGTTTTTTTAACCGATGGACTTGCCTACAAACGATAATTTTTTTCTAACAGTTAGGTATCTATCGGTTAAATTTAAAACAAGATTGCTTTTTTTTAAACCTATGGGTAATTAACCGATGGGGCCCACACATGATCGGTTTGGTCCTATGAAAATGGTCCATCAGACCGTTCTCATCGGTTTGACCGATCGTGTGTACGCGGCATTACCCCATTGTTGGCTGGTGCTCAAGAATTTTGGGGGGCGCAAACAAACTGAAAAAAAATGGCAAACTTTTTATAGCCTAAGCCATCTTTATGTAGAGAAACAACAATTTTTTTCAGATCCTCAGAGAGTTCTTTGCCATGAGGTGTCATGTTGAACTTCCAGTGACCAGTATGAGAGATTGAGAGCGATAACACCAAACTTAACACACCTGCTCCCCATTAACATCTGATACCTTGTAACACGAACAAGTCACATGACACTGGGGGGGGGGAATGGCTAATTGGGCCCAATGTGGACATTTTAACTTAGGGTGTACTCACTGCGGACTGTAAGTGCACGTGGGCTGTGAGTACAAGTGGGCTGTGAGTACCTGTGTATTGTATTGTTGAGTACCTGTGTATTGATGAGTATTGGTGTCAGGAAGCCAATTGTTTAGTTAATTTGGACAGGGTGCAATCCCCAATCCTCATTAAATTAGTAGGTACGAAGCCCGGCGGGTGTGGCAATGTGACTCGGTGTACATCTTGTGGCATGTATGCATTCCTTGATCATCCTTTTGAGGGCAAATACTGCTGTGCAAAATGTAAGCACATTGTTTCCCTGGAAGCCCAGGTCCTGAATCTAGGGAAGCAACTGTCAGCCCTGCGAAGACCCTCCATACTAAAGGCAAGCTGGTGCCAGAAGGAGCCAACACAGAGGCAGATGGAGACAAATAAGTATAGGCACTAGAAAAGAGTTGATGGGTGACAGTCAGGAAGGGTAGAGGGGAAAGTGCCAGGGAGGCCTATCCTGGGCTGGAACATCCCAATAAGTATGCCCTGTTGAGTGACATTGGTGAGGGGGCCAGCACTGCTGGAGCTGAGGGACTCCCTTAGCTGCCAGGGTAAGAACTCCTCCAGTGAGAGTGGAGGGGGAGTGAGGGGAAAGGAAAGACAGGTTCTGGTGGTTCTGGTGGTAGGGGACTCAATTCTTAGAAGGACAGAGAGGGCAATCTATGACAAAGACCTGAAGCGCCAAACTATATGCTGTCTACTGGGTGCTCAGGTTTGACACATCACGGATATGGTGGACAGATTACTGGGAGGGGCTGGGGAAGACCCGGCTGTCATGGTGCACGTTGGCACCAATGACAAAGTCAGAGGCAGATGGAGTGTCCTAAAGAAACATTTTAGGGACTTAGGAGCCAAATTGAGGAAAAGGACCTCCAAGGTAGTATTCTCAAAAATACTACCAGTACATCGAGCCACACCAGGAAGACAGAGGGAAGTAAACAAGTGGCTGAAGAGCTGGTGTAGTAAGGAGGGGTGTTGCGTACCTGGGATGTGAGCCTGACGTGCAGAGGAAGGCCTCTCCTACAACTCAGGCTCGCAGACTACTGGCAGTGATACAGCAGCCACAGGAGCACTGTGGGGTATGAGTGCCTGTAAACCAGGGGTCTCAAACTCAAATTACCTGAGGGCCACAAGACAAGTTTCCATATCCCATGGGGGGCCGCATGCAAACTTTCAAACTTCAAAAACACTACTGGTGTCAGCAAACGCATTGTTAACCCTGACCACTACACTGCACACTGACCACTACACTACACACTGACCACTCACCATCAGGGTACAGCACATCAGGGCACAGGGCACAGCACACATGAGTGCACAGCGCACATCAGGGTATAAAGCCCAGTACATCAGGGTACAAAGCCCAGCACATCAGGGTACAAAGCCCAGCACATCAGGGTACAGGGCACATCAGAGCACAGCACATAGGGGTACAGCACAACAGGCCACATCAGGGTGCACGGCACATTAGGGCAGGGCATATCAGGACAGGGCACATGGCAAAGTGCAGGACATGGCACATCAGGGCACAGCACATCAGGACAGGGCACATGACACATCAGGGTACAGGGCACATGAAACAGCACATCAGGGTACAAAGCCCAGCACATCAGGGTACATGGGGCACATCAGGGTACATGGGGCACATTGCACATCAGGGTACATGGGCCACATCAGGGTACATGGGGCACAATCAGAGCACATCAGGGCACATGGGGCATATCAGGGCACATGGGGTACATACAAGCACACCAGGGCACATGGGGCACATGAGAGCATATCAGGGCACAATCAGGGAACATGGGCACACCAGGGAACATGGGGCACATGAGAGCACATCAGGGCACAGCACATCAGGACAGGGTAAATGGCACATCAGGGTACAGGACATGGCACATCAGGGCACAGCACATCAGGACAGGGCACATGGCACATCAGGGTACATGGCACATGAAACAGCACATCAGGGTACAAAGCCCAGCACATCAGGGTGCCCCATGTACCCTGATGTGCTGGGCTTTGTACCCTGATGTGCTGTTTCATGTGCCCTGTACCCTGATGTGCCATGTGCCCTGATGTGCTGGGCTTTGTACCCTGATGTGCTGTTTCATGTGCCCTGTACCCTGATGTGCCATGTGCCCTGTCCTGATGTGCTTTGCCCTGATGTGCCATGTCCTGTACCCTGATGTGCCATGTGCCCTGTCCTGATGTGCTGTGCCCCATGTGCCCTGATGTGCTCTCATGTGCCCCATGTTCCCTGGTGTACCCCATGTTCCCTGGTGTGCCCCATGTTCCCTGATTGTGCCCTGATGTGCTCTCATGTGCCCCATGGCACATCAGGGTACATGGGCCACATCAGGGCACAATCAGAGCACATGGGGCATATCAGGGCACATGGGGCACATACGAGCACACCAGGGCACAATCAGGGCACATCAGGGCACATGGGGCACACCAGGGCACAATCAGGGAACATGAGGCACATGAGAGCACATCAGGGCACATGGGGCACAGCACATCAGGACAGGGCACATGGCACATCAGGGTACAGGGTACCCTGATGTACAGCGCTCAGCACATCAGGGTACATGAGACACATAAGGGTACATGGGGCACATGAGGGAACATGGCACATTGGGGCACATGAGGGTACATGGGGCACATCAGGGCACAATCAGGACACACAAGAGCACATCAGGGCACATGAGAGCACATCAGGGCACACCAGGGCACATGAGAGCACATGAGGGCACAATCAGGGCACATGAGAGCACATCAGGGCACATGGGAGCACATCAGGGCACACGGGAGCACATCAGGGCACACGGGAGCACATCAGGGCACATGGGAGCACATCAGGGCACACGGGAGCACATCAGGGCACACGGGAGCACATCAGGGCACATGAGAGCACATCAGGGCACATGAGGGCACATCCGGGCACATGAGAGCACATCAGGGCACATGAGAGCACATGAGAGCACATGAGAGCACATGAGGGCACATGAGGGCACATCAGGGCACATGAGAGCACATCAGGGCACATGAGAGCACATCAGGGCACAATCAGGGCACATCAGGGCACATGAGAGCACATTAGGGCACAATCAGGGCACATGAGAGCACATCAGGGCACATGAGAGCACACCAGGGCACAGGTCAGCATTTACTTGTTGTTTTCTTCAAAGGCAGAGTAGCGCAGGAAGCGTCTGTCATAAGTTCACTTGTCTCTCATGTCACGCTGCTACTCCCTGGCAGCCCCCCCTCTCTTCTCGTTCATCTCAGATGATGTCACAAGCAAATGGGGATGGACGAGAAGAGAGGAGGGGCCGTCAAGGGGGTAGCAGTGTGACATGAGAGACAAGTCAACTTATGACAGACGCTTCCTGCGCTACTCTTCATGCACCTCGATCTACACTTCCGCGGCACCCGCCCTGCCTGCGGGCCATTTAAAACCGGTCCGCGGGCCGCAAATGGCCCGCGGGCCGGTACTTTGAGACCCCTGCTGTAAACAGTTCAATAGTCCCTGTAGTAGCTGTGGTCAGCAGGCAGATAGTAGATGAGCTGACCCGATGTTTGACTGGTGGCAGGCTGAGATGAACCATGGAGCAGTACCAGATGCAGGCTTGCAGGGCTGAGAGCTGTAGCAGGCTGGATGAGCGAGATGCAGGGTCATATGGGCCGGGTCGGTAATAATCAGGCATAGACGTTAGGCAGAAGAGAGGTCAGGTCACAAGCCGAGTAGTACTGGAAGGGCATCAGACAGAATCAGCAGGCAGGATCAGAGTCTAAGGGAAGCCAGGATCAGCACAGGCAGCAAGTACTCACAGGTAACCAATTTTATGGAATACAGACCTTCGAATGTAAGCACCTCATCCCTAGTAGAGAAAAACAATATAAAGGGGGAGAAAACGGGGGACCAAAAAACCCTGGGGACTTTTAGGCGGTGCTAATAAAGTGAAATAACACAAGTATAATATAGAAAAATAATTTTATTTGATAACAATAAATAAATAAAAAAACATCCGATAAATGTTATAGTTGTTGAACTTCATAAATACAAGAAGACCTGTTTGCAGTATTGAATCGCTCTACATGGTTCGCTCCAAAATGAGCTTCTTCAGGAGCTTGAACATGTAATACTACAAAATATCAAGAGACAAAAAATATATAAAGGATGGGAAACAACATATTGGTAAGTATAGGTGCATATATACAAGCACAATATAAACTTTTGAAAACAAAAACGTATATAGACAATAATTAAAAAAAGGGGGTATACAGTACAATATAAGTTCACATATACAAAAGGTGCAGAGTAATGGCGCAAATGAGCTTACCACATGAGACCGGATAGCTTCAAAGCATGAAGGTATAATAAGAAACAACGTTGTCGAGATAGTGGAGCCATGCATCAAAGTATTTCAATACTCAGTTCAAAGGCCATAGTACAGAAAGAGCCTAGATGTGTAAACAAATTGAATAAGTAAATTTAATTGGGTCAGATTCACCTGAAAAACAGGTAAAATCAACCCAAAAGACAATATATATATATATATATATATATATATATATATATATATATAGGATATAGCGAAGCATACCTCACTTAAGATAGTGAACTATGGAACGAATACAATAAGACGTCAGAAAGACCATTCTCATAATAAAGATTTCCGCAGGCGTGCACTCAAAAATTCCTCCAGATGCCATACATCCGAATAGATGGGTGCCTCATAAGCACAAATAGTGCAGGTAATCTATAAAAAATTGTACAAAACATACATGTAAGGAGCATATAGAGACATATAAGATGCACACCAACCCCTTCAGTGTGGGCTGATAGCATCCTACATGGTGGTCTAAAAAAGACATTACCTTAATTGAGGGGTGATCTCAGGGGGTCATCAAAGCAACCGATCCTGCCGTTGGCTCAGTGTGCCCAAACGTAGTGCCGGGGATTGCGGCTACTGAGCCGCGCTCTTAAATACCAACCTGGCGACGTCCGACGTACGCCAACAGGATGCGGACACGTGACCGCGACCTTCCGTCTCCTCCCATCGGCCGTTCGTCCAACCAATGGCAAACACGGATGTCCCGCGCGTACACGAATGGGACACACTGCCATAACGCCGAGGCGCATGTCGCCATGTTTGTTAAGGGAGAACGGCCTGGCAAGGAACAACAGGATGGAAAGCATGGCTGCGAAAATACGGTGGAAAAAAGGCAGCGCAAAAAAAAGGGGCAAACAAAGCCAAGACCAAAAGCGGGAGAGAAAGGCCAGATAGTCATAAAATATACATACCAATATGTTGTTTCCCATCCTTTATATATTTTTTTCTCTTGATATTTTGTAGTATTACCTGTTCAAGCTCCTAAAGAAGCTCATTTTGGTGCGAAACATGTAGAGTGATTCAATACTGCAAACAGGTCTTCTTGTATTTATGAAGTTCAACAACTAACATTTATCGGATGGTTTTTATTTATTTATTGTTATCAAATAAAATTATTTTTCTATTTTTCTATATTATACTTGTGTTATTTCACTTTATTAGCACCGCCTAAAAGTCCCCAGGGTTTTTTGGTACCCCTTTCCTCCCCCTTTATATTGTTTTACTCACAGGTAACAACAAGCTGGGTCAGGATCAGAGGTCACACAGGAAACATGAAATGACACAGAAGCTGCAGACCAAACAGCAAGGAGCCTCTGTAGGAGCCTTGCTTAAATAGCCTGCCTGACTTCAGTATTAGTGACAGGTGTGTGTCTTAAAGTGCTAGTAGGCATGTTTGCATGTCGGGCGCTTACATGGAAAGCCTGTCTTCCCTGACAAGGGGTTTGGGATCCTGGACAACTGGGCCGACTTTTCAGTCGGTCACCAGTTCTATATAAGGGACGGACTGCACCTAAATGAGGAGGGTGCAGATCTGCTGGGAATGAAGATGGCTGAAGAGTTAGAGGGGCTTTTAAACTAGGCAACAGGGGGGCAGGGTCCAGTGGTAGAGATAGTCAGAGAGGAACATATTTCAGAGGGTAGTATTGGGGGGACTAGTGGTAGGTTGACTAAAGCACATAAACCTGTGGTAAGTACAGTGGGCCAGATTCACATAGAACTACGTTACGCTGCGGCGGCGTAACGTATCCCATTTACGTTACACCGCCGCAAGTTTACAGCGTAAGTGCCTGATTCACAAAGCACTTACCTGTAAACTTGCGGCGGCGTAGCGTAAATCCGCTTGGCGCAAGCCCGCCTAATTCAAATGGGGCGGGCACCATTTAAATTAAGCGCGTTCCCGCGCCGAACGTACTGCGCATGCTCCGTCCGTAAAATTACCCGACGTGCATTGTGCTAAATGACGTCGCAAGGACGTCATTGGTTTCGACGTTAACGTAAATGGCGTCCAGCAAACGACGTGAAATTTAAAATTTCGACGCGGGAACGACGGCCATACTTAACATGGGTTACACCACCTAGAGGGCACCCTTAGTTTTACGCGACGCATCTCTATGGAAATGACATAAATTTAGATCGACGGGCAAAGCGGACATTCGTGAATCGGCGTAACTAGTCATTTGCATATCCTACGCCGACCGCAATGGAATCGCTAACTAGCGGCCAGCCTAGAATTGCAGCCTAAGATCCGACGGTGTAACACAGTTACACCTGTCGGATCTTAGGGCTATCTATGCGTAACTGATTCTATGAATCAGCCGCATAGATACGCCGTCGTATCTCTTTTGTGAATCTGGCCCAGTAAGTCCTATTTGCAACCTCAGAACACCCAGTAAGAAAAAAACATACAAAAAAAACTACACAACCAATTGAGCTTATCAAATAATTGGTAGGATTTCTGCTAACAAAAAAATAAATAAAAAATTCAAGGAATAATATAGTATGCTAAATGCACCTTTACACTCAATAATTAATTGTTCTCATAAATGCCCTTCAGTAACCAGACTTCCACTGTTTGGTACTTTAACTGACAACAATGAGAATATTATTGCTTGTAAATTACCAAAAAAAGAAATAATAATAAAAAAAAGAAAAACAACCGCCAAAAAAAAACAATTAAAACCTAGTTCAATTTCAAATACTATTCCTTTAGTGGACACACAATTTAAATTACAACCAAAATCCTGTTGAACCTGTTTCAACCCAAACACAAAAGAAAACAAGCATGTCACGTTTTTGTGTTTTAAAAATAAAAATAACACATAAAAACTAAACCAGGAAAAGAGAGAGAAAAAAAAAAAAACATAAAAAAAATTGCAATATTTTTTCCAAAACAACATGGACCACAGTCTTTCGGAAAAAAACCTATATGTACTCACCATGTAGTAAACTAAAAAAAAAAAAAAATACAGAGAAACCCTGCTTGGTAAGCACAAATGAAAATACATTTTCCCGCTCAATATGTCCTCCCCATTATATGACAGGTTATAATGGTACTTCCACGGTACTTTTTCAATTATAATTACAGGATATATAAAAAATTAAGAATAAAAATATGTGGTGTATGCTCTCTGCTTGGAGTTATTCTGACACCCACTAAAAAAACTAAGGGGCAGATCCACAAAAGGATTACGCCGGCGTATCTATTGATACGCCGGCGTAATTTTTAATTTCCCGCGTCGTATCTTTGTTTTGTATCCACAAAACAAGATACGACGGCATCTGGGATCGATCCGACAGGCGTACGTCTTAGTACGCCGTCAGATCTTAGATGCAATTTTTCGGCGGCCGCTAGGTGGCGTTTACGTCGAAATCAGCGTTGAGTATGTAAATTAGCTAGTTATGGCGATCCACGAACGTACGTCCGGCCGGCGCATTTTTTTACGTTGTTTGCGTTCGGCTTTTTCCGGCGTATAGTTAAAGCTGCTGTTATGAGGCGTACTCAATGTTAAGTATGGCCGGCGTTCCCGCGTACAATTTTGAATTTTTTACGTCGTTTGCGTAAGTCGTTCGCATTTGCACCGTCGTGAGCATTGGCTTGTTCCGTGTAGTAGGTAGGGGGCGCTAGTGATAAATTTAATTAAAGGTATGAGCAATTACAAAATACATGTGATATCAATTATAAATATACAACTAATTAATCAGAGCTAAATAGCAAAGATCCAGTTGAATAAATAGTGAAGGAATTAGATTCACAAAGGAACCTCTACTTAAAAAAGTGGTGTGCTCCCAAAACCTTAAAATAAGAAAAGGAATTCTTAAGTGATAATAATATTGTCCATAAATTTCTGTAGTGGTAGTGAGCCACTTAAAAAATAACGGAGTGAATCTTGCAATGGACCAGAAGAAAAACATGCAATCTTCTCATATACTGCAGTGTTTCAAAATCCTTCCACCAATTCCGCAAAAACGACACCCAAAAGTGAATAAATATATGCGCTTACCACAGCGCTTTGACCTCTTTAACTAAAAAGAAAGTCAAACACGCTTGTGCAGTTCTGAATGTCTGCAAACATATAGTGCGTTCTCCAGTAGTTGACACAGGCAAATCTTCTCCCAATATTCTCAGAAATGAAATGAAAAACAGAAAAACTCCATAGTGCAACCGGTTTTTAATATAAAATGATAAAACAAAACATGGGCCAAGTGGCCACTTACATTAAAAGGTGCCCATCCCGGCACTGGGTCTGCAGGCCTTTAAATGAGGAGGTGGAACCTCAATTTGCGTGCGGTGTGTGTCTCCTCTCGCCTCGCCAGCTCACATGAGTCGGATGATGGGGGAAGATAAAAAACGTGACCAGGCACGCCCCCCTGAAGACGTTTACACGAAACGATCGTCGGCGGCGTAGCCTGGTCACGTTTTTTATCTTCCCCCATCATCCGACTCATGTGAGCTGGCGAGTCGAGAGGAGACACACACCCCACGCAAATTGAGGTTCCACCTCCTCATTTAAAGGCCTGCAGACCCAGTGCCGGGATGGGCACCTTTTAATGTAAGTGGCCACTTGGCCCATGTTTTGTTTTATCATTTTATATTAAAAACCGGTTGCACTATGGAGTTTTTCTGTTTTTCATTTCATTTCTGAGAATATTGGGAGAAGATTTGCCTGTGTCAACTACTGGAGAACGCACTATATGTTTGCAGACATTCAGAACTGCACAAGCGTGTTTGACTTTCTTTTTAGTTAAAGAGGTCAAAGCGCTGTGGTAAGCGCATATATTTATTCACTTTTGGGTGTCGTTTTTGCGGAATTGGTGGAAGGATTTTGAAACACTGCAGTATATGAGAAGATTGCATGTTTTTCTTCTGGTCCATTGCAAGATTCACTCCGTTATTTTTTAAGTGGCTCACTACCACTACAGAAATTTATGGACAATATTATTATCACTTAAGAATTCCTTTTCTTATTTTAAGGTTTTGGGAGCACACCACTTTTTTAAGTAGAGGTTCCTTTGTGAATCTAATTCCTTCACTATTTATTCAACTGGATCTTTGCTATTTAGCTCTGATTAATTAGTTGTATATTTATAATTGATATCACATGTATTTTGTAATTGCTCATACCTTTAATTAAATGTATCACTAGCGCCCCCTACCTACTACACATTCACTAAATCTAATGAGGTTTTGTCCTCTTATATTTTTAGGGGAGCAGCTTTCCAATATATATTTTTATATATTTATTTATATAATTTTTTATTTTATTCTATTTATTAATCATATGTTCCACACACATTTTATTGGCGCGAAAATCTACTCTCAAACATATTGGCTTGTTCCGGGTTAATTTCGAGCATGCACACTGGGATACCCCCATGGACGGCGCATGCGCAGTTAAAAAAAACGTTGTTTACGTCGGGTCACGACGTATTAACATAAAATACGCCCCCGTTACATCTATTTGAATTCCGCGTCCTTACGCTGCCAAAAATACCCTACGCCGCCGTAACTTATGGCGCAAATTCTTTGTGGATTCGAAATAAAAAAAATAAGTTGCGGCGTATTGTATCTTAGATATGCTGCGCCTGGCGGAAGAGTATGCGCAGGTACGTGGATCTGCCTCTAAGCATTTACCTATATATTTGCTGTGACCTCCAAACTACCAGAAAAAAATTAACTTAGTTTAAAATCCAGCCCAATAACCTAAATCTGCACTACACAAATCTCGGTATTATAGTAAATACTTTCAAGCCTGGTCACTTTGTGCGTCGCCAATTATGTTACCCGTTTACTATATTTGAGATTTAATATCTCTCAGATATGATTTGGGTTAAATGAGAGTTCTTTGACCATGAGTGAAAGCTTTAACACAATAACACAAATTTATTGGAAAATAGTAAAGAGGCCTAGGCTAATACACAAAATCTATCTATTTGTACAAGGAAAGGGTAAAAATCATAGATTACATAAAGGAATACAGAGTGTAACGAGACCCTTGCTCGCTTCTGCTCTCCCGACACTCCTCTGCTACTATTGAGTCAGCTTGCAGATCGCAACGTCTGATGGTTCGGTCATCCAAGGCTCCGGGATCCGAACTACAACTATGTGCCGTTCGGGATCCATAAGAACAAAACACCAGGCAGGCTGTATGTAAGTTCAAACAGGAAGACCTTTATTGGAAGTACACAACACACTTTTAAACAGAATTTGGAACATCCCGCCCCCAACAATCGCTTTCATATTGGTCAATTGTAAAGTACATCGAGTTCTCCTTCAGGTCCTCATAACCATGCAAATGAGGACTTGAACATGAGTCAGCAGGGATTGGTCCAATAGCTTGAATGGAGGGACTGTTATGTGTATTGAGACAGAAGCCCCAGGGGGCAATCAATGTACACAATAGCCAGACACAGAACAATGGAGCCGTCTGGTCTTAAGACAGAGCAGAAGACCCCCCACTGTGTAACAGATTTCAAAGAGATACCCTTCAGCATTCCAAGGTCCATGACACAGAGTATATTCCTTAAAACATTGATATACTAACAGTAGGACATAAAAGACATAAGAAAAACATATTTAGTTACAAGGCAGACATTTCCCATAGTTACCATTTCCACCAAGGTTCCATTCTGATGGCTGCTCCACCATAGAGTGTGTGTTTTCCTCCCATCTAGTCTGTGTATATCATTACAGGCTGATGCCTCATTGGTTGGCATTGCCTGGCTTTGATTGGTGGGCCTCCCTAATCCTGGGTAAGAACTGGCTACATCTCCAATCCCTATACTTTGCATAAGTCAGCCCCCTTTAATGCAAATCCTTGTCCCAGACTATTTTGAGTAGGAAATTTAACCTTGTAAGTATATTACATTTTCAGGGAAATTAAGTATTCATGACGGGCTGGCCACGGCCCTTCATTGCATATCCAAATATGGGATCCTTTGAAGTGAATATGTGTAGAACAAATAGGTTTGGGTCCCATTGTTTAGATACACATGCCTAGACACCGACTTGTCTGTCTAACAGAGACTTCTAGGTCGCTATGTTACATAGATACAAAGCTAACTGAAATATATTCATAATTACAATATTTTACAGCTATTAATGGAGATTTCTTAACTTAACATTAACCACTTAACGACCGCCTAACGCCGATATACGTCGGCAGAATGGCACGGCTGGGCACAAGCACGTACCTGTACGTCCTCTTTAAGTGCCCAGCCATGGGTTGCAGGCGCGCGCCGGCGACCCGGTCTGAAGCTCAGTGACCGCGGCCGCGGAACCCGATCGCCGCCGGAGTTCCGCGATCGGTCACAGGAGCTGAAGAACGGGGAGAGGTGTGTGTAAACACACCTTCCCCGTTTTTCACAGTGGCACTGTCATTGATCGTCTGTTCCCTGATAAACGTAAAGGTGATCAATGACGTCACACGTCCAGCCCCACCCCCTACAGTTAGAAACACATATGAGGTCACACTTAACCCCTTCAGCCCCTAGTGGTTAACTCTCAAACTGCAATTGACATTTTCACAGTAAACAATGCATTTTTATAGCACTTTTTGCTGTGAATATGGTCTCAAAAATGTGTCAAAATTGTCCGATGTGTCCACCATAATGTCGCAGTCATGAATAAAATCGCTGATCGCCGCCATTAGTAGTAAAAAAAAAATATTAATAAAAATGCAATAAAACTATCCCCTATTTTGTAAACGCTATAAATTTTGCGCAAACCAATCGATAAACGCTTGTTGCGTTTTTTCTTACCAAAAATAGGTAGAAGAATACGTATTGGCCTAAACTGAGAAAAAATATTTTTTTTATATATTTTTGGGGGATATTTATTATAGTAAAAAGTAAAAAATATTGAATTTTTTTCAAAATTGTCGCTCTATTTTTGTTTATAGTGCAAAAAATAAAAACCGCAGAGGTAATCATATACCACCAAAAGAAAGCTCTATTTGTGGGAAAAAAAGGAAGCCAGTTTTGTTTGGCAGCCACTTTGCACGACCACGCAATTGTCAGTTAAAACGACGTAGTGCCGAATTGCAAAAAGGGGCCTGGTCCTTTTCCTGCATATTGGTCCGGGTCTTAAGTGGTTAATAAGTCACCAGGACCAGATGTCTTGGATTCGAGGGTAGTTAGATAACTCAGTCAAGTAATTGCGAGATCATTGCTCCTAATTGTTAATGACAGTCTACTGACTGCAATGGTACCAGCTGATTGGAGAAAAGCCAATGTAGCACCAATACCATCATTTTTACTGCTTCTATTCCTATATACTGGCTTTTGAAATTTACAAATGCAGCAAGTTATAATCTGAACGGAAGGTTTAGCACTGGGAAACACTTTTTGCATTTTATTTAAACTATATAGATCAGACCAAAATGAGGGACGAATAAGGATGAAAGAGGAAGAGAGGGACTTTGTTCCAAATCAGGGACAGTCCCTCGAATTTAGGGACAGTTGGGAGGTATGGATAACTCTTACAGAAGTGAATTTCCTTTCCTAGGAATAGATTTTCTCTCACTTCCTGTTGTCTCCCTATGTTTGTAAGTATGAGTCATATGTGAGTTGGATGTTTGTTACTCGGGGACTGCATGGATTTTGTTTGTGCTAGTGACTTACAGGTTACATATGGTTTATGTTTCTTTATTTACATTTAGTTATAGATTCCACATTACAATGTCACCCCTCTCTCTAGGCCACCCCAATATACAATGGATAGATTCATGCATAACATGAATCTATCCATGGCCGCTGTGGCCACCCCCTATTCATGTGACCGTGCGCATGAATTACAGTTACCAGTTTTTTTTAAGCACCTGATTAGAGCCAGAGGCTCTAATAGGCTTCAAAATAGGGTGGGCTCAGGATGCAGAGAGTGCGACCGGAGCCCACCCAGGTGTGTTGAATATTCGCTGTTGCAACACTGATCCTCCTCCTGGCCAATCAGGAAGCGGGTCTGATACCAGTCTCCCGATTGGCTGAAAGAACAGGCAATCCTATTGGATGCCAAGGAGGAGGGAAGGAGATGCACAGCAAAAGGAGCAAACATTTTACATCTACCAGGTAGGACACACGTACATTGTTATGTGAAGACTAGTATTGTAATACAGTATATACCACATTGTAATCAGCATGTCTGAATATGATTTTGTTTTAATATTTATATTATTTAGTATTTAACTTGTATACTTGAAGCTTGACGAAGCAGATAGTGATCTTCTGAGAAATGCGTTTAGTTCAATGCTGCCAAACAAATACCGTTTAATGTATATGGATACTAATATCCACCAGTTATACAGTTTGTCAAAATTAATTTAAATCACCTTAATGGGTGATAGTGAAAAAAATAAAATACTTTTAATGGGTCACTAAGTTCATTCATAGTTTAATATACCATTTTTAACCATTTACTGCATGTGTATAAATACAAAATCCATTCATTCTCTTACCTCTACTAAGTGTAAATTGGATATAAGGATGTGTCACAGTTATTAGAGCCACTAGAGAACATATGGACTTTGTGGTCTCTATAATGTCCACTAGGGATGAGCCGAACCCCCCCCCCCCCCCCGTTCGGTTAGCACCAGAACCTGCGAACAGACCAAAAGTTTGTGTGAACTTTAGAACCCAGTTAAAGTCTATAGGACTCGAACGCTTGAAATCTAAAGTGCTAATTTTAAAGTCTAATATGCAATTTATTGTCCTAAAAAGTGTTTGGAGACCCGGGTCCTGCCCCAGGGGACATGTACCAATGCAAAAAAAAGTTTAAACCGCCTTGCCTACACACGATCGTGAAAAAAAAATGCTCTAGCAAAGCGCGGTGACGTACAACACGTACAATGACACTATAAAGGGGAAGTTCCATTTGGAAGGCGCCACCCTTTGGGCTGCTTTTGCTTATTTCGTGTTAGTAAAAGACGATTTGCGCTTTTCAGTCTGTTACAGCGTGATGAATGTGCTTACTCCATTGCGAATGCTAGTTTTACCAGAACGAGCGCTCCCGTCTCATAACTTGCTTCTGAGCATGCACGTTTTTTTTTCACATCGTTAAAGCCCACACAAAACCATTTTTTACACGTTGTGAAAAATTAGAGCATGTTCGAAATTTTTAATGGACATTTTTTACATCGTGAAAAATGCTCTGGAGCCCACACACAATCGTTTTTAATGACATTAACCTCCCTGGCGGTATGATTCTGTCTGGAATTACGTACCAAAAGCGGTACAATTATTTGCAAGGAAATTTGGCATTTAATACTGTAGGCCTGTAATTCTTAGGAATAACTCACTTAAATCTGACCAAACAAGAATCTAATAGGCATCCCGGGTATGACATTTTTTTAAAAACAAAATGATAAATTATAATATAATAAATAATTATAAATAATTATAACAAATAATAATATAATTCTAATAAAAATTATTCAATAATGTAATCAAATCAAAATCACTGAAATTTTCTCAGTTGCAAAATTGTCGCTGTCATTATTTTTTTTTTTTATGACGAATTTCCCCACAAATCGCTATCGCACAATTCTGCAAGTGATTATAATTTATTATCGCTGTTTTCTAGCTGATCTAAAACCATTTTTGACATAAAGGGACACTTTTGGTTGCTATGGACAATCTACAGTTTGCAGAAAGAAAGAACCGTTTTTATTATATAAAAGTACATGTAGGGCACTGGGCAGACCACTAGGGACAAGGGGGGTGTGTATTTTTTACATACAGTACTGTAATCTATAAGATTACAGTATACTGTATGTATAGTGTTTGTTTACGTTTTTGAATTTGGCGCCGATCTCCGCTTCTGTGCGTCGTAACGTCGCAGGGAACGGAGATCGGCGGCACAGGAGGACGCTGTGTGAACCGAGCGAGGTCCCGCTCGCTCACACAGCGCGGTGGCATCGCTGGATCCAGGACAAGGTAAGCCAGCACACACTGCAGGCTCTGCATATCTACCCCGAGCGTGACTCGGGGTAGATATGCTCGGGGATACCGCCAGGAGGGTTAAAAAAAACATAATTTTTTACAACCCAAAAAACATGTGTACGTGGCATTAGGGTTTGGTGATAACTGGCGGAAATCTAGTATGTGCATGGACATTTCAATGAAAAAGGCTGCATCTAACTGTCTATCTAAAAGTAGCATATTGCCTTTTTCAGTACTTTACCATTTCTTCTAGCAAAGCCATTCCTGACAAAAGGATTAGTGGTTGTATAAGTCTGACATGTTTTCAGGCACATCCCTCTTTCAGAATAGGGAAATAAAAATGCAGCATGTTCCCCTGAAACTTTCCATGTCTAATGAATATGGTTTATAGCTTTCTTCATCCAAATATTAGGAAGATAAATAGTGGACCATTCTAGTACATTGTGATATTGCATCTTCGAATTAATGCCTTCCAACTGCAAGGGAAGTAGTGGTATATGCAATTATATGCCTCCCTAGAGACAGATAGCCTCACCCCTGTGTATAAGTATCCATAAAGTAGCCACCAGAATGATTTATAGGCTTTCTTTTTCCTTATGTGTGACATTTTTTGTAAGCATGCTTTAAGCTAATGTGACAGGATTCTCTCTAATGTCACAGGAGGATGAAAAAGTATTGTTTAATCAATATTCAACACAGCATTTCCCTGCTAGTCAGTGGTTTACACCGCAGTAATACATTACCTATCAGCAGTCTTTTCTCTTTATTTCCAGTGTGTGTGGTCTATTAAAATAAAAAAAACTATTTCATGTTGTAAGAAGTTTGTCAAAGTTAAGAGCTGGAAATCAGAAGCCAAAAGCAGCCAGTATAAGAGTATCACTTCCATACATTTCCTTCATTGTTTGATGTAGCATTCAGTGCAAATCACCTTAATTCAAACACATTGCTTGACACTAAAGCATGATGGCATAGCCGTTAAATATTAAAAAGGCTGACATGAAATGTTATTGACATCTCTTTAAACCAAGAGAAAAATGCAGTACATAAAGAAACAATCAAAAGAGTGAAACATGATATCCGTTGGATGTATTTGTCAAGATACATAATGAGTAACTGGAGTTAGACCTGTATACTCTATTGACTATTAAAGAGACAGTAACCAACATTAACAGTTCCTTTATGTCTAGCTCAGGATAAACAAGGTAATATATGTGTAGCACTACCCCTGTAGGAGCTGCTGGTTATATTTTTGGGAGGCACATTACCTCTGTATTCTCGCTTTCTAGGGTGAAAGGAGAGAGTCTGAAGAATTCCAATGTCCACACAATACACTTATTTTTCTTGGATTTATTTGGGAGAACGTCAGAAGAATGAGGGGTGTACATGTAAACACATTATAGGGATATCTTTCTGGATGTTTTGTAGATATGTTTAATGAATATATGAATTTAAATAGATGTCATTAACCACTTGAGACCCGCGCTATTGACAAAAGACGTCAACAGCGCAGTTCTCAGGTGCCAACTGGACGTCTTTGGACGTCATTTGAAATGCATTACCCGCGCGCGCCACTGGGGGGCACGCAGCGGGTAACCACTGTGCTGCCGCATCGCTGGGGACCCGATGTGTGTACCTGGCGGCCGCGATGTCCGCCGGGTACACGCGATCGTCGGTGACACAGCCGGTAACAGCAGGGACGTGGAGCTCTGTGTGTAAACACAGAGCTCCACGTGCTGTTAGAGGAGAGGAGACCGATCTGTGTCTCTTGTACATAGAGACACAGCATCGGTCACCTCCCCCAGTCACCCCCCTCCCCCCACACAGTTAGAACACACCCAGGCTACACAGTTAACCCCTTCCTCACCCCCTAGTGTTAACCCCTTCCCTGTCAGTCACATTTATACAGTAATTAGGGCATTTTTATAGCACTGATCGCTGTATAAATGTGAATGGTCCCAAATTTGTGTCGAAAGTGTCCGATACGTCCACCGCAATATCGCAGTCCCAATAAAAATCGCAGATCGCCGCCATTACTAGTAAAAAAAAATAATGAAAAAAAATCATAATTCTGTTTCCCATTTTGTAGGCGCTATAACGTTTGCGCAAACCAGTCGCTTATTGCGATTCTTTTTTTTTTTACAAAAATACGTCGAAAAATACGTATCGGCCTTAACTAAGAAAATTTTTTTTTTTTTTTTTTTTAAATAGGGATATTTATTATAGCAACAAGTAAAAAAAAAATATATATTTTTTAAATTGTCGCTCTTTTTTTGTTTATAGCGCAAAAGATAAAAAACGCAGAGGTGATCAAATAACACCAAAATAAAGCTCTATTTGTGGGGAAAAAAGGACGTCAATTTTGTTTGGGAGCCACGTCGCACGACCGCGCAAATGTCAGTTAAAGCGACGCAGTGCCGGAAGCTGAAATTTCGCCTGGGAACGAAGGGGGTTTATGTGCCCAGTAAGCAAGTGGTTAATATATGAACCTGTCATTAATTATTTTAAAATACATCGGTAAACTAGCAGTGCCTGCATTTTCCAACTTCCATATTTTCCCCCTATCAATAGGTAATGTGTAAAATAATCACATAGAATACTGAAAATATAAAAAAAGTTATGTATTCATTTGTATTGTTAATTTCAAAATACAGTTCCAGAAGAATGCTTGTAATCCAAAGCACTCGTATATGAAAGCAAGTTTCCCCATAGGAGTTGAAACTCATGCCGCGTACACACCATCACTTTATGTGATGAAAAAAAATGACGTTTTTAAAAACGTCACTTTAATTGACTGTGTGTGGGGGAAAACGTCGTTTTATGTCTTGTAAAAAACGACCAAAAAAAATTGAAGCATGCTTCAATTTTATGTGTCGTTTTTCAAAAGTGCACTTTTTACTTCACAGAAATTGACCGTGTGTAGCAAAAAACGTCGTTTTCTACGACGTTTTTTCATCCACGCATGCCCAGAAGCTACTTATGAAGCAAGCTTCAATGGTAAAACGTGGTGAGACGTAACCTCACTTTGCAAGAACATTGTGAGAAAAACGATGGTGTGTAGGCAACTTCGTCTTTGAAAATTGAAGTTTCAAAAACGTCATTTTTTACTTCACAGAAAGTGTCGTTTTTTTTCATCACATAAAGTGATGGTGTGTACGCGGCATTAGATCATTTGTGTCACAGTGACTGCTATTATAGACAAGCATGATTTAAGCCAATGGGCTGTGCAATACCACATGTGTCCAGAGGTGGGGGAGCACCAAAGACACTTGGAAACACTCAGAAGCCAATCGGATGCACTCGGAGACACTCAGGAGCGGAGTATTTCCAAATGTGTTTCCGAGCTGCTCCAAGTGCATCCGAGCGGCTACAAGTGCCACCGGTTCCCCTGCACCCCTGTTCAAATGTGATACTGCACACCCCATTGGCTTGAATCCTGCTCGTCTTGCGAGAACACGTTTACAAACCGAGTCAGGATTTAAAAAAAACAATAGCTTGTATTTCGAAACACTCGTAAACCGCATTACTCACAATCTGAGGTGATACTGGATATGCATTAAATATTAATTATGACAGTTAACTCCTTAGTAAAGTTCTCTAGATGAGCATAGAAGATGAAACAATGCATCTAGCCTTAAAAAGAGATATACTGTAAATATAACTGAGAATAGATACATTATAAGGCATCCATGGTCTTCCAGTATTTTTATTATGTATATTATTCTTGGGTATGCCAAACTGGAAATATAAAACATTTCCTGCATAGGGGAGACTGAATAATTTGCCAGATAACCCTCATCTACCAAAATCCAGGTTATGTGTATTCTGAATTGTATGAACACAGCGTCTCCCCGCAGGGATGTAGTCCCAAGGGAGGGGGCATGCACGCTGACTAACCCCCAGCCAGAACGGCTCCAATGATGGGGGCAAGCTTACTGAGGAGGAACAGGAAGTGAGAAATTCAGACAAAGAAAAAAAACATTTAGAAGGGAAATCGAAGAAAAAGGTAAGTGAACCAACATTGCTCTAGCTCAGGGATATGCAATTAGCGGACCTCCAGCTGTTGCAGAACTACAAATCCCATGAGGCATAGCAAGACTCTGACACCCAGAGGCAGAGGCATGATGGGACTTGTAGTTTTGCAACAGCTGGAGGTCCGCTAATTTCATATCACTGCTCTAACTTAAAGGAACCTATTTAGAAAAAAAAAAACCCTTTAAAGTGTAAGTTGTAGACAGGTACATGAATTCTGTGCATTCTCAAGGCTGCGTTCACACTATCTATGGAGCTTCTAGCAGCAGAGGGTCAGGTATGTCCCCGTTCATCATTTCAGGTCAGAATTAGGTCAGGATTTTTGTATGAATTCGGACCTGAAATGAATCCAAAGACATACAGAACCCTTCGGCAGTGAGCTATGCGGTCACAGCGGAGATGTGTGAATCGGCTTCATTGAGAGCCGGTCACACTCTCCTGTCATGCAAATTGGATGCAAGAAACCCACATCCAATTCGCAGTGTGAACCCAGCCTTACTACTTTTAGAATGCATGAGAGACACTTTCGCAAAATCTGCCCGCACCAGTCTTTATGAATTTAAAGGTATTTTTTTTAAACAATGAAAAAAGTGTATTAACCTGAAGTCTAATGTCATTTAAAGTGTTCTAATAATGAGCTACCAGCATTCTGTTTATGTGTTAAAATGATTAAAGTTAACAAATTAAAATTATCCCTACTCATAGAAGTTAAAGTAATAGAAAATTACTAAGGATTAAAAATTACACATGCAGAGACTCATCTTCCTTTTTTGCTTTGGGCAATTTCAACCTTCTAAGTTTTTTATTTATGATAAGCGAGTTAGAATTTTATTTGGATTATGAGGCACAGCTTGATAGATTTCTTTGAAAAAGCTAGTACAAGCTGAAGATTTTAATAATTAGCATATTAACTTATATTTTGCAAAATTGCTTTTATGTTTTGCATTTTGGAGGATAAACAAATTGAACTTCACCAGGTCAGACTCCTAAATTAATTTACAACTTTAGATTCATCAGTTTCCATAATAGATTTTCTTTTGCATTTTCTGATTGCACATACTGTATGTATTTCTATGGTAAGAGTATTAATGCACATGTTTTTGATAATGTCAACATGAAGAAATTCCATTTAAGTTTATTATATGCAGTGTTAGTACTGTGTCAACATCAAACAAGCACATACATTTCACAAAAATAGAATATTGAAAATAAATTAGCTTACAGATGTACTGCTCAAGTCAACTCTAGACAGGGAAAATATAAATTGATGGAAGTGTTAGATTTAAAGTTAAAGGGTCACTAAAGTTTTTTTGTTTAGCTAAATAGCTTCCTTTACCTTACTGCAGTCCGGGTTTAATGTCCTCATTGTTCGTTGTTGCTTTGATGTTGCTGTAATTCCTCTCTGTTCTGGACACTTCCTGGTTGTCTGTTTCCTGATAACCACAGTACTAGGAGATTTCTCACTGTGGTCACTAAACAAGGAGGTGTGATTACTGTGTGTCTAAAACCCCTCAGCACCAATCCAGTTTCGTTCTTCAAACCATCACTGCCCTCTATTGGCTCTCTGGCTCTGTACATCAAAGAACCAGGAAACAACAGCAAAAAAGAAACTAAACTGTAGGTACATTATATGATTGTTTTTTTATCTATTTTTAATCATTTTTATAAGGAATCAGTTAACTATAATGGGCCAGATTCACGTATCTGGGCGCATCTTTGTGCGGGCGTAGTGTATCCTATTTACGCTACACCGTCGCAACTTAGACAGGCAAGTGCAGTATTCACAAAGCACTTGCTCCGTAAATTGCGGCGGCGTAGCGTAAATGGGCCGGCGTAAGCCCGCGTAATTCAAAGTAGGCTGGTAGGGGGCGTGTTGTATGGAAATGAATCGTGACCCCACGTAAATGATGCGCCTAGCGAACGGTGCCTAAGTTACACCGGCTCAATGCTTAGTCGACGTGAACGTAACCTACGCCCATCCCCACTCACATACGACTTACGCAAACAACGTAAAATATGACGCTGTTCCGACGTTTCCGACGTCCATACCTTAACATGACTTACCCCTGCTTTATGAGGGGTAAAGTTACGCCGGTCGTAAGCCTTACGTAAACAGCGTATATTTATACGCCAGGCGCAAGTACTTTCACGAATCGGCGTATCTAGCTCATTTGCATATTCAACGCGGAAATCTACGGAAGCGCCCCTAGCGGCCAGCATAAATATGCACCCAAGATACGACGGCATAGGAGACTTACGTCGGTCGTATCTTGGCAACAGTGAGGCGTATTTGATTCTATGAATCAGTCGCATAGATACGACGGCGCACTTTCGGACTTACGACGGCATACATGGAGATACGCTGTCGTAAGTCCTTTGTGAATCTGGCCCTATGTCTCTATACCCTGTAAACAGTCATTTCAGCTAAAACATTTTTTTCCTTTAGTGACCCTTTAACCTCTAAGGTGAAATGTATAAGGCCCCCTACACACGAGCAGACATGTCCGATGAAAACGGTCTGCAGACCGTTTTCATCGGACATGTCTCCTGGGAGCTTTTGGTCTGATGTGTGTACACACCATCAGACCAAAATCCCCGCGCACAGAGAACGCGGTGACGTAGAAGACACCGACGTTCTCAAACACGGAAGTGCAATGCTTCCACGCATGCGTGAATCAATTTGATCTCGGAACGCTGGTTACACGTCATAACCAGCGGACATGTCTGATTGGGTGTACTAACCATCGGACATGTCCGATGGACATGTTTCCAGTGGACAAGTTTCTTAGCTTGCTAAGAAACTTTTGTCCGCTGAAAACCTGTCCGCTAGGCCGTACACACGGTCGGACATGTCCGCGGAAACTGGTCTGCGGACCAGTTTCAGCTGACATGTTCGACCGTGTGTACGCAGCCTAATAGTGAGGGCATTCAATTTTAGGAAATATAATATGTTGTATTGGTGCATAGCAATTAGAGCAAATGTCAATCCCATTGGATGGCAGTGCATGTTTCATTAAAAACTATTTGAATACATAATATATTGTCCAACTCTTTGTGCTAGAAACTGATTTTTTTTTAAATCTTTTAATTTGTGTATGGCAAACTATGAAAAGATACATAACACCTAAGCTTATTTTCAAATGGCATCAAAGTGAGCAGGAGGGAGGGGCTGAATGTTTTAAAGCTAAACTTCAGGTCATGAGCTAATTATATTATTTGGAAAAAAATTGATAGAGAGAGCTTGGACTTTTTAGGCAGAAGACACAAAAGTTACAAAAATATAAATTTATTTAGAAAAAATATTGACACAAATATAAAAACATGTTGATAAAATGAACCAATAATGAAAAATATATAGCTAAATACAACCAATGTATTGCTACATGGAATCTGACAACAAATAGATTTGCTGTATAGTAACGGTGAATCCAAGAGTACGGTTATATTGCAGTGACGTAATGTCTTGCTCTACATGTTACGCACCTTGCACTTCTTCAGGAGAATTTTCATAACTATTTAAATATGAAAAAGAAAGATACATAAGAGATAAATCAGACACAAACATTCAACAGTTGATATGGACTTCTGTTCCACAAACCACATAGGAAACTATGGAGGTGTGCATAAAAAAATTATGAGTATACTGAAAATGTATACTGTATAGATAACCTTTCATATATAAGGTAAATAAATTGGGTATAAACCCAGTACTCGCAATGATTTAAGACACAGGCTCACAGCTACAAGTGATGCAGACAAGTTACAGAGCGACATACCTCCTAGATTTATTTTTATTTTTTAACTACATCACCTCCTAGATTTTTTTGAATTCTGTTCAACCACTTTGGTGACAAGATAACAATGTCAGAGAGCACAGCAAGGCCCCTTGCTTGCACTGTATTTAAGCAGTACAGCTTGGATTCTGCACCACTCCAAGTCTAATGATAGGGAAAAAAGAGCACGTTTACCAGGACCCGTTAATTGTAAACATTGCAGAGCTTATTATTAAAGAGATTGTAAAAATAATAAACAAATAAAAAAAATAACAAACATGTCTATACTTACCTGTCTGTGTGATGGAACTGCACAGAGCAGCTGCAAATCTTCTCTTTTTGGGTCCCCTGTGCTCCTTGCCCCTCCTCTCTGTCCAGTGCTTCCATGGGAACCCACTTCCCATCGGGGGTACTTGTGTGTGTTTGCTCCTTAGTGTCTAATTCATCTGCCGCACTGTCCCACAGAAAATTGCTGATTGTTGCCATTACAAGTAAAAAAAAAAAAAAATGAATGCCATAAAAATATCCCATAGTTTGTAGCCATGATAACTTTTGTGCAAACCAATCATACGCTTATTGGGATTTTCTTTACCAAAAATATGTAGAAGAATACATACAGTATTTCACATTTTTGTAAATATTTTATTCTATCTTTTCATGTGCAAACACGGAAGAAATTACACTTGGATACAATGTAAAGTAGTGAGTGTACATATTGTATAACAGTGTAAATATGCTGTCCCCTCAAAATATCTCATCACACAGTCATTAATGTCTAAACCACTGGCAACAAAAATGAGAACACCCCTTAGTGAAAGTGTCAAAATTGGAACCAATTAGCAATGTTCCCTCCCCGGTGTCATGTGACTCATTAGCGTTACATGGTCTCTGTAAATGGGCTGCAGGTGTGTTATATTTGGTGTTATCGCTTTCTCATACTGGTCACTGGAAGTTCAACATGGCACCTCATGGCAAAGAACTCTCTGAGGATCTGAAAAAAAAAAAAAAGAATTATTGCTCTACATAAAGATGGCCTAGGCTAAAAGAGGTTTGGCAAGACCCTGAAACTGAGCTGCAGCACAGTGGCCAAGACCATACAGCGGTTTAACAGGACAGGCCTCACTCAGCACAGGCCTCACCATGGTCGACCAAAGAAGTTGAGTGCACATGCTCAGTGTCATATCCAGAGGTTGTCTTTGGGAAATAGATTTATGAGTGCTGCCAGCATTGCTGCAGAGGTTGAAGGGGTGGGGGGGGTCAGCCTGTCAGTGCTCAGACCATACTCTGCACACTATATCAAATTGGTCTGCATTGCTGTCGTCCCAAAAGGAAGCCTCTTCTAAAGATGATGCACCAGAAAGCTCACAAACTGTTTGCTGAAGACAAGAAGGCTAAGGACATATATTACCGGAACCATGTCCTGTGGTCTGTTGAGACCAAGATAAACATATTTTGTTCAGTTGGTGGCAAGAGTGTGTGGCGGCAACCAGTCGAGTAGTACAAAGACAAGTGTGTCTTTGCCTAGAGTCAAGCATGGTGGTGGGAGTGTCATGGTCTGGGGCTGCATGAGTGCTGCCAGCACTGGGGAGCTACAGTTCATTGAGGGCAACCATGAATGCCAACATGTACTGGGACATATTAAAGCAGAACATGATCCCCCTCCCTTCAGAGACTGGGCCGCAGGGCACTATTCCAACATGATAATGACTCCAAACACACCTCCAAGATGACCCCTGCCCTGCTATAGAAGCTGAGGGCAAAAGTAATGGACTGGCCAAGCATGTCTCCAGACCTAAACCCTATTTAGCATCTGTGGGGCATCCTCAAATTGGAAGTAGGGGAGCGCAAGGTCTCTAACATCCACCAGCTCCATGATGTTGTTATGGAGGAGTGGAAAAGGACTCTAGTCTCAACCAGTGAAGCTTTGGTATACTCCATGCCCAAAAGGAAGCCTCTTCTAAAGATGATGCACCAGAAAGCTCACAAACTGTTTGCTGAAGACAAGAAGGCTAAGGACATATATTACCGGAACCATGTCCTGTGGTCTGTTGAGACCAAGATAAACGTATTTTGTTCAGTTGGTGGCAAGAGTGTGTGGCGGCAACCAGGCGAGTAGTACAAAGACAAGTGTGTCTTTGCCTAGAGTCAAGCATGGTGGTGGGAGTGTCATGGTCTGGGGCTGCATGAGTGCTGCCAGCACTGGGGAGCTACAGTTCATTGAGGGCAACCATGAATGCCAACATGTACTGGGACATATTAAAGCAGAACATGATCCCCCTCCCTTCAGAGATTGGGCCGCAGGGCACTATTCCAACATGATAATGACTCCAAACACACCTCCAAGATGACCCCTGCCCTGCTATAGAAGCTGAGGGCAAAAGTAATGGACTGGCCAAGCATGTCTCCAGACTTAAACCCTATTTAGCATCTGTGGGGCATCCTCAAATTGGAAGTAGGGGAGCGCAAGGTCTCTAACATCCACCAGCTCCATGATGTTGTTATGGAGGAGTGGAAAAGGACTCTAGTCTCAACCAGTGAAGCTTTGGTATACTCCATGCCCAAGAGGGTTAAGGCAATGCTTTGATACAATGGTGGTCACACAAAATATTGACGCTTTGGGCCCAATTTGGACATTTTCACCTAGGGCTGTACTCACTTTTGTTGCCAGCGGTTAGATATTAATGGCTGCGTGTTGAGTTATTTGAGGGGACAGCAAATTTACACTGTTATACAAGCTGTACACTCACTACTTTACATTGTAGCGAAGTGTAATTTCTTCAGTGTTGTCACATGAAAAGATATAATAAAATATTTACAAAAATATGAGGGTTGTACTCACTTTTTTGAGATACTGTATTTACCTAAATTGATGAAGGAATTTGATTTTTTTTTTTGAGATGTTTTATAACAGAAAGTAAAAAAAAAAATATTTTTTTCCAAATTTTCCATCTTTTTTTTATTGATAGTGCAAAAAATAAAAACTGCAAAGGAGATCATATCCCACCATAACAAAGCTCTATTTGTGTGAAAAAAAAGGAGATACAGTACATTTTTCTTGGGTACAGCAGTGGACAACTGCACAATTGTCAGTTAAAGCAACGCAGTGCCTTATCACAAAAAATGGCCTGGTCATGAAGGGGGTGAAACCTTCAGAGGCTCAAGAGGTTAATGTTCATATAAAAAAAAAACATCTGGATAGTAGTGTCCATAGCTTATTGTTATCTGTAAACAACAAGCACATACTGGAAAGATGAAAACATTTACATTTTAAAAGAGCAAATTTTACAAGACTGGGGTCTGCTCTTCAAGATTTATAGAGGGAGTACCATTATCAAAGAACATAAAGCAGATATGGGAATGCTTCAAATTGAAACTGAATATTTGAAAACACACTGCAAAATATATTCCCATGGACAATACATTTAAAAGGCTGAGGCCCCATACACACGATAGAATTTATCCGCGGCAACGTGTGCGACGCTGTCATATAAGGAATTCCACGCATGCGTCGAATCATTACGACGCATGCGGGGGATCCCTTCGGACGGATGGATCCGGTGAGTCTGTACAGACCAGCGGATCCATCCATTGGGATGGACTCCAGCAGATGGATATGTTGTGCATGTCAGCAAATATTCGATCTGCTGGAATCCATCCCAGGGGAGATATATCCGCGGAAAAAGATCCGCTGGCGTGTACACACCATAGGATCTATCCGCTGAAACCCATTTGCTGGGATTTATCTGCGGATGGATTCTATGGTGTGTACGGGGCCTAAGAATAAAACAAAACAAAAAAAAAACATAACTAATAATAATAAAAAATAAATAAAAATCTAACAGTATAAGAACAAGTATCATTTAAAAGGTGCAAAGAATATAACATAATATGTAAAAAGGAAATTCAAAATGAGAAATAGATTGCACAAGAGAATAGGACAACCCCCCTAAAATTCCTCAAATATATCAATAGTACAAAGTTCATACCTGAGCATATAGGCCCTGTCATGATCATTTAGAGTTGGTGACTGGAGAATGCAATGCAAATTTAATAAATACCTTCTTTGAACATGTGTATACAAAGACTATGTAATTTAAAATAAAGGTGAATAAAGGACCTGTATTTGAGGACCCATGTGTCCTCAAACACTTAACCTCTGTTATTTCAAAGCTATTAATTATAATTTTTAGAGACCCATTACTGACTAGTGACTACCACTCTATTTAAAGAGGGATTCAAGTCTTTACCAAATATACATGGCTGATGTGTACGTTATAAGTCTTCAGGCTTAGAAAATTCAGTTTGTAAATGGTCAGAAAACTTTCAAAAAAGACTGTATTCAGAGAGTAATGATTAATGAGGCATACTTTAAGATTATTTGTGCCGTACTTCAAGGTTCAGTGTTACTGTAGGACCCTCATTTTTTACCATAGGACCATAGGACATAGGGCATAGGAGGTTTCATGTTGATAAAGTTATGCACTTGTGGGATAAAAACTTGCATGCATCATACAATCTAGGAGGAAAACAGCTGGGGCAGTTAATGGTTCAGACGGATCTGGGTGTTCTGGTAGATCATACACCTGATACTAGCATGCTATGCCAAGTTGCAGTTTTTAAAGTTAGCAACATATGTTCTTGTAATAAAGCGTATAGTCTCAAAAAAGACACAATTTTGCCTCTGTACAAATCATTAGTAAGACCTCATCTGGAATATACAGTTCAGTTATGGGCACCAGTTCACAAAAAAGATTATCAAAGAAGTTGAGGAGTTCAGCTATGAGGGAAGATTATCTGAAACAAATTAATTCTCTAGAGCCAAAATGAATGCAGCTCTAGGTGAGTGACCGACTTTCACATGTTGTGAACTGGAACCCAGGGTGCTGCACAGCTTGTCTGTGAGATTCAGGAACATGCACAAGTCTGGAATATTTCTGCACTCCTTGGTATCTTTATTAAAGCATTAAACTGACAATACAGATAATATATATATATATATATATATATATATATATATATATATATATATATATATACAGTATATATATATATGTGTATGTGTGTATATATATATATATATATATATATATATATACACATGTATAAATATAGCTTCAAGGTACAGTGAACAGCGCACAGCAGTCTTCTAGTGCATGCAATCAGGCCTTCCCATTAGGCCATATATAGAAATCAGTCAAGAGATTACTGCACTTAAAATAATTTATTCAGAAATAATCACATACAAGTGAATGGCATAACATATCATACCAGTTCCAATATTCCATTTCCAATATTCAACAGTCTCGGGCTGTTAAGCTTGCACCCTTCTTTAAGATGGAACTAAATTACACACACGTGTATATATATATATATATACGAAAAGTTCAAGGGTTGCTGCACATAAAATGGTTTTATTTTTCCAAATATTCTCGTAAAGGTTACATACCAAAAAAGTATTCAAAATATTCAAACATGGATGTCCCTTTCTGGCTTACATGCTGACAGACTGAGACCGTGTATGAACGCAAAACTGATTTAGGCCGCGTACACATGATCAGTCTATCCGACGAGAACGTCTGATGTGCCTACACACCATCAGTTAAAAAAACGACCGAGTTCAACGCGGTGACGTAAAACACGATGTGCAGAGAAAAATGAAGTTCAATGCTTCCAAGCATGCGTCGACTTGATTCTGAGCATGCGTGGGTTTTGAACCGATGCTTTTGCGTACATCGGTTCAATTTTAAAGCAAGTTCTCTTTTTTTGGACCGAAGGACAACTGACCGATGGGGCCCACACACGATCGGTTTGGACCGATGAAATTGAACTTCAGTCTGTTTTAATCGGTTTTGTCCGATCGTGTGTACAGGGCCTAAGCCTAAGTCTCCTGACAAGTTTTCGGAGGTGGAAAAAATAAAATGATTCCTATCACTTAAAAAAGTTTTAATGTCATTATCCACTTTCAAAAAAGTTTTAATGTCATTATCCACTTTCTCAATGAACACCTCAATGGCAGAATAAGAAGTAGGGGGTACTTTACACTATTCTTAGATTTCAAACCAAAATTATTTATAGATATTAATACATTATGTTTGGGTTCAATAACAGGTTGACCTGAAAAATGTGCTTTAAATCTTAGTTGTCTATAGAAACGATAAAGATCTTGCTTTAAGACAATGTCATTCATTTTATCCATAGAACAAAAGCCTAACCCTTTGTTCAAAATAGTTTTTTCAATAGGAAGAGGGTCATGTGACACATCAAACTTATTGGGAATTTCACAAGAAAAACAATGGTGTGCTTAGTTTTAACATAACTTTATTTCTTCATGAGTTATTTACAAGTCTCTGACCACTTATGTTCAATGTGCTCTCCAGTGACATGCGGCGAGTGCTACGCTGTGGGCTCTTGTTGAATGAAGCTAGGACAGCCACTGATGTTTATTCATTAGTGACAGATTTCATGCGTCCACATTTTGGCAAATCCAACACTGAACCATTTTCACGAAACTTAGCAAGCAGTTTTCTAACTGTAGCATGGGAGATGGGTGGTCTCGTAGGCTGTCTTGCATTGAAATCTGCTGCAATGACCCGGTTACTGCATTCACCAGACTTCAACACAATTTCTATCTGCTCCGCAAGTGTTAACCTCGTGACATGTCAATGAATGTAACCAAAGAGAAACTTGTAAATAACTCATGAAAGAATAAAGTTACGTTGAAACCAAGCACACCATTGTTTTTCTTGTGAACACCCAATAAGTTTGATGTTTCACATGACCCTCTTCCTATTGAAAAAACAAAAGTTGGATTCAAAATGGCCGACTTCAAAATGGCCGCCATGGTCACCACCCATCTTGAAAAGTTACACCCCTCACATATACTAATGTGCCACAAACAGGAAGTTAATATCACAAACCATTCCCATTTTATTACGGTGTATCCATATAAATGGCCCACCCTGTATACTGTATATTACCTAAGATTCATAAGGACCCCATCAACCCTCCAGGATGCCCTATTGTTTCTGGGATGGAATCTGTGACAACACCATTAGCACAGTATTTAGACAAGTATCTTACACCTTTATTGTGTAACACAAAATCATATATAAAAGACACTATAGATTTTCTGGATAAAATCCAAAATATACAGTTGTCACCTGATTCCATTCTGGTCACATGGGACTATTCTAGTCCTTACACAGTAATCCCTCATGAGTTAGGGATTAAAGCATGCCAGTGGCTGTTGATCGATTCAGGTGCATATGAGGGTAAACGTATTGAGTTTTTGTTGGATTTACTGAAAATAATACTTCATGAAAATGACTTCCTTTTCAAAGATACCCACTTTTTACAGCTGAGAGGGGCATTGATGGGTTCTAATGTCGCACCCCCATATGCAAATGCATTCATGAACATGATTGAAGTCTAATTGATTTATGTCAATAACTTATTTTTTGAACACTGCCAGGGATGGTATAGATTTGTGGACGATATTTTTGCTGTGTGGGGTGGCGACATTGAATCCTTATTACTATTCGATTTTTATCTCAATTATCTTATCCTTGGTTTAAAATGTAATATTGAATTTAACTACTTGAGGCCCGCGCTATAGCTGAATGACAGCTTCAGCGCGGACCTGAAAATCCAGCACGCCGTCATTTGACGTCCTCCCTTTTTCTCTTTCACCGCACGCGCTCCCGAGCGCGCAGCGGGGAAATTCTGTGCTGGCTGTGTTCCTTGGACACAGCCAATCACAGATCGCTGTGAACGGCCAATCAGAATGTCCGTTTGCTATGCGATCTGTGCGGCCAATGAGAGATGATCTCAAATGTAAACATATGAGATCATCTCTCATTGTCGCCTCTCCCTCCTCACACAGAGACAGCGTGTGAGGAGGGAGAAAAATCTGTGAGTTACAAATTGTTACAGTGTTTTACAGTGAGAATACATCGAGAATACACTGCCCATACAGTGCCCATACAGTGTCATCCCAGTGTCCATACAGTGCCCATAGGGATCTGTGTCCACCTGTGCTAATCTGCGCATTGCCCACCTGTGCCACCTCATCAGTGCCCACCTGTGCCAATCAGTGCCCACCTGTGCCGCCAATTAGTGTCCACCTGTGCCGCCAATCAGTGCCCACCTGTGCCGCCTCATCTGTGCCCACCTGTGCCGCCTCATAAGTGCCACCTCAGTGCCCACCTGTGCCAATCAGTGCCCATCTGTGCCACCTCATCAGTGCACAGCTGTGCAATTAGTCAGTGCACATCTGTGCCGCCTCATCAGTGCCCATCTGCTCCACCAATCAGTGCCCACCTGCTCCACCTCATCAGTGCCCATCTGCTCCACCTCATCAGTGCCTATAAGTGAAGGCTTAGCACACACCTGTGTAGTCGCACCAGCAACCATGTCAAAAAGAACCTTTTCCGCCGAGGAGGCATACCAAATTATTTCCGCGCCCGACGAGAGCAACATGGAGCTCTCTCTTTCAGATTCCATTTCCATTTCCAATTCCGATTCTGAGTTTGACGTCAATTATGAGCCAGCCTTCAGTAGCGGAACACTGAGTGACTCAGAGGAGGAAGATAGCCAGCCCGCTAAACAAAGTGCCATCCACCAGCACCGCAGTGCCATCCACTAGCACCGAAGTGCCATCCACCAGCACTGCAGTGCCTCGGCAAGAAAGGTCAAGGACCCATGCCAGCCTTCCCTATGCCCTTCAAAACCCCTTGTGGCTTCCTCCTAATTCAGGAGAAGCCAACATTCCCCCTTTCAGTGCCCAGCCAGGAATCCAGGTGGACACGGAGAATTTTTCCCCAATCAATTTTTTTAACCTAATGTTTACAGAGGACATGCTATCCAGAATTGTGGCCCAGTGCAACCTACAGTAGGTGAACGCGATATTGTGTCAATCTCGCTCCCTTTCTCGGCGAGATTGACCACCTACGAGCCCCATCGCGAGAGCCAGCGCCGAGCTGGCTTGCCGCGATGGAGACAGAGCCGTCATAGAAGCGACGGGAGATCCGACTTGGATTCCCGCCAATTCTACACGTGTGCGGCGTTTGTTATGAATCCTGAGGGGGAGGTTCCCCCTCAGGAGCATACCGGGCCCTTAGGTCTGTTATGGGTTGTAAGGAGAGCCCCCCTACGCCGAAAAAAACGGCGTAGGGGGTCCCCCTACAATCCATACCAGACCCGTATCCAAAGCACGCTACCCGGCCAGCCAGGAAGGGAGTGGGGACGAGCGAGCGCCCCCCCCCCTCCTGAGCCGTACCAGGCTGCATGCCCTCAACATGGGGGGGTTGGGTGCTCTGGGGCAGGGGGGCGCACTGCGGCCCCCCCACCTCAGAGCACCCTGTCCCCATGTTGATGAGGACAGGGCCCCTTCCCGACAACCCTGGCCGTTGGTTGTCGGGGTATGCGGGCGGGAGGCTTATCGGAATCTGGGAGCCCCCTTTAATAAGGGGGCCCCCAGATACCGGCCCCCCACCCTAAGTGAATGAGTATGGGGTACATCGTATCCCTACCCATTCACCTGCAAGAAAAGTGGTAAAAACACAAATAAACCACACAGGGTATTAAAATATTTTATTAGTCTGCTCCGGAGGCCTCCCCTGTCTTCTTTAGCTCTTTTACCAGGGTAGGCTTCTTCTTCCGATTTCCGGGGGTCTTCTCCTGCTCTCCGGGGTCTTCACCGCTCTTCTGTGACGTCTTCTCCGCTCTGGGGGTCTTCTCAGCTCTTCTGTGACGTCTTCTCCGCTCCGGGGGTCTTCTCAGCTCTGGGGGGGTCTTCTTCTATATTCGCCGCTCTCCGCTCTTGACTTGGGGCACCCCGGTTCTTCCTCCCGCTGTCCGGTTCCTTCTCCTTCAGGGCTGGCCGCCGCTATACTGGCGGCGGTCAGTCCGCTCTTCTGTAACGTCATCTTCTTCTCTTCTCTTATTTAAAATCCGGCGGGGACTTCCCCCTCAGGATTCATAACAAACGCCGCACACGTGTAGAATTGGCGGGAATCCAAGTCGGATCTCCCGTCGCTTCTATGACGCGCTTGCTGGGATGTGCTGTCACTATTCCAGCGAGTGTGAGATGTCGGCGAGATCTCGGCACCATGTCGCCGAGAATCAGCGCGATGCTGTCGTGCTAAAAACACAATATCACAAACACCTACTGTATATGCACAGCAATTTATTGCAAATAATCCCACATCATATCATGCCCGTCCCTACCAGTGGAGAGACCTAACGGTGGAGGAGTTGAATTTTTTTTTAGGCCTCACATTTTGTATGGGACTCAACCCAAAAAACACTTCACGTTCCTTTTGGTCCAAAAACCCCATCTACCACATGCCAATCTTCTCCAGCATAATGCCCAGATCCTGATACTTCGCCATCATGAGATTCCTACATTTTAACGATAATACCCAGTGCCATCCCCGAAATCACCCAAATCATGACAGGCTTTTCAAAATTCGGCCCTTACTGAATTATTTTTCTGAGAAATTCCCCCAATTGTATACCCCGGCCCAACACATCTGTGTGGATGAGTCCCTTATTAAATTTAGTGGCAGGCTTCAAATAAAACAATTTATCACCAGCAAAAGGGCCCACTATGGTGTGAAGGTGTACAAATTGTGTGACTGAGTCACGGGGTACCTGTATGCCTTCAGAGTGTACGAAGGCAAGGACACCCAGCTGAATCCCCCTAATTGCCCAGACTACTTGGGATCAAGTGGCAAAATTGTTTGGGAACTCATCAACCCCCTATTGGAAAAATGATACCATCTATACATAGATAATTTCTACACCTCTCTTCCCTTGTTCCACAACCTGCACCGGAAGCAAACGCCAGCATGTGGCACCGTCAGAAAGAACCGGAAAGGCTTTCCTCAAAGCCTTGTGAATAAAAAGCTGAGAAGAGGAGAATTGTCAAGTCTGCGAAACAAGGAGGTTCTGGCAGTGAAGTGGAAGGACAGAAGAGACGTGTACATGTTATCTTCCATCCATAATAATAACGTTGTTGAAATCCGCAGAAGGCATGGCACCACCATCCGAAAGCTCACATGCATCCAGGACTACAATTTGTTTACGGGGGGAGTCGACTTCAATGACCAGATGCTTGAACCTTATCTTGCCACAAGGCGGACTTACCATTGGTACAAAAAAGTTGCAATTTATTTTTTTCAATTGGCCATATATAACTCATATGTAATTTACCGCAACTCCACCCAAAACCCAAAACACTTCTTTGGCTACCAAGAGGACCTTATCACTGCCCTTATTTTCCCAAACGATCCACCCCCAAACCATCTGATCTGATGTTTTTAGTTGTCTCGCCGAGTGTCACTTTCCCGATAAAGTCCCTCCCACAGAAACAGGCCGACGACGTCAAAAAAGATGTAAGGTGTGTTCCAGTGGAGAAGTCAGACTAGACACATCTTTCCATTGTGCCGATTGTCCTTCCCAATTAGGCCTCTGTGTACCTGACTACTTTTGCCGTTACCATACTAAACTAAATTATTAGTTTAGTATGGTAAACGTAATCCTCCATTCCTGCTTTCACACACCTTCACACCCCTTATGCCACTGCCTGCTCTGTAACTGACCCCGCTTGTTTTTTGACCACAATTCTGCCTAACGATTTTGTAATACCTCTGCCTGATCTGGAACTGACCCTGGCTTGTTTTTCGACCATGCTTCTGCCTAACAATTTTGTAATGCCTCTGCCTGATCTGGAACTGACCTTGGACTGTTTGACCATGTTTTTGCCTGCCTCATGGGCCGATCTTGTACCCTGATACTGGACTAGTGGGATTCAACACAGGGGTCTCACATATGTGAGGGGCTCCAGAAAAGTTTTTCTGGATGAAGAAAACTATTTGTTTTGTTTTCTCATCCTAGATTAGGGTCTGGTTGCCCGGAGGCTTCAAATAGATTTGGGTGGGAGAAGCCTCTACCCCTGTCCCCATTCTGTCCTGAACGAGGCCCTACTTCTGCCTGCTGCATGTAGGACCTATGCCATCATGCCTCTGCCTGTCGCATGAACTGACCACACAACATGGACCTGCTGACCAAGTCCCTGCCTGCTGCCTGGACCAGCGCTATCCTGCTGTATAGAACTGCGCTACTATTACCACAGGTAATCTTTTGTTTACGCTTTGCTCAGCATAATGTATTTTGGGGTGTAATTCTTGGTATGTGCATGCTATGTGTCTCTGGAACACCTGACAGTGTTCCCTGCATGTTGGGCCTCTGTATGTGGCCAGGCAGTGAAAAAGTCTCACACATGGGGTATCGTTCTACTCAGGAGGAGTAGCAAAATGTATTTTGGTGTGTCATTTTTGCTATGTACATGCTATGTGTTGGAAATATCTTATCAATGGACAACTTCGTGTAAAAAAAATGTGTTTTTATTTTCTTTCCACATTCTCCAAAAACTGCTGGAAAAAAATAAACCGTTCAAAAGACTCATTATGCCTCATAGATTATACGCTGGGGAATTAGCTTTCCAAAATGGGGTAATTTTGTGGGTAATTCCATTGTCCTGGTGTTCCAGGGCCTTCAAAAGTGTAATAGGTAGTCAACTAGTTAGATGTGCAATTTATGCTCCTAGAACCCCTGATGGCGCTCCCTGTATGTTGGGCCTCTGTATGTGGCCAGGCAGTGAAAAAGTCTCACACATGGGGTATCGTTCTACTCAGGAAGGGGTAGCAGAATGTATTTTGGGGTGTCATTTGTGGTATGCACATGCCATGTGAGAGAAATAAGCTATTACAATGACAATTTTGAGAACATTTTTAAATAAAAAATAAAAATCTTAATTTTGCAAGTATTGTGGGAAAAAATTACAACTTCAAATAACTCACCATGCCTCTTATTAAATACATTGGAATGTCTACTTTCCAAAAAGGGGTTATTTGGGGGGCATTTGTACTTTCCTGGCTTGTTAGGGTCTCAAGAAATGAGATAGGCCTTCAGTACATCAGGTATATCTGTGATCAGATATAGCTTGTAGACTCTAAAACTTTCACACAGACCAAATAATTTCCAAAAATGTTGGGTTATTTTTATCAAAGACAGTATACATTGTGGCCAAAATTTATGAACAAAAATTTATAATTTACGAAATTTTATCACAGAAACTAAGAAAAAAAGTATTTTTTCATTAGAAATGCAAAAAATAAAAAACCCAGAGGTGATCAAATACCACCAAAAGAAAGCTCTATTTGTATGAAAAAAAGGACAAAAAAATCATTTTGGTACAGTGTTGTATGACTGAGTAATTGTCATTCAAATTGTGAGAGCGCTGAAAGCTGAAAATTGGTCTGGGCAGGAGGGGTGTTTAAGTGCCCAGTAAGCAAGTGGTTAATAAAACTGAAATTTCTTGATACCACTCTATGTATTAATAATATGAAAATTATGAGTGATCTATATGTAAAAACCACTGATCGCAATCAATTGTTACACTAACGTAGCGTTTTTAATTTGATTACTAAAAGTCAGCTGATGCGCGTTCAGAGAATAGTTAATGACCCACAATGTTGTCAACAGAGAGTAAATGAAATGGAGAAAAAACATATCCAGAGAGGATATCTTGAAGCACCAATCAAAAAAGAACGATTAAATCTAAACACTAATGCCGCGTACACATGGTCGTTTTTTGTGATGAAATAAAACAACGTTTTTCATCATGAAAAAAAAAGACGTTTTTCTAACTTCATCATAAAAAACGACGTTGCCCACACACCATCGTTTTCTGAAAATGCTCTAGCAAAGCGCGGTTACATACAACACGTACGACAGCACTCTGTTCCATTCAAGCTCCCGTCTCATAACTTGCTTCTGAGTATGCGTGGGTTTAAAACGTCGCTTAAAACGTTGTTTTAGCCCACACACAATCATTTTTTATGACACAAAAAACGACATTTTGAAAAACGACATAAAAAATTGAAGCATGTTCGATTTTTTTTTTTGGAAGACAAATAACGATCATTTTAAATGACGTTTTTAAAAACGTTGTTTTATTTCATCACAAAAAACGCGGCATAACAGGATGCCTAAAAGACTGTTAAAAATAATTCCTTTTGTCTCATAATATCATCCTTTTTCATATAAAATTTTTAATATTATTAAAAAACATTGGAATACACTTAAGACTAGTTATCCTACTATTGATGAATTTTGGAGTTTATCCATACCTTTATATAGGAAATGAAAAACACTCCGGGATCGATTGGTGAAATCAGATCAATTTTCCCTGCCTGTTCCCAAATTGACATTTCTGGGGCCCGAAAAACATGGGATCTTTTCCCTGTTTATCTTGTATCCAATGTAACTCTATGATTAAAGGTAAATATATTTCACATCCCCACAAAGGTTTTAATATTCCCATTAAGGGACACTACATTTGCCAATCATCGTATATGGTATATGCTATCAAATGTCAATTAGCATATTAGCCTTTAAAATTAGCACTTTAGATTTCAAATGTTCGAGTCCCATAGACTTTTACAGGGTTCTAAAGTTCACACAAACTTTTGGTCTGTTCGCAGGTTCTGATGTGTTCCGCTCATCCCTAGTCATGACCAATTTGATAAATGACATCACCCAGGATCTCTAGCCGGTGTTTTTACATTTGGTAGCTGACCAGGTATGCTTCATTTGTGATGGGGATAGCAGTGAATTTTAACACCATTATTTACTTGAACAAGCTTCCATGTACAGCTGCACCAGATTTTGTACTTTTCAGTTTTAGTAAATCAACCCCTTAGGCTTCAATAACCTCTAGTCATGTGAGGGGCAATTTTGTAGCACCCAAAACAATTATTTTTGTTTTTTAAAATTGTTGAGATAATTTTTTTTTTTTTTTAATGTTTGATAATTTTTGTTTTGGAATTTGCACATGATGGTTTTGTATGCTTCTTAAGCACAGTAGCAATATTTTAGCACAGCTGCTACTGCCATTACAAGAGATAATGTACTCCTTGTACTCATTGTACTCTTGTTCTCCTTGTGAAATGTTCAATTCATTTTAAATGAGGAGCACTGCAATAGGCAGAGTGGTGACATCCAATGAAAAAACAAACAAAACAGAGACAATAATTATGTAAGGGCGAGCCCATTGCTGGCTCAAAATACTCCACCAATAACTAAAATTTTGGGGTGGATTTGCCCTTTAATATTACTACAGTCAATATTGGAAAACTCCTAAACAGTGTTACTGAGTCTTGATAGCATGGGCATTTATTTATCAAAGATATTAGGAATCACATCACAAATCCAGAAAATGCACTAAAGATAAATACAGTTACTTATTTTCTTCCAGTTCTGTATTCATAAGACTTACAGTCTTTTCCATTTTCCACTTGTCTGCTATTCCTGTTCAGTTAAATTGTTTATCATTAGACAAATGTTGGGTTTCAAAGTGGCAGCAGAACCAGATTTTGTAAAAAGTGACTGAAGGATTTTTGACATTGATTGTAGATACAGCTCTGAAATGATTTTGTGCTTCTGGGAAATTGTGTTCATATTGCTTTTGCTGATTGTAAAAAATATGGGGGCTGTCAATATAGATGAGCAAGCAGTTCTCAACAAAGACCTGACCCTGATGTAGCTGATTCACAATATGCTACGTAGTTGTGAATACAACCGCTGAGTCTAAGGGTTAAAACCTCTATTTAGCTACAGGATATACAGTATATACCTGTATGTTTTTTTCCCCACATTCACGCTGTATATAACTTATATAGATAAATATATAAATGATATGTAAAAATATTACATATTCATTTGGACAGGATCCTACTATTCAACTCTTCCCTTTTCTAAACACTTAACCCTAGCCCTATCACCCAAAATCAGTCCTACCATAGCTTAAAGTCCAGCATGTATCAATTTTACATTTGGAAGTTGAATGTGTAGATCTGAAGTGTGCTTGTGTACAATACATTTACCTGGAAACAATGACATTAATGGCATCACCAATCCTTTGTTATATGCATAAAAATAATACAATGTTCTAGTGGCTAACAACTTACTATGTTAAGCAACTATAGATCTCCAAGTCTGTAGTGGTTTTGCATAGTAAGTCTGCAAAGAACTGAGCTTATGTCTCTATTCTTATGACATAAATATAGTGCAAACTCAGCCTTGAAGCACCTTTATCATGGTTTTGAATAAAGCATCATATATAAATGGTTTGGGATAACCAATAAAAGGTAATTTCATATCCTGCCTATGCTCCTGATTTGGCTTCTGAGCATTATGGATAATGCCATAATCTATGGCTTCAAAGTTGCTAGATGAGACTCTTCTGGAAATACAGTATATGGCACATTTTAAGTGGGCATCTCAGTAACAATTTTAATAGCAAAATGTCCTACTTTAAAAGTGTATGTCATGCATATATTTTTACATATGTATACATATATGGCTGGGCAGGAGCTTCATCAATGCGGAAGGATGTACTGGTATGTCCTCCCATTCCTGCCATCTGTGCATGGCACCGAGGCAACAATGCAGTAAGATCTGTGATATCTGTGTGCCCAATGGACATGGGAATAACAAATGAGGGTACAGGGCAAATGTCTTTGGCTCTATACAATGTGATTGATGTGACAAATCACAGCAATCACAGTAATAGTGGTAATCAAAGGTTTTCATTCATGCAGTCTTTGTTTACTACTGTGAACGCTGTAATTGGTTGCAGCAATCACATAATAAAGGGCCAATAAAATTATAAACAAAATGTATTTATTTTTTACATACTGTCACCAGAGAAAGTACAGTGTCACTATGGTGGCATTGTATTGCTTTGGCAGTGATCATGTACAATGCCTAGTTGCTCTGATAGCACTGTATGTCTTTGGTTACTGCTACAGCAGTACAATGTCACCAGCCCAATGCTGCCAGTCACTACCACACCAGTCTCAGTGTCCTTAACCACCGGCACACCAATTACAGTGTCCCTGATCACTGCCACACCCGTCACAGTGTCCCTGATTGCTGCCACACTAGTCACGGTGTCCATAATCACCACTGCACCAGTCCTAGAGTTCTTAATTACTTCATCAGTCATAGGGGGTTATTTACAAAAGGCAAATCCACTTTGCACTGCAAGTGCACTTGAAAGTGCAGTCACTGTAGATCTGAGGGGGACATGCAAGGAAAATAAAAAACAGCATTTTAGCTCGCACATGATTGGATGATAAAAACAGCAGAGCTTCCCCTCATTTCAGACCTTCCCCTCAGCTCTATAGCAATCTACAGCGATCTACTTACAAGTGCACTTCTCAAGTGCAAAGTGGATTTACCTTTAGTAAATAACCCCCATAGTGTCACCATAAGGACTCATGTGCATTGTTCTCTGATGAGTAATCTGTATTCAGTTTTAAAGAGTATTTGATAGGCAGTGAGGAAACATTGCATCACTTCCTCACAACCTGCTTTAACCCCTTAGACACCGCACAAGCACCCCTATTCACTTGAATTGATTGTGACCAGTGGACATACAGAAGATATAATTCCTGCTACAGCTGTGAAACAAAGCATTGCAGCTGTGGCATGTATAAAACCTCAGATGCTAAGCCTTTTAAATACTAGACATGTGCGTTCCCATTCATAACGAATGGATTTTTGTACGAATTTGTTAGTATTCGTAAATTCGGATCAATTCGAACATCCGAAAAGCTGAAAGAACCAAAATACGAAAATTCCGGAATAACGAATAAGCAAAATAACGAACAAGCTAAAATACGAACGTATGATTGGACAATCTTACTAAAATACGAAACACCGAAAAAGCAAAAGAACGAAAATTACATCTATAACAAACGATTTGCATTCCGTATTTTAAATCCTTTGTCTGTTCGTATTTTCATTCGTATGTTCGTATTTTCATTTGTGTGTTTTGTAAATCCGTTTCTTTGTCTGTTCGTAAATTTGTGTACTTGTATCGGTCTTTCGAATGGGCACTGGGCAGTGTAGTTAGTGAGTGATGTATCTTACTTAATATCTTAGCCAATCAGCTTATCTCTTTTGTGCTGAGTCACATTGTACAGTGTAAAGCCTCGTACACACGATCGGACTTCAAACAAACTTTTCCGTGGATTTTTGTCTGAAGGGAGTTGGCCAGACTTTTGAAACCGAAAAAGTTTGTCCGATAGAGTGTACACACGGTCGGATTTTTTGGAAAATGCTCATTTTGACGTTTGTTGGCAAAAAGTCCGACCGTGTGTACGGGGCTTAAGAGAAAGTATATCTTAATAGGGATTAGCCGCGTGTTGCTATGTATTTACGAAAGTACAAAATTACGAATCCATTAAACGAAAATTATTATCTAACAAAATTACGAATTTCGAATCAATGAAAATAAATTAGACAGAATTACGAATCATTCAGTATAAACGAAAATAAAACTGTTACGAAAATACGAACGGGTCCGAATAGGAAAACTTGCGTCTTACAAAATATGAACGGGTCCGAATAGGAAAACTTGAGTCTTACGAAATTACTAATCTTTACGAACCTATGGAATGAGACGAAACGGAACAAAAAAATATGAATTTTTTTGTTGTGCACATGTCTATTAAATACTCACCATGTCTATTACCTGTAGAAAACCCTATAAGGAAGGTGTTTTCTTTTCCAAAATGTGGTAATTTTGTGTGTATTTGTACTGTCCTGGTGCTTCAGGGTCCCCAAAAATGTGATAGTCAGAAAATTAGATGCATAATTTATGCCCCTAGAAAGCCTGACAGTGCTTCTTGAATTTTGGGCCTCTCTATATGATTAGCCTGTGAAAAAGTCTCAGGCCTCGTACACACGACAGAGATTCTCGGCAGAATTCGCCGAGAAACTCGGTCAAAACCCGGATTCTGCCGAGAATCTCTGTCGTCTGTACAGTTTTGGCTCGATGGAGCCGCCGAGGAGCTCAACGAGAAAATAGAGAACATGTTCTCTATTTTCTCGTTGGCCGCGTTGTTCTATAGAAGAAGGCGGCCCGCCGAGCTCCTCGGCGGCTTCATCCCAAAACGAGACGAGGAACTCGACGTGCCAAGCACGTCGAGTTCCTCTGTCGTGTGTACGGGGCCTTACACATGTGATGTTGCCATACTCAAGAGGAGTAGCAGAATGTGTTTTGGAGTGTAATTCTAAGAATGCCTATGATGTGTGTCAGAAATATCTTATTTATTGACAGCTTTGTGTAAAAAAAAAAAGAAAAAAAAACATTTTCTTTCCTGCATTGGCAAAAAAAAACCTTGTGGTGTTTTCCTTCCAAAATATGGTCAATTTGTGGGTATTTCATCTGTCGTGGTACTCCAGGGACTCAAGAAATATAATCTGTAGTCAATAAATTAGAAGTGTATTGTAAGCGCCTTGAAAGCCCAAAGGTGCTCCTGGATTTTGGCCTCCTAGGCTGCAAAAAAGTTTTACATATGTGGTATCCCGGTATTTAGGAACACATCAGAATGTGCTTGGGGTGTAATTGTATGTATGGCTATGCTGTGTGTGAGAAATACTTGTTAAAACTACTATTTTTCATTTTCCAAAGAATTGTAACAATCACAACTTAATAAAATTCTATTTGGTTCTTAGTAGATACCTTGGACTGTCTACTTTCCAAAAAGGGTTTATTTGGGGGGTATGTGTACTGACCTGTCATTTTAGGGCCTGAAGAGATAGGCGGTCGGTGCCTTCAAATATATATATATATATATATATATATATATATATATATATATATATATATATATATATATATATATATATATATATATATATATATATATATATATATATATGTATATATACAGTATACACAATAGTTTGTAGACTCTTTAGCTTCCATGCATACTAAATGATATACACTGATTTGGATTGTGCTACAAGAAATGTAGCAGAATACATTTTGTCCTAAATTTATGAAGAAAGATTATTTTTTTGCAAAATGTTATAACAAAAAAATAGAAAAAAAAAGTAATAACATAAGAAAGCTTGATCTGTCTACAAAAAAAGAAAAGATAGAAAATTAGTTTGGGTACAGTGTTGCATGACTGAATAATTATCATTGACAGTCCTGAAATCCAAAAAATGGCCTTGACAGAAAGGGGTCAAAAAGTCTGGTCTTAAAATGGTGTTGAAGCGAGTACAGAAAAATGCCTGTTGATCTTTCAGAAATGCACTCCTTTCTTAAAGTAGTTTTGAACCCTCCAAAAATGAAATATATTGCAGCTTACAAACTGTAATGCCCCGTACACACCAACACTTTATGTGATGAAAAAAAATGACGTTTTTAAAAACGTCACTTTAATTGACCGTGTGTGGGGGAAAACGTTGTTTTATGTCTTCTAAAAAACGACCAAAAACAATTGAAGCCTGCTTCAATTTTATGTGTCGTTTTTCAAAACGTCGTTTTTTACTTCACAGAAATTGACCGTGTGTAGCAAAAAACGTCGTTTAAAAAGACGTTTTTACACCCGCGCATGCCCAGAAGCTACTAATGAAGCAAGCTTCAATGGAAAAACGTGGTGGAACGTAACCTCGCTTTGCTAGAACATTGTGAGAAAAACTATGGTGTGTAGGCAACTTCGTCTTTGAAAATTTAAGTTTCAAAAACTTAATTATTTACTTCACATAAAATGTCGTTTTTTGTCATGACATAAAGTGATGGTGTGTACGGGGCATTAGATGTGGACTAATAAATTAAAGCTGAACTCCAGCTAATATTTTTGTAAGCAGTTATATAAAACTGTGTTTTTCTTTCTGGGATAAAGGATTTACATAACTTAAAAAAAGCTGACCATTGTATGCATCCCTGTCAGTGGTAACTGGTTTGTTTCAATCCTTCAACTGCTACTTTGTCAGGACAGCTTGCTGAAGTATAACGGATCAGTAGGTAAAAATAAACAACAGAAAAAAAGCCTAAAAAAAGAAAACTAATGCAAGCACAACATCTAAGAATATTTGAGCTGCAATTCAGTACCATATTTGCTGGCGTATAAGACGACTGGGCGTATAAGATGACCCCCTAATTTTCCAGCCAAAATGTTGGTTTTGGGATATACTCGCCGTATAAGACTACTCCCTTCCTACTAGTCATACCTCGCCTCACGGTGCCACCATTACATTTCAGACTGTGCCCCATTACATGCCAGACTGTGCCCCATTACATGCCAGACTGTTCCCCATTACATGCCAGACTTTGCCCCATTACATGCCAGACTGTGCCCCATTACATGCCAGACTCGCTGTGCCCTTACCTTATCCTAAGACATGCAGAATCGCGGCCGTACGTTTTTTTAAAAGCCCCGCCTCCTACGTCTTCTGTTCCGTGATAGGCGGAACAGTCAGCTTCCCAGGAGGCACTGTGTTCAGTGTTCGCCTATCATGGAGGCCCTCTCGTCCGAGGATGAGAGGGCCTCCGTGATAGGCGGACACTAAACACAGGACGAGAGGGCCTCCGTGATAGGCGAACACTGAACACAGTGCCTCCTGGGAAGCTGAGTGTTCCGCCTATCACGGAACAGAAGACGTAGGAGGCGCGACTTTTGAAAAAACGTACGGCCGCGATTCTGCATGTCTTAGGATAAGGTAAGGATGTTAGGTTACCGGCGTATAAGACGACCCCCGACTTTTAAGAAGATTTTAAGGGGTTAGAAAGTCGTCTTATACACCGGAAAATACGGTACATTTTTGTTTTGGAGTTAAATACAATTTAAGGCCCTACTATTGCTTGAAAACACACCACATTTTTTGTCGAGTGGTGTCAGCCCTGTCTAGTGTCTTTTGCTAAACTACCAAATAATTTCAACTCTTAGATCATTAATCAAACAAGCATAACAAAATGTTTCCAATGGTATATTTGGCAGTCAACAATTGAATAAATAGGTTTATTGGTAGGGTTTGTATATGTTTTATGGTTTCCTACCCATGGTTTCTAAACATGAACAATACTCAGACTTCAGAGCCTTACATTGTTTTATTTTTTGTGCTTTCAGTTTATTATTATATGTTATAGGTCTCCAACAACCTTTTTATCTCTTTTACTAATGAAAATATGTATTATATACTTAAACTTAAAATGTGAATACAGTAAGAATATAGCTATTCGCTTGAGCTAATTTAATTGCAAAAGGAACATTTTTTTTCTGCAGGTTAACTTCCTAGGCTTAAACATGATAATGTGCTAAGCACAAATTTCCAGCTGTGAATACTTACCTCCGTGCAGTGTTAAAAATTCAATATAGCAAACACCTGGTGCTTAGCAAAATCCACACTGAGACATGCTCTTACAACACAAATCCAATAAACCACACAGGACTACCACACTATACTTTCATTCATTTAATAAATAATATTCATTTTAGCACTGCAGCTTTTTTATTGTAAAGAATGTTTCTTTGTTTCCAAAGTCAGTCTCCTGTTATATTTAGGTGAAAACAAATTCTGTAGATATATTTGTTGGCTTTAAAGAAATGTAATGTTTATTATAAAATATAAATATGGCAGATAGAAAAGAATTACTATCCTGGGGCAATGGTGTGATTTTAACAAAATGTAGCTTGTATAAAAACGCTAAAATTTGTTTAATTCAAGTTGTCATATAGTTACTTTATACTCATTGCTCATTCACTCTAATTGGGTTTAATTTAAAAGGAAACCATCATTTTTGTTTTAGTCGTTTAGCATTTATATATATATATATATATATATATATATATATATATATATATATATATATATATATATATATATATATATATATATATATATATATATATATATATATATATATATAGTAAGTATTGTAAGATTGGGGGATCAGACTCCAATGGTAGGTGCATTTTTTCAGCGAGTATGCCAATCCAGACTGAGTTTTTTTAAGGGCATGGAAGCCCACTTTTATTTAAAAGTTCACAAATACAAAGAGCAGCCCACGCAGAGGTTTCCACCATTCCTGTATCTTGGAAAAACATCAACAGTTCAGCCTCCTGGCTTTCACATTTGCCATCCGGCTGTTTCAGGCCTTTAGCTTAGGCCCCAAGTTCTGCTCCTCAGAACTACCAGTTTCTTAGACATGAGCACACATCTAGCTTACGTCCTGCTGCAGCTAAGCACACACCTAGCTTATATCTTGCTGCTCCAACAGTAATGACCTCTGCCTCCTGCAGAGATGCATCCACTCTTTGACTTCTCTCACAGAGCTTTGGGAGTCACCTGACTCCTATCACAGACCTCCTGTCTGTGGGGTGGGGCCCTGAATGCTGTTCAGGTCAGAGTTAAAAAGCCCAAGCCACAGCTGACTAATTAACGTGTGTTTCTCTACAGAATTTGACGTAAAGCAGCCATTTCTCCCACAGCACAGGGTCCCATCCTCACATTATATATATATATATATATATATATATATATATATATATATATATATCGATGTAGCGACATAAACTATAAAAATGGTGCGAGTAATACCAAACAGTACCAAAAGCAGTCATAAAAACATGTAGCTAAGTATGATACTGGTATAAAAATGTGTACAACAATGCCACTGCTGAATCCAGATGAGGAGAGGTTAACATCAGTCCGTCGGCATGTAGATGTCCCATGAAGGGAACTATCACAACTCCCAGTGGATGGTTGTAGAATCCCAGGTTGATAGAGGGAAGTGATAGAGGAAAGTGTAACAGCCCTTGCATGTGGCAGATAGTAAGGTCCCGCCGGCATGCAGATATGAAGGCACAGCAAAGGAGCCCTTCAGATGGACACGGCAAGCCCCGCTGGTGTCCGTGATGTCACCGGATCTCCGACGGAACTCCCTGAAGGCCCAGAAGCCGGCGGAGAGGTGAGTACCAATCAAAAGAATTTTATTCGATCAAAAAAATTTAAGATTAATCGATTAATTAAAAGTTAATTTGCACAGCCCTAATATATGTATATATATATATATATATATATATATATATATATATATATATATATATATATATATATATATATATATATATATATATATATATATATATGTGTGTGTGTGTGGGTATATATTTATTTACTATCTTTATAACACACCATTTACCACAGGCTGCACTTTTGACCCATGATTCAAGCGATGCTTAAGTGATAACCAAAAAGAGGACACAGCAAACTGAGTACTATGGGCCAGATTCACCAAAGAGATACGACGGCGTTTCTCCTGATACGCCGTCGTATCTCTGTTTCTATCTATGCGACTGATTCATAGAATCAGTTACGCATAGATAGCCAGAAGATCCGACAGGTATAATTGTTTTACACTGTCGGATCTTAGGATGCAGTACCGCGGCCGCCGCTGGGGGGAGTTCGGGTCGTAAACCAGCGTCGGGTATGTAAATTAGGAGTTACGGCGATCCACGAAGATTTTTCTCGTCGTTACGGCGTCGCTAGTGTTAGATTTCCGCCGCAAAGATAGTGCACCTTTAACATGGTGTAAAAGTACCCCACCATGTTAAAGTATGCCTGTCTTTCCCGCGTCGCTTTTGAATTTTTTTAAAATCTTTTATTTTTCCCGGCGTAAATCTTTTTTCACGTCGCGATTCACAAAATGTAGGCACGCCGTAATTTCGCGCAAAGCACGTTGGGAAATTTGCGACGGGAGCATGCACAGTACGTCCGGCGCGGGAGCGTGCCTAATTTAAATGGTACCCGCCCCATTTGAATTGGACCGCCTTGCGCCGGACCTGTTTACGATACACCGCCGCAAATTTCCAGGTAAGTGCTTTGTGGATCGGGCACTAAATCGGAAAAATTGCGGCGGTGTAACGTAAACCGGTTACGTTACGCTGCGCCCGCTGTATGTGGATCTGGCCCTATCAGACTATTTCTCGCTCCTCAATCGTACCTCTAGGCCCCGTACACACGACCGAACATGTCTGCTGAAACTGGTCTGCGGACATGTTTCTTAGCATGCTAAGAAACATTTGTCCGCTGGAAACCTGTCCGATCCGCCGGACATTTGTCCGGTCAGCCGTACACATGACCGAACAAATGTCCAGCGGATCGGACAGGTTTCCAGCGGACAAATGTTTCTTAGCATGTCCGCTGGAAGCCTGTCCGTCTAACATGTTCGGTCGTCTGTACAGACTCACCGTACATGTCCGCTCGGCCGAAAGCCCTCGCATGCTTAGAAGTGATTCGACGCATGCGTGGAAGCATTGACCTTCCAGGGTCGCGCACGTCGCCGCGTCATCGTTGCGGCCACGTCGCGACACGTCACCGCGTTTGTTTTCCACAGGGATTTTGGTCTGATGGTGTGTACAGCCATCAGACCAAAATCCGGCAGCGGACATGTCCGATGAAAACAGTCCACGGACCGTTTTCATCGGACAGATCCGCTGGTGTGTACGAGGCCTAAGCAACCAGAAAGAAAATTGCTGGCAGGGAGTTGATGGGAGATGAGTAAGTAAGGCCAGTCATACACAGAGAAAAATACATTTGCTCAATTCCCCCATTAACACCACAGACAGTGTTTTTGTGGGAATCCCCCCCTGCCAGGCCATTGCTAGTGCTATAGCAGCCGCTAGCGATAATCACAGGTAAAACCCATCATGCTGGTTGTACCAAAGTTGGTTGATTGATCGATCAACTTGGTACATTAAGCCTGCCCATACACGGTTCAAATTTCGGCTGGTACCTGCTGAACTGACTGAGGTTTGAACCATGTATGGCCTGTCTAACTCCTTTCCTTTATTCCGTTATATGTGCAAAATTTGAACTTCAGCTACTGAGTTATTAAACAGGCATTTTTTATAAAGTACCTAAGGAAAAACATAAAAAAGGAGCCTTAAGATCCACTTGCTGGCTAAAAATGTAAATATGAAACATTATACACAAAATAGTCTGATACACATATACCTTTTATATAGCCTTTGCTATTACACATAAATACATTCTAATTATACACCCACAATTACGGTACATAACCAAAATCTAATGAAAATATGAAAACTAGACACACTCGGGGGGAGATTTACTAATACCAGAGCACTCAAAATTTGGTGCAGCTGTACATGGCAGCCAATCAGCTTCTATCTTCAGCTTGTTCAATTAGGCTTTGACAATAAAACCTGGAAGCTGGTTTCTATGCAGAGCTGCACCAAATTTTGCACTCTCCAGTTTAGTAAATCAAACCCTTTGGGACACAGTTTCAATTACAGTTTCAAATACAATTCTTGACCACATCATACACTTATTCTTAAAAAATTATGACACATCATAGAAAATTGTTCCATAGGTACATTTATTCAGAATAAAAAAAAAATTAAGCCACCGTAGAGCAAACACCTCTACGGCACGCCAACGTAGCGCGGAGAGGCAAGCATTGCAGTCAGCAAGCCAGTGCTCCCAGCATGGCGTGGGTTTCAAAGGCGCACGCCGGCGTAGGTGGAAGTGGGCGTGACCCCATGCAAATGAGGCATGACCCCATGCAAATGATGGGCCGAGCGTCAGACAGGTACGTATCACGAAATGCGCATGCGCCGTGACGTGGACGCATGCACAGCACCCGCCTGCGCCTGCTCACAACCACGCCGGCACAAGTGCCTAAGCTACTCTGGATCACCGTGTACGCCGTGAACATAACGTACGCCCAGTCAGACAAACGCACAATACGCCGGCTTGTGTTCCCTGGAGAAGACTTGTGCATGTCTGTTGCCGGGTTGCACCTCATTTATGGGGAATAACTTCACGCCGGACGTACAACTTACGCGCATCTCGCGTAGCATGCGCCGGGCACACGCACGTTCGTGAATCTGCGTATTTCCCACATTTGCATGTTTGAATGGCTAATCAATGGGAGCAGCACCATGCGCCCAGCCCATATGTGCGCCCACCCTATGCCCGCGTGTGCAAGCTACGTTTTTAGGCACATGTTGGTTGGTGGGCCTGCCGCACACATACGCCGGCGCACATTTGCACTTACGTCGGCGTAATGTGTTATACGTCGGCGTAAGTGCTTTGTGAATCTGGCCCAATGTTTCCAAATTGTTGCTATGCATGATAAAATATTTTTAACATTAAAATCAATTTAAGAAAATAAGTCCTCCTTGAATACATTTAAATGTGGACTTTTATGGTAGGAATAAAGGGCCAGATCCACAGTGAGAGTACGCCAGCGTATCTACTGATACGCCAGCGTACTTTCAAATTTCCCGCGTCGTATCTTTAGTTTGAATCCTCAAACCAAGATACAACGGCATCTGGGTTTGATCCGACAGGCGTATGGCTTCGTACGCCTTCGGATCGTAGATGCAATACTTTGGCGTCCGCTGGGTGGAGTTCGCGTCGTTTTCCGCATCGGGTATACAAATTAGCTATTTCCGACGATCCACGAACGTACGAGCGGCCGGCGCATTTTTTTACGGCATCTCTAGTCGGCTTTTCCGGCGTATAGTTAAAGCTGGTATTTTGCGGTGTATAGTTAGATTTGCCATGTTAAGTATGGCCGTCGTTCCCGCATCAAAATTTGAATTTTTTATTTCGTAAGTCGTCCGTGAATCGGGATGGACGTAAATCACGTCTAAGTTAAAAAAATGACGTCGTTGAGATAATCGCCTATTTGAATTCCGCCGCCAGAGATAGATTACGCAGCCGTAACTTACGGCGCAAATTCTTCCAGGATTCGATTTAAAGCCAGGTAAGATACGGCGGCGTAGCGTATCTCTGATACGCTGCGCTGAACCATTTCTATGTGGATCTGGCCCATAGTATTCTCTGGGACATGAATATGTATATTCACAAAACTAGAGGCATATTAAAAGTAGTTGTAAAGTCAGAAGGTTTTTTATAGGGTATCATCAATACCTCAATATCCTCCTCCAGTCCCTTTCCATGTCCTCCTATGTGTGCTCCATTCCGGTTCCCCCATGTCCTCCCCCTTCCGTGTGCTCCCCTCTTGCTCCTCCGGTTCCCTGTCTCCTCCTCCGGTCCCCCCTCGGTGCTCCTCCGCCCTTCCTTGTGCCAGATCTGTCAGGATGGAGAGGAAAGAGCTGGTATATATGTAATTTATCTTCCTTTTCCAAATGGACAGAGTCAGTGACATCTCACCAAAGCCTTCCCCACCTCCAACGTGGTTAACAAAAAAAAGTAAGCATTGTAATAAATAAATATTTAAAAGTAAAATTGTAATAATTATAAAAAAAAAAAACACTGGCACCATCCACTTCCCCCTCACCCCCCTCCCAAAAAAAAGAAAGCATTGTAAAAAAAAATAACACAAAAAAATCTAAATTGTGAAAAATAGTAAAAACATTAATTGTAAAAAATAAAATTGTAAAAAAATAAAAAACTACTGACACAGTCAATGCCTCATCAGTGCCACCTATCAGTGCCCATCAGTGCTGCATATTAGTGCCACTGTCACATGATAGTAAAAAAAGTATCCGTAATCGGTATTGGCAAGTACTTGAAAAAAGCATTGGTACTCTGTTTTAAAAAAGTGGTATTGTGCAACCCTATTTTTTATCTTAATGCATTCAGTTTATGACTGAACAGTGACAGAAAAAGCAGCAGGTTGATGAAATAATTTCTCTAATTGCCGATACCGATTACAGATACTATCTCAGTGTTGTCACCCTGTGGACAGGGTAATCTAAAATAAACATGTATTTTTAAATGCACTTTAGATAAAAGACAAACACATTTTTTCACGAAACACTTTTTGAGTAGTTACAGCAGCAGGTTATTGTCTACAGAAAAGTGGAAGAGGACTCCAGTGGCAACCTGTGAAGCTCTGGTGAACTCCATGCCCAAGAGGGTTAAGGCAGTGCTGGAAAATAATGGTGGCCACGCAATATATTGACACTTTAGGTCTAATTCGGACATTTTGACTTAGGGATGTACTTACTTTTTTGCCAGCAGTTTATACATTAATGGCTGTGTGTTGAGTTATTTTGAGGGGACAGCAAAAATTACACTGTTATACATGCTGTACACTCACTACTTTACATTGTAGCAAAGCTTAATTTCTTCACTGTTGTCACCTAAAAAGATATAATAAAATATTTAAAACATGTGAGGGGTGTACTTTCTTTTGTGAGATAATGTATTTTTTTCCATTCAGCTCTGACGCAATTTTTTGAACGGCGACGTGCGTTACGTCCTTTCCTATTCACGGACGACTTACGCAAAAAAAAAAAAAATTAAATTCGACGCGGGAACGACGGCCATACTTTAACATAGCAAGTCTAAATATAAGCCAAGAAATAGCAGCCGTAACTATACGCCGGGAAAAGCCAACTAGCGACGACGTAAGAGAATGCGACGAACGCGCGTACCTTCGTGGATCGCCGTAAACAGCTAATTAGCATACCCGACGCAGAAAACGATGCAAACTCCACCCAGCGGGCGCCGAAGTATTACATCTACGATCCGAAGGCGTACGAAGCCGTACGCCCTTTCGGATCGAAGCCAGAAGCCGTCGTATCTTGGTTTGAGGATTCAAACTAAAGATACGACGCGGCAAATTTGAAAATACGCCGGAGTATCAGTAGATACGCCGGCGTATTTCAGCTGTGAATCTGGCCCCATGAGTTTACATAAAAAAAGGTAAAATTGTAATAACAAATAAAAAAATAAAATAAAATTTGAAACAATCCTTTAAAAGCAAACAAATATAAACTTACATATCAAACTGAAATTTTAGAATGAATGAAAAAAAACATTAAAAGACATATAGTTTGCATTTTCATTATGGAAGCCCAGAGACCAGTTAACACAAGTGCTGTTTCTCAGTAGGATTGGGATATCAAAGAAAATAGCAGGCAGCACTGAGAAAAACAGGTGAAATATGGTGTAAATTGAGAATTTTGCCATTAGGAAACACAGGCATGTTTCAGAATAGATTAAATAGCATCCAGCCAAAAAATATATTGCATTTTAAAAGGCTTTTGGGGTATTAATGGCCTCAGAGCAACAACACTGTGATAATAAAATACAAAATGCAATGTGCATATATCTTTCTAGTAGGATTTGATATATTAGCTTGTGCTTACCTTATGCATAAACTAAACTTGTCTGCAGTGTACAGTAGCCCACAAGGGAGCCCTAAAAACAAATGTATAGCTGTAGGGAACTATTTGATTTGATGTGTGTTATCAGGGACCGATAAGTACTTAGGAAGGAATCTTGCCATTAATCATTATCAGTAGAAATTATTTGCATGCTTTTTTTAAGCACCTAAAATAAAAACAAGAATACATATTGCACTTAAGTAAATAATATATTTTAAAAATATAAAGGGGAGTAAACTGTGTAATTAAAAATATAAAAATATGCTACTAAGCATTATTTATATTTACTTTAGCATCTTAGGAATTAAAATATATAAGGAAGTCAAGCGATAGCGTAAGCTACTTTGTTTTTGGTGGAGGGAAGCAAGTTAGAAAAGTCCAGCCAAAACTTTATTTACTTGTTTTAGATATGGAGTGGAGAAAGGATAGACATTCTGTCAGATTTTAATTGTTACCTATGTCCCTGAGGGGACATCATCCAATAGGGATATTTGTTTCGGTGCCAGCTTATTTCCTGTTCTGTCTAGGTACATAAAATACAGGCACAATGAAAGTAAGAAGAAAATCCTTACAGAGGTTCTAACTGTTCTTGGAGTTTCTTTTAAAGGGTCAGTTCACAAAAAAAAAAAAAAAAAAAAAAAAAATGATAATACATTTCTGGTATTTGGTGTGCCATTTAACATATATATTTCCTGGAATTCTTGTGTTTCTCTCAAAGCTTAAAGTGGTTGTATGTAAAGATTTTTTCCCCCATTAAAATATAAAATCATGCACACAGTAGCCCCACTCCGCCTCTTCTGGGGTTCCTCACTGCCACTCCTGGCTCCTTCTCCCTGCCGAGTGCCCCAATAGGAAGCCACTTCCTATTGGGGCATTAGTGCTTGCTTGATCCTGAGCCGGGCTGTTTGTGTCTATTCAGACACACAGCCCTGCCTGGCCCCACAACCCACTCTCTGCACACAGGTTTTGATTGACAGCAGCAAGAGCCAATGACAGAAGAAGAACAGCTGCTGCAGACATGCACAATGTTGGATCGAGATCAGGCTCATTTAAGTATTTGGGGGTGCAGGGGGGAGATACTATTAATCACTTAAGGACCGCCTCCTGCAGATATACGTCGGCAGAATGGCACGGCTGGGCACAAGCACGTACAGGTACATCCTCTTTAAGTGCCCAGCTGTGGGTCGCGGGCGCGCATGCCCGCGACCCTGTCCGAAGCTCCGTGACCGCGGCCGCGGGACCCGATCGCCGCTGGAGTCCCGCGATCGGTCCCCAGAGCTGAAGAACGGGGAGAGCTGTGTGTAAACACAGCTTCCTCATTCTTCACTGTGGCGCTGTCATTGATCGTGTGTTCCCTGATATAGGGAAACACGATCAATGACGTCACACGTCCAGCCCCGCCCCCTACAGTTAGAAACACAGATGAGGTCACATTTAACCCCCCCCCCTTTAGCGCCCCCTAGTGGTTAACTCCCAAACTGCAATTGTAATTTTCACAGTAAACAATGCATTTTTAATGCATTTTTTGCTGTGAAAGTGACAATGGTCCCAAAAATGTGTCAAGATTGTCCGATGTGTCCGCCATAATGTTGCAGTCACGAAAAAATTCCTGATCGCCGCCATTAGTAGTAAAACATTTTTTTTTTTATAAAAATGCAATAAAACTATCCCCTATTTTGTAAACGCTATAAATTTTGCGCAAACCAATCGATAAACACTTATTGAGATTGTTTTACCAAAAATAGGTAGAAGAATACGTATTGGCCTAAACTGAGGGAAAACATTTTTTTTATATATTTTTTGGGAATATTTATTATAGCAAAAAGTAAAAAATATTGCATTTTCGTATTTGAAATTAATTTTATATCTTTTGTCTATTGTCTTTTCAATTCAAATCGTTCTAATCCATACATTTTGAATCGACCAAATTGAAAACTTTAGATTGTTTTATATTTTCTCAATTTGAATGTGGCAAAGTGAAAATACAAAAGAGAAATCTTCATCAAATGATTACAAGGACTCTTCAAATCACGATTGGCTTAACTAAAACAGCATTTTTTCTAAATAGTACTAATAACACACACAGTCTTTGATTTCAGAAGCATGTTTACAGTTCGAATTTGACTAAAATTTAAGAAATTCAGACATATTTAGTTTCGTTATTCGGAGCATTCAGTAAGCTTAATTTATTCTGTAATTTGGATATCTGAATATAGCCGAATATCCGAATAATGAAAAACGTGTCCAAATATTTATGCAGAACAAAACGAACCGCACATGTCTAGTACCTAGGTATAGCGTCCTCTATCTACTGTAGTCTGTTTAGTGACACGCCCCCTCCCAGCCCTGCTCTGCTCATAGACAGCAGAGACTCACTGCCTAAACTACAGTGCACACAGCAACGCTGTATCCTGGCCTAGGCCAACAAGGCCCAGGCCTAGGGCAGCACTTTTTAAGGCGGCAGCACAAAAAGAGTCCCTGCCGGCTTGCACTACACTGTTAGACAAATGAGTTTAGCGCCCCCATAAAGCAGATGCTCTGCTTCTGCCCCGGCATTCCGCAACTGTGTGTGTGTGGGGGGGGGGCACTTCTAATTTTGACTGTCCTATCATCCTGGACCACAAACCTTCCTCACTGTGCTATGTTTTTGTTGCACCATTGGCATGGTTATATTTTCTTAGTCCTCTCATTACAATTATCAGAAATTTGTGCTTAAAGTAGAACTATAATCAACACTTTGTTTTTCATTTTGGATAGAGTAAGGCTGGGTTCACACTACGGTTTTCCCGTCCGTCAGCCGCATACGATTTCAGTATTGAAAACGTACGGGCCCGGACGGGAAAACGTATAGATAGAGAATGCATTGCAAATCGTATGCACTCAGATGCATCCGGGTGCGTACGATTTGCTGGCAAAACGTTTTTTAAACGTCCGCAAAACCGTGTTCAACCACGGTTTTGCGGTCGTTTTTAAAACAGTATGGCAAACGCATACGTTTTCCTTTAACATTAATGTTAATGGAAAACGCACATGTGTGCGGTTCCATACGTTCCCGTCCGTTTCAGCCGCATACGGTTTTCCATATAAATCGTATGCGGCTGACGGACGGGAAAACCGTAGTGTGAACCCAGCCTAAGGGAGGGTTATAGCCCCTGTCCGTTTATTTTTGACCATCCCTGTCCAATTGTGGAGATTTCCCTTCACTTCCTGCCCCATAGCCAAACAGGAAGTGAGAGAAAAACTATGCAAATTAAGGGAATCCATTGCCCACCCCCAGGGCCCTCAGAACTAGTGTGTCTTAAACGGGTCTTAAGCAAACAGGGTGTGGCCTTAACAGGAAGGGGTGGGTCATATTTAAATTAGGAGGTGCAGAAGTTTAATCAGGCCTAGGGCAGCACAAAACCTAAATACACTACTGGCACACAGAGGAGATTGTTCTCCCCCTCTGTGTCTGACCTGTCAGCTAGTAGTCACCCCCGCCAGATGGATTAGGATCAGTGAAGAAGCTGTTTTAAAGTGTAAAAGTTTGTTTACAATGTGTGTGAAAATGCAGGAAGAGGTTGAAGGAGGCCTGCAGACTGTTCAGACTCTCAGCTGGAGTGAGTGTATGCAGGGCACTGTGTGAGGTGGACATTAGCTGCAGGACTTGAAGAAAGCTGGATTGGAGATGGGGGAGCTGCTGACTATTATCAGAATCCAGTGTATGTTGGGGCACTGTGTGAGGGGGGATTGGCTGCAGGGCAGGAGAGAGGAGCTGTCCAGCAAGTGATTACAGAGGGGGAGGAGAGCTGTAGGCTGTGTAAATCAGGAATACAAATATGAGACTGCTATGCAGACAGACAGGAAACATACGTCCCTGCTCTGTGTGACATCAGAGGCTGCCTGCCCACTTACTAGTCGCAGGGGTCTCAAACTGGCGGCCCTCCAGCTGTTGCGAAACTACAAGTTCCATGAGGCATTGCAAGGTTGACAGTTACAAGCGTGACTCCCTCAGGCAGAGGCATGGTGGGACTTGTAGTTCTGCAACAGCTGGAGGTCCACCAGTTTGAGATCCCTGTACTAGTGGGACACGCCCCCTCTAGAGGGAGAGTGAACTGAAGGAGAAATGTGCAGTAACATGATCAGCGGATAAAACCTCATAAAGATGTACAACATGATTTTATTTCATACAGCTACATGTGATTATGTTTAACACATGCTATTTCCTATATTAAAATGTACTGTGGTTGTATTGGGTTTACATATTCTTTAAGGTAAAAAAATCTTCTACCTTTACAACCACTTTAAATCATACCAGATCCATTGTCATTCATTTTTAGAGAATACAAAATTCTTGATTTCAACATATTCCATTCCAACTAACATGTTGGATTGGAATGCTGGGAAAATCCTTATTTTTTAGGTGCCTTGACCTTTATTGTGATAAGTGAACTGTATTAATGTCCTTCAAAAATGTCCTTCAAAGGTTTGTAAGCCTGTGACCCAAACTAAATTGACAGGTGTCGCTCAAAACTCCACCAGTTCCTCTTATGTAGCAACCAATAGGCATGCAGACAATCGCCATGACTAACCTCCCTGGGTGGAGTGAAATGTGTTGGCGGCATGGCCTGGTTGAAGCCCAGATTGAGGCTGTCATACAACTTCTTAAAGGGTTTTGGAGAGAGATGTGCAACTTCCAGGATTTCAGGAGATTTAGGAAACCAGTTATCTGGCTCTATCTCAAATTGTTCTTAAACATCCAAAGAATATTTGAACTAACTGTTGATACATAAGTGCATTTTTCAAAATACAAGACTTGCATAACTTTAAAAATGAATTTGTTCTACAGAACCTACATGAAAGGCAAATATTTTAGCCAGGAAAAAAAAAGCAATTTCAGTTTACAGTATCTGATTGAACAAGTTATATTTATTTCAATTCCTTTTCATGTAGGGTCAAAACGGAATACACTACACTTCCATAGAATTAACAACATGCATGGATGAAATAGCTCTCTACAGTATTACAACAAATTAACAATTTGATTTACAGTCAATACATTGTAATCGTATGTACTATTAACGTTCTGATATTTAAGATATTTATGTTAACCACTTTTTGGCTGGCCACTCTATTGAAACAGCCAGTGCACTCCCCTATTGCCCTGGGAGGACGTACCTGTATGTTATCACTTGTTTACATATGTGCACATGCACAATGTCAATGCTTCTGCTTGCATTAGACAGCACAGAGCATTGACTAAAGATACAGAACTATTCAAAACAACTCTGTGCCCCGTGATCACTTTGATAGGCAATCACAGTGATCATAAACGGCGACAAACATGTTTTTATCGGACAATACGACCGTGTGTATGCTCCATCGGACAATTGTTTTCGATTTTTCATCTGAAAAATTTTCACTGTGAATGCTCTCAAACTTTCCGGCAACGAATGTGCTACGTCGGCTCATTCGATCGTGTGTACACAAGTCCATTGGACTAAAATACAAATTACAAACATGCATTCTCAGAAGTAAGGACCAGCCGGAATGGTTCAGTCTTGTAAAAATAGCGTTCGTAATGGAGATATCACATTTGTGACGCAGCAAATTATGAAATCTAGAAAGGCAGTGCACATACTCTTCTTCTTTATAATGGGATAATAATAAAGCTGCTTTGCTGGTGATACTGAAGGAGGAATGACAAACATATTTACAAAGGATTGATGTTATAGTGATATCAATAAGATATATATTTTTTTTTGTGTCAAGTTAGCACAACCCCATTATCCCCTTGTAATTTTGAAGCGCAAAGCTCCAACTCTGTTTGTGTCCCTTGTTCTTAATTTTAAATATATACCTGCCTACTCCCAAACTGTCATTAGTAGTTATTTTATGTATGTTTTTTATTTTGAATAGTAAGCACAAGAAGAGCTCATCCCACCTGAGGAAGGCAAGATATTCACAACCTAAGAATACTGATATTAATGTCTCATATGGCCTTCAAATTCAAAAAGTTTAACTTTGTAAGTTCCAGAGTTGGGGATGTGTATGCTCTGCATTCAAATACTGGCTAAATACTGGCACATATACATGTTCTATACACAAAAAATTATGTTGTTTTGTTCTAAAACCATAAAACGCACATGGGAATGTGCTTGTAGTAAAATGTTTTTTTTTTTCTAAACAATGTGTGGCTTCTTATGTCAATGCTCAATAACAGTGAATTTGTTAGGTTGGTGTAGTTACATTGACAGTGTACTCTAAAATGTGTGTAGCAGAGCCACAGCACAACATAAAAGTTAGCTCAAAGTGAGATTGTCACCTCATGCACATAAGGTACATTTGCACTATTGGAGGAAATGACAGATTAAGGCCATTTGCAAACCTAGTAAACACAGACAACAGTAGTTCAAATGAAATAGTAGTTTATGAAAAATTCTAAGATTTAGTCGTGATCAAGTACATTTTGCTGCCAAGCCACTGCCGTTCTACCCACAAAGTAGTCCATATTTTTTTCACGGACAAGACGGGCATTCTGGAAGGGCAAACCAGCACGTCCACTTTCTAGAGCTGGCATCACAGCCTCTTCAGCTGGGCGTAAAACAAAAGGGTCAACATCTGTTTGCCCTGAGGCAATGTAGCTGCTAGCAATCCTCCTTAAAAAATTGTGGAGGATGCAGCAGCACAACACAACATGGTTGATTTTATACTCAGTCAAGTTTATGGAGGTTAAACACAGCCTAAAGCGATGGGAGAGTATTCCAAAGGTGTTTTCCACCACTCTTCTGGCACAAGAGAGACGATAATTAAAAATGCATTTGTCTGGGGTGAGGTTCCTCATAGGAAAGGGTTTTAGAAGACGTTCTCCCAGAGCAAAGGCCTAATCTGCAACAAAAACAAAATTGAGGCCCTCGACATTGTCCTGAGCATGTGGCAAATGTAAGGTGCCATTCTGTAGCCGATGGCAGAATTTGGTATGCATCATGAGTGACACCTCCATCCTAGTGGCGGCCATTCTTCCCCATTTCCAGGTTCGTATGTTGCAGACACAACAGCAAGCAACCTATGCTGCAAATACCTTTATAATTTAAGAAATACAATCCTGAATTGGGTGGAGGGACAATACATGCTTCCCATCAATGGCACCACCACAGTTGGGGAAATTCCACAAATTCACAAACTCGGCTGACACATCCTGCCATTGGTGGGGGTTTGAAGGAAACTGGGGAGTCAAACAAGGCAAAAAAAAAATACTACTTGAGCACATAAAATTGCAAGCATATTTAACACAAACATTCTTAGGCAACATAAAAGTATAACATTTAGAAATTATCCCTGGATCACGGACTCCTGTTTTCAGAAATTCTTGTCCTTGCTGTCCCCCTATATTAGGAAGCAGGACACCTGGATGAGGGATTCTATTCCAGCAGAGCTCTTACCTGTCCACTGGGCTGCCAATCTTGAAAAGATAGAGGGGCTGGCCAAGATGACCTTAATATTTGTATGCATTTAGCTCTCATGGAAGTGGAGAGGGTTACCTGTCCAAAACATCTACCCATGCTAGTCCTAGCTATTATCTGGTGCTGGCTGTTGTTTTTGGCATCGCTGATTGCAGCCAGTGCCAGTGTTTTCAGCATTGTTGATTGCAGGCATTACTAATGTTTACAGTATGAGTGATCACAGCAAGTGCCACAGTCAATAAAATATTTGTCATTGGATAAGATCTTCTTTAAGACAGTTAAAAAAACAAAGATGAGAAGAAGGTAATGTAAGGGATAAAAAAAGTGAGATAGCAGGTTTTTCTTAGCTATAGTGTTTAAGGAACTACATAAAATGAAACTACTAGTTGCCTGGCTATTATGGTAACTTTGTTTACCCTATGGTGTTGAATTACTAAAGGCAAATATGCTTTTCATTGTGCAAGGGAAGCTGCACTTTGCAAGGGAATTTTCCCCAAAGCTTACTAACCTACTGAGTTACTGACCAGTAATTTTTAGTACAACACGAGTACTCTCATCAAGAAATGTAAAAGTCCTTATTGGAATTCATGTATCAGGTCAGCAATTCAAATTATTGTAGCAACAGGACCAAAACGGCACCTATAAGAAAATACGTTTGTAGCGGAGGTTCTCCTGTGGGTACCTTGTCATGCAGCATGTTTTTCCAAACAAGGATGACCTAGGAAATATCATTTGAATGGGAGCATTTGTTGGCCGTATTTGGACTGCTTTCTTGTTAGCTGACCTTATCAGTCTTTAGGCGCTGTATGTTTGATGCCTCATGTACTGTATAAGGAGCTCAGTACAGGGATGGGTTTGTTTAGTCAGAAACCTCTTCATATCCTTATTGGGGATATGCTTTTGTGGATGGTGGACCCTTCTTGCCACTTACTTTGTTACCCTATACATTAATGCTCCAATATACATTATCATTCCACTTTACATTATTACTCCACACAGTTTATGATTTTGTGTAGCAAGTTGTAATGAAATGTGGTCTAACCAACCTGATTAATATTGAACTAGTCATATTATTTGTCCGAAGATTCAGTGTTATCTTGTGCTTTAAATATGGCTCACTTTGAAAGAATTTTATGACATGCATAGTATCCTAGCATGCCGATACTGCCACACACTGTATTCAACTCCAATGTAAAGTGAATGAAAAACTGGCTTCAGCTCAGATCCCAGACAATCACCATGACCCTCTGACATGTTTCACCCACACATATATACTAATATACTAATATATATATATATATATATATATATATATATATATATATAAAATCTTTATTTATTTTGTCTTGTGGCTAATATTTATGCTTGTATACATCTAGAATCTACTGTAATGATTCCTTCATCCTCCTGAGGAAATTGTGTTCTGTAACATATGCCAAGGAAGAAGAAATTTGACCCCCTCATACTGTATACAATTGACCTTTTGGGAGATCTCTTGGTACATGTGACTTAATTAAATATTCAGAGAGTTCTTTCTATAAGATTTATTGAAGGCATAATAATCACTATTTGAGGGCGTGGCCGCGGCATGAACGAGTGAGGACGTGCTCTCCCTGAGCTCCGTGTGACCCCCGCCTTTACTCAGCCTAAACAGCGGCTTCCCTGGGGGATTTTAGCATTGAAAGATGCCACCGAAGTGCAAGCAGTCCCCGCAGCCTCAGTGGACACCCCGGGGCCGGTCGAGTCACTGGGTGCCTTCTTTGGGACTCGTGGAGACACGGCAAGTAAATCCAAGATGGCGCCCGGCACCCACGCTGCCAGGGCTGCCTCCCCCATCGGCTCTCCTCATGTGCCTGTGTCTGCCTTGCCTCCCTCCCTCTCTCCTTCTGGCTCTGAAAGCATTGAGGAGCCTTGAACGGAGATGATCGGTGGGAGGATAAGGACATTCACTCTCATATACTCTCCCTCCCCACTAAAGCTGACTTAGAGCGATTTTCCCTGAGGCAGGACATTGAAGACCTGCAAGTAGACACAGCACACCTTGGGGGTAGAGTGGAGACCTTAGAACCACAGTGGGAAGAAACTACACTGCAGGCTCTCACTGATCAGATGGTGGGATCCGCTGACTACTGAGCCTATTTGTGCATCCATTGTCATGTCGGAGTCAAAAGTGACTCCGTGGCTCTTGACTTTGGTGTTGGTGGTGATTATTTGTCCCAAAATGGGCGGGGGCGTCCATGTCGGCGTCGCTAGTCTCTTTCGAATTGCGTGGAGCAGAAGAAGTTCTGTTTTTGATCCATTCAGTCATCCAATTCTCTATTAAAGTGAGGCATTTTTCTAGCCCGAGAGAATGATCCTTTTTACTGCTGATGCGAAAATAAATCTGGGTGTCGTCGGCGTAGGAGTGGTAGAGTAACTCCTGGTTACTGATAATTTTAAGTAGAGGGCGGAGATAAATATTGAATAATACGGGCGACAAGGGTGCCCCTTGGGGGACTCCGACACGGTACGTTGTTCTGAGGTCAAAGGACCTAGTTTCACTGTCTGGGATCGATTTTCCAGGAAGGAGGAGAACCAGGGGAGGTCCAAATCTGCAACTCTAGCTACTTCTGCTAGGCGCAACATTTTGTGATCTACTGTGTCAAAAGCAGCACTCAGGTCCAGCAGTATCAGAAGACATGATTCTCCTGTGTCTGCTGCTTCGAGAGCATCATCCCATATTTTGAGAAGTGCTGTTTCCGTCCCGTGACCAGGACGAAAATTCGATTGTAGTGAGTCCAATAATTTGTTGGTGTCTAGATGGTGTTGTAGCTGTTGCACTACTGCTTTCTCCATTATCTTGGAGAAGATGTTTAGGCCTGTTATGGGTCGACGATGGTATGGATCTTTGGGGTCGAGGTTGTTTTTTTTTAGAATGGGTTTGATTATGCCATGTTTTAGGGAGGTCGGTACAGTACCTTCCTTAAACGATAAATTTATAAGGTGCGTGATCGCCGGTGCCAAAATATCGGCACATTCTTTCAGCAGTTTTGTGGGAATGATGTCATTAGGCGATGTAGTGTCTCGCAGAGTTCTGATGATATTTATTGTGGTGTCAATGGAGATAGACTTTAGTGTGAACTTTGTTGATTGTGGCGTACTTGTATTGATATTAACTTTTTGATTTAAGGGGGTGGGGCTGGTAATTTTTTGCTGAATTGTTTCACGGATTTTTTTCAATTTTGTTAATAAAGTAATCCGATAATTCATTGCAAAAATCTTGTGTTTCATAATTCGGAGCCTCTAGGCAGGCTGGATTCATGATCTGAGTGACTAAGATAAATAGCTTACAGGCTTTTGCGAGGATATTGGAAAAATGATCTTTCTTTGTGATATTTTTTTGTGATTAGTTTGTAGATTGTGTGCTTTTCCTTTGTTGTTTTTTTTTTCCAGGTGGCTTCTGCTCTTCTGCGTTCTTGCTTCAATCATGTGAGTGCGTCATTGAACCAGCCGGAGTTGGTTTTCCGGATGAGCGTTCTCCGTTTCGGAGTGATTATGTCTGCGGTCTGTAATAGTGCTTTGTTGATGGAGTTAAGTGTTTCTACTACTTGGCGTTTCGAATGCTCCTGATTCAGGAACCTTGTTACGCCGACTGCAGCCTAAGATATGACTAGCATAAGGCTCTTATGCCAGTCATATTGTAGGCTGCATTCTTACGATGGTCGCTATGGGGCGTTCCCGTAGTGGTCAGCGTATAGTATTGCATACTAACGCCGATTCACTACCCTACGCGAGCCCTGCGTACGCAGTTTATGTCGTTTCCGTTCGTCGGGTTTCGCGTAAGGCTGCTCCTGCTATTAGCAGGGGCAGCCAATGCTATGTATACCCGTCGTTCCCGCGTCGCAAAGTTTAAATTTTACGTCGTTCGCGTAAGTGAATCGTGAATGGCGCTGGACGCCATTTATGTTCACTTTGAAGCAAATGACGTCCTTGCGACATCATTTGCCGCAATGCACATCGGGAAAGTTTCCCGACGGAGCATGCGCACTACGTTTGGCGCAGGAACGCGCCTAATTTAAATGATCCACGCCCCCTACGGGATCATTTAAATTGCGCGCCCTTACGCCGGGCATTTTTGAGGAGCCCCCACGCAAATTACGTGGCTACTGCTTCGTGAATAAAGCGTAGCGCAGATAATTTGCGTGGGCGCAGGGCATAAATGGGACGCTGCGCCTCCGTAAGAAGTGCGCAGCGGTACCTGAATCTGGCCCAATGTCTACACCCACATAGACCTTTTGTTGATGGACCAGTTCTCCCTTGATTCCTTGGCCGAGGCCTCCATTGGATCTATTACCATTTCTGACCATGCGCCGGTCTCCATTTCCCTACATCCCCTATCGGCGGAGGCACGGACATGGACCTGGCGTCTGAATTATGGCATCCTAGATGATACAGTCGCTCAAAAACAGGTTTCAGACACCATTTCCCTGTATTTCGAAGAAAATACACCAGGAGAGGTGGGCATGGGATCCATTTGGGAGGGCCACAAGGCGGTGGTTCAAGGGGAGCTGATATCCCAATGGACAAGACTGAGGAAAGCACGAGAGGGTGAACTACAGACCCTCCTAGCCAAAATCCGTGTAGCGGAACTCACACATAAGAAAACCATCAACCCGGTAATGGCAGCGGAACTAGTCTCCCTCCGCCAGGAATTAGCTAGTTTGCTGGACTCTAAAATCAAGGCGTGGCTGCGACACCTGACACACAAGTTTTACGAATTCGGTAATAAATGTGGAAAGATGTTGGCTAGGGCCCTTAAGAGTCAGCTGGGCTTGGGAAACGTGCATAGACTTACATCCGCGATGGGGATTCCGGTTGTCCGCTCCTCCAAAATAGCTGCGGCATTCAATGACTTTTATGCCCAGTTATACCACCTCCCAGATACGTTGCCCGGCGTCTCGGAATCGAAACGGTGGCCTGAATTCTCCAATACCTCACAGAAGCGCAGTCCCCGCAGCTGAAGGCCTCGGTTGGCAAACAGCTGGATGCCCCTATTGCTGTAGTGGAGATTCAGGCGGTGGAGAAGGACCTCCCTAACGGGTGTCAGGACCTGGATTTGAACCTGGGACCTCAGCTGTGTCTGGCAGTGAACCTTCTCACTGAGCTATCTGGGATGCTGGACAGCTCCCTGTCTTATCTGCTGGACAAACCCATCTGATCCATTGAACATTCCTGCCTTGTGTCTTGATTGTCTTGAACCTTGAACCCCTTGCTCCTCCCACGAACTTCCTGATATAAGCCATGTCTCTGCACTTCCTCCTTGCCAGAATATTGTGCTATCTCCAGCCTGTATCTTGCTCCTGTCTTCCCTGCTGCCGTCCATATTTGCTACTGCTCGTTATCGACCCTTGGCTTGTTATCGACTACGCTTCTGCCTGATCCCAACCTACAAATACTCATTACCGACCCCTTGGCTTGTTATCGACTACGCTTCTGTTTGATCCTTACCTGCTTATCTGCTATTGTACCCCGGCTTTCTCACCTCCTGGTGGGGCAATCCTGAGGACCGCGACCTGGCGCTAACACGCAGCAAAATCCATCTTCACCTTCAGAAGCTCTGGTGAACACCGGTTAGCGCTTAGATTCCGCACCTCAGGTGACCCCGTGTCATCAGCCAGGGTGACCTGCTCTGCTGCTATAGCTACTGGCCTCTGAGCCTGACCCCAGACCGTGACAGAATATTCTGGCCAAAAACATGGAGGCCGTTGTAGCAGCTGCTGTAGCTCCTCTCAGGGTGCAAATCGCTGAGTTGCAGACGTTTGCTGTTAACTACCAGGAAAAATGTTCTGAGTTACAAATTGAAGTGAAAGCACTACAAGAGGAAATCCTTGATATGAATAAACAATTGCGTGACTTTCGTGCTCGAGACACTGCTGCCGTAGATACTAATACACGAATGCCCCTACCACTTAAGTTTAACGGAGACCGCCGCCATTATAGAGGGTTCCTTAATCAATGTCGCATATACTTTCAGATGCAACCTGCTGCATTTACTTCGGACAGGAAAAAGGTGCTGTTTATTATCAACCTCCTGACTGAGGAAGCTTTAGCCTGGGCCTCCCCTTATGTGGAGAAAGATGATGTCGTCCTGGATAATTTAGATTCTTTTGTGACTGCGATGAACCAAGTTTTCGATGATCCTAACCGCTGCGCTACTGCTGAGGCAAAATTGCACAATTTAAGGCAGGGTAGACACTCTGTTGCAGAGTACACAACTGAATTTCGACGCTGGATCTCAGATACCAATTGGAATCCAGCAGCACAAAAGAGTCAGTTCCGTCAAGGACTCTCGGAACAAGTAAAAGATGAGCTTGCCAGAGTAGAAAGTCCTGACGACCTTGAGGCTTTTATTAACCACTTACCCCCCGGACCATATTGCTGCCCAAAGACCAGAGTACTTTTTGCGATTCGGGACTGCGTCGCTTTAACAGACAATTGCGCGGTCGTGCGACGTGGCTCCCAAACAAAATTGGCGTCCTTTTTTTCCCACAAATAGAGCTTTCTTTTGGTGGTATTTGATCACCTCTGCGGTTTTTATTTTTTGCGCTATAAACAAAAATAGAACGACAATTTTGAAAAAAATTAATATTTTTTACTTTTTGCTGTAATAAATATCCCCCAAAAATATATAAAAAAACATTTTTTTTCCTCAGTTTAGGCCGATACGTATTCTTCTACATATTTTTCGTAAAAAAAAATCGCAATAAGCGTTTATTGATTGGTTTGCGCAAAAGTTATAGCGTTTACAAAATAGGGGGTATTTTTATGGCATTTTTATTAATATTTTTTTTACTAGTAATGGCGGCGATCAGCGATTTTTTTTTTTTGGTATTGCGACATTATGGCGGACACTTCGGACATTTTTGACACATTTTTGGGACCATTGGCATTTTTATAGCGATCAGTGCTATAAAAATGCATTAGATTACTATAAAAATGCCACTGGCAGTGAAGGGGTTAACACTAGGGGGCGGGGAAGGGGTTAAGTATGCCTGGGTGTGTTCTTACTGTGGGGGGGGGGGTGGCCTCACTAGGGGAAACACTGATCCTCGGTTCATACAGTGTATGAACCGAAGAAAAGCATTTCCCCTGCTGACAGGAACGAGAGCTGTGTGTTTACACACACAGCTCCCGTTCCCCGCTCTGTACCGAGCGATCGCGTGTGCCCGGCGGCGATCGCGCCCGCCGGGCACACGCACGGGAGTCGGGGGCGAGCGGGGGGCGCGTGCGCGCGCCTCCGGCGGCGCGCGTGCGCCCCTAGTGGCGGCTAAAAGGTAGGACGTCATAATACGTGATCTCGCCTAGGAGAGCCACCTTGTGGACGTATTATGACGGTGCGGCGACGGCAAGTGGTTAAATTGTGTATTCGAATTGATCAAAGACTTACTGAAAGGAGAAAGGAGAGACTGGGAATCTTAGGCAGTAATGGTGGCATGCGTTTTTCTACTACTCAGTATCCTCCTAAAGTTTCAAGATTTACTCCTGATTCTGACACTCCTGAACCTATGCAGGTGGATGCTCTTAAAAGATCTATTACTACTCAGGAGAAAGAAAGACGACGTTCAGAGAACTTATGTCTTTATTGTGAAGACTCCGGACATTATGCAGTTAATTGTCCCAATAAATTTAAAAGAACAATTGCAGCAACAGATATTACAGTATCTGAACAAATAAACTCAATTTCTCAGTCCGTCTCTCCTTTGATTCAGGAAGCAAATAAGGTTAATTATTTATCAACTCATTTTGTCATCCCCATTAAGCTAATTTCTGAGGGCCGTGAAATCCCCTGCTCTGCTATGCTGGACTCTGGGGCTGGAGGAAACTTTATGGATATAGAGTTTGCCCACCACAATAACATTCAAGCCATAAATACATCTTCTCCTATTGAGATGGAGACAGTTGATGGTTCACCCTTATCCTCAGGACCTGTTACCCATAAAACCGTTCCTATGGTAATCCAGTTTGAGGCCGATCATCGTGAGACCATCAGCTTTCAGTTGATCACATCACCCAAATTTCCCATCATTTTGGGCATTCCTTGGTTCTCCACTCACAATCCCTCTATCAACTGGGGAGCACAGACCATAGATTTCACATCCTCCCACTGCAAGGAACACTGTAGGGAATCTTATCAAACAAGTTCTCCGCTGGTCAAGGAATTGCAAGTTGGTGTGGTAACTACCCAGTCATATGACGACTTGCCTCCACAATACCATGCATTCCGGGATGTCTGTGATAAGAAAAATGCAGATCAATTACCTCCTCATCGCCCATACGACTGCCCCATTGAGCTGCTTCCAGGGGCCGAAATACCTTTTGGCCGCCTTTTTAATCTCTCAGAACCTGAATTAAAAGTGCTCAGGGAGTGGCTTGATGAAAATTTAGAAAAGGGTTTTATTAGACACTCAACATCTCCTGCAGGAGCAGCTCTATTCTTTGTTGAAAAGAAAGACTCCACCTTGCGTCCATGCATTGATTACAGGCACATGAATAAGGTCACAATTAAAAACCGTTATCCACTCCCCTTGATCTCGGAAATGTTGGAAAGACTTCGTTCTGCCAAAGTGTTTACAAAACTTGATCTACGGGGGGCATATAACCTGGTCCATATTCGTTCAGGAGATGAATGGAAAACCGCCTTTAGAACCAGATATGGGCATTTTGAGTCCTTGGTCATGCCTTTTGGTCTCTGCAATGCCCCTGCGACCTTTCAGCACTTCATAAATGATGTTTTTCGAGATCTGTTGGACCAATTTGTCATTGCTTATCTGGATGACATCCTTATCTTTTCCGATAACCTTGAAGAGCACCGCAAGCATGTTTGCATTGTCTTTGAAAGATTAAGGCAGAATCGACTTTTCATCAAATTGGAGAAATGTGAGTTTGAACAAACCCAGATCCAGTTCTTAGGGTATATTATTTCTCCAGATGGAGTGGGCATGGATCCTGAGAAGATTAAAGCAGTGGTAGATTGGCCTGCCCCCGGAAACATTAAGGAATACCAACGATTTGTTGGGTTTGCCAACTTTTACAGAAAATTTATAAGGAACTTCTCTAAGGTGATAGCTCCAATTACCCAGCTAACAAAGAAAGGGGTGCCCTTTGTGTGGTCATCTGAGGCACAGGCTGCTTTTGGAAAGTTAAAAACTCTTTTTACTTCTGCACCAGTATTGGTACATCCCAATCCTGAATTACCTTTTATAGTGGAAGTGGATGCTTCAAACTCTGCCGTGGGAGCTATCCTCTCCCAACGACATGGTGAAAAGATGCAGCTACATCCTTGTGCTTACTTTTCTCGTTTAATGTCTTCAGCCGAAAGAAATTATGACATTGGGAATAAGGAGTTGCTAGCAATTAAAGAAGCATTTTCTGAATGGAGGCATTTGCTGGAAGGCGCTAAGCATCCTGTAACCGTTCTCACAGATCATAAGAATCTGGAATTCATTCGTTCTGCCAAGAGATTGTCTTCTAGACAAGCACGTTGGTCATTGTTCTTTTCCAGGTTAAATTTTATTATCTCATATCGACCTGGGTCAAGGAATGGTAAGGCTGATGCCTTATCACGAATGTTGTCTGGGCCTCTCCAGGAAGACAACTCTGAATACACAGTCCTGCCTCAAAAGAACTTTCTAGGTGTCACAAGTTCTAAAGCATTCTTGAGTCTTCTCAAGGAAGGGTACGAGAATGACCCACTCCTCAAAGATCCTCCTATGAACATCATCCTTGATTACAAGAATGGCTTCTGGACTCAAGCACATCGCCTCTATGTACCTGAAGTTGCTCGGGTTGAAGTCCTCAAGTTGGTTCATGACTCCAAACTTGCTGGACATTTTGGAGTTTCTAAGACGGAGGAACTTTTATCCCGTTCCTTTTGGTGGCCTGGGTACAAAAGAGATGTCAAAAGTTATGTAGCCTCGTGCCTGGTCTGTGCTCGCAATAAGACACCCCAAGCTTCTCCTTTGGGGTTGCTCCAGCCACTCCCTGTCCCATCAAGACCATGGGGATCAATTTCTATGGACTTTGTGGTTGATTTACCCCCCTCTAAAGAAATGACCACTATCTTGGTTGTTATTGACCGCTTCACTAAGATGGCTCACTTCATACCAGTGAAGGGGGTACCCTCTGCAGAACAAACTGCAGAGTTGATGGTTCGAGAAGTCTTTAGACTACATGGAATTCCAGAAAATTTTGGAAAAGCTTTTGCTCAGCTTTAGGAGTAACAATTAATCTATCTTCTGCTTTTCATCCTCAGTCTAATGGTCAGACCGAGAGGACCAATCAAACGTTAGAGCAGTACCTCCGATGTTTTGTTAGTTATCTTCAGGATGACTGGGTGGACTATCTTCCTACAGCGGAGTTTGCTTATAATAATTCTAAACATAGCTCCACCTCTCAGACCCCTTTTTTCCTAAATACCGGGCTTCATCCAGCTTTTATCCCTGATCTCCCTATCTCAACTCAAATTCCTGCTGTTACCAACAGATTAACTGCTTTACAGGAGATCCAGGGAAAATTGATCGAGACTTTGAGGGAAGCTCAGGAAAGTTACAAGAAGGCTGCTGATAGACATCGCAGAGCACTTCCTACCTTTCATGTGGGTGATCAAGTTTGGTTATCTACTAAAAATCTGAAGGTTCATGTTCCATCTGCAAAGTTGGGACAAAAGTTTGTGGGACCTTTCCAGATCTTGGCCCAGATCAACCCAGTTGCCTTTCGCCTAAAACTTCCAGCAAGTATGAAGATTCACCCTGTGTTTCACATTTCGCTACTTAAACCTTTTCACGAAAATACTTTTTCTGGAAGAACACTTCCACCCCCTCCACCTGTTGAGGTACAGGGTGAAGAAGAATACGTGGTGGAGAAAATTCTTGATTCCAGGATCTATAGGAACAAATTGCAATATCTGGTTCAATGGGAAGGATACGGGACAGAAGAAAATTCTTGGGAGCCTGAGCAGAACGTTCATGCTCCTAGATTAACAAGAGAATTCCACCAGAGGTTCCCTCACAAACCAGGCCCTAAGACGTCCAGTGGACGTCTTGGGAGGAGGGGAGTACTGTCAGGACCTGGATTTGAACCTGGGACCTCAGCTGTGTCTGGCAGTGAACCTTCTCACTGAGCTATCTGGGATGCTGGACAGCTCCCTGTCTTATCTGCTGGACAAACCCATCTGATCCATTGAACATTCCTGCCTTGTGTCTTGATTGTCTTGAACCTTGAACCCCTTGCTCCTCCCACGAACTTCCTGATATAAGCCATGTCTCTGCACTTCCTCCTTGCCAGAATATTGTGCTATCTCCAGCCTGTATCTTGCTCCTGTCTTCCCTGCTGCCGTCCATATTTGCTACTGCTCGTTATCGACCCTTGGCTTGTTATCGACTACGCTTCTGCCTGATCCCAACCTACAAATACTCATTACCGACCCCTTGGCTTGTTATCGACTACGCTTCTGTTTGATCCTTACCTGCTTATCTGCTATTGTACCCCGGCTTTCTCACCTCCTGGTGGGGCAATCCTGAGGACCGCGACCTGGCGCTAACACGCAGCAAAATCCATCTTCACCTTCAGAAGCTCTGGTGAACACCGGTTAGCGCTTAGATTCCGCACCTCAGGTGACCCCGTGTCATCAGCCAGGGTGACCTGCTCTGCTGCTATAGCTACTGGCCTCTGAGCCTGACCCCAGACCATGACAACGGGAAAAACCCAGGCCCAGATGGCTATACCAACGCCTTTTATAAAAAATATGCGGAGGTGCTGTCTGGCCCCATGTGCGCTTACTTTACGGCCCTGGCCTCCGGTACAGCAATGCCCCCTGAGGCACTCATGGCACACATCTCCGTCCTGCCAAAAGAAGGTAAGGATCACTCCTTGCCAGGGAGCTACAGGCCCATATCGCTCTTAAACACGGATATTAAGATATTGGCCAAAATTTTGGCCAATAGACTTAAACCGATCCTCCTGTCAGTTATTCACCCTGACCAAACAAGATTTATTATGGGCAGGGAGGCTAGGGATAATGCCAACAGGGTACTCCAACTGATACATTGGTTAGAATCGCAGGCGACAACATACCCATGCTCTCCACTGATGCCGAGAAGGCATTTGACAGGGTGGATTGGACGTACATGAGAACAGTATTGACCAGGCTCGGCCTGGGCCCAAACATGTTAGCCTGGATATCCTCCCTGTATAGCTCCCCATTCGCAAGAGTGAAAGTGAATGGGCTTCTATCTGACGCCTTCCCAATTAGCAATGGGACATGACAGGGGTGTCCGTTGCCCCCCTCGTGTTTGCTCTAACGCTCGAACCATTGCTCAACCGGATTTGCCCCAATAATAACATTAGGGGCTTTACGGTAGGCCTGAAGGAACATAAACTATCTGCCTACGCGGATGATGTGTTATTCTATGTGTCCGAACCCTTGATTTCACTGCCTAACATTATGGCGGAGTTGAAAGAATTCAACCTCCTGTCCAACTTTAATATTAATTATGCCAAATCGGAGATTCTGTCACTGAATGTCCATCTGGGGTTGCGCACTCAGTTGCAATCGGCCTTCTCTTTTACCTGGTGCCAAAATTCACTGAAATACCTGGCCATCCATCTGCCCGCGAGGTGCTCCCAGCTCTATGACTGTAATTTTGCGCCATTACTCTCCGCTGTTAGAGTGGACCTGAAAAGGTGGGACAAGGCTGCATTTTCATGGATGGGCCGAGTCAGTGTTCTGAAAATGAATGTGCTCCCTCGAATTTTGTTCTTCCTACAGATGGTGCCGATTGCCTTACCCAGGGCCTTCTTGGGTCCTGGGTGGCGGATGGGGAGTCCAGATGTGGCAGGTTTATTCAGGACCAGGGCCTGTTACCTCTGACCGCACTAAGGGAACAGTACGACTCCTTCCCCATGGATGAGTGGCGTTACAGACAACTCTGACACTTTCTCACCAATCTATCCCAGGGGGTTAGGTCGCCCACCCTGGCCTCCCCCTTTGAGCGGCTATGTATGTCAACTGCTGCTATCCCCCATACCATTTCTATGCTATATATCCCGCTACAATCCCTGCATACCGAAGGGAAACCGGTGTTCATACGGGAGTGGGAGAGGGACCTTCAGCACGTCTTTACCGAGCCCCAGCTGGACCACCTGTATAGACTCACACACTCGAGCACGGTCGATATGAGAATGCAGGAGAATAGCTATAAGGCCCTGACCAGGTGGAACAGGGTACCCTCCAAACTTACTTAAATCTATCCTTCTCTTCCAGATGTATGCTGGAGAGACTGTGGCCACAGGGGCACTTTCCTCCACATCTGGTGGAATGCCCCAAACTACGACCCTTTTGGCAAGATGTACATGCACAGATTAAGCTCATTCTAGACGTAGAACTCGGATTCCCCGTTGGAGTCCCTGCTACACTTCCCCACTGTCCCTGTCAGCCAAGTCCACACTGCCCCATCTGCTCAATGTGGTCCGTCGGTTGATTTTGATTCATTGGAAGATGCCACAGGTACCAACTCGTACTGAATGGGTGGCATTGGTGAATAAAATTATGGGTGCTGAGAAGTGGATGGCGCAGTGCAAGGACAAATATGACAAATTCTACTCAATTTGGGCCACTTGGATACACTATGCAGGTCCATATGGATTGCTTGCGCCGGGGCCCTCTCCGGGGGTGACCTCCTCTGGTGAGGGGGCCAGATAATAGAGGACATGGGACGTTGGAGGTTCAGAGGCAGAGGGGCGATAGAGCCTAGGCAGGTTTTCTACAGTTTTTACATTTTGTAGTGCAAGTAGCAGATGACCCCCCCTAATTTCTGTTTTTGTACCGTTTCACTACTTTATTATTTCATTGTTTGTCCCTCCTTTATTTAAGTTTTCCTTCTCTACTCCCTCATTGTCTTTGGGTCTGATAACCAGAGGTATGATTTGATTCCTAGGGTTATTTGGAGGCATTTACCCTCCACAGGGGTGTGCCAGACAGGGATGACTGGGGTGACCCATGACTGAGCGAATTTATAACATGGCTCTAATATGTTCTTAATCAGAAGCGATTCAGTTTGCATGTGTTGCGCTATATAAGTTTCTCACTCACTCACTCATTCCCCCTGATGTGTCCCCCGAGATGGGTACACCCCTGGATTGTTACTACCCCTATGCTGAACACATGTACCCGGTACACGATCCGATGTGTCATGTCATGTAATGTCTTTGTCTTCCTTTTCCTGAGCCATGTTGGCTGACTGTATGTATGTTTTTTGAAAATTCTCAAAATAAAGATTATATATATATATATAAAAAAAATAATCACTATTTGGATCCTGGTTTTATGGATTGTGTTTTTATCTTGAATTTGTTAATAAAATGTTTGTTTTTAATACGTTACTGTGTAATTCATTGGAGTGCTTAAAAGTCCAATTATTCTATAACAATGTGTTTCTAAATAACATGGGGTGCAGTGTTTCCTCTGTACAACTAGATGAGTCTTTATTTGTTCCACCCTGTAGCTACTCTTCCTAAATATTTTCCATAAGAAAAGAAGAATTTAGCATTACTAGTCTCCCTATTTTTTTCATGACAGATTTCTTAACTCTCTTCTAACAGTGTTATAAAACTCTAGACATGGGTTTGTTCCAAATATTCTACTGGAAAATCTTTACTTCAATTTATATCACCTGACTTTTCATGCAAAATATCTCTGTCATCGCTTTGTCGGGTCACAAACTCTATCCAATGAATACTGCACCTAAAGTACACAACACATGTCTCTTTATCATTACTATCTGGTTTAAAGGTCACTTAGAGCATCATCAAAGCAGATGAGCAGATGAGAGCTATGTGTTTTTTTTGTTTTTCTGTTGTATTGGTATGCCCAGCTTCACACTTGGTTTCTTCCTAATTGTTTCTGATTGCTTCCTGTGCCTGTGACACAATATTTAAATATTGCTTTTTTATATTAACAGATTACCATCTTCAATTGATCATTTATTTGAATCATTTATTTGAAATGTTGGCTCTCCTTTAAAAACACTTGCATTTATCTAACTTGTAGAGAGAAAATCTTACAAGTTTTTGGTTTATTTGACAAAATAATTAAATAGCACAATCTCTGCAAGAGTAATATTGAAGAATGGGTCAATGTCATAGCTACAGAAATTACTCAAGCAGTGTAGCAATCAACAGGAATAATTAAATACATTTGATTGTTTACTTGGTAATGTTGATTAGTGATTTTATTATTATTATTATTATTATTATTATTATTGTTAATCATTTTTTTTTTCAAAACTACTAAACAATAAGATTATTTCATTCTTTCATCCTAGTGCCACATTGATAAACTTTGACACATATTTCATGCATTTGAAATCAGCTTCATTTTACAAGTTGGTTTTTGAATTAATTGATGTTGATTGAATCTGACATTGCTGTAAAATTGATGTCAAGCAATTTAAATTACTTTTAATCATGTATCATGTAATGGAGCACAACAATCCATTGTGCATGTGCAGCAAAATTACAAAAGAAAAATCACAGGAGAAATCGTTCTCTCATAGATTATTGCAAATAACATTCCATAAGTATGGTTATAGATAGAAAATTGTAACGTGTTTCTTAATAAAGTAGTGACAGTTCATTTACAAGCAGTGAGAACAACATAGTTCAGCATCATGAAAGCTCAGCATCACATGTGGGCTAACTCTAAAATTATACAAACATAGCCTGCTTATAAATGCTCGCTTCTACAGACTAGCATACACCCAGGCATTTCAATATAAATCCACCCAAGGGCCAGCCCACTACTTGCATCTGATAAAATTGATCTTGGTTTGATCACATGCTTTGGAGGACAGAGGAATGATTAGGGGTCTAGACCCCAAATCTCTCTATAAAGAGGACCTGTCATGGCCCATGCTATCACGAGGGATGTTGTTGATCATTTGTGATAGCAATACAAGTGATTAAAAAACAAAAACAAAGGGACAGTGTAAAAAAGTTAATAAAATTACTGATCTAAAAAAAAAAAAAAAGTCACAGTTCCCCTGTGTTCACACACAAATGAAAATGTTGTTCCCGGGTGCATGTGTAAACGATAATTAATTTCACCACACTTTAGATATCGCTGTTACTCAGTGTAAGATTATATTTTATATACATATAATAAAGATCAGGGACTATTAGGGTGCCAGACAGAAACAGTATACTACATCATGTTATACAAATCATATAAAATTGTATTAGGTATATTAAAAGATACTTTATTTTAAAAGAAAACGTTTGAATAAAGATCACATGCGATCCAGGTATACAGTACAGCGATTATTTCTCAACATGTTTCGCCTGTCTACAGTGAATATCCTGTACATATCCTGTACAGTAATTTAAAAAGTCTCCTGAAGAAGCCACCTTTTGAAGAAACATGTTGAGCAATAATTCACTGTACTGTATACCTGGATCGCATTTGGTCTTTATTCAAAAGTTTCCTTTTAAAACAAAGTATCTTTTAATGTACCTAATGAAATAATTTTGGAAAAGTAATGTAGTATTCTGTTTCTGTCAGACACCTTAAAAGGTCCCAATCCATATTCTGTGTGTATTTTCTAGTTTATGGGATGTGGTGCCCACGACATCTAACTGACAAACTTGTTTCACTATATTTGATATATATATATATATACATATATATATATATATATATATATATATATATACATACATATATATATATATATAAAAAATTTATATGTGTGAAGTGAGAGGGAATCCCTGCAAATTAAGAGAATTCCTTGGGGACCCCAGGTCTCTAGAATTATTGTCTTCATTGGAAGATTTCCCCTCTATTACTTTCCTGGAGACAACCCAGGAAAACATTTTAAATTTTCTCTTACTGTCTGAGGAAGACCCCCGGTGAGCGGAAGAAGAAGGCCCCCCTTGGAAAAGGAGCTAAAGAAGACAGGGGGGGCCCCCGGAGTGGTCTAATAAATTACTCTAAAAACCCTGTACCCCATACTCAATCACGCAGGGTGGGGGGCCGGGATCTGGGGGCCCCCTTATTAAACCAGGGTTGTTGGGAAGAGACCCTTGTCCCCATCAACATGGGGACAAGGTGCTTTGGGGTGGGGGGCGCAGTGCGCCCCCTGCCCCAAAGCACCCATCCCCCCATGTTGAGGGCATGCGGCCTGGTATGGCTCAGGAGGGGGGGGCGCTTGCTCGTCCCCACCCCCATTCCTGACTGGCCAGGCGGCATGCTCGGATAAGGGTCCGGTATGGATTTTGGGGAAACCCCCACGCCATTTTTTTTTTCGACGTAGGTGTTCCCCTTAAAATCCATACCAGACCAAAGGGTCTGGTATCATCCTGGGGGGGAACCTCACGCAATTTTTTTTTAACTTGCCCGGGGTTCCCCTTCAATAATCTCCGCACACCAGTCGCCCTGCAAGTCGGATCATCTTGATCCGACTTCTGGTGCGACCTCTATTCAAATCAATGGGCCCCCATAGGGAACCATTCATTTTGAATAGAAACAGAAAAACACGGCGGAAGACTAGCGCGGCAAAACGTGCATTGAATTCAATGCAAAACGCGGGAAAAATCGCGGGAAAAACGCCGCTTTTTTTTCTGCCGTCTGTACTAGCTTTACAGCCCGTTTTTTAAAACGTCCATGGAAATGAAGCCTAAATGTCCTTATTTCTTCTGAGAAATCATCACTTCCTGTTCTTCTGTCTGTAACTCCACACAGTAATGTTAGGCTTTCTCCCTGTTATGAAGTGTCGTGCTTGCCCCCTCCCTTGGACTACAGGAGAGTCAGGATGCCCACTAACACACAGTTCCTTTATCTGTAACGTAGAGAGTGTGGGCATGTCCAGTGTGGAGACATGCATGTCATTACACAAAGAGATGGGGAGGAGCAGTTAGAGGGGAATCTGTCATCAGTCAAAGCAGGAAATATGGGCAAGAGGCATGGCTTTGTACTGACTATGGAAAGAGGGAAGTGGTTGAAGGGGAATCTGCCGTTAGTCAAGGCAAGAGGGATAGGAGGGGGTGTGACTTGTACTGACTATGGAAGACACAGGTGCACTGTGCTCTTGCACAGCATGCCTGTACGAACAATGCATGACACAAGATGTAAACTGACCAAACTAGCATGGCTGCCATGTTTATGGTCAGATTACTTTTAGGAGGAGGGGCACAGACAGGATCATTCAGGTTAAATAGAACACTGGCAGGCAAAAATATAATAGAAACATAAATAATCACATTGAACTACATTAACCTCCCTAGCTGTAATCCCTAGTGTGGCTCGGGGTGAATTTTCATTACCAAAAGCAGTAACCCGGAGACACACTTGGGATTGCATCGCAGGATCCAGACAAAGTTACTTACCTTGTCCCCAGTATCCTGCGATGTCTTCCTGCTGTGTGTGCAGACTATGTCCTTTGCTCGATCTATCACAGTGCCAAGCTCCGTTCCCTGCGAACGTTGCGACGCATGGAGATGGAGCCCAGCGCCAAATTCAAAAACTGTCACGATCGCTATCGTGCCAAACGGACAGCGAGGCGTGGTCATGCCCCAAGTGGCTCTGGGTGGGATTGAACCCAGGACTTCTCCTTCACTGCTCCAGGTCTTTGCCTCTGAGCCACTTCTCAAGTTCATATTCTGCTTGCTGTCCATCAAAGCCTGGTTCTGAACTATGTGCTGATTGCCTGTCTTTGAATCTCCCTGCAATCTGCACCTGTTTATCCTGGTCAAGCTGAGACAGGTTTCCTAATCAACCAGGGTATAAAGCCCTGCCTCACTATGAGGCAGGTGTCAGTTCATTGTACTCTGCTTGTCCTGTCTGTGCCAATGGTTCCTGTGTTCCTGTGATTGTCTTCAGCTACAAGACTGACCCCGGCTTCTGACCCTTTGGCTTACGTACCCTGGATTGCTGCTGTCTCCTGCCCTCTGTCCCCGGCTTGTACTTTTGGACTTTCCCTGTCTTCTCCATCCCTTGACCCACGGCTTGTGCCCCGGACTTGTCTTTGGTTCCTGTCTGCAAACCCTGAACTTTCCGTCAGTACTTACCTGACTCTCTCTGGAATCCTGGGCCACGGCTATACTATCCTGGGCTAATCTCAATCTAGCCCCCGTGCACAGACTCACAGCCCAGGTAGTGTCTTACCTGTATTACCTTGGGCTGTGTGTACCTGCAAGGGTGAGCTTACAAACCTGCAAAATGGACTCCACACAAGGTAAGCCCTTACAAAAACACAGAACACATACAGTACACTGTAATCTTACAGATTAAATTACTGTATCATATTATTTCACATCCCTTTTGTCCCCAGTGCTTTGTCCAGTGCCCTGTATGTAGTTTTATATTATATATATATATACTGTTCTTTCTGCCTGGAAACAAGGCATGTCCATAGGCATGTCGAAAATGTCCATAGCAACCAAAAAGTGTCCCTTTACGTCAAAAGCAGTTTTAGACCAGCTAGAAAACATAATAAATTAGAATCACTTGCAGAATTGAGCGATAGTGATTTGTGGGGAAATTTGTCATTAAACACTGAAAGTAATGACAGCAACAATTCTGCAACTGTGTTTTTGATTTGATTACATTATTTAATTATTATTATATTATTATTTATTATAATTATTTATAGTTATTTATTATATTATAATTTATGATTTTGTGTTTCAAACTTTATCATTCCCGGGATGTCTACTAGACTGTTGTATGGACAGATTTAAGTGAGTTATTCCTAAAGAAATACAGGCCTACAATATAATGCGCCACATTTCCATTGTACATTGTACCACTTTCAGCATCAGAAATCTGACATAATCATACCGCCAGGGAGTTTTCAAAGCCAGTGCATTTTGTTTAATTAACAAACACTTTGATGGATATCTCCCATTTTTTTATATTATTATTATTATCAAAGGAAAATTGTCCCACAATAGTAAAAAGTGTAATTTTCTGAAAGTTAGCTGTACATTTTTATGCCATTACCAAAACCCACCACCAAAACACCCAAAATAAAACCCTAAAATAAATATTCCTACTCCTGATGATCATGATGATCCCATATCATACCATATACCGGGGATATGCAATTAGCGGACCTCCAGCTGTTGCAGAACTATGATTCCCATGAGGCATAGCAAGACTCTGACAGCCACAAGCATGACACCCAGAGTCAGAGGCATGATGGGACTAAGGGGGATGGGGGGATTAGGGTTGGATAGCAACTGTTTGAGTAGAAAATAAACAACAAAATGCTTGTTAAAAGGCTCTATGGGGCCAAAATTGCTTGTAATCTGCCAAAAAGAAGCTCATGTACTTTATTAAGTCACAGACATTTTGCTTCAGGTGACAGAATGTTCATATGTGAACAGGAGCCATTAAAATGAATGGGATTTGGCTTGAGTGTTTTAGAGCTACAAGCTTCGAGCAGAAAATCGCTCAGGTGTAAACGGGGCCTAACTAACACAAAGAGCCCTTTCACGTGGGTGCCTCTACTATACGGAATTGATCCCCTCTGAGCAGTCGGGTAATCCCCACCGAGCAGGTCTGTGTCCACTTTCACCCTCCCCTATGGGGAAATTGGATGGAAACAGACCACTTGTCCATTTCCATCTGATGCCATCCAATTCAAACCGTCAGATGGATGGAAAATAGGACCACCATTCATCTGTTTTTGGCAGACAGGATCGGATCAGATAGCAAACATGTGTCCACTGATATCCGCCGCTCCATAGAGGACAATGCAGGGTTCCATCAGGTCCACCTGAAAAACTGAGAGGCAGACCTGATCAGGCAGCCTGTGTGAAAGGGGCCTAACACTAACACTCAATAAATTAGATCAAGCATGGATCTATTTGATTTATGTTTTATTTTGTTGAAACAGACTTTTTTATTTGTTTACACAGACATCTCCTCTAATGAGGAGAAAAAGATACAATATACCAGTGATGTTTTGGAACTACATTTCCCATGATGCTCATGCACGCTGCAGTGTAGTTGAGCATCATGGGAAATGTAGTTTCAAAACATCTGGAGTGCCAAGGTTCGCCATCACTGCAAAATATAATATATTTTTTCCTCTACTGGGGTGAATTTTTAGAAGTGGTATACGGTTATTGGCTAATCACAGTGATCACATATTTGGGAGCTTGTTCTCCCATCTCCCAATTCTTAGTACAAGACCAGTGCTAGAAAAGAATTAGAAATGAGAGTTACAAGATGCATTCCTCTTCCATATTGCAATCATCTGGATTATGTAAAGCATACTTGAAAATATACCAGATTGATGTACATTATACTTTGTTCTGTGTAACCTATTGGCTTGATATGCCAAACATTTTGTATGTGTACTTTATACATTTATGTGTCAAATCCTTGTGTAGCGCCCTGCTCCTGAAGAACAGGCCCTGCTTTAAATTTAGTGGGGTCTGAGCTATTATTTGACTCAGACCAGAATGATTAAGGGCAATCTAGCCTCTGTTCTAGCCTGTGCTGGGAGTATCCACCATTGATCGTGTTATTTAGACATGTGCACAACAAAAATGTTCGTATTTTTTTGTTCCGTTTCGTCTGCACAACAAAAATTTTCGTATTTTTTTTGTTCCGTTTCATCTCGTTCCGTAGATTCGTAATTTCGTAAGACTCAAGTTTTCCTATTTGGACTCGTTCGTATTTTGTCAGATGCAAGTTTTCCTATTCGGACCCGTTTGTATTTTCGTAACAGTTTTATTTTCGTTTATACTGAATGATTCGTAATTCTGTCTAATTTATTTTCATTGATTTTAAATTCGTAATTTTGTTAGATAATAATTTTCGTTTAATGGATTCGTAATTTTGTACTTTTGTAAATACATAGCAACACGCGGCTAATCCATATTAACATATACTTTCTCTTAAGCCCCGTACACACGGTCGGACTTTTTGCCAACAAACGTCAAAATGAGCGTTTTCATAAAAAAAATCTGACCGTGTGTACCGCAAAGGTGATCCTGTGCTGTCGTCTCAGGAGGAAGCCGCTTGATGAAGGAGACCAGGGGAGGACCTATCCTGGTAAGGACCATGCAAGAGGCTGGTACCTTAGAAGAAGGCCTGGAAACTTCATCTAAGGATGCACTGTACACCGAGAGGCCTGACAGTGTCGCCTGTCGGATCTAAGAGTTCTATTGAAGCAAAGTTAAAGAGATCCGGGTGCTGAATCCTGTGGCAGAGGATTCCGGTCCAAAGTGTCTCATCAAGAAAGGAAGGTCTGTGGCAGAGACTGTACTTTATTCCGTGCGCCATCCCGGCTGCTAGGCCAGTGAGAGGGACCTATCCGGATGAGTAATTCCCGCTCTGGCTAGAGTGGCAACGAGAACTGTTTGCTGGAAACAGGAGTGTTTCCTACTTGTGACTTTGCACCTGAACCTACCTACCCTTCCAACTCTCATCCTTCTTTTCTACTAAAGTTCTCCCAAATAAACCCAAAGAGAAAAGAGGTACTTTGTGTGTGGACATTGAAATTCTTCGGACTCTCCTTCAGCCCCACCCCTGGTCCCTCCTTCAGCCCCAGCCCTGGCCATGCACATGGTCCCTCCTTCAGCCCCACCACTGGTCCCTCCCCAGATGGTCAGAGACTGCAGACATAGTACAGGAGATGGACAGAAACTGCAGACATAGTACAGGAGATGATCAAAGACTGCAGACATAGTAAAGGAGATGATCAGAGACTGCAGACATGATTCAGGAGATGATCAGAGACTGCAGACATGATACAAGAGATGATCAGAGACTGCAAACATAGTACAGAAGATGATCAGAGACTGCACACCTAGTACAGTAGATAGTCAGAGACTGCAGACATAGCACAGGAGATGGTCAGAGACTGTAGACATAGTACAGGAGATGGTCAGAGACTGCAGACATGATACAGGAGATGGTCAGAGACTGCAGACATGATACAGGAGATGCTCAAAGACTGCAGACATAGTAGAGGAGATGTTCAGAGACTGCAAACAAAATACAGGGTTGGTTAGGGATCACAGACATGATTGATTCAGGAGATGGGAAGAGACTGCGTTTATGGCTGAACCCAGTGTACAGGTATATAGTATTACAGGGCTGATCCACTCTATTTAAACCATGTCTGTAAGATCAAGTCAGTGATTTTCCTTTTAAAGTACAACCAAGTGACAGAAGACAGCATCACATCCAATTTCCAAAATACAATTTTCTTCTTGCAAACAGCGAACTGGTCAGGATTAGTCGAGGACAGTAACCAGTTAATGGGGCTGTGAATTTTATAAAAATGGTATAGTGCAGTGATAAATCTAGTGATTGAAAATAGTAGGGCTCCTAATGTTCAGACAAAAGCTGATAGTGGAGATTCACTAAAGTGCAAAAAAAAAACATATAGAAAATTAATCTAATAATGACACTCAATGTGACTGATACGTGAAAAAACAATAACACATTTACATGAAACAAAGGTGCATGTGCATATTTATATAGTCCATAAAGTGACTAGCATACATAAAGTGTCAGCATACACAGCTTTCAATGTGGACATATGAAGCGGAGGTCTGTGACACTATTGTCGCCAATAGGTCTCAACCAAGGATGTAGTGACCAAAACTCAAAGGCAATTCATCCAAATAGTAGACTGATAAAAGGAGAGAGAATAGGCCACATAGTGTGATACCATTTAGACAAAAAATAAATTTATTGTATAAGTAAAAATGGACATTTGAGAAGGTGTTAAAAGCATGTAGATAAAATCAAATAAACGCAGTGGCTTCAGCAGAGCCACTGCGGGACGGGCTCTGCTGGAATTGAGATAGCGGAGGTGATCCTCCTTAATAGACTTTAGCCTGGATCTCTTTCAGATAGTTTACAGGTTCCCGACTGATGGTGACCAACGTCCAGCCTTTCAGTAATCGGTTACCTTGATCCCCGGTGGATTGTCGAGACCCTATTGGATCGCCAGCCTCTCTTGGCTCTCTTCAGATGGACACCCCACAGAACAGCTTCCTCACAAGGGAACAATGCTTGGGATCTTCTCAGGCCTAGTACACACGAGAGGATTTATCCGCGGATACGGTCCACCGGACCGTATCCGCGGATAAATCCTCTCGAGGATTTCCACGGATTTTGATCCGATGGAGTGTACTCACCATCGGATCGAAATCCGCGCCGAAAACCCATCGCGATGTCGTGTCGCGCCGGTGCCGCGATGATGACGCGGTGACGTGTGCGACGCTGTCATATAAGGAATTCCACGCATGCGTCGAATCATTACGATGTATGCGGGGGATCCCTTCTTACGGATTGATCCGGTGGGTCTGTACAGACTAGCGGATCAATCCGTTGGGATGGATTCAAGCGGATAGATTTGAAAGCATGTCTTCAAATTTTTAATCCGCGGAAACGGATCCGCTGGATTGTACACACCAGGGGATCTATCCGCTGGAGCCGGTCCGCGGATCAATTCCAGCGGATGGATCCTCTTGTGTGTACGGGGCCTCAAGAATAGGGTCCCAGTCGATTACTGGGGCCCAGCCACAGCTCAAATGTTCCTGGACCAACATGGTCCCAGAACCAGGAATACTACGTGGCACGTGCACCCCGGCCCGGAAGGCCATTTTGCCGGGGGCGCCGTGATGCAGTCACCCTGAAGGTGGGTGCCGCACTCAAAGAAGAACCCAGACCAATGGTGTCTGTCCCATAAATACCCTCCCCCAGCATGCACAGCGAGGAAACACCCTCCTGATTGGCTTCTGGGGAAAAGCACCCAAACCTCGACTCCACCTATCGTCCTGGGGTGGGAACAGCACCCCAGAAGCAATAGAATGAGCCCACAGCACAGCCAAGCTAATACAGAGACCCAATTTGAACAGATTAACTGGATCAGAGCCAATTAACTCTCTGCTCCACCTCTAAATTTAAACTAGCACCGGTACTTTGAAGTAACCAGAAGCTACATGTACATATGTAGAGCAGTCATAAAGGGGTTAAGAAATATCATATATGTATATTTAGTCATATCAGATTAATGAAACTAAAGATCTGTTCCAAATAATTTTTACACCCAAGCATGAGAAATACAGAGCTATCTGTTTTTCCTACATTCATATCTACAGAGATATATTTATTTATTTTCAGCCTTTTAAGAAAGATGGAAAATATAAATGCTTTACAAGACTCCAGAAGGGAAGGTCTGCATTATGTTCAGCTGATACCAGTAGTTGACTTTTACAGAATTCCATTAACATATCTTTATCACACCCATTTTCCTTTAGATGGTAAGGATAGTGCATTTTTCTCAGTATTGTCTTACAATTAATCTGGAAACACAATGCCATTCTTTCTACTGCAGCCAGGCTACAGCAGGCTTGTCAGGCAGCAATTAATTGTTATCAGCTGTTTGAGAATTACCACAAAACCTGGAGTCATAACAGCTTAAAAATAGCAGTTCAAATGACATGTCTCTCACCAAACATAGAACAGCCTTCACATGTAACGCATGGGAAATTATTAATGGGAAAAGAAACACCAAACAAATTAGTATATTTCCCCAATTAGGAAGTTGAGTAATTGAAAAAGTCACCCTGATAAAGGGCAAATCAGAGATAAAGTCTTGGGATACAGCTGGGGTGCGGGTAAACAAGCTACATGTCTGTCATTGTGATTTTGTTTTGTGTTATTTATTTATTTTTTTGGTACACCAAGCTGCTGAGAAAAGAATCTAGTTAGGGATTATCATTGTAAAACCGCTTCAATGACAGGAAGAAGAAAAGTGAGAGTGAAAAGCTTTTAGAATTTTTTTATTCTTTTTTTCTTTCTTTCTTTGAGACTCCATTATCAGTCTGTCAGGGTGTGTTGTTCTGGCGTCACATGTCTATAACAGAACACAATACTTTCTGTGTGACTTGTGCAAGATGACACAAGGTCAGATTTACTTTATTACCTCCCATCCTCAGTGACAAGTAGCAAGAAAACTTTACAAACACAGGACTGAGGAAATCAAAGCTGATCACAATGTCATATCTCTAGCTTATGTTACCTGAAATTCACTTTGCTCTTATCACAAAGCAATTTTAAATTGAAGACTGCTGAAGCATGTACATGCCATAATGATGCCTGTAAAGGGGGGTGTAAAGAAATTATGAAAATAAATGTCAGTGACTCTTAATTTATTTAACCCTGGCAGTTGGCATGGTAATAGACTGAACTTTTTGCACTTTACTAAAATACACAATTATACTTTAATTAAATCCATAAAGTAAGATATTTTAAAACAACTCCATTAACAATGCTTATACTTAAAAAAAAAACAAAAAAAAAAAAAACATCAATACCTTAAAAACCCTTAAAATGTAGCCGACATTATGACAAAGGAAAGTTAAAATATCAAAAAGGTATATTAGAGAAAAACTTCATTCATTAAACAGGTTTGAACATGGTTTGGATGATGTACTGTTAAAATGGTCTATCACTCACATTTATGCCCTTCTAATGACAAAATTCTAAAAGCCAAGTACAAAGCGGAATATATATTTCTATATACAGTATATCTATCTATCTATCTATCTATCTATCTATCTATCTATCTATCTATCTATCTATCTATCGATCTATATATATATATATATATATATATATATATAGAGCTTTTTTTCTCAGAAAATAGGTGCAGGAACTCAACCACGACCCCGTTCAGATTTCAAAAACAGTAGAAGGGACTTAAAGGGGCATTAAATACCAGGATTGCATTACATACAGAGTGCAGAGTTCAGCGGGTTACACACAGAGTTCAGAGCTGTTGCTTGTAAACACAAAAAACAGACTTCTGTGTTTACAAGTGATTGTGGTGAGCAGGCACCAAAGGGTCTGAGCCAGAGGTGGTGGAACTGAGTTCCCCCAAGTTCCCCCTGAAAAAAAAGCCCTGTGTATATATATATATATATATATATAGAGATAGAGAGATAGAGAGAGATAGAGAGAGATAGAGAGAGAGATAGAGAGAGATAGAGAGAGAGATAGAGAGAGAGATAGAGAGAGAGAGAGAGAGACTCTATCTATCTATACACACACGCATGCACACTTTTTTTGTCATTATTTCTTTATTGAAGCAGAATAAAGTAGTACAAAACACACAATAGCTGGTAAAGACTACACCGTTAATATATATAACCACATAACAAGGTAGGCCCAAATAGTACTAGCTAGTATAAACATAGTAGAAAAAAATCCATGCAAGGCACTTGTTTTATAATGAAAAAGGTGTATTCACCGTAGTTTAAAAGTACAAGAAGAGAGAAGGGGAGTAATGAAACTGAGAAGGAGGAGGGAAGGGGGGGGATTCTGACCAGTCACCATAATGTAGTCTACATAGTTACATAGTTAGTCAGGTTGAAAAAAGACACAAGTCCATCCAGTTCAACCACAAAAAAAATAAACAAACAAAATAAAAAACATAGTACAATCCCATACACCCAACTCCATACCCACAGTTGATCCAGAGGAAGGCAAAAAACCCCAGCAGAGCATGATCCAATTTGCTACAGCAGGGGAAAAATGTCCTTCCTGATCCCCCGAGAGGCAATCGGATTTACCCTGGATCAACATTACCTACAAATCTTAGTACTCAGTTATATTATGTACATTTAGGAAAGTATTCAGGCCTTTCTTAAAGCAATCTACTGAGCTGCCCAGAACCACCTCTGGAGGGAGTCTGTTCCCTTACTCTTACTGTGAAGAAACCTTTCCGTATTTGGAGATGAAATCACTTTTCCTCTAGACGTAAAGAGTGCCCCCTTGTCCTCAGTGTTGACCGTAAAGTGAATAACTCAACACCAAGTTCACTATATGGACCTCTTATATATTTGTACATGATGATCATATCCCCCCTTATTCTCCTCTTCTCCAGAGTGAATAAATTCAGTTCCTCTAATCTTTCCTCATAGCTGAGCTCCTCCATGCCTCTTATCAGTTTGGTTGCTCTTCTCTGCACTTTCTCCAGTTCCCCGATATCCTTTTTGAGAACTGGAGCCTAAAACTGAATATTCCAGATGAGGTCTTACTAATGATTTGTACAGGGGCACAATTATATCTCTTTCTCTGGAGTCTAATAGAGAGGAATAAAGCATGGACTAGATTACAAAGTACTCAAATTTTAGTTGTACCATTAGAATTGGATAGCCAGGTGGCCCATTTTTTTCTAAACACTGTCACAGTGGAGTCAGTGATTGCCAACAATTGTTTTATGGTTTCCGTAAACTAATAATAGTGAGCTTTGCTGCCAGGAGGAGTTGTAAGATCACTACTCTCATTTTAAATACATTTGTGGATGTTTAGGTGTAGGATGGCTAACTCAGGGTTAGGCAGTATACTTTGGTCACAGATATCTGACAGGATAGAAAAGATTTTGTTCTTAAATGAGTGTATTGATTTGCATGACCACAATGTGTGATAAAGCATACCAGTTTCTTCTCAGTTTCGCCAGCAAAGAACTGATTGGGAAGGATAAAACTGAGTTTGTACAGGGTAAGGTACCATGAATGCACAATTTGTTTACATTTTTCCCAGTGATTTGTACATTTGGACAAGACATATGTGGTTAGAAAAGGCTTTCTGTCAACTGGTACCTGGAAAGACTATGTGCAAGGTTTCTTCCCATTTAAGAATAGTTGTGGACTTTGAGAATTAGTCTTGGGCATTATAAATGTTGTAGAATAGGGGAAATTCCTATTGGTGGGCAGGTAGGGTCTTGGAAAAAAAAATATTGAGGCTGGTAGCTCTAATTATAGGGGCAAGGGGTGTTGACTGATTGAATTTGCATGTAGGTAAAGCGAGTGAAAAGAGCAATATTGAAGTGAGAACACAGGCATTCAAAGTTGTGGAGGGAGGTGCCATGATTTATTCCTTTAGAAATGTAAGTCCTCTGGGCTTCCAAAAGTTTAGGTCAACATAGGGAATAAAGTGTTGGAGCATCGAGAGGAGGGTATTGATCTTACTTAGTGACCCGAGAGGTGTAGAGTTGATAGAGAACTCTGGCCGCAATTTAGTAGAAATCTGTATCATTGGAGTTAGGGCGGTAGGGAACAAGGCTCCCAAATTAATAGCAATAAGGGCCACTATAGGATCTTTAAAAGGGATGTTTACACACTCTATACTTGCTCAAGATGTATATCTAGCACACAAGCTTTGTAGCAAGCTAGGACATTGGGCACTACCATTCCTCCATTTTTCTTGTGCTTCATCATAACAGAAAGGGAGCACCTATGTGGTTTGATATAAACCGGGTAAAATTTTTGAACAGTGGAGAAAAAGGTGCATTGAATAGAAGTTATTATGGTGAAAAATAGGTAGAGGAGTTTGGGGAAGATCATCATTTTTTAAAGTCGCTATTCTCCCTGTGATTGAGAGTTCATGGGTTCTCAAGTGGGATAGTTTTCTGGTGAGTGAGTCCAAGAAGGGCTTTACTGTAAGGGACATAGGGTCACCGCTGAAGGGGACACTGCTGATGGGGACACCGCTGATGGGGACACCGCTGATGAGGACATGGGGTCACTGCTAATGGGGACACTGATAGGGACACCACTGATGGGGACACTGCTAATGGAGACACCGGTGTCCCCATCAGCATTGTCCCCATCAGCAGCGTCCCCATCAGATACATAACTGTTTTTTTTTCTGGCCCCTGCATACTTGTAAAATCTACAATGTGGCCCTTGTGTTGAAAAGTTTGGAGACTCCTGCTCTAGGACACAGACTTTTCACCGTTGCAAGAGGCTATAGTGATCAACATGTCACAGTTTAGCCTGCAGTTTTCTGTTTGTGAAACTCTTACCTCCTTGCTGCAGTGGTCCTGCTAGATCTGTGATTCTATTCACATGTGCTGCTGCCTCAGTGTTCACCCATGGGAGTCACCTACTCCACAGTGAATTTCTATCCCTTTCCCTTGAATTACTACCTTCCCAGTCTGCATACCTATATATAGACAAGCTCAGTGCAGCCCGAGTTGTCTGAGCAACTTCTTAGTTTTTCTGTTTTGCCTTGTATTACTTGTATTCTGCACCTGACTACCCGTGTACTGACCCCAGTGTCATCTACCATTTTCAGTTGCCTGCCACCCTCCCTGACTAATGCCGCATACACACCATCACTTTATGCGATCTAAAAAATCGACGTTTTCTGTGATAAAAAAAAACATTTCATTTTGAAAAACAACGTAGCATACACACCATCGTTTTTCAAAAAGCTCTAGCAAAGCGCAGTTACGTAAAGCACGTACGACGTCACTATAAAGGGTCGTTTCCATGCGGAAGATGGGCTCTTTTGCTGATATCGTGTTCCTGTGTGTTAGTAAAAGTTTGGTGAGAGACGATTCGCGCTTTTCAGTGTTTGTGCTTTAAATTTCGTTTTCTGTTGTACAGTTTGTGTATTTGTCGTCTGATCTGTGATACAGTGCTTGTATTCAGGATGTATTTGTTTTGGCAGTGCGTTCTTGTGTGCACGGTGCTGTTTTGCAGGTCGTTCTTCAGAGGCCATTCTGTACTTCAGGGCGTAATTTTTAGTCTGATCTGATTTGACGACCGTTTTCTAGCCATGTTGCGGGTACAAACTCGTCGTCGAGATTGTGCTGTGCTTGTTAGGATGTGTGCTGCATCCCGGAAAACGGTCCATGAACAGGGTGAGGAGGAGCTTGTGGACCAAGAACTGGTTGCTACGCAGGGACCAGTTCTCTCATATGCCTCTGCTGTGGGAGATCCGAGAAAATAACCCTGATGATTTCAGGAATTTTCTTAGGATGTCTGACCCCATATTTCAGCAGCTTTTGGCTTCGGTGTCGCCATATATCACCAGGCAGGACACCGTTATGCGGGAAGCCATCACTGCTGAGCAGAGGCTAGTTGCTACGTTGCGCTAGCTTGCAACAGGGAGAAATCTGCAGGACTTGAAGTTCTCGACGGGCATCTCCCCCCAGGCTCTGGGCCTCATAATCCCGGAGACCTGTTCTGCCATCATTCAGGTTCTGCAGGAGGACTATGTTAAGGTAAGTGGTGTCCTTTCAATGCCCAAACTATGTCTATATTGTCTGCTTAATTTTGGTACCAAAAACACTCCCTAATTAACCTGTTTGTAATATGCTGAGAATGTTCACTTTGTCTCCATGTATGCTGTTTTTCTAAATATTTTTTGCCCTACATGTATCTTTTAGTTAGCCAACCTGTCCAGCATTCTATTTTGTGGCCAAACCCACCTAGCCTAGTCCCTATATCCCCCTTTATTTGTGGCCTCCATTGTAGTGCTGCATTTTGTGTGTCCCTATATCCCCCTTTATTTGTGGCCTCCATTGTAGTCCAACCCCCCCCCCACACACACACACACATTTTTTAATTTTAATATCTTGCAAAAATATATTTCTATTTTATTATTTTTGTGTGTTGTTTGTCAGATCACAAACTCATCTCGGGCCCCCCCTCCCCCTAATGTTTTTATTGCACATCAATAGGGGTCGATTAATCTGCTTAGTGATCCCATATTATTTTGGAATATTAAATTAACTTATTTTATTTTATTGGGATCCCTTGAATGTTTTGAGATATTCTGTTCACAATGTTTGAATGTATTTTTTCTTATTTTTCTATACAGTTCCCCACCACACCACAGGAATGGCAGACTGTGGCAGCGGACTTCTCCCAGCGTTGGAACTTTCCGAATTGCGGAGGAGCCATTGATGGCAAGCACGTCCGCATCGTTCCCCCACCCCATTGTGGATCCCATTTTTACAACTACAAGGGGTTCCACAGCGTTGTTTTGATGGCGGTGGTGTCTGCCAACTATGATTTCTTGTACGTGGATGTTGGGAAAAATGGCCAGATGTCGGACCGCGGTGTCTTTGCGGAGACGGAGTTCGCCCAACGGCTTCAGTCGGAGGACCTTGCCTTGCCACCTGCGGAGGAGAACGAAGAGGGTCTGCCCTTTGTGTTTTTAGCAGATGAGGCTTTCGGATTGGGTCCCCACCTAATGAGGCCATTTCCCCAACGCACCCTCACCCCTGAGAGGAGGGTTTTTAATTATCGGCTGGCCAGGGCAAGACGTGTGGTAGAGAATGCCTTTGGAATCATGGCCAGCCGATTCAGATTGTTTTTAACTGCAATCAACCTTGCGGAATACAAATGGAATCACATCCTATTATGCTGTTGCATTCTACACAATTATTTGAGAAGACATTCGCCAACTTACCTAATGGTATTGCCTGATGAGGCAGATGTTGTGGCTCCGGAGGCGCTCCGTGAGGCTAGCCATACAGGCTTGGCCCCCCAAACCGCATGTGCAGTGCGTCAATCCTATGTGGATTATTTTATGGGGAGGGGGGACATTGCAATGCCCGATCTTGGGTAAAAAATAAAATCTTCTCTTTTCTGGAATAAACAGTGTAATTATTTTTATTTTAATTGTGTTTTATAATATTGGGTATTGTAGCTTTTTCCTAGGTTCTCATAGAGCCATGTGTTTGGGATGTACTAAATTCCCATCGTTGTCAATCTTAACAAACAAAATATACCTGAGTTATTTAATGAGTCAGCATTGATAGAAAGAACTAGCCACACATTTTTGATAGTACAAATATGTTTATTTTTTAACAGAGAAAAAATCATTTTTTTATTTATTTTTATTTTTTTACATTATCCAAAACTAAAATCACTTTTTTTTTATTTATTTTTTTACATTATCCAAAACTAAAATCAGGTTATAGGTTGGGATTGTGACAAATAATTGTGCTACTGAGTCCACATGTGTAAAGAACTGCTGAGCAAATGCTCCTTTTTCTGTATATTAAGGTATTATTTATTAATAAAATCTAGTTAGAAACACATCTACATCAATACCACAATTGATGTCACCTCAAACCAAAAAGATGTCACAACTTTCATGTTTGTGGGTCGAATAATTGGTCCTAGGAGTCGTCGTTCGTTCGACCCTAAATAATCAAATAACGCTCTTTTTGTCTGATACAGTGATTCAACTCCCCTTTGCCCATGCGAACTAGGCATGATGCCTGGTTGGGCCTGGCCTGCCTCCTGGCTTGAGCTAGAAGCCACATTGTCATGCATGTCGTCCATCATCATTCTCCCTCACAAAACGACAGAGAAGGGGCGTGGAAAGGACGATTCCGAACGTCAGGGGCGGGGTGTCGTGCGGAGCGTCACGCGTGCGTAGTGTAAAAAGGGATCGGACGTGTTTGAAAGCAGCGTGCAGAGTCTATTGAAGAAGGCGGAAGTCACGATCATTTCAAACGACGGTACGTAACTTAATTTTTGACTTTATTATAGTGAACAGGGAATGAGTTTATGGTGATAAAGCTTAGTAGTAGTGGCTTGACTGACATTAGGTTTTTGATTATATGTTTCATTTGCAGAAATAATGGATCCCTTCAAGGATGTGGACTTCATGACTGAATTCATTCAGAAATGGAAAGAACACCCTGTTCTGTGGCAAACAAAAAAGACAATTAATAAAAACAAAGATGCCAGGAAAAAAGCAAAGGAGAGCATGCTGGAATTTGTTAAAACAAGGGTCCCCCACGCCACAACAGACACAGTGAAGAACAAAATAAATTCCATCAGGGGCACCTACAGGGCACAACGGGTCCAAGTCCTGGCCTCAATGAGGTCTGGGGCTGCAGTTCCTGGACGACCATATTGAGACCAGGCCATCCCTGTCTACCCTTCCCCCAAGAGGTAGCTCCCAGCTTCCCAGCAGCCAATCCTCCAGTCTTCCCTGCAGACAAGAGCAGGCAAGCTCGGAGGAAGAGCAAGAGTTCCTGGAGGACCCCAATTGTGACCCATGGAGCCAGGTATGTCATTTTTATATGAATTTAGTATATGACAAGTATAATAATGATGTCAAATTGATGTTACTAGTGTTCTAAATTCAAAGGGAATGTAATATTTTTTTAGATAATATCAATAGACAGTAGTGGCAAAACAGGATGGGGACAAGATTGAAAAATGAAGGGGTCGGAATGATTGTGTGTCAATTTCTGGTAGGCCAGTAAGGGGGGGCGCAATACACCTGCAAGGGGTCCCAGATGTCAAAAACCCTTTTTGGGTAAAATCTATTTGACACCAAATAGACTTGTTTGCTTTTTGGTGTAAAGGCCCCCTAATTCCCAAATTCAGCCTGCAACAACCCCCACAACTCCAGGGGGACCATGTCTGAAGGTGTGTAAGGGGCCACATAATTAGGGATGGTGACCCTGTGTGTAATATATATTGACATTCAATTTGCATCTCTCATGATTTTAAAAATGTGTGTGTGATTAATGAAAAAAAGAAATAAACTATGTCCCTTTTTTTGATACACAGGCAGAGCAAATCCAGGAGGAGGCAGGCCCCACAGGGAGCCAGGGGGAGGCAGGCCCCACAGGGAGCCAGGGGGAGCCAGGGCCCACAAGGAGCCAGGGGGAGGCAGGGCCAACTGCAAGGCAGGAGGTGGCAGAACCCACTGGGAGCCAGGAGGTGGCAGGCCCCAGTGGGACCCAGGAGGCACGCCGACGGGATACCATCTCCCGGATCCCTCCACTCTGCACTCCCGCGAAAAGGGCCAGGAGTCTTCGACAAATGGAGGAGGAGACCCAGGCCCTGCTTCGCCAAGCTACTGCGGCCATCCGAGAGCCACCCAGTGAAGTAGAGGGGTTCGCAGCGCTCATTGCAGCCAAGCTCCAAAATCTGGAGCAGAGCCAGCGTGTGCGCTGCGAACTCCTCATCTTCAAAGCCATAAGCATGGCATCCCTGGGGCAGCTCGATGACGACACCGACATTGTGCGGATTGCTCCTCCTGTCCTTGCTGCTCCTCCTGCTCCTGCTCCTTCTCCTCCTCTTCCTGAGGCTGCTCTGGCTCCTGGCACTACATCACCTCCAGGAACCCAGCCCCCAAGGACAGGGAAGGCTGCAGGGAAGACTGCAGGGAAGGCTGCTGGGAAGAGAAAGCCAAAAAAATGACACGGTGCCCCTGATGGAATTTTTAGTTGACTCACAGCCTGGATTGGTGGCTTGGGGGACCCTTGTTTTACAAATTTCAAGCACGCTCTCAAGTGCTGCCTTCCTTGGCATCTTTGTTTTTATTAAGTTGTGTTTTTTGTTTGCCACCATTTTATTAATTCATATTTTGGCAGAATAAATGCACTTTTGATTTATCATACAAATTTGACCATGTGTATTTTTTAGGAATTTGAGAGATCATTAGTGAGTGGGCAGACCCATTTTCAAAAACTTTTAGGAAACATTAACAAGGTAAAAACACATCCTTGTGGGTAACTTAAAAAAAAAATTATGTTGTTGCAGCCACTTCACACACTCCAAAATCAACCCAAAATAGAGATTTCACCAAAAGTTTGGGCCAAAATAAAAACACACAAAAAAAATGGTTGACAATATATATATTTTAAATTTTGAAGATGGAAGATACACCTAAATAACACAACACAAACCAAAACATTATCTAACAAGAAATAATCAAGTAAACGACCATTTTTGTGTAGCATTTAAAAGCAGGGTGTAAAGAAGCACATTCTTTTCTTCTATATAAGTTGAAAACGACCTAACGAATGTGCTTAATCCATTCTGAACAGTAGTTTTACCAGAACAAACGCTGCCGTCTCCTAACTTGCTTCTGAGCATGCGCGGGCTTAAAACAACGTTTTTACCTACACACGGTCAATGTTTATGACAGAAAAAACGACGTTTGGCAAAAACGACACATAAAATTGAAGCATGCTTCAATTTTTTTTGGTCGTTTTTCAAAAGACATAAAACAACGTTTTCTCCCACACACGGTCAATTAAATTGACGTTTTTAAAAACTTCGTTTTTTTACATCGCAGAAAGTGATGGTGTGTACTTGGCATTAGGCTAATTTCCCAGATCCTCTTCTGTCTCTTGAAAAATTGGCTCGGGTAAGGACACTGCTGGATTCCTGTACAGGTAAGTGTGCTAATATTAAAAGTCAGCAGTTACAATTTTTGTATCTGCTGACTTACATTTTTTTTGTGAAGGAGCCTGGAGCTCCTCTTTAAATTCCCATTGTGCTGTACTAGTCTTCTAGTGTGTCCCTGTACTTTTGAGGAGGAATGATCCATCTCCAGGCATACTTGCTCTCACCGTATCTATTGCCAAATATGCTCCAAGATGGAGACTATCAAAGAATAGAGAATAGAAATAATTAGTCCTAAATGTGATTAACTCTCCTCTTAGGAAAATCAGTGGGTCAGTATAGTACCACCAATATGAACAGTGAACAGAGTCCAGTATACAACTGGTTAAAATATATAGGCCTGGATTCACAGACAGCGGAGCACATTTATGTCCCTGTAGCGTATCACCTGTACGCTACGCAGCGCAGAGAGGCAAGCACGGAATTCACAAAACCAGTGCTCCCAAAACTGTGCTGGGTTTCTCAGGCATAAGCCGGCGTAGGTGGAAGTGGGCGTGAGCCATGCAAATCAGGCGTGACCCCATTCAAATGATGGGCCGAGCGCCAGAAAAGTACTTAAAACGAACTGGCGTATCTTAGTTCGTGGGCCCGGCGCATAGATACGATGGCGCATATTTGCACTTACGCGGCGTATCTGGAGATACATCGGTGCAAGTGCTTTGTGAATCCGGGCCATAGTGTCCTGCCAAAGGAAATTAACATCCAACACCACAAAAAAAGTGCAACCTCCACCGCAAGGAATGGTCGCTTACCAGCTAAAATAGACATTCTTACGGAAGGTCTCACTTGTGGCTAATACCCAGACAGGGCCTTTATATGATGAGGAGGCTATCCCATTGGCAACTCCCACCAAGTATGTATATTATAAACCAAAGGCACAGCTGCACTCGTATCGGTGACTCATCCAGAACACTTCACAAGACTCGTAGTACCAAAATCCTCCCTTACTACACAGCTACTAAGACCTTTACATTTGTCTGTTTTCATATCACAATTTGCTTTCAGGAAACTTCAAAACAGTCCAAATAGAAACTCTAGCAACCTAGCCCAAGCCCTGATGAATGGGGATCTTTGGTTCCCAAAATAGTTGGCTACTGTATTTCTATTGGTTTTTACCATGGTGCCAAGAAGATATATTAACTTTTGAGCTGATCATTTGGTGCTCTGCTCCTGTTCACCCATACTGTTTACATACACTGGGCCTCAGGAGGTATATTCAGGCATATAAAACAGGAGTTGAAACCGAAGACTGGTTGCTTGCTAATTTATAATCTGCTGTAACACCTAAAAGTGTCTGTTTCAGTCTTTAGGAAAAAGATAATGATTGTTGCGCTATCAGTGTCAGCTGTAAGCAAAGCTGTGTTTTTAACAGGGTTGAAGTGAAGGGGTTAACAGTGTCCAGGGATGGGAACACAGTTAAAATTAGCAGCATATAGTCAGTGAACAGGTAATTGAAAAGTGACTCCTGGTGAGAATTCAGTTCCTTGAAAAATGGGAGAGACTGTAGCCTGGGTATTTTTCCACAGGGAAATGTAACTGACACAAAACAGGAGGCAGCACGCTGAAGGGTAGAAAAACCTTTAGGAGAACTACAAAAGAAAGAAAACAAGCAACGCCAACCTAAGTGCAGAAGTGTTATAACACTAATTTTAGTAGACATGCATTTTTAGAATAAAAGTCTATCACATCATGATAATGCCCAATGGACAGCAGGATGGACAACAGGGCTCCAAGAGGTGATCTCCTAGCACTATAAGTTCTTGTCTGGCGGCGTTGGTGGCTTTCAGTGTCCCAGGTTAGATCAAACAAGGCGCAGGGGGAAATCGTCAGTCCCTGGTCGCGGTTGAATGAGTGAGTGAGTGAGAAACTTATATAGCACAGCACATGCGAACTGAATCTCCTCAGGGCGCTTAGTATCCTTTCCTTACTGTATTTTTTTGCCTTCAGAATAAATGGGTTTTGAGTTTATTCCTGAAGGCCTGCTGATTCACCTCCAGTCGGATGCTGGTTGGTAGTGCGTTCCACAGTCTAGGTCCTTGGACTGCAAATCTTCGTTCCCCTTTGGACTTGTATCTGGCCTTGGGTATCTGGAGTAGTTTTTGGTTGATGGATCGGAGAACGCGATGGGGGTTGTGGCATTTAAATTTTTCGCATAGATATTGGGGGGCGCTTCCTTGAACACACTTATGCATCAGACAAAGTGCCTCAACCAATTAACGACCGGCCCATAGACAAAATACGTCTACAGGGCGGTTCGTTAACTCTGGGAGGACGTCCATGGACAGAAGT